>NC_045129.1:28273121-28956681 GCF_007655135.1 Punica granatum
TCCTATATATATATATATATATATATATATATATATATTAGTTTTCATGTAATGAAGGGTACTAATGCAAATGAAGTGTAATGTGGATGTGCACATTTTAACTTGAAAGATTTTATAATTCATTCTCGTCAATGAAATATATTCCCCTATTCTTTTTTTCTCACTATTCTATATTGACGTCACCACTTGTGAAAATATATGCTAATGCTTGCCAAGTACCGTCAATTAAAGGGTTAATCACTTAAAAAAGTAAGACATTTGCTTAAATTCTCAATTCTAGCATGACTTTTCGGAAATAGCACATAAAAATATAATCTTTCGTTTTAGTTTCAAAGCTAACATGACGTTAAATATTCAATCGATTCTAACAGTACTGATTGGTTAGGCATTAACGGTGTCATGTGTCGCAATATTATTCGATGAGTGGACACCACATTTTTTTTATTGAATCAAAAATTGTGCGGTCCACTTATCTAATAATCTGGCTACATGTGACACTATTAATGCCTAGTAAGCTAATACTATTAGAATTGACGAAATATTTAACGACGTGCTAAATTTGAGAGTAAAACGAACGGTCGTGTCTTTCTATACTATTTCTAAAAGGTCGTGTTAAAATTAAAAATTTGAGCAAAGGTCGTACCTTTTTACGTGACTAATGCTCAATTAAAATTAGAAGTGTTCGAGTCCAAGTACCTTTTTTTTAACGATACCCGGACCCTATCCTATAAAAAACAGGTTCTAAGATTTTGGAACCGGACCCTATCATGTTGAGTCTTAGAACTGGAACCTGTATTATACCACAGATTCCGGGAACAATGTTGGAACCTGTATATTTTTTTTGTCTCCTTAAATAAAACCGAAAATGTTTCATTCATAATCAATAATTAAACAAAACAGAATGTTGACATAGATTTAGATTAATCCACAATATATCTATAATAAAGAGTAATATGTATCATCAATCTATCCACAAAATTAAATATCCGTAATGCGATCAGGACTCATCGAGGACACATCGAGGTTGTTGAACCAAAGTTACTGACGATAAAGAATGCGAAACTTTCATCGAGAGAGAGAGAGAGACAGAGAGGGGAAGAGATTAAAGTAAAAGGGAGAAATATATCTGAATATAACTAGGGGAAATTATTATCGGGTCCGGGATATTGATTCCGGTTCCGGTTCTGGATACTTTATATGTAGGAATTAGAACCGGAATTAGTTTTCACCGGTTCCTTATTTTATTACCTAGATCCTACTCTATTTTTAATAAGAGTTACCCGAACTCTACTCTAACAAGTACGATTCGATCGATTCCGGATATACCCGATATCCGTGCATACCCTTAATTAAAATGTATCCAGCTAAAGTCAAGCCCTTAGCAGCCCGCGATTCAATGGGATGAACTCAGTTAGGCCCAGCCCATGCAAAGCCTTATCTTCATGTGGGACACGTGTTGTCCGTTCCTACCATTTGAGTGAATGCCTCTCATTGACGAGTACGATTACGATTAGTCTCTTCCTTCTGAAGATTATTATTTTCCGTGGAATTAAAGGGGCAAACTCTTTTTTCTCCTTTTAGATGTTGGGATGTCTTTAGCTAATAGCTTATTGGCTGAGATTCTTGTATGGTATCGACTTTATCCTAGACATGAAGTGCTTTCTATACATTTCAAATTCGCATAGAATAAGTAAAATTACATGCAGTTTAGTTTACCGTAAGGCCACAATTTCATTTTGTCGAATAGAATTTAGATGAGGCAACTTGTATATATAGTTTTTACCTATCAAAAACTTGTATATGTATTTTTTATATATATAAAAGGGGACAATTTGGAGTATATTTTGTTCTAAAAAATTTTGGAAAATGTTGTGCTTAATACTAATAGAGACGTCGGCTCGACTTGGAATTTCTCATTAGTGGTATTAATTTATTCCAACACGTTCTCCTCCCATCTATATCCTTCTAAATCGTAAGTGTCATTTGTGGCCGGAAAAAAAAAGGTATGCATTTGCAATCGGAACATGATTGAGTCGACAACATATTGCCAGTAGTTTTTTTTTTTTGTACAATTCAAAAGTTCAACGGATTCTAATTGATTTAGTTCGAGTTGGATCGACCACTGAGAGTAAAGCTCTCTAAAAAAAATAGTATGCATTTGCTATCAAAACACCATTGAGTCGACAACATATTGCTAGTAATTTTTTTTGTGTGTGTGTACTATCCAGAAGTTTAACTGGTTCTGATTGATTTAGTTCAAGCTGGGTGGGCTACTAAGAGTAAAACTCTCATAATCAAGGGTTTTTTTTTTATTCACAGGACTTGAACCCAAATTTTTTTTTAAGGGAAACAAGTATTGAACAGCTTGAATCGACCATTGTTAGTTATTGCTAGTTGTTTTTCAATGATACATATGAGACATCTACGAATGACGTCTACCAACGCAGATAGATGAGTTCATATGATTTAGTATCCTTCCCTTTTAACAAAGTTTAGGGTTTGATTATTGTGAATGAAAACAATTAATTTCTTTTTACTATTTTATGAATCCACCCGATTTAAAAATACGAGATGTCCGGTTTTGAGCCCCTTTCGACTCGGCCGTTCAATCAGCTAAAACAAGTAATATCTTACCAGTGTGAGATAGTTCAAACGGTTCGGCATTTGTTCCGCTTAAATAAGGTTTCGAGTTTGAGTACTTGTGAATATAAAAAATTCACGCTACGAGAAATTTATTTGAAAATCGACCCCTCTCGACTGGATTAATCGGGGTTGAATTGAGTTTCTATAAACGTGGATTGACACCGAAAACAAGCAATATCTTGCAATTGAGTAAAAATTCAAACGCGATTAATTAATGCGATAAACAAGACGAGCTTGGAAGCTCCCCCCACCTCTCCTTCCCTCCCCTCCCACTAGTCTGCTTCTGCTTCGCCGCAGAGTCTATCTCGCTCTCTCACCCGCTACTTGCTCCGTCGTCTATATATCTGCGCGATATATAGTAGATAATAAAACCGATTTCTCGAGCTCCTTCATCCGCAGCGTGGGATGGCGAAGCTCGGTGGGAAGGTGGGCCACCAAATCGCTCGGTTTGGCGGGAACGGGGTGGGCCAGATTCTGGCTGCAGCCGCCGTCGCCCTCCTTTTCCGCCTCTTCTCCGGCCCCGGCCCCGCCATGCTGCCGGAGGAGGAAGAGGACGAGTTCCTGCCCGACGAGAATGGTGAAGGGGAGGAAGGTAAGGCAGATGACGAGAGCGGGGAAGCTCCGGTCGCTGGGAAAGTTTATCCCGTCACTATCCGATGGGCCGGCATCAGTTGCTCCATCTCCGATAAGTCGAACAAATCAGTGAGTTCCTCTATCGTCAGAAATTTTCTTTGGATGTAGGAATGAAGAAATTTTAGCTCGCCTATTGTTATTTCAGCTTGTTAGAGTAGCAGTTTTGTGGGTTGAGTTGCCTTCTGTTTGATACCATGAAGAATGGAATTCAGTGACAAATGGGTTCTGTTTCGTGCTATTAGATGAGGTTCTTGCTCAAGAATGTGAGTGGAGAGGCGAAGCCCGGGAGGCTGCTTGCTCTAATGGGAGCATCGGGTTCGGGGAAGACCACTTTGCTCAATGTTCTGGCGGGTCAGCTCGTAGCGTCTCCCCGGTTACATTTGTCGGGTCTTCTTGAGATCAACGGAAGGCCGAGGTCGAATAAGTCCTACAAGTACGTTTGCTCTTGGAAGCATCTTTTGTGGGACTGTCAGATGATTTACTGGGATTTACTTATAGTCATTGTTTTATTTGCAGATTTGCTTACATTCGACAGGATGATCTTTTCTTCTCTCAGTTGACGGTGAGGGAGACGCTGTCTCTGGCTGCTGAGCTTCAGCTTCCAAAAACCTCTTCCGGTGAAGAGAGGGATGAATATGTGAACAATCTTCTGTTCAAACTTGGCTTGGTCAGCTGTGCTGATACAAATGTTGGTGATGCAAAAGTCCGTGGCATTAGTGGAGGTGAAAAGAAACGACTCTCGCTCGCTTGTGAGCTGATTGCAAGTCCTTCAGTAATTTTTGCAGATGAACCCACAACAGGTATGCATTCATTCTATCACAAGTTCTTACATTCTTCCGATGATAGACTTTTACCACCTTTTAAACTTCCTGAGGTACGTTAATGCATTGTTCTTGTGTCTTGAAATATTGATCTTCGAAGTTGAAAAGTTGCTTATATGAGAGGGAATTTTAATTAGTGAAGGGCTATGCCAGTCATTGGAATTGGACAATCGATTGAAGTGCTTGATCGAACATAAACATTTATACACACTTCGATGAATTCCTAATGAAAATGTGCAGTTTCAACTCCTATAACTGTTGAATAATACTTTTTCATGCAGTGCATGTTCACGCAACAAAGAGGCACTTCACTAATTTATTGTCAAAATAGACGCCATTTTGAGCTCTTATGGACTTGCATGTGTTAATACCATAGACAGATGTAAAGATTGTAAAGATCTGAAGTGAGCCGTGAAAGTTTCTTATATTTTAATTATATTTTTTTTTATTGTTTATTTATTATAATGATCATTCTTTTTGCCGTAAGCAACGCTGCCACGTGGAAGTGCCGATGAAACAAATAGGTTAATAATATAGATAATCTCGATAAATAGCCAAATGCAATATGCTTTTGTTTCTTTCATCTGCCATCTATATTATCTTCCTTGTAACAAGATTAATTCGGTCACTTCAGGACTTGATGCCTTCCAGGCTGAGAATGTAATGGAAACTCTTCGACAACTAGCACAGGATGGCCATACAGTGATATGCTCCATACACCAGCCAAGAGGTTCTGTATACTATAAATTCGACGACATGATACTGCTAAGCGAGGGTGCACTTGTCTATGCTGGTCCTGCACGTGATGAACCTCTCGCATACTTCGCGAAGTTTGGGTTTGTATCTAAACCTATTTGACTGTTGCATGTTGCAGAATGCTTCTGGAACCTTTCTTTGACCACTGTTGAGATACCTTACCTTCATACATCTCAATTTCAAATCTATGAAATATAATCATGACCACTGATATAATCATGATTGGCTACTGCTTGAAGCTTATAGGCGAATGATTTTATGTGCCAAGGTAAAGGTCATGATTTGTTCAAGCACAACTTTTGGTGTCACTAGTCTCTTGATTCTCAAAAGCCATTTGGGCCCATGCAATAAATCTATCTTTCTAGGAGGAAAAGAATACCATTTCAGAAACGAGCAATTTGCTGCATCCAGAAATGCTCCCTGAAATATTTGACTGAAATTGAGAAAAAGGAACATAAAGGATTAACATGCTACATGCCTATGCTTCAAAATTATATTTCTGCTGCTGTTTGTAAGCCTGTACCTTGAACAGTCAATACCTCTGGTTGTCCCAAAAATCTCTGGAAGAAACTGCTTTTGGTGAAGAAAAAATGCCTTATGATTGAATGATGAAAAAAATAACCCAGGAAGTGGAACACGGTGATTGGCAAAATGCTTTTTTTTTGGACTACTTTTCATGGTACTTTGCTACATGACTATTGTTCCGACTTCCCTGTATCTTATCCGCACAAAATTTGTCCTTTATACTTTTGTAAAAAAATGACATTTTCTGCAGTTACTTATCTTGTGTGTTGCCTTAACTGCATCCAGCTTGACATGCCACTGATCTTTTGATACACTTGCAAATGGAAGTCATAATAACCGATCTATCATTCATTCCAACAGGTACAGCTGCCCGGATCATGTGAATCCTGCTGAATTCTTGGCTGATCTCATTTCTATAGACTACAGCTCTTCTGAAAGTGTGTATTTTTCTCACAAGAGGATAGATGGTCTTGTTGAGTCATTTGCACAGCAGAATCCTCCAATACTATATGCAACTACTCTGACCAGAATGGACAAATTCAAGGCTGGTATAATGTCTTCGAGAAAGGGAACTATTGTTCAGAGAAAGGGAGGTTGGTGGAGACAATTTTGGTTGCTGCTGAAACGCGCGTGGTTGCAGGTTTGTCCGTTAACTTTTGGGCTATCCATTCTTATATTTTGATATTTTAAAAGCTCTCTTGCTACGCTTTTGAAGCAGATAAGTGGCTATTCCAAGTTTATCATGGTATTGTACCATGGAGTTGAATCTCCATTCCACTCATTTGCAACTTACATAACTTCCATTTGTCGAGCTTGAGCCCTGATCATTCTTACAGACTGCATTGGCTGGAGAATCGAATAATAAGTATATTAATTACTGCCTCCATCTTGAGGTTCATCTTTTTAGGTTTGTTGATATGTTGCAAATTAGAATTTATGTTATGTTTGTATCACAGCTCATCAGTGGAACTAAAAGTTGTTTTGATCTTGAAAAACTGGGGATGCTAATTTATGAGATCACTCTAGAGCATCCTAGAAGTCAGTATGTGCTGCCATGCTTTTCATCTGTTCTATTAGTTTCTTAATGGAAGCCCTTTTTTATCACCTATTTTTGCGTTGACCATGATACTGAAATTAGAGTGCATGTAACCAGAACCTTGCTTCGGATTCATGCCTTGTTACTTACTAAACATATTTGTTCATTAACCATTCTTAAAAGGTCCTTGTCTGGTACAGAAATATTGATTATAGTACTGAAACCTTTGTTGGTTGCCTAGGCCTCTCGTGATGGCCCAACAAATAAGGTTCGTTCCAGGATGTCAATTGCATCAGCAATAATATTTGGATCAGTATTCTGGAGAATGGGGAGGTCCCAGACTTCGATACAGGATAGAATGGGATTGCTTCAGGTACAGTTATCATTTTCTGTTCTTCAAAATAGGTTGGTCAAGTATTCTCCAGCACTAATCTTGCTTTTGCATTTTGGTGTTGTAGGTTGCTGCAATAAACACTGCGATGGCTGCTCTTACAAAGACAGTGGGGGTATTTCCAAAGGAGCGGGTTATTGTGGACAGAGAGAGAGCAAAAGGATCCTATGCGTTGAGCCCTTATCTTCTTTCAAAACTGCTAGCTGAGATTCCTATTGGGGCAGCATTTCCTCTGATGTTTGGTGCTGTATTGTACCCCATGGCTCGTCTTCATCCATCTTTATCCAGGTTCTTTATGATCATTTAGTTCTGTTCTGCAATTTAATATTTTTCAATACTTTGTGTGTTTCTTTTCTTTTCTTTTCTTTTTTTGGGGAATAATGAACATAGATAGTATATCTGTCTTTACATTTTTTTGTGAGCACAAACATTGGAATTTATAGTAATTCTACTTTACACCTTACATCTATTGATTCCATGTAATGGTAAGGCTAGTGGATACATTGAACATGAACATTCAGATTGTTAAGGAAGGTACAATGATGTGAATCGTGATTTAAAATTTGCCGAGAAAAACTTTTTAATTTGGGTACAGTTCCCTTCATTTTCAGACCAAAATAAGGATATAAATTGAAATTCTGTTGCAGTATTTGGCTGACTAGAACTACAAAAGTGTTTCTTGGCACTCTCAATAAGAAAAGTAAAATGACATGAAAGCAAGCAATGATCAATAGATACTCTTAACAACTTACTCAACACAATTTGAGTCAGTCATGAACCTGAATTCAGACAATATATTAAGCATTTCACGTTGAGTACTAGTAAGCTATTATTTTACCTTTGAAGCCTCCTCTTGGAAGCCTCAATTATAGCATCTTTTCAGCACAGACCGAAAAGTCCTCTATATTACTTTTGAGTCATAGAGCAGAACTTTCCATTTAATAATTGCATCTAGTATCATTGATAATATCTCTCAGATAAAAGGTAACGAACTTAACCTTTGAATATGTAAAAAAAAATTCCAGGTTTGGGAAGTTCTGCGGGATTGTGACTGCGGAATCCTTTGCCGCTTCTGCCATGGGCCTAACTGTGGGTGCTATGGTCCCTACCACCGAAGCGGCAATGGCCCTGGGGCCTTCACTCATGACAGTTTTCATCGTGTTTGGTGGCTATTACGTAAATGCAGACAACACGCCAATCATCTTTCGATGGATTCCCCGTGTTTCTCTCATAAGATGGTAAAAGAATTTCGCACTCACAGCTATGTAGAGTTTATTCTCATATCAATGAAACAACACCATGTCAGTTCTCTCTCTTTATCCAATACCTGTGATTACTGTTCTTTCGTATATTCAGGGCATTTCAGGGGCTTTGCATCAATGAATTCAAGGGTCTTCAATTTGATCACGAGCAACCTTTCGATATTCAAACTGGAGAACAGGTGAACGGGATAATTAGCTCTTCAGCCTTCTATATCCCAATTTATACATATTATTCGAACATTATGCATTATGATTCTTACTGATGAACAAATGTCAGAGTTTATGGAAAATGCTTTCTTCCTAAAGATTCAATAAATTGGGAAAGAGTGAAAAACTCAGTAAAAACTGTTCAATTTGGCTGTCACTTTCAATAGATTTATGTGCTTCGATTCAAGTTTCCCCTATTTCTGATACAATGATCAAATGTCCCAAGTATCTTTACTGAATGATTTATAATACTGCCTCATTTTCTCATAATTGCAGTATCACTTATTTATATCTGATGTAATTTGGCATCCTGAAACTATTTCAAATATCAATTTGGATTTCCCGTATTTTACCTTCTAGTGCCATAAGTATCTATCTCCTCTTACACTGTTGTCTCTTACTATATACTGACCAGTCAGCCAGTTTTATGAAGAATAATCACCTGCTAAGTCTGATATGTGCGTGTTGGGATCTCCAGATGGGTTTTATATGGGTCCATTGCTAATTTTTTATTTTTTCACTGCCTTTGTCTTGCAGGCCCTCGAGAAGTTCTCTCTTGGGGGGAAATGCATTAGCGAAACAGTAATAGCTCAGAGCAGAATACTGCTCGTTTTCTATTGCACCACTTACCTTCTGCTTGAGAAGAACAAACCCAAGTACCAGAAGCTCGAGCCACTGCCAGTCAACCAATCAGAGCCATTGTCAGAGCTAGATAAGATTAAGTTCGAGGTTGACAAGAAATCCCAGGAACTAGAGCCACCTGCTGATGATGTCGAATTGAAGCCACAGCAGCAGCAGCAGCAGCAGCAACTCGAAGAACCTTCGTCTCCAACTTCGGATCAAATCCGACCATTTATCCTAGAAGGTTTGTAAATAATTTAGGTAGAGTATTAATGGTAACCTCATATGATGTTGAGACCGTTTATTGGTTTATATCATTCTCATACAGGTGGTGCTAAGTAAAAAGGGGAGGGAAGGGAAGGGATGCATGAGAATTTGCAATAATGGAGGGGCTTCGTATGCTCTATTTTATACCATAGAGCTTTGTCCAGTGAATACTCTAAATAAGGCTCTGAATAGTTTAGCAATAGAACCAAAACCGAGCGACTCTATCATCATATGAGCTGTAATTGGTGATGTTGCTATATGCTAAGAGAAGGGATGTTCTTGACCTGTATTTGCGTATAGAAGCTCTGTCGTATCATCCATCATGTTACTGACAACACTTTGTATTGTGAACTCGACTGGACCCAATTGGTGGGCGGATTGTTCGTGGCGGGAGGTTAGCGATTGCCTATTGCGGGGCTACACTGTTGGATATCGGAATGCTGACTTCTATAAGAACTTTGCTCTGTGGTTGATGATTCCATGAAATATCAACGTTTGAAGGAATGACGTTTCTCTAAAGACAGTTGACAATTGAAATTCATTGAATATGAAAAAGATTATGCGTGACGTCCTCTGCTCCGACAAATAACAAGAAATGGAATGTGCAAAAATCAAAATTCAGTCTGGGTAGCCACATCCCAAATTATAGGTGTCGCACATTGCACAGGTGCGTAAAAAAAAAAAAAAGTTTAGTCGATTTTTATTAAGTATTTTAATATATTTGGTGAACCTCTTTTAAATTATTTTTGATATATTATTTACTATGGATAATGTTTTTAATTTTTTCTTGAAAATAATTAAAATCTCCTCGACATACTACTTATATAGAATGCCAACTACATACATATTATATAGAATGCCAACTACATACATAGAATATAGAAAAATGTAAAGGGGACAATGATAGAAATGGGCAAGTACATTAATCCCAAATTAAGAATTGGGTTTGTTTGGACTGTGGATGTAATTTTAAAATCACAATTCTAACTTAACTTTACCCACTACAAAACAAAATAACTCATACAAAATCAAATAGTGGGCCATATTTATATCACTTTTTTCACAACAAAACAACATAACTCA
Organism: Punica granatum; assembly: GCF_007655135.1. NCBI lineage: Eukaryota > Viridiplantae > Streptophyta > Magnoliopsida > Myrtales > Lythraceae > Punica > Punica granatum. Next base: position 28,283,367 of record NC_045129.1, read on the forward strand.
TACAAAGTCAAAAGATGGGTCCCATTTATACTACTCTTTTTTAAAATCAAAATTTAATTTTAAAATCCTACTATGAAACCAAACGCAGTATAAATCATCTGAGCAATTAAAAAGACATTTTACCACAAGCTGGAGATTTGAAACAAGTAAGTTGTGGCCGTGATTCATTCTCATATCGCATCCCCGCAAATTTTATATATTACAATTGATCTAACTAATGTTTATGTCCATCTTCACCTGCGATGTTCACTATTGTCCTAACGGACGTAATTCTGCTGCGATCTTGGATGATCCAAGTCATTAATATCTTGATGTGATCGATCTTCAGATGATTATCATTGATAAAACATAATGATCTAACCCAGGCATTTCCCGAATAGAACTGCAGTAAGGAAGCAAATCAATATAGATAGTACATGTTAACAGAAGGACATCATCATTGTGGAATAAACATCACTACTAAAAATCGCGTGTTAGCGAGGGAATTTACAAAAGGAACACGTCCCTTGGTAATCTGTTGGAATAATTTTCCAGCGGAATACTGAGGGATAATTCCCTCGGTAAATGGAACCATTTCTTAGGTAAAATTAAAAAAATAAAAAGATTAAAAAATTTAAAAACAAAAGTAAAAACAAAATAAAAAATATTTTAAAAAATCTAAAAAATTATAACAAAATACAAACTATTCCCTATGTAATATTTAATTTTTTTAAAATACAATAATTACAGCAGGAATTACTCCTGCGGTAAAATTAAAAAATTTTAAAAAATATCAAAAATAGTTATCAAGGGATTAATTCCCAAGGTAAATTTTCTGAGGCAATTACTGAGGGATGTTACTTCCTCGGTAATATTGAAAAATTAAAATAAATATTAAGAATCAAAAAATAAAAAAATATCCAGACGTGCGTTTTGAAAATAATATAATTTTTATATTTAATAATCTATAATACTGATTTTGTGATTGAGATAAATTAAAAGGCTATGTTACAAATTATAGAGTCAATAGCAATGAGAAAAATAGTACTAGAAATAAAACACATATCAATTACTAAAATATCAAATGAGAAAACTAATATTACTTTTACAATAATAATTTTAGAGATAGATATCAAATACCAATTATGTTTCCAGAAATGAATATTATTATGTAAATTAAAATATTTTATATTAAATATAAAATCAATTTAATTTAGGATTGATAGTGTTGAATTATTTGCATTTTTGAAATTAATTTAATTTAGGGTTGATAGTGATCAAATTGTAATGTTGAAATTAATTTAGGGTTAAAAGTGTTAAATATTTTATATATTAGTTCAACAAAAAAAATATTATATATCAAATTAATTTAATTTATATATCAGAAATATAATTAGGAGTAGGTAATAAACATATTATGTTGCATAGCTTGATAGTTAAGGAGTTAGGAGTGAAAGGGGTAGATACCAGTCGATACCTGCGTGTATCGTTGGAAAGCCGATGGATAAACGGGGATGTCCCCCAGTAAATCTGTGAATTCTAGAAGTGTCAACCCGAATCCGTCATCGGATCGGACATTATTATATTCCTGGGAAATGGCGAAAATGCGACCATTTGGCAGTGGATGATGAGCACATGATGGTGCTGAGGAAGCGGATTAGGGAGATAATAAAGACGATAGAGCAGAAGTGCTGCCACACCTGCTATGTTTCCATGATATGTAACGTGATAAGGATGTTGCCGTCACGGCTGATAATAACTACGGCCCGTCACTGAAAAATACTAGCTATTAATGAGGTTTTTGGGGATTACATAAAAATTCCAGATCGCCCCCTTGCACAACATATGGGATTCACGAGACGTGACAAACTCCTTTTAGCCCCAGCATCCTCATTGGGCTCTTGGGTCGGGGTTTAGAACATACTCCCATGGATTCTGACTCGTGGATAGCCCTCAAATCATCTACCCGCAATCTCCTATGGCTGTGGAATAGGGTCGGCTCTGATACCACATGTAGCAATCACGAACATAGCGTTGCCATGGGAATCGTGGCTCTCGTTGCTTTTAGCATCCCGACCTCCTCGGCCATGGTTCTCCTCCTCTTGGCGGAGATGGTCAAGGGGATTGCAGATGGATTCGCCGCGTCTAACTGGATGGCCACCCTTCGTTTTGTTTTTCTTATATTTTCTCCCGTACGCGTTCCCTTCTTTTATTCCAATTTTTTTTCCTTTATGTTCTGGTAGAACTTTCACTTGCAGGTATAACATCAGGTGCGGTAATTGATCCCATTGTATATAGATGCTAGACTACTATCTGTTGAATTATTCAATAATGTATTCAACATATATATTAATTGATTATGTATTTTGCACTATTTTATTTACTGGCCTGATAAAGTGATCTAGGTAAGTTTAAAGTAATGGGCTTTAGAGATATCTCATTAAAATATGAGATCTAACGAATAGATACCAAAAGGTAGGGGTGTCAATTCGTGTCGTGTCGTATTTATACGTGTCGTGTCTAAATGGATTCATATCATCGAGGTCATAACTCATACACGATATGATTATTAAACGGGTCAGGTTTCACATACACGAACACGACACGATTATATCCATGTCAACCCGTACACGATACGTTTAAACCCATTTATTAAAACGTGTCATAAAGGTACACGTATACACGACACGATTATAACCGATACCCAGACACGTTAACACAACCCGTTTACCTGGCACAACCCGTTTATCCGATTAACCCGTTTACCCGGACACGTTAACACGATTCGTTTATCCGTTCAACCGGTTACCCAGACACGTTAACACGACCCGTTTATCCGTTTAACCCGATTACTCGAACACGTTAACACGACCTGCTTAAAGTTTTCCAAAAAGAAATGAGAAGAAAAAAGAATCAAGATTTGCACAATCTAGGCACTAATCTTTCATAGGAGAAAGTATGAAAATCAACATTAAAGATATGGGCAAAAAGAACTAAAGGAATATAAAAACTTAGATTTCAACTTCAACATTGTAAAACAGTAAAGAAATGAGAATAATAATCCTCATATCAATTGTCACATCTGATTCATCAAGTAATTACACTAACCAAACCCAAAAACAAAGAGATTCCATCTTTTGCATTGCAGAGGCAGTACTTCCTATTCTTCTTGCCCACTGAGAGCAGTGCTGGTTTGCGGGACAAATCAATATATGGTAACGAGGAACGAACGACACGTCCAGGCGGCAGGTGCCATAAAATAGCACAGCCTCTCTAAACAAGACAAAATTCAATCCATACACACCAAGCGTCTCCCCTCCATGACTAACCTTAGGCCACTTCTCTTGATTGTCTATAGCTATGCAAGAGAATCAGGAGTTCCATTACAGCTGCAAAACAAATAGGAGAATGCACTCAACTTAAGCAAAATCGAGAATAAGATAGCAAGTTAAAGTGCAGATACATAGTGACGTGTTAGATAGATTTTTGAAAGGTTAAGGAAGGGGCATGAGGTTCTCACATATTAATCATAATCTTGCAAGCAACCTCATTGATCTACCGCTCGCATGTGGTCCATGCTAAATATCTGGAACTTCACGTGAAAGAAGGAATTGTAAGGTCATTGAATTAGAAGTTCGAGATACCAAAAGCACTCAAAATTAGTTAGCAACAAAGACAAAATCAACCACTAGTCGTATGTAGCAGCCATATGACAGGATATAACACCAGAGGAATGCAACTCCAAATCGAACAAAATATCTACTTCAATTGTGAGTCCCGAGAAAAACATGCTGCAAAGATGGATTTAGAAACTCGTGAATGGAACCCTACAAATGTGGTCATATTCTAGATTTAGTGTCCTATTCCGTTATGCAACTCAATTAATGCAACAGGTTTACAATGTAATGTCCAGGTCAGACATTGACAGGTGAATGAGACTTCCTGAGAGGAGATGACAAAAATATAAATATAAGCTTCAATGTTTAAGTAACTGCTGAAATACAAATATACAAAATGTTACATCTTTTGGAGGACAAGCAGCAACCTTCAGCATTTGTAGACTGATATGCTTTCATTGAGTTTACCCATGTGCTTGTCTAGTTCACCTATTATATCATAAGCAGAATAGCCAGAAAGTACAAAACTTAGATTACTAATAGCTGCAGATCTAGTTACCAGTTTCATTTCGCCTGCAATGCAAAATGGAATGAGAGATTTGCTTCTTCACCTTTTTTTCCCCCCAATAAGTCTGAATGCTGATGCTGATGAAGTGAAAAAGAATAACTTACTTGTAACTGAATACCATGCGGTGAAGAGATCAATAATGAACCTTTCAAGCGATTAACTTATGACTAATCCACTTCATGGTAGACCTAAAAATATATACAAATATACAAAACGTTACATCCTTTGGGCTCAATATAATCAATACACAACAATTTAAACTACAGACAATGAGCTGAGGGAGTGTCGTGGCGGCTAGGATTTTTTTCGAGGGAGTCTTTAGGTTTTTTATTTTTCTTCGGGTTTTTGAGGTTCAGGAAGAAGAGGAGAGTGAGCTAAAGGTTTCCTCTTTTGGACCAACCAAAAACCAAGAAAAGAAAAGAGAAGAAGCCGAAGAAAAGGAAATGGGGGGGCAGCGGGGGGGAAAAAAGGGGCAGGAGCTGGCAGAGCTGTGACCAGTGGTCCATGGAATGACTTGAACATCCGGAATTTTCCTGAATTGCTCATGACCTTTCAGTCTATGTGATATTTTTTCTTGATCCCTACATGAGTTGGGCACATCCTCGTAAAATTTGAAGATCGTTTGACCTCGGGAAGTTCCCGAAACAATTTTTCATCGACAGTTGGCCCGAACCGAGAGATTTGGTTCTGATTTGTGAGAATATATTCGATTCTGTACTAATCTAACCGAAAACATCTCCTATATATTTTTTTTCTGAATCTTCAGTGAATTAGGAATCCAATAACGTTGGCCATGCTTGAAAATACGAAGAATTGATTTTTTTTTTATGGATTTTCTCCCTCGACTGGCAGAGTTTGTCCCGGTATAATAGTTTCGGGCATGGTGCGCTAAAAAATTCATAACTCTGTCTCTCCGTATTGAATCTTGGAATGAATGACCCGTCAAATTGAACCTAACTCGATTTCCGAGGTCAAGCATATGGAATTCACCCTTTTAGGTTCAGGATTGACCGTGATTGATGCGTCGAATCCCATGCTCGAGCTGCTGTATTCACTGTTTGGGCGCCCTAGCTCTCACGAATTTTATCTTTTTGCTCGAATGGGCTCTCGACGTGATTTTTGCATTGAAATGTCCCCGACTCACCAAACCTTGATCTAAAAATATCGAACTTTGTTCTAGGATCCACGAAGCTAGTCGTTCTCACCGAAGAAAATGATACAAAGACGTGATTTCCCCTTTGTTCACTGCCTTCGGTTCGAATATTGATAATTCGTGCCTTACTCTTCGGGATCAATGGTGTGTGCCGCAAAATTTCATAGGTTGCCCTCATCATTTTTTGTTAAAGCTCAGGAGTCCTAGTCGAGAGCCTTGTTGATGTCCTATCTTAGAGCCGATGGACCAAATAGGGTGCTGACACTTATCACAAGAAATTAATCAATGCTTTGACATAAACTTTAATGATTCGAAATTAACATGCGCTAGTCTATTATGCCAAAATGTGAAAGATGAATCAACAACATAAGCATAAACGAGATTACTATTATTATTATTGTTACACATACATAACTTGACCATCCCATCACAACAGTACTCTTTCTTGACAAAAATCCCATTCTTAGACCAATAACTTGTCGGACTCTAACATAGCCTTGACACCTTTTTTTGGACAAGAGAGAAGCGGAAACTAGATTCTTTCGAATCTCTAGGACATATACATCAATTTCTTCCCGGAAGTGAATTGGAGTTCCACGGTCCCTTTGCCAAGACCTTTGCAATATCTTGATTTCCCATCATCACAACATCATTTTCGACAGCGTCTACCAACTCCTTGAATTGAGATTTATCGTTGCAGACATGAATGGACGCACCCGAATCATACTATCAGTAAGAGGATTTCGCTCCAACCATATGGACTTCACTTATCATGCTAATATGCACTTGAGAAATCATAGCAACAATTTCCTCCACGTCTTGTTCGACGTTGTTGACATTATTATTCTTGCCATTCTGCCCTCTCTTTGCCTTTAGGAATTTGCAATCCCTTTTAAGATGGCCTTTCTTGCCACAATGATAGCATGCCAATCCTTTCTTCTTCTTGGCATTATTGTCATTGCTTTTGTTGGGTTCACTGTTGTAGACCTCAGAAAACTCTCTTTTCTTTTGACTTTTGGGAGTTATTTCCCGAAGAGGCCAAGTTTACTTTCGAGCTAGAAGTTTCATTACTTTTCCTCTGCAGATTGCGAGTTTCCTCTTCAACTTGCAGATGTTTGAGAATCTACTCTACAATGATTTCTTCGATGGTGTACAACAGTTTCTTTCAGTAATCATGCCAATCGGGAGGCAACTTCGCAATTATTATTCCCACTTGCATTGATTCAAAAACATTCATTTTCACATCTTTCAATTTGGACACAAGCACGAGTAAATCGTGCATTTGGTCCACATAGAAAAATGATCTACCATATTAAACTCATAGAACTTAATTATCAAAAATTCATTCACACCTTGCTTCTCAATTTTGTACTTATTTTCGAGCCCTTACCAAATCTCCTTCGGGGATTTCACACGGAGAGATCGTAAAGACGATCTGAGTGAGTGTTGAGAGTGTGACCCCTGCAGAGAACTTCATCTTCTTCATGCTTCTTTCGTTCAACCTTCACTTGTTCGGTGTCGTTGTCTTGCGGTGCAGAAACTTCCGGTAGAGATGGATCCAGCACGTAGGAAATCTTCAGTGCAGTGGGAAAGAACATCATCTTGTCCTTCCAACAAGAATAGTTCGTCCCATCGAACTAATCCAACTTGATGAAGTCCTGGTTCATCATCTTGAAAGCAGTTTCCGATCCTGTCTCCATCGCCATAATCACCTTAAGATTGTTGAATAAGAGGGTTGAAGAGTATATCGAAAAATGTGGTTAGAGGCGTGGAGATCACTTTCCTTAAGGTGATTATGATCGATCGGGGACTCCGAGTCAGAGTTCCTGATCGATTCGCGGGCTAGGGTCGCCAATCCACGACCCGGACCCCTCCATCGAAGTCACCAACAGGACGCCGGTGACCTTGGTGGAAGGGTCGGGGTCTTCGATTGGCGGCCCTACCCCCCAATCGATTGGGGACTCAGAGTAGGAGTTCCCAATCGATTAGCGGGCTGGGGCCGTCAATCGGTGACTCGATCCCTCCACCAAGGTCGTCGACGTCCTCCATGGGTATTGTCGAGCTCGGTGGAGGGGTCGAGGTCACCGATTGGCGGCCTCAGCCCCTCCTTTCTTTTCGATTTTCTTTATAGGACAAAAATGAAAAATTGAGGATAAAAATGATAAAAGAAGAAAGATTTAGAACAAAAATGATTAAAAGGTTAAAGATTGAGGACTAAAAATAAATAAAAAAAACTAACGTCGTAACCTCCTATGACGAATGGAGTATACCACATGGGAGCTAATTTTCCTTACTAAAAGTACATTGTGCAATTTGTCCCGAGCCTAAATCACAATGGAGATTTTTGTACTTTTTCCCTAAATTCAATTGGAAATGTTAAAGATAATTATGAAACGTCCATCAACATGTTGAAAAACTTCTTTCACAGAACAACTTCTTTTAATTTTTTTTGTATAAAATTTGGAAAATATGTGGGAAAAATGCTCTTCTTAATAAGAACATATATAATGATTTAAATTCGTCAAAAAATTACATCAATATCTTCTTAAAGAAATTAAAGCAGCCGGATGGCCAGTCATATTTGGTTGAAAACTTTTGATCGATCATTATTATATTGTTATAGTGTTATCAGCAAAACTACGAGATATAAATCAGAAAAAAGAAAGAAAAGAACTCATATTAGTGACTAATAGGAAAGAGAATATAGGGATTACTTACCTGGTTGCGTATGTATTCATGATAAAAACGATGAATGGTTAACTTTCACTCAAGCACAAATTTCAAATCAGAGGAAGAAAAATAACATAGTGGAATGTAAGCGTAGAGTACGGACGAAGATCTTGTATGAAATTAATCATTCATCGTAAATATAGAAGGAAGACGAAATAATTAGTGCAAAGGGAAATGAGAGGTGATGTGAATCGCAATAGAGAAGGAGAGAGGAATTGTGACGATGAGCGCGAATGGAGGAGAAACTTCGTATTTGGTGAGCTTCAATTGAATGAATTATTCTATCATTTGAACATGGTTGATAGCTTATATAGTGAAAATGTGTGAAAAAGTGCCATAAAACTGAAGAGTTATAAGAAAAAATCAAAGTATATTTTTTTAATGAAAATGATTAAGGGTAGGTAAACTTTTTAGTAAAATATGTGTTAAAAGGTGCCATGAAGCTGAAATGTTATAAAAATAGAAATTAAATTGGTTTTTTTAGAGGATAAAGGGCCAGAGGTTGCATTTATAGGTAGTTTATATAGTGAAAAAGGTGCGAAAGGGTGTCATAAAACTAAGGGTTTGTTACGCTAGATATCACATGGTATCACCCGTTTCTTAAATCTATCCCATGGTTTAAAAATTACCCAGAAAGGCTCATGATTTATATTTAGTTCCAAATCTATCATAACGTTAATTTCTTCGTCAACAATTAACGTTGTTGCTGACGTGAAGCGTAAGTGAGCACATTCTTGTCATTGTGGCTCTTTATCCAGGATAAATTTGAGGAAAAAAATAAAATCATGTGATAAATTTGAGAAAAAAATTAAAATCATGAGATAGGTTTGGAGCCCATTTACGTTTCATTAACGGATAAATTGACGGCGTGATAGATTTGGAACAAGATGTAAATCATGTACTTTTTTAGTAATTTTTAAATAATATGATAGATTTGAGAAAACGGTAAAATCATGAGAAATATGGCGTAATAACCCCTAAAACTAAAAGGTTATAAGAAAGAACTAATAATTAGTTTATTTCTAGTGAAAGGGTCAAGGGTAGGTAGTCTTTCAGGAAAAAAAAGTGTCAAAAAATGCCACGAAATTGAAAGGTTATGAAAAATAGGATTTTAATTTAATTGGGCTTTCTACAGGAAAAAGTACCAGAGGGTGCATTTATAAGTAATTTTAGTGTGAAAATGTGCGAAAGAGCTGTCATAAAATAGATAGTCATAAGAAAAAAAACCAATAGGCAATTGTTTTTGTAGCAATAAGAACGAAACGGCTGTCATAAAACATAAAGTTTTTTGAAAAAACCGATAGGTAATTATTTTTGTAGTGAAAAGGGTTATTGAGAATATAAATTTAATTGGTTTATTTACAAAAGAAAGGGACAGAGAGTGCCAGGATTCCGAAGGGTGTGATGACTAATTGGTATTTGAATTTTTTGAGTTAGGGTAGGGGTGCGAGAAAAAATCACGAAGGTATAAGGGCATTTTCAAAATAATAAAAGTTATAAAAACACTTTATACTTTTATATATAATATAGATACTCGCATTCTAAATATCTAGAAAGGAGAAGAAAGTTATTCCATCAGAAGCAAAGTAAGAAAATGGCTCATGTAGTACATGGAAGGATGGAGATTGACGTCGGGATCAGATCTCCCACAGACAAGTTCCACAACCTGTTCACGTGCAGGCCTCAATACATCCGAAAATGTCCTCTCCGAAATTAAAAGATTGCAAGCTGCACGAAGGAGACTAGGGAAAGGTCGGCTCTGTAATCTGTTGGCATTATGTCGAAGGCAAGGACACACACACACACTATATATATATATATATAACATTTATATAGCAACTTCTCCCCTTGATGTCCATTGGAACAACTAGAGTTGTTTTCAAAACACTCGTATATGTGGCTTAATATCGGGTGGAATTCATATAATTATTTAATAGACTTAGTTATATTTTCGGCTCCATCATTTCGATACTGTTTTATACGTAAAAGTTGAGGTTCTACAGAGCTCCTTATCGACGAAAGATTGATATCCTAAAGGCAATATATATGTACATGTCCTCTTCCCTGCGCAACGTATTATTAATAGCTCAAAAGGGATATCCTAATAATATTAATATCCCGAAGATTCTTCTTATCATTAACCTTTTAGTCTTGAAGGATTAGTGGAATCAGTAAATGAAAAGTCATACCTTCATTCGATCCATTCATAAAGCGGTTGCTGGATCCTATTTGTTATCTGTATAGAAGATAGTGTTCATTAATTATATTGCAGTTTCTTTGGCTTTGTGGGTTTAGTTGTTATTTTATTTTATATTATTTCCATTCCTCCATTGAAGTAATATCGCAAGCAAATCATCAAAGAAATCCTAACCCCTCGCAACTATTTGTTCGTGCAATTGAAATGTCGAAGATGGAGAGAGTAAAGTTGCAAAGAAGAAAATCGAGGCCATAGATGATGAGAAGAGTTCCACCACCTTCAGAGTTATCGAAGGTGATCTGATGAAACTGTACAAGAAGTTCATTTTAATCATTTAGGCCACTCCGAAGGAGGGGAGTACTGGGGGCGTCGCGCGCTGGACACTGGAGTATGAGAAGCTGAGCGAGAAAGTCCCGAAACCCTAAATGCTCATGTTCTGTGTCGATGTCACCAAAGACATTGACTCTCACCTGACATCTGGGGCTGGGGCCTAGGGACCTCTACAAGGTTTCTAGTGCTGCATGTACGTTTCTCTGCATGCATGATTCCTAATGAGTGTATGCTATGCTAAATAAGGAATTTGAGAAAGGGACATAGTGCAATGGCACGGGCCCTTTCCTTGTACCGGGCCTATATATGAGCCACCTAATTTATAATCAAAAAATTAAATAAAAAATAAAAATGAACATAAGAGTTGATGGTGTGTTGTTGCATGTATAACATGTATATGCCATACGCGTACAGTTTTGGTTCCCGTAAGATTGACTTAGATATGAAATGGATATGTTACCGCATACTGGTCTGGCTTTAGATTAGAAGCCAATCCGGACTGCTTATTAATCTAAAGAGTTCAGCTGGCTTGGTGATAAATAGCGTATAGAAATTTAAAATCTGTAACTGGAAAGACGAAAACTAATTTTGGTATTCAGATCAATATTGAAAGCAATTCAGCCAATCTCATATTTTGAAAGGAACCTAAACTAGAAGCCCATCTGATCTCATATTTAGAAAAGTAAATCTATGCTTATTAAGTACATAAAACTCTTTTATAACCGAAAAAATTAAAATTAATAAATGCTCCTAAATTAACATTAATCAAAGAATATTTTCTCTCTGGTCCTAGGATATGGGCCTATCATGTGGTCCCAGCTCAGCCCGCATCACATCTTTACTCTAAAGTTGATTTAACATATCTTATTATTCGACCGAAATTTAATGTTTTATTCACGGAATTCACTTTTATTTAAGGATTTTTTGCATTGAGAATTTTTTTTTCATGTAATCAGTTTAACAATAGTCGTGAAGTCCGTGCATTACACGAGATAGTTCCCCTAATCTAAAAAGAAATTACAATTAAAAATTAAAAAGAAAAATTCCTTCAAGAAATAAAAAATGAAACAAAAATAATAAAATACAAATAAGCTTCACGTTTAGTTGTAGATGAACTTACTTTCTCAGAGTTTGCGTATAAGAGTAACAATACCTTTAGAAAAATTAAACTCACACCACCAATCTCGACAAAGAATATAAGGAAAAAAAAAGACAAAAAAAGAGAAAAAATAAAAAATAAAATTTTCAATAAAAATGAGATAAAAAATAAAAACATAAATTTAATCAACTCACTTGAATTCTAGGACGGACATACGTTTCTCTGAAAGTTGAGCATGCCTGTTTATGTGTATGATGATTCATATTTATAACTATCATATAAAATCTAAATAAAATATAATATGATTTGTTTACCTTTTCCGGTGATCAAATTTTATTTTTTTTAAAAGAGAATATAATTTATATATATCTATAAAATATTATCTAATCTTTTTTTTTAAAGGTAGATATCTATAAAAATATATAATTCATACATACTTTTTCTTTTTATATATTAAAGGTTGTTCACGTAACCATATATTAATATATTTACAATATGGATCAATATATATACTAGTATATACTGATTTTGATATTAATATTTAAGTGATGAAATATTAATTTTTATTTTGAAAAATTCAAGATTATTAAATAATATCGATACATATAATATAAAATATTTTCATTTATTTCAAATACCTTATGTTATTTTGATTATAAACATTAAAGAAATCAAATTTTATGATGAGATGTCTTTTAAAAAATATTTTTATTAAAAATAATTCAAAAAATAAAAATTACAAAAAAACTCAAAAATTACCTTCATGAAATTCATATTGCCTTTAATTAGAGATCACTGTAGTATCCAAAAGATTTTATAATATTTTTTATATTTTAAATGGAATATTATAATAAAAAATTAATTTCGGAAGATTGAATATATAACAATATATACTTATTTTCATGTTAACATTTACTCGATGAAATATTAATTTTTTTTGAAAAAAATTAAGATTAATAAATAATATATGTACATATAACATCAAATCTTCTCATTTATTTCAAATACATTATGTTATGTAATTTTGATAATAAAAATTAAAGAAATCAGAAATCGAATTGCATGATGATATCTTTAAAAAAGTTATTCAAAATAATTTCGCAAATAAAAAATTCAAAAAATCTAGAAAAATCCACTCAAAAAATTCATATTGCCTTAAATTGGATATCACCGTAGTATTTAAAAGATTTTACGGTATTTTTAGTTTTTTTTTCAAATGGAATATTATAACTGAAAGTAATTTTGGAAAATTTTATTGCTAATTTATAATCGAAAATAATTTAAAATTTTAAAAACTCAAAAAATAAGAGAATTTTATTCAGAAACCGAGCGTTTTGAGACCATATGGCCAGACCAACCTCGTTCTTACTTTCAAATATATATATATATATATATATATATATTGTATAGATGATGAATCGATGAGTATAGAGAAGATCAGAGAATTGGGTATTATATCTATCCTGGTCAATACATGCTAATTAATACTACTTTTGCTTGTACCATTTATTCTTTAATTACACTTGGATTGAGTTGCTGTCAGATAATACTAGTGCAAGTCGAGAAGCATCCGCGTGCTTACCGATTTAATAAACGAGATTATGGTCAATTATAATATATAAAAATTAAGGTAAATTACACTGGTGGTCAAAAAAAATTTAATAATGTATCAGATTGGTTCAAAAAGTTTTTTTTGCTATTTGATGGTACAAAATGTTTCAAAATTGTAATATGATTGTACAAACCGTCATCTCGCTATTGACGCCGTCAAGCGACGCTGACGTGGCCGAAACAGTAACCTCTCTCTCTCTCTCTCTCTCTCTCTCTCTCTCTCTCTCTCTCTCTCTCTCTCTCTCTCTCTCTCTCTCTCTCTCTCTCTCTCTCTCTCATCTTCTCTCTTCTTCTTCTCTGTCTCCTCCTCCCCTCGCCCTGTTCCCGAAGAAGAAGAAGAAGAAAGAAGAGAGAGAGAGAGAGAGAGAGAGAGGTTATTGTTTCGGCCACGTAGTGAGCCACGTCAGCGTCGCTTGATGACGTCAATGACGAGATGACGGTTTGTACTATCATGTTATAATTTTGAAACATTTTGTACCATTAAGTAGCAAAAAAAAAATTTTGGACCACCAGTGTAATTTATCCTAAAAATTAAGGAGCACAATGAGAAAAATCACATCCATCTTTTTCTACTCATGGTTGAGTGACCACTTAATCATAATGATCATAGTTAGTTATTATATTAAAAAATAAGACAGTCTTCTCGATTTCTGGATAAATATTAATTTTTTTGAAAAATATATACATTTTTTATCCCGAATAAATATTAAAGGCAGTATTGAAAATAGTCTCTATATAGAATGAAAAATATCGCAATAAACTTCGAATAATTGAAATTTTATTAGCTTTTTATACGGCACAACGCGGAAACTAGTCATATTTTATTCGAGAAGCATCCATGGTGCTTATATATTTGTTACTGCTATCATCTGAAAGTGATTTACTTTAATAGAAAAATGGTGCTAATCTTATGCATTTCAACCAAAGCTCCTCAAATATTCCGGTGGTATGTAAAATGCACTTATCTATCTATCTATCTATCTATCTATATATATATATATATATATATGTAATTCAATGTACTCTCATCAGAGTTGATGAGGAGCTTCTATTTGGGCGACGAGAAATTTTACGTAAGCGTATTCGAGTGATGGGGAGCTCCCATGTAGGCATCCCTTCGAGTCTCCCATTAAATATACGTAGACTTTTCCAATTTTTGTCCCATTAAATATTAGTTTCTTTACTTTAGGATTTTTTTTTCTTTCCACAAAATATTTATAAGTTCTATTGCAAAGATTACCCACGCAATGTGGACTATATGACTAGTTTATTATTAATATGTACGAGAGGTTTCCCTATTTCATTCGACTATTCCCCATGACCTTTGTGACTTCTTTTTTCGGTGTAAACTCTGGTATCCGGAAGCCCAATTGAACCCCGACTAATTCAGTCGAACCAAGTGAACCCGCTAAGAAATAAAACTCTCCCATGACCCTTGTGACTTCTTTTATTTTATCATGAGGGTGTCTAAGTTTTAGTCAACTAATTCCACGGCCTATGTGTCGTTGTTTTAGGACAAACATTCAAGCTTGCTTTAATCTCCCATAAGGAATATTCTCAAATGACATACATACATATATATATATATATATTACCCATAAAAAAACATATATATATATATATATATATATATTCTATGAATAGTAATATTACAGATAATAATGGGGAGACATATATATCTTAGTTAGTATCATGTTCCTAATATTCAACACAACCCAACCTATAAAGTTTCTTTCTATCGAGTGGAAAAAAAAAACGATTACATTTTCTAATTATATATTCCAAATGGCCGAAACTATATGCTCAGCCAGAGTGAAAGAAATTGTGTGATTAGAATTGCATTGTTAATTAAATGCACGTAAGAAGATTTTTTTTTTTTCAGTTTGTAAGTACTCTAGTATACGAAAACTTAATAGGTTCCGACTAATTTAGTTTGACCGGGGTTGATTCACTAAGGGATAAAGTTTTCTCAGTATTGATTTTCTCAAGTCACAAGGCTTAAATTTGAGACCTCGTTTAAGGGGAACAAGCGTCGAACCGTTTGAATCAACCTATGTTGGTAAATGCACGTAAGAAAAATTGATTGCAAGATATAACGATAACGAAAGATTACGCCTGCCCTACCATCATGAGAACTTGAAATCACTTCAACTTGCCGAAATTTTATTCACACGTCTGGTTACGAGTAAGAATCTATTATATGAAGTTATGAACAATAGCGCACCAAATTATTATGAGCTTCCATGTAATACATAGATTTTATATGGAAGCTATAGAGCCAATACAGTACTTCGAAGTGGCCCCTCATATATCAGTACGCGTGCACTATGCCACCAGCGTTGGATCGACATCTGACAACATTATTTTTCATGAGGCCAAGCACGAGTGTTTGCCTTTGACTCATTCAGAGATGTTGATTGATAATTAGTTAAGGCGTGGTCGCAGACTATCTCTGGCAAGACCTGATTGTCACACCCAAGAAAAAAAAGAGTTTAGTTAGATATGCATGCATAATGCTTCAATCCAGTAGGCCTTCAGGAATCTACATGAAAAACATTTGGTACGTAAGCCTCATCTTTACCATATACAATATATACGTAAAGGGGCGTGTAGAAAAGCAAACATACAAGGTCAGGACTGCAACTGAAGCAATGTTACTAATAAACATTGTTGAGATTTTTATTCATGCATGAGAGTTGAAAAGCTGCTCTAGAGAGCTTTCAGTTATTTACAAGTACTGCGGCCACTGCCTAGACACCCGATCAAAATATAGCAAATCAAAGTACATAGAGAAACCTCCCTTATGACCGAAAGAAACTACACTGAGAAACATCATAGACACAATACATCCAATAGTGCGACATCATTTCACGCAGTATAGATACATTCGTTTGGCTAGAAACAAGGTTTCAAGCTGATCCACCGCCAGCCTCTCATGTCGATGCCGTGTAGGCATGGGCATCGATATCTTGACTCACGCTGACGAAGAAGTCCATGTATTTGTTGGGAATCGGTGCATCCTCGTTCACCCTCTCATACTCTACGCCCAACTTCGCCACGGAACCCTTGTTCTTTGGGACAACCTTGCATGTTCCCCGGTAGACCTTATACTCGTCAAAAACATCTCCCTCCATGCCGTGGATGGTAACAGTCATGTTGGCATCATCAAACTCCATCTTCTCCTTGAACACAGCTGATTTTCCATCTGCATACGAAATCATAGGATTTTCCACAAAATATATATGGTTATTGATCGTCAAAGTGCCAATATTCTCATGATATATATTGGAAGGACAGCCGGTAAATGGAATCGATGCGGTGTTATGGTTAAGATACATCTGATCCGTGCAATTAAAACCTAATGTATGGTTCTGATTTATCTCAACCACATACTAATGAAGAAGCTTCATTTTGAGAAACTTACAATGACCGTTAGGAAGGAAAATCGCACTGCACGGCTGGACATTATTTACAAATATCATAACATGTCTGATGCATCGGCATCGGGTCGGAGAGACTCGATATCTCATTAATTGACATGGAGCTCTAAGTCAAGGTGCATGTTTAAGTATGGCTAGCTTACCGAGGGTGTAGTTCCAGCGCTTGATAGCTCCATTGGTGTGCCAGTCACCTTCATGAAGAGCTACTGCCTGAATGTTTTTTGACGAAGCAGTGGGGATCTTGTGGGACTCCTTCCTCCACAACTTATAGTAATCAGCTGCACTCGATTTCAGGTCGATATCCTTCTGCAACTTCCCGCGGAGTGCCTCTGGTGATGCCATTGTAACTCTTCGTCTAATGAACTGGTACGTTTCTTTTCCTAATATGTATTTATATATTTTATGGATACTGATTACCTGATATTGAGACTCATATTAACAGCAAAATTCCTAGATGTGCGCACCCGAATTTCGTCTCGTCGGGGCACGCAATGCGCGAAGCCTCATTGCAACGCGGCTTGGGAGTGTCCACCTTCCCGGGGACGCGCGACGGACGCACGTGAGAAGGAGTCGCCACTTGCCATTTTACGACCCGAAAGTCGAGGGCCGGCAAGTTACCCGGGTCTAGGGGTACGGGGTACACCTAAATGCTAAGGCAATGATCATGCGGAATCGAAAATTCCGAATTCGGGGGTTCTATTACGTGCGGGCCTACATCCCGCACGCCCTTTCGGTACTCTAGCTTGCTAGGCTTGCCGTTTTGTTTATTTACCGTATGATTTAAGGTTGCACTTGACTCGCCCGTTTTGACACCGTAAATTCGTAAGCACTCTCAGGCCTTTTCTGCTTATCAACCGGGATCCTTACATTGACCGAATGAAAATACAGGTATGCTTGCATAAATGAAGATACAGACGCTTGTACTGTGTTTTGGATCCGGTTGATTTGCATCAAGCCAAATATTCCTCTCGTGCATGCCGTGAGTCTTGAAGGACCGAAATAAAAAATAATGCAACGCGGGCTCATGGAGCCGGTGGTCGGGTCCGACCGGACCGACGGATAACTGAAGAATCGTTTGACTCTTGAGACAGCCGTGGGACAGGTCGAGCTCCCGGGTCATGTCCTGACCACGACTCATTCATCCTATCCGAGTTGTCTTTCCATTTAGACATCACTAAGATTGGGACGTTGAGTCGAGGCAAGACCCGATGCCGCACTCGGGTTGCGCGCTCTCAATGTGCATGGGCGTTGGACCCCGTGATATCGTTTCCTATGAGTTCAGGCTTGAACCGCGATGAATACAGCAAATAACAGAAAAGTACATGTTGCAAAGAGCACGTATTATCATGTTGCATACATATAATTACATAAACAAAATTATTTAAATGAGGCGTATGCGTTATCGGTGGGGAATCCAAGTAGGAAAAGCGATTGGATATCTTTGAAAAAATGTTCGCAGACGGATTTGGATAATTTTAAAGAACAGGGACGGATTTGAAAATTCGAAAAGTTCAGGGATTGGTTTGAAGATTCAGAAAAGTACAGGGACTGGTTTATAAATTCAGAAGAGTTCAGGGACTGATTTGCAAATTCAGAAAGGTTCAGGGACTGATTTGCAAATTCAGAAAGGTTCAGGGACTGATTTGCAAATTCAGAAAGGTTCAGGGACTGATCTGAAAATTCTAAAAGATGAGGACTGATTTGAAAATTCTAAAAATTGGGACTGTGTAAAAATTTACTGAAAATGCCCTAGGACTTATTTGAAATGGAATTGAAAATCAGGACTGATCTGAAAGATAGAAAAAAGAGGCCCGAGGACTAAACTGAAACAACTCGGAAAGTTTCTTGGAATGCTAGAACAATTCTGGAAAATTCAAGGACTGATTGAAAAATGATAAAGTGACCGGGGCTTGATTGAAAATGATTTTGAAATTCGGGGCAAATCTTAAGAAAATAAAAATACTTCTTCTGGACTGAAATGTGACAAAACAGAAAGTTTGTAAAATCGAGTTCGGAGACAAAACGATCACCCACGCGACTCAAGAACATACACTGCACATTATATCCATCAAGAAAGCAATAATATTCAGGGAATGAGCCCTAATCATGCCACTAAGTTGAGAATTTACCTAGTTCGGAAAGTTGAGGGGTGATTCTGTAAATAAAAAAAAGTCAAAGATATGCTGGGCGAGTTTGACCGGGGGGTCTGAACAGTATCGGGCCGGTCTGAGCTGGATTGGGCCGAACTCCGATGGAATGGACTGGGCCGAATGGAAGATTGGGCTTCGGAAGGATGGATGGGCCGAAGTTGGCGGACTGGGCCGGACCTGCAACAGAGAAATAATGGGCTAGTCCCGAGATGCGGGATAGGGCCTTCAAGAGTCGGGCTGGACCGTTGCCGAGTCGGGTTTGGGCTGTTTTGGCTTGCACAGACCCGAATGGTAGCAACAGACCCGACTGGAAGGGTGGACAGGCCCGACTGGCACAAGTCGGGTCGGACGTCGCCACGGAGGCTCCCGATGGAATTTTGAGGCAAAGTCGGCGGCATTGGACTCCTAACTGACTGAGGAGCACAGTGATAGGTGGCTCGTAGCGAGATTCAACCCGAGCTGACCTGTGCGTCCCTTCAAAGTTCGGATCAGAAAAGACGACCAGAGGAACAGGCCCGACTGGCACAAGTCGGGTCGGACGTCGCCACGGAGTCTCCCGATGGAATTTTGAGGCAAGGTCGGCGGCATTGGATAGCCAAGGGACTCCTCTAGGTGACGGTGGTGGTCGTTTGTTCCCAGAGTTGTCGGGTCGACCCGTACAGTCCTGCAAAAATCACCGAAAACAGAGCACGTCTGGAAACTAGCCCGACTGGGCAGTTTTCGGGTCGGAATTCATAACGGTGGATTCCGATGGAATATTTGAGCGAGGTCGGTGGCTCCCGACTCCTAACTGACCCCTGGAGGTGGTCGAAGTGGTCGTTCGTCGAAAAGGGTCACGGATCGACCCGATCTGCAAGAAAACCGAACAGACAGTCAGAAACGCCGGCCCAACTGAGCAGTTTCCGGGTCGGAATTCATAACGGCGGATTCCGACGGAATTTTTGAGCAAGATCGGTGGCTCCCGACTCCTAACGAACCCCCGGAGGTGTTTGATGGGTTTTGAAAGTTCAGACCGACTCGAAAAGGTGAGAAAACAGGGCTGGAAGTTTTGACCCTGGAAGGACCAAATCTGTCCAGATTTGTTCAAGGCTGGTTCTATGGCTTAGAGGCTTCAAACTTAAAATCTAAGCTCAGAAATGGATAGAGGGGGTCGAAAACATGTAGAATATGAAGTTTGGTGAAGTTTGCTTAAGTCGAGAGGGAAGAACTCGCATAGAAACTGGGAAAACGCTTAAGGGACCGCCTCTGGACAGGGTTGGTTTGGCAAGCTAGAAGCTTCAAATCACGAAACTAACACCGGAAATGGACTCGGGAGGTCGAATACATGTGGGATATGAAGTTTGGTTGAAGTTGGCTACGGTTGGGTGGCGGTCGCCGGAAAACGGGATTGGTTTGGCCTTGTTTGGCCTGGTTTCTGGGCTGAGGGGCTGAGAGATTTTTCGAAAAATCGTCGAGCTGTGGATTTCTCGGTCGTAGGCGAGCTGGAGTTTTCCGGGTCTTGTTTGTCTGTGAGCTCCGGGATCTTTTTTGTCTGTCCGCTCTCCCCCCCGGACGAGCTGCGGGTTTTTGTCCGAAAAGAAAAATCGAGAGAGAGAGAGAGAGAGAGTGCGTTTGCGTGTTCGAGGAGTCGCGTGCGCATAGGGGTTGGCGTGCGGCAGGCAGGCTCGGGCGCAGCGGCAGCAGAGGTCCCGAGACCGGCCCGTCCCTGCCAGGAGGAAGAAGAAGAAGAAAAGAAAAGAAGAAGAAAAGAAGAAGAAGACAGGAAGAAGAAGAAACGATGAAGAAGAAGAACAGGAAAATGGGGGGAGGGGGGCCTGGTCAACGGTCAAAGTTGTCAGACTTTGACCGTTTGACCCTTTTTTTTTTTTGACACGCGTATAAATTGAAAATTCCATCTTCTTGATCGGACGTCGAAAAAATAATTCGAGATTGCCATCGTGTTCAGAAAAATTCGCTGATCGATATTGTGCGATGAATTTATTTTCAATCTCGAATTTTGTCCCGAATTTTGAAAATTGACGTCGATGTACGCGAAATTCGAAAATGTCTTAAATAAAATTAGTGTTAAATTAGGCAAATTGCTATTTCCAAAAATGTCCTAAAAAGTCGTGAATACTCGAGTAATTAATCGGAAATATTTCCCTCACGAGTGGTAAAAATGGCGATTTTGCCCCTCTGGAGCCGGTGGACCAAAATTGGGTGCTGACACTAGATATATATGTGCCACCGTTCGAGTATGGGTTTTACAAATATTTATTTCAATTTACATTCATGGCCCCACAAGTCATGATTCACGTGGCTTCATAGACGCAAATAAATCTAGGAATTGGAAGAAAGGGGGCTTGATATAATTGTACTATTTTTCAACTTAGAATTAAGGTAACTTTTGATATACCGGAAAAGAATGGAATAGAATTAGTTTCACAAAACTAACGTATGGATTGGTTCAAGTGGTTCAGCGCTTATTCCGTTTAAGCAAGGTCTCGGATTAGAGTTCTTGTTAATTCAGAAAATCCACGCTGAGAGCTTACCCTTAGTGGACCGACCCGGCTCGATTAGATTAATCGTGGCCTAATTGAACTTCTGGATATCAGGGTTTATATATAAAAAAAAAAAGAATTAGTTTTACAAAGAGAAATATAATTATAATGAGAGAATACACACTTTTTTACGCCCAACTTGAATACATAGAGAAGTATAATTCACCCAAAAAAAGAGATGTCATTACATATATAATTCCTAAATATATGTATATATTTAGATATAGGAGTTGAAAAAAATCTGTAAGGTACATTTATGAAAATTAATTGGAATGACCGAATGAACATTACTTAAATTTTATGAAGAAATATATTTTCATCAAGTTGGAGAAAAGAGACAGTCAAAGTGGAAAACTTTTCAATTCATTATAGAGACTAAGAGTTCAAATGGAATGATAGGAGATATCCATTCCTTTAACAAGGGTATCACGTGCTACATGTCACCGTGATACATGTGGTACTTTAACAAGGGTAAGCCTTGTGAGAGCATATAGAGTAAAATTCACTTGTAATCTTTTTAGGAATTCTTCAAATACTCTCTTGGATTCTCTAGGGGTTGAGAGGCTCTTTTAGGTGAATTTTATAACTAAGGCTGGAAACACAAATTTGATCACTAGATTGTAAAGTCCGATTTATTCTATCAACGGGACCTTTCATATTTTATCAATATAATATGATACCCTTTGTTTGATAATTTTATCACGATATCTTGGTCTTATTCCTACTTTTTCCTCGGTCTAAATTGCTCTAACAGCATGCTTCTCGAACATTATGCTTGTCTTACTGTATATGTAATACATCACGCATTTGTTCTAGAACAGAAGGTCAATCTTGTTTTAATTTATAATGAAGAAAATTTCAATATGACATTTATATTTAAACATAGAAATTTTATATCATAACGCCACCATGATACACGTGGTACTTTTGTTTATATGATTTGGTAATTTCTATTCAAATTCGTAATATTTTATGGAACTTTGACAAATTTTGACAGTATAACGTAAGTACTACGCATTCGAATTCATAAGACTATACAATACAAAGGAATATATCATGTGTAACAGTGACGTCGTGTCAACTTATAAAAACCCTTAATAATAATACTAACAATACAATATTTGGGAGACATATATCTGAGTTGGTATCATGATCCTAGAAATCCAACGCCACTCAACCAACAAAGTTTCTTTGCATCGAGTGGAGATAAAAACGATATTGCATTTCCTAATTATATATTCCGAGTAGACGGAACTATAATTTGTAATTGGAAATGCACTGATAATATTAAATGCACGTAAGAAGACACGATAGGCCACAGATAACGATGGAAGATAATGCTGGCCCTACCGTGGTGAGATCACAAAATCGCCTAAAAGTGAAGAAATTTTATATCCATCCGTCTCTTTATGAGAAAAAAATTACTATGTGAATCCAATCAATCATGTTAGCGATGGGACTGGGCTTATGATGAGGTATATACAAACAAAGTGTCATCGTGGGCTTACTGTAGGAATGACCTCAATCTTTGACATTAGAGATATAGATAGAGAGACTTGATATACATTTGGAGAATAAACTAATATTTGCCGATAAGTTAACTAGTTGTATTGAAGCATATCATTTATAAATTGATCTAAATTAATTTGGATATTGAGGTTCGATATTTCCAATATGAGGTCGTACTAATTTCTTGAGTAATTAACCTTAGTAAAATTATTTATCATCTGTTATTTTTACCTAAGACCAACCACGTTTTCTTTATTTGTTTTTTATCGCTAAATTTGCCCGCCAAATGTCATTTCCTGGTGAGGCCGTTGCAGTGATTGGAGATCTGCATTGCACCATAGTTTTACAGTAGACAAGAGTGTGCATCGACCTGGAACTAATTATTGGAACGTGTCTAATAGGTAAAGGTCATGAGCACGTTTAGGTCTGAACTTGGATTGCATAGGTAATTAGGAATAGATGCAAATAGGTTTCGGTTCCCCTTCCAATCAACAAAATATCCGCAACTAAAACCAGAAGCGGTATTGCTCATGCTAAATACACTTGACACTTAATCGGCAACACGATGCAAAGATCCAAGCGTGCCAGGAAGTAGTTCCAAGTATATCCACGTGTCATTATCCGACACCACCAAAACAAAGCGTGTATCATGGCCTTAGAAGTCTGTGGGATTGTTTGGCGACTAGATTTTAGATATTCAAAATTGGAGTGCCCCTTAGACGATTCACAATCCGGGGATTTAACCGTATATGGTTCTCCACCAGATTTTCTATGCACGAACACGAACACGAGTCCGAGCACGATCAAGCGGCTATGCAGCCTGCCCAATAGGGATTTGGCCAACAAACTCAGCCTTGGGAGCCAAGCCTAGAATGTATTGAGCTCACTCGAACAAGTAAACCTGAACTTGAAGCAAACTTCGGCTAGTGATGCTGAAGGGTGATAGATCCTCGTCTTGATGCCTGAAAGCTCCAAAGACGACGGTGGTTTTGATTCACAAGGAATCGATTGAAGGTAAATGGTATGGGAATTGAAAGTGCAGGTATTGAAATGTGCAATAAAAGAATATGCGATAAACGAAAGTGCAGGAAAGGTAAAGTGCGATAAATGAAATATAGAATAAAGTATGGGGTTGATTGATTGATGTGCGGAACCTAAAAATGAACAAGACGACACGTATATATAGGCGTTTACAATGAAACCCTAGAGAATATATCTAAATCAGATACGCCATAAATATATGATATAGGGATAAAATTCAAATAAGAAATATACTCCTAGCCTACCTAAAGATAAAGATCACAAAATATATCGGAGAGATATCCGACTTATTCATCATCTAAGATTGAAGATATCCGAGGATATCACACGAATATTACATACTTGATCAGGAAGTAATATTCGGTTGCCAAAGGAAATATATTTCACCGCCCTCTGTCAAAATTCGTCCGTCCATGCATATACTCATGGACATATGTATATATCTTACCTATGGGCTTACTTGCTGAGCTTTTCTAAATGGGCCTCTCCTCTTTCTGATCTGGGCTCAATTTAAATCAATCGAGCTTCAAGAATCGAGCTTGGTCTTCCATGGACTGACTTTATCTTCTTGGGTTTTGATTGGTCCAATCCGAATCAATGTCTAAGACCTACCTCCTCTGAATCCGGCTAGATATTTCTCCAAGACCCGGGAAAAATTATCGAAACGTCACTCCACATTACGGCTCGGCTATTTTTACGAATTACAGAAAATAGGTATAAACAATACCCCGCATGTCAGGTTTGTGCCCCATGTACCTGCCGCCATTACTCATTCTTTCTTTTTCCCTCTCTTTCTCTTGTTCTCTCTCCTTCCGCTCATGATTCATCTTCTCCTTCCTTCTTTCTCCTTACAAACCCGAAAGCCATTGGAGCTTCAATCCACCTCCACGTCGGCGATTACTCTCAATCGAGACCTCGGATTCGTGCTCACCGACTTCCGAAACCACAAGAGCCAACCTCACGAACACGAGTTCTCCCATTGTTCTGCATAGCCCTACTTTTACGGACCAATGATCAAAAGAAATTTCGTGTCAAAGATGCTAGATATATAAATTGAGCGTCCTAACACTTTCATCCTCCAATGTTTCAGTTGCCAACACTTCATTACAAGAAATTTTCATTCTTTGTACACTCGTAAATGAGACATAGACCCTAGAATAAACAATTGAACTTTAAAATAAAGTGTTAGATCTGATAGGAGCCTAGGAGGACACCAAAAGGGCGAGTTATTAGCTTCTGATCCTCTGATCTCGTAACAAAGCCCCCGAACTCATTTCTTTGGTATAAAGACTCATTTAAATTCAAGTCTTTAGGTAATTAGTGTCTTAACCCCTTAGGTAACCTAGGTGGCTCACCGGCCAAATAAACGATATAGTAGCAACTCCAATCCAATTGGCTCCCACATAACACGGACTAACTAAATTTCAAGTCAGGCGGAGGCTTAAAAACCACGCTTGTTGCTGACAGTGGGTAGGGTTTGGGACGGCTTCATCCTTCTCAAATATTTAGAGAGGGTATGTCCCCAAACTCGTCCCAAACCGGCTAAGGATTTGTGGAAACATCTCAAACCCTTCCCAATAACTTAATAGGTTCCCACCGGGAGCCCTCCTACCATTAAGGCACTCATGTCCACCGTAGAAGAACCTGAACAGAATCTACAACAGCCACAACAAACAAAACATACGAGTTTATTGAATAAAACATCGACTAAATTAAATGAGTTTCAAGAAATCAAATTTCTCCAATACAATCCAAAATAAATTAGAACAATTCACTCCATTAAAGGAACTAACCTCATTCAAACACATAAAGCTCCATAAATCCTCTACAAGATCCTTAACAGGGACACTTTAGTAATTTTAAGCTTAACGGGTTTGGGCAGGTTTCATGCCAAAAATCAAACATTTCCCAAACTCTACAAGGTTTTGACGAAAACCGAACCCATTTTTGCGGAGTATTCCCAAACCTTACTGAAAAATAAGCAAAGTGTCCCATCAACTAAATTTTGACTAAAATTCCGACTAAAAAAGGGCACATGCCACTCACCTATCATATTAGAAAGGAAAAAATTGTCACTCCGATAATTGATTACCCGCAAAATCAAAAAAAAAAAGAAAGAAAGAAAGAATAGAATGTTTAATTTGGGAATTAGGGCACCGAGAAAGCAGTGGGTGGATCGATGCATTTTTTTATGGTCGCAGAATGTCTCCAACATCAAGGTCCTGCAGCTTAATAGATTAAGTAAAAAAAAAAAAAACAATGATAGCACGTATGATTTTTTTGGTAACTTAAAAGTTTTTTTTTCGAAACTAATTGTGAAATTATTGTTTCCCTTTATTATTTATAATAGGATTTCTAGCTATTTCATTATATTAGCCATATGGCTTTACTCGTAATAAAAAAAATACAATTAAGCAACTTTTTAGTATAAGTAATAATGAAGAACTTGATAATTACTTATTTAATTCGCTTGACTTTACCTAAATTATAAGTCGATCCCATTTTGATTTTGGATCAGAAAAGTAGAGATTGAGAAAAGGACGCTAAGATGGAGAGAGACAGAGAGAGAGAGAGAGAGAGAGAGAGAGAGCGAGAAAGAGAGAGGTGGCTCGTTGGCTGCCCACCACAGACCGATAGGGCCACCAGAAGGCAAGAGGTCGCCTGCACTTTTTACGAAGGACTGGGAACTCGTTTCTGGCGACACTATTTATTAATGGGCTCTCTACCCGTACCCGATCCCATTGCTGGGGCGGCGCCGATATTACCGATTGCCTGCTCCCACGCCGTTGGATCTTTGGTAGGATTGATGATTCCATTAAGCATATGGAACAAATGCTCTTACAAGAATTTTGGCTCTATCTTTACGGTTGAGATTTGAGAATTTAGATGCATTGAATATGGAATGGATCATGCATGCGCCGTCATGTCATCTTGCTCCGACAATCTTTTATATTAATCAAACTGCAATCTGCAAAAGTCAAAATCCAATTTAGCTAAGCCGGATCCCAAATCATAATCGACGCAGATTGCAGAGTTACATTTGTGCCGATCATCTCCCATGGCAATGTACATTCTGTGTCTCGACCCACGTAAATCTCCGAATGATCCGAGTTACTTATAGGGTGTTTGGTTTTAAAGTTGAGTTGAGTTGAGTTTTGATTTTAATTGATTTGTAGTGATTGTGACGTTGAATTATGAGAAAAAAATATGAAAAATAATGAATAGTTAATAAAATTTATTATTAAAAATTGAATTGAACGGTTAAAAAATTGAAAAAAATAAAAAAGTAATAATTATGTTGTTGACTTTTATTGTATAGTGAGTATAGTTAAAGTTAGAGTTAAAATTTTAAAATCAGATTGTGAAATCAAACGGGCTGTTAATAGCCTAGAGACTGCATGTGAATCTTTTTATCTAATGCAGAAATATAATCCTCAATTCATATTTTAATTGTCGATATAATCCTTCCAGAAAATTTTGAATGGTTCAGCATGTACCCGATTGAGTTTAGCCTGAGGTACACCTTAGCTGCCCAAATCAAAGCCCCTCTTGTTTAGCCAGACAGCGATACCGCGTTTCATTGCATATCTTTTCTAGACGTGTCAGTTCTCTGATGTTACACGTGTGCATTTCTTCCTAGTTAAGACTAAGAATTAAGAATAATAAAATATGTTAAAATTAATAAAGCCCAAAACCAGTAAACAAACATAAATCACACGCTAAAACCGTCGTTTCCGACACGCTTTGGTGCTTTTTTTTGCCCGTCCAAGAATCTTTGCTTCTTCCTCGCTCTCTCTATACCTATCTACATGTGTGTGTGTATATATATATATATATATGCCCAAACTCCCCCTCCAATTTCAAATAAAAACATCACCGTCGATTCATGCATTGAAGAAAAATCAAGTTCAATCAATCATCAGATCAAACATTACCATTACATCCCGGAAGAAAAGGCCGATATGGGATCATTGAACTTCTCCTTAGCGCCATCCTCGATGTATCGTCACAAGTTTCTACCCCTTTCCCCGGCGAAGAGACGGCCACCACCATCACCTTTATCAGTACTGCCCGCTAGGATCTCTGCCATGAGGAAGAGAGAGTCCGATGGTGGCAGTGGTGGCAGCAGGCGATGGGGTATGGTGGATGAGAACATGATAGTGCTGAGGAAGCGGATAAGGGAGATCGAGACGGTGGAGCAGAAGTACGAGCCACCGGCAGAGTGGATGGACTGGGAGAAGCGCTACTACACCACCTACAGTTCCGTGATATGCGACGTGATGCGGATGCTGCAGTCGCGGCTGATGGACACACGGCCCGGTGTCGCCCTAGGACTTGCTGCTCTCGTTGCCTTCAGTGTCCCGACCTCCTCAGCCGTGATTCTCCTCCACTTGGTCGAGGTCGTCAAGGGGATATTGCAGCTGGGATTCACCTCCTCTCTTATTAACTAGGTTGCCGCCCTTTGTATTTTCCTCCGAGTTTTTTTTTTTTGCCTTCTTTTATTCTTTAGTTTGTATTATATTTTGGGTTCGAACTTTTATTGGCACTTGCAGATATAACATGAGGTGCGGCAATTGATCATATTGTATATAGTTACAAGTGTACATAACAAATTTCGAGTTTGAAACAAAACAGAAAATTCACGTGACAAATTTTCAATTTCATTAAGTTCGATGAGTTCTAATCTCTAATTGCACTCTTATAAATACAAGAAAAAATTCTCTGATTCTCTTCACTTTTTCTAAATGCCGTTAAGAGGGTACTTAAAACTTGATCTCGAAACTCAACGATTAGACTTCGATTTAACGTCTTCGCGTTAATGGATCTCCGGGCTATGCACTGGTTCGGAGAGTTCCCTTTAAACACGAACACATTTGAAAATTGTCGGAGTGTTTGTGCTTGATCCGATCAATTGTGAAGCTCAACAAGGTTTTTGTGACTTTATCTGCCGTTCTTCATGTTATTCTCGTTCTTTGTGATCTTTCTTTGAATGAGAAGCGTTCTTGAGATCCTGAGGCATGTGATCTTCTAACACTCCAATGATTTGTAAAGCACTTGTTCTTCTCTTGAACTCTCTCTACAGCTTCTACTCCCCATAAAGATCCCTTTGTGAAGAATGAGAGCTCCTATTTATGAGTGTGGAGGAGAGAACCATCAATCCTTATGCTTGCATTCCATGGTCGATACAAAATTTCTTACTTAATTTGTACCATTAATATTGCCTCTAAGAAGACATTTCCATTTCTCGTAAGGGAATATTCTCTCAATTTCTCGAGAGCACTATACATGATTTTTTTTTACTTATTTGATTTCTATGTATATTTTGATCTCGACAAATTTTAATGCCCATAATATTATCCTATTATTTTAGGAAAATATTCTATTTATTACTACTCTAATAAATAATTTTTCTAGTAATAATAATTAAACCCGTTAAAAGTTTATAAAAGGGTCGAGGGCACTTTGTAACTGGCCGGAATTTTTAGGTGGCTACAAACGCTCTCTCTCGACTTCGGCACAACTCGTTTTGGTCGAATGTAAAGTGGGCATGTCTCAACTTTTCTTCTTTTTTTTTTTGTAAATAATTGCACCTTAGCGATTTTAAATAAGACTGCATAAGTACCTTTTGAGGGATCAAGTCATCGCGTAGTTCAGGTGAGAATACTCTTTTTCTTTCTTTATCTAGATTGAACAATAGCATTATAGCTAAAATTGCCAATGTATTCTCGGAACAGATCAAGTCATAACGTAGTTCTGATATATTTTTTTTTGGTGGACTTACCTTTGCCATTTTAGCTAAAGCTGCCTACGTACCTCGGAACGGATCAAGTCATTATTTAGTTCACCAATTATTTGCACGTGCTTTGGAAGGGTTGATAAAATGAAATTTGTTTGATAAGTCAAATATTAAAAATTAATTTATATTCTTTTTCTTTTTAAAATAAATAAATCAAGAATGTGATTATTGTACATGACTTTCTGAATAAGTTTTAGCTAGAAAAAAAATAGAAGGAAGTTATATTTGATATGTTCGGATTCAAAATTAAGTAATAATAATATCGTATGCTTAGTAAGTTAATTGATATCCTACGCGTATTGAAAAATTGGTGGTAACTTAGTGTATCTAGTTATGATCATGATTGTTTATTGTTGTAAAATTAAATATATATATTTATCATTAAAAATCAACAACTATAAGAAGAAGAGAACATAATAATTTTAGGAATAATTTTAGGATCTCTATCTCTGTTATGACTGGAGAGTTGGATATCTCTCATAAATCATAGCAGACATTAATCGAACTAATACCTCTCTATTATGGCCCAATCACACTGTCACACGTGTCCACATGCAAGACAAAATGTAATCAGATAATGGGCGAATGGACCCTAATTAATTGGACTAATACCAAATCGACAGTCTTGTTTTTGACAAATCAGATTTGGTCTTATTTATTCAACCGGTTTGTTCGGTTTTTTATTGGTTCATTTTATCGTTTTTTAATCAATTTCTTCGGTTTTTCATTGGTTCATTTTATCGTTTTCAATTTCAATCACCACGTTCTATCATCATCTAGCAATTGATCCGCAGGTTTTGGCTTTTTCGATCATCAAATTGTTTTCACAAACTACCGGTTTTCACATTTCTTTGTACCTAGTTGAAAATTTTGTTCACCGGCGTTGAAACTACAACTCCCTCATCAATTTCGCGACGCTTTCAATATAAAAAAAGTCCCCTGTTGGATGTCCCGCGGTGCGACTGGAAACTAGTTTCGATTAGAATGACCAATTCTTATCCATATCTTAAGGCTTCCTATAGTATTCTCAGAGAGTTCATCGGAGGTCGGCCATGTTGATCTTTCTCATTTTTTTCCCGACCTCCGATCAGTTTTTCTTTTTGGCAACGATAATTTCTTTATATTATTACCTGATATTAAAGGATATTTTGTAAAAAAAATTTCGGGAAGGTAATATTTTCCAAGGATATTTCGTTCATTAATTGAGTTAATTTTCTTTCTAAAATTGTTTTGTATTATTGGTTCAAACTAATTGTCTTGTCTATTAGAGCTCATTTGTGCTATAAATAGTCTTAGGAATATAAATTTTTTAGCATGAAAAACAAAAGCATCAGTGAAGACAACCCTGATAAAAAACTAATAAGTTTATATATTCATATATTGGCCTAAGCCAATTCTATAATTCACTTAAGCAAATCTAACTAAAGGGATAACGAGTAATTGTTAAAGACTTTGAGCAATAATGGTTTTGGTCGATAGAATGACTTGCCAAGGCCGACCTTCATATTCTATTCTTATTTATAGTCTCGTTTATTGATGAATGCAGCAATGATGATGACCATTTAATAGAAACAAATATTTGGAATATAGCTAACTTTTATTTTGTTTATTTATATTGGCACAAGCTAAATGTAATGTCTGTTAGAGGTCATTTGTGCTATAAATAGTCTTAGGGATATAAATTTCTTTAGAAGAAAAAACAAAAGTATCAGTGAAGAGAACTATGATGAAAAACTAATGGGTTTGTATATTTATATATTGGCATAGACTAATTCGATAATCCATTTAAGCAAATCTAACTAAAGGAATAACAGCAAGTAATTGTTAAAGACTTCAAGCAGTACTGATTTTGGTTGATTGAATGACTTACTAAGGGTGGCCTTCATATTTTATTTCTGTTTATATCCCAATTGTTGATGAATGTAGCAATGATGACGACCATTTAATAGAAATACATATTTGGAACAAAACTAACTTTTATTTTGTTTCTTTATATTGGGTCAAGTTAATTGTCATGTCTGTCAGAACTCTAATAGTCTTAATAATATAAATTTCTTTAGGAAGGAAAACAAAAGTATCAGCGAAGATGACCCTGATGAAAAACTAATAAATTTATATATTTATATATTGATCTTGACCAATTCTGTCATTCGCATAAGCAAATTTAATTAAAAAGATAATAGCGAGTTATTATACGGTTAGAGGTAAATTACAGTAAGAGAAATTGTATCTTTCATATACCCTTGATTGGAACGGAGGTTATCTATCATGAGGAGACCGCCCTCATTATCTGGGCAGTGACGCCAAGCAGTCCCTGTGTCCGTCCAAGAGAAGGCAAGGGGAGGTAAAAAAGGGGAAAGGGAGAAAAAAAGAAGAAGACCACCGGGAACGAAAATAACCGGAATATAGAGGGGGATATAGGCTTTTTGATCCCGGTGGAGGTGACATCCGATGTACCCGGCCGAAGCCAGATGCGCCGGTGAGAGGGCTCTGGTTAGGATTTTTCTCTAGAGGCGCAGGAGTGGGAGAGAGGAGGGAGAATTCTTCTTTTTTTTTTTGGTCTTTATTCACAACCCCACCTCAAATATTGTGCATGTCAAAAAAGATTATCTAATATGTATTGATAAAGTGATCTTTTTTTTGTACGATAATGCAGAGTATATGGGTGCTGCTCCCCACAACTATCTTCCAGCTCACGGGACTTGAAAACAAGGCGCTCAAGCGTACAAGCTGTCCAATAGGAGTAACCTTTTTTTTTTTTTTTTAAACCATGATTCACGGCAACCTGTATTAAAATTTTTAGCAGCGTTGTATGATCACCTGCCTAACCTTTTTGGATTAATAAAATGAACTTTATTTGGATTAATAAAATTCAAAATTTTGTTTAATTCATAATTTCCTAAAATTGGGATAAAGTCTACATACTTTTAAGATGCGATTGAATTTTAAAAAATGGATAAGAAAATAGCATAAGAAAATGGCATCCCTAATCATTGGTCGAACAACGTCTTCCGACTCGCAGCAAAACGCGGGTTTCGAACCTAGTTAATCTATAACGGGTAAGTACAATACCTACATATATTTTAAATAAGATATTTATCATCATGGTCTTAAACTTCAGACGCCTCAAGCAAGTAAAGGCTTTACCCACCATACCCCTGGGCGACCCTAAGCACATAATTTAGTTAGATACATAATAAGGAGGAAAAAAGAAGAAAAAGGAAGAAAGAAAAATCTTCATGACCTATCAAGGTGCAAATTTTCTTGGGGAGCCCCTGACGTGTTCTCCTTGTAAATCTCCTAGCATGCGAGGAACATTACCGTTGCGTTTGATAAAATAGCAGCGTTTGATTTAGTTTGATTTAGTTTGATTTAACGAGATGAAAATAAAAGTAGTTGAAAAAAATTATTATTAAAATTGAAGAAAAAAATAAAAAAAATAATGATTATATTATTGAATTAAGAGAAAAGTAATGAATAATTGAGAAAAATTATTATTAAAAAATTAATTATAATAATTTAAAAAAAGTGTATGAGTGAATTTATTATTAAATTGATGAAAAAATAAAAATAACGATTGTATTAAAGTTAAGTTAAATTAATTTTAACTCCATTTCGAAATGAAACAACACCATCAAATTTCAAAAGGTTTGACTTCGTAGTTAAAGAGAAACTCATATATTCACCTAATTTTGAATTTGAAATTTTTTGAAATCACCGGAACGCTTTTGACGTGATTATCCACTTCGTACATCTCTGGAGATTCACGGAGTCCTGAAAATTTGTTTGGCGAAATTTAGACACACCCCCGAGTTAGGAAAAAAAAATTAATACCTTTAATTCTGTTGATAAGGTATATCAGCCAATATAAGCGTAAGCTCACCGGATAATACATGATCATGACGTGACAAAAAATTTAGGAAATAAAAAGAAAAAGAAAGGCAATGATGTGCCCACTTGAATCAATCAGTAAGCAAAAGAATGGCCATTATTAATCTTTTATAACCGAGAAAAAGCGAATTGAGAGAGTCGTTCCTCTTTCTACGCTTGTTTAAGAGATTTTTTTACCACAATGTGATAAGCCCAATTAGTAACAGACTTTGTCTACCAAATGAAAGGTTAAGGGGTCGAAACTCGACTTAAATACGAAGACGCTTGCATTAGTAGACCTATGTCATCTACCCTATAGAAGCTGTTCTGGTTCACTGTGGGCTTTGGTGGGATCATAATGACCTAGATGGGCTATATCTTACCGAACCTTTTACCCATTCGGACGAATAAAATATTTTATGATGGCTGTGAAACCCCTCTAATCTCTAAAGAAGTTGCTACGTTGGTCTCTTCTTCCCGACTTTTTATTCAACGAAAAAAAAAAAAGATTTTCTCCACCAAGAAGCAGAAGGGAAATGGGTTGCAGCGCGGTCGAGTGTGGCGATCAGGTGCGGTAATCGGCACGCTTCTTTTCATGCACACCCTTGTGCCTGCCAATCCACGTAGGGACTTGAGTGCTGTTCCGACACGTGGGCCACCTTTGATTCATTTCTGTTGATTTATTCTCCAATTCTGTGTGAAAGACGAGAAAAAAGGCACCAGGGTTTATGCTTTTTCTGGGATTTTTCTAATATAATTCCTTATGACACGAAGTCAAATTAGAAAATTCCTATTTTTCTCGATTCGTTTTTCAACCCCCATAAGTAACTTTTCATTTGCAATCATGCATTTTTTTTTGCGATAACTACGCCATTTGCTTATTTAATAATAAAATTGTAAAAAAGCATGCTTGTAGAAAAAAAAATTGTACAAGCACTACCTCAACTAATCATCCGTCCATCTGCTTCGCTAAAGCTCTTGAAAAATTCAATTCCCCAGCTGAATTTGTACCAAATTTCTGATAGAAAGTACCTGTCTATGAGCCTAGGCCGATAATATTTGACACGACGCGATAACATGACACGGAATTAAACATGTTCGGGTTAGACATTTTTTGTATTCAATCTAAACGGGTCAAATCCGTTTAGATATGGTTAATAAGTGTGTCTTATCGGATTGAATCCGTGTAATTCGATTATACACAATTAAACTTGTTTATTTAGATGTGTTTAATCATGTTACTATAATTGCGTAACCCATTAATCCGTTTATGTATCTGAATTTATCAAAATATCCTTATGTAACCTCCATAACCTAATTTCCTTCTAATCCCTCCGAGTTCCAGCCTCCACATTCTTCCCTTCCACGCGACAACACTCAAGAGTCTCAAACAAAGACGACCTCACCTGAGTCACCTCGATCGACCTCGGACCTCGCAACCCTCGAGCCCTCTCTCCGATAGACGAAAACGACCTCACCTCGACTTCAGATGAAGATGACCTCACCTTGACCTCGAGGCTCAGACGAAGACGACCTCACCTTGACCGCGCGACCTCGACCCCGACTCCACCTCACGACCATGACTATTTCTCTCTAGCTCGCTCTCAGTGCTCGATCTCTCTCCATCTCTCTGTCTGTCTTGTGTAGTTTCTCTATTGGACGAGCTACTGGACGAGCAGGCATCCCGTGGTGGTGAGAATTGTAGACGCCGCAGTGAATCGTGCTTGATGTCGCCACATACTGATCAGATCTGATCGTATTTCGAATTCAGGAGCTAGGTTTCTATCGGTAAAGGATACTTCTTACTCGACTGTGTGCGCCTAAGGTTTAATTAGGTGGTAGGTGATGAAACTCCACTGATTCGCTGGATGTGTTTGATTTCGGATTGAGGAATTTGATTATGTGAAATTGCGTCTCCTTGATCTAATCGGAATTTTGAAGTGTATCGGGGAGAGCTCTGTTGAGCGTGTTCTTTCATTTCTCTGCATTTTACAGAAGTGGACAGTGGTGCTTGATCTTTTGTGATTTGTTTTGGATTGGTGCAATATTCTATGGATTTGTTCTGGCAATTGGGAAGTGATTATGGATTCGATTGTATAAATGGTAAACATGTCGTGTTAACGTATTCGGATAACCGGGTTGAACGAATAAACAGGTCGTGTTAACGTGTTCGGACAACTGGGTTAATTGGATAAACATGTCGTGTTAACGTGTTCGGATAACCATATATAATCGTGTCGTGTATGGATACATGTACCTATTATGATACGTTTCGATAAATAGATTTAAACGTGTCATGTACGGGTTAACACTAATATAAACGTGTCGTGTTCGTATTTTCAAATCCCGACCCGTTTAATAATCGTGTAGTGTACGGGTTATAACTTTGACGATACGAGTCCGTTTAGACACGATACGAATTGCCACCCCTACATGTGCCTTTCAATTCATGGTAATTGAACGATGTCGTTGAATGAAATGAAAAACGATGTCGTAGTAGGTAATTGAGATTATAAGAAGCTAAAAATGATTTAATCATAATTTTGGATTTTAGATGTAAATAATAAAAAAAAATTTGAGAAAAGGTAACTATCAAATTTTTCTTGAGAAAAGGCTGGTTTTACTCCTTATTCTTTAGAGATTTGAATATTTTGGTCCTAAATATTTTTTGGGTCGACACTTGTCCTTAACTTTTCCCATAAGAGTTGGTTTTTCAGTCCTCAAATCCAATCAATGCCACGACCTTTCCATCCCAATAATAATAATAATAATAATAAGAGTAGGTTTTGGAAAAAAATTTCAAATAAATGAAAATTAGAAAACAAAAGAATAAAAGAAGAATTGAAGGGAGAAGGGGAAGGACAGCAATAGGACCTCACCGGCGGCCAACCCCAACAACCTCAATTGAGAGCCTCGTCGACAGCCACCGTCCGTACGATCGATGTTACCAATAACCACAATAGTCGTCAGCGACTCCATTATGGCGGTGATGGGCACTGGTGCTGCCTCTACTGCCCTTCCCCATTCCAGTTTGATCTCTTGGAGCATTCTCTTATTTCAATATTTCATTTTTTAAATAAATTTTAAATTAAAAAATTATTTCTTGACAAAAAAGTTTAAAAAATTGACCAAAAATTGATTGGAGGGCTAAAAGTGACACTATTAAGGATGGTTGAGGATAAGTCTGAGCTCAAATAAAGGCTTAGGACTCTAGCAAAATTAAATAAATAAATAAAAGTTTAGGACGAAAATGAAAATTTTAAAAACTTGAGTACTAAATATAACATTTTCTTATACTTATCTCTATTTCTTTTTATTACAAGAAAAGTCTAAATAAAATAATAAAGGAATGGAAATAAAAAAACTCTGCTCGCTATACTTGGAACTTCTTACTTCCAAACAAGAAATTGGTTCTGTTTGAGAATGGAGTTAAATTCCATCACAATTCCACTCTAATTCATTTTTCCCAAATTTAATAACATAATCATTACTATTTTACTTTTTTTATCCTTTTTTGGAAAAAAAAATTATCTTCAAAATAAATGAAAATTATAAAATAAAAGAATAAAAGAAGAATTGAACAGAGAAGGGGAAGGACGGTGATGGGACCTCACGCAACCTCAATTGAGAGCCTCATCGTTAGCCACCCAGTGGCTCAATGCTTTGGAGGCCTAAGGCGAAATATAAAAATGAGGCCTTTTTTTTTTCTTTCTGATAAATTTACAAATTTTTTTATTAATTTTTTTTTGAAATTTATGAGATGCAAAATTACTTATTAAGCTTTTATTTTCAATTTCTTATGATATTTCCTTTTCAATTGATGACATAGCCAATTCTTTACTTGTTAAAAATTTATAAAGAGCTCCTTTTTTGAGATTGAATTAAACTTTCAATTCTTCTCTTTTTTATTGTTTTGGATAACTAAATTCGTATTGCCTAGTTGACATATTTACTTATAAACACTATAAAAAAATTCTTACGTGTTACAAACAATAAAATATAAGTATAAACACTTAAAAAACATATATCTATAAACAATATATATTTAATAAATTAAAAAGAATAATCAAAGTTTAGAACAATAGAACCTGATTAATTATGAAATTTGAAGGAGATCACTTGTTTCAACATGAGAGGATTGCTTCAATTGAAGGGAGTGTAATTTAATAGGAAAGATGAGAAAATAGAATAGTTGTGATAACAATTAGTATTTAAAAGTAAAACAACTCCCTTTACAAGAGTCGATTTGAGTGTTAAAACATTTATTGGAAATAGGTAGTTTGAGATAATCAAGGAGATTAACGTTTTAAGGGAGGAGATTAAATTACAAAGGTAGTTGGAGACGTTAAATGAGAGAGAAAAGGTAGAGATAATAAAAGAAATTAAGTAAATAATTAGATATGCAAGTTATGATTTATCAATTAATAAGTGAGAGAGAAAATTTAGGAGTACTTGATGAGTAATTAGATAATGTTGGCTAATTTAATATAACTGAGGCCCCTTTTTTTATTTGTAAGGCTTTGATTGTTAATTAATTTTTGGATTCTTTTCATAATTATAATTATTATATATAATAATTAATAATATTATCACAAACATAAAAATTAGGGGGCCTAATTTTGTGAGGTCTAAGGCCATTGCCTTCTTGCCAAATGAAAGAGTTGCCTCTGCAGCCATCATCGCCATAATTGAGGTTACTAATAACCACAATGGTTGTTAGCGACCCCATTATGACGGTGATGGGCACTGGTGTGGACTCCACTGCCCCCTCGCATTTCCAATTGGAAGCCTTCTTTTATTTGAATATTTTTAAAATAAATTTTAAATTAAAAAAAATATTTTGACAAAAAAGTTAAAAAAATTGACCAAAAATTGATCGGAGGATTAAAAGTGACACTATTGGGGATGGTTGAGGAAATGTTGGAGCTCAAATAAAGAATTAGGAGTCTGGCAAAATTAAATAAATTAATAAAGATTTAGGATGCAAATAAAAAAGATTCAAAAATTGAGTACTAAATATAACTTTCTTTTATACTTTTCTCCATTTCTTTTTGTTAGAAGAAAAGTTTAAATAAAATAATAACCGGAAATAAAAAAGCCCCATTTCCCATACTTGGACCTTCTTACTTCCAAACGAGAAATATATATTTACATTACCCTTTCTTTCTCCACCATTTTTTACTTTATTAATTAGCAAAAGAAGTTAAGTAGCACTATATTGGCTTCAACAGAAACATTTTAAAATTATGAGAAATATTGTTTATGTAAGTCTGGAAGATTGAATATTAAAAAGTATATGCATAAGAAAAGCTCTCTCTTTGCCTTTTACTAATTTTAGAAAAATCTTCAGTTTAAAAAACTATCATCCTTAAAAATATTTTTCAAATGAGAAATGTCATATGAGCGGCACACATCCTCGTTAAAAGAATCAGGTAGTAGGGATTTCATAATATTCTAATAATGAATTACTCGATTATTTTATTTTATTTTATTTTTTGCTGAATAATAAA
This sequence comes from Punica granatum, assembly GCF_007655135.1. Classification (NCBI taxonomy): domain Eukaryota; kingdom Viridiplantae; phylum Streptophyta; class Magnoliopsida; order Myrtales; family Lythraceae; genus Punica; species Punica granatum. Next base: position 28,322,508 of record NC_045129.1, read on the forward strand.
TGGATTAGTTAAGATTTGGCTACGATGTCAAAAGATATCGGACTTCTAGTAATCGTCGCACTCGAACAGGTGAAAATTGTCTCAGAGTAGGGCCCATCCACATGCCAGAATTTCGGACCGGAGGTTGGATATATCAAGCGGCTCTGGTCCAACAAATGCACAGTGGGATCCACCGACAAATTACCCTTATCCCTTCGCCATTGCCTCCGGTGGACCTGACCGCACCAGATCTCCCCTCCTAAAGCTTGCTAAGTAGAGGATCCTAGCATTAGCGATTTAATCAAGCTGGTTAAGCAAAGGCAAATCAGCCTCCTTCCCCCCTTTTTTTTAACCTATCAGAAAAAAGCCAACCGTTTCTTTTCCTAGAAAAACCCCACATTTGATTTTTCCTTTCCTCCATTACATCACTCGCAACTCAATCAAACTCATCCTTTTCGACTTGCTTTATGCCTTGAATTTTATATAAAGAGTAAACTAATAATTTATTCATCGAAACATTAATATTACATCAAATTAGATTTAATTTTTTTTTATTAAATTTTGACAAATTAAGTGTGCATATTCCGTCTGTCTGCCATCCAATAGTGAACAAAAACATCTGATATAACATTATTTTTTACTTTTTTTTATATTAATTTTGACATTGACATATTAAATATATATCATGTTATTTATTCTGTTGACTTTTTAACTGCATGTAGACAGATAAAATGGACAATATAATGTACATTTTGTAGATCAATATTAAAATTGATGTAAAAATTTTCTTGATGTCAGATTTGATGTAATATCGATCTCTTGAGGAGAAATTATTAGTTTACTCTTCTATCAATCATCGTAATTGATTCAGCTTATAAAGTGAATTATCAATCAAAGCGGGATTAATGTTTATATTCGGTAATTGATACGAATAAAAATCTCAGTAGAAATATTAATATAGAAAATCCATCCCTCCGAAAGTGGAAGAGAGAGGAGAAAATTTTAGAAAAGTCGACGAGGACAAAATAAGTGGTGCAAGCAAAAGTTAAAGCCCCACGCTTTTATTTATTCATTGTGATTGCGATTTTGATAGTGATGGGGACAAATTGTTAATTAAAGTTGCATGCTTTGCTACCCCCTATCTATATCTATACTACTTTATAGAAAGGCAAAAAAAAAAAAAAATGATCCTTTCTCCATTGGCTCCTCGAAACTAAAGGCAAGATCTTTGGACGAAATTAGAGCCGCCGCAGCTTCGTGAGGTCATGGTGTGCTTGGTCCGTCCTGCTACGCATCCGCGTCATAAGATTAGAATACAACAAATACAAGAATATGTTGAATTTCGTCGGCCCTGATGGCCACTTGATCCGATTCTTCATAAACTCTATCGACCGCGTAACTTTCGGCTCTTTTTTTTTTTTTTTCGGTGGTTGCTTTTGGCTCATTTTGGTTCAACCAATTGCTAATCTTTTGCAATTTGGCAGTCAAAAGTGGAAGGAAAAGGAAGTGAATGATTTGGCAACTACAAGTGTTTTCGCCTCATTAATTAATGTGAAATCTTGTTGGAGTTCGATTTGGGGTTTGGTAATCAGATAAAGCCCATGCCGGTTTCTGCCTCTTCCTTGACTTTAGCGGTCATTCGCTCACTTTTTTTTTTAACGTGTACTCAAATATTTAAAAGTTTAATAAATCCAAATTAATTAAGTTTGTTTCAAATTGAGTTATTAAGGGTAAAAGTTTATTATAATGATCCGTTTGTTTTCAGCGTTAAAATCACAAAAATTTTAACTTTAATTTTAACTCAATCCACTGCACAATAAAAATACACATTTTCCAAGTAAAAAATTTTAATTCTAACTCAACACACTACACAATATTTTATCATTTTCTACATTTAAAATCAAAATTACTTTAACTCTGAAACCAAACGCACAATTATCTTTCATGTGATTTTTTACTTAAGACTGGAACTGATTTCTTATTAGAAAAAATAAATATTGAACCAGCTGAATCAATAATTTCACTGGGGCCATTCACTATTTACTAAAGTATTCAGTATTCACACACACGGAGCCAGGGGAGAGAGAGAGAGCGCGGTGATGTTAGTCACTGGGGGAGACTGCACCCGCCTTTTTTCCTTAGCTTCGTCGCTCTCTCTCCCTCCATGTGACTCACCTCCTTCCTCCTCCTCTAGCCCCGATCCATCTATCCTCCCTCTTCTCTCTCTTCTCTCCCTCTCTCCCCATGTCTATATAAATGGGTGAATCTCTCATTTGTTCATTTTCTTTGTTGGGTATCCCAGCTTGATGATCAGACACCCTGTCAGACACAGAGAATCGCTCTCTAGCTCAGCTCTAGCACACTTTCCTCCCTCTGCTGGACCAAATCTTGGAAATGGGCAGCCTGTGTTCTTGAAAATCCATTTTACAGAGAGAGAGAGAGAGAGAGAGAGAGAGAGAGAGGGAGAGGAGGAAGCAGAGATGAGAGCTTTCTTGGTCTTGCTCTTCTTGGGTCTCTCATGGGCTCCTCTGAGCTCCGCTTCACCTTCGAGTCCGAAAGATGGGAATTCCGGAAAGGATCCTCTCAAGTTGATCTTGGGTGAGTAACGAAAGGCCCATTTTGATACCGCGTGATTGTTGTTTGATACTTCGTCCAATGGCCTTTGTTCGGGTGGATGAGGATTCTGTGGAAAGTGATGGGAATTGGGAATAGGCTTTGAAGTTCTACTGCTTTTAACTATTTATTTACTGATAATTTGACTGTCCGTTAGACTCTGTCGTGTTCTGTGTTAGGCTCGTTCATGTTGGATGATGAGTTCAGCAAGAAATAAGAAAAAACAATCAAAGTTTGAACTGTTTTATGGGATCTTTCATTCTATGGACACATTTGTTATGAAGGAAAGAAATGCAAAATCGCAATTTGGATCGGTCGTGGCTATCAGGCAATATCATTCCGGCATTTTTTTGTCGATTCCTTAGCAAACATCCTCTGAGTTTCTAATGCAATCTTGATGCCTTCATGAAGACACTTGCCTAGGACAGTGTTTTTGGTCTCCTGAGAAAAGCCTTTAGAGGATTCTGAGATGATGTTGTTACTTTCTCTGTTTTTGTGATTTACTTGTTCCTTTTACAGGGGGAGAGAATTTGGGGCCACTGAAGAATGGGATCTCGGAGCCTTCTGCACAAGCTCCAGGACCCATGGCAGATGATCAAAACAGCACCATTCTGTTGGCGGCCAAGAGAACAAACAGGCCCGACATTCTTCATGGATTCAGGCGGTATCGTAATGGTTGGAATATCACCGATCAGCACTATTGGGCTGTAAGTTGCTCTTTTCCTAATTGTGGTGCTCAAATTTTTTTTTTTTTGGATAATTGTGATGCTCAATTATTCAAAAAGTAATCCAAATAATTTTTAAGTCTTTGCTGGGATTTAGTGTTTCATAAAGTTCATACACTGGATGAGGATATCATTGTCAAATTATATGTTATTTTTGTTGGATGAGCATAAAGTTCATCCTTGATTTGCTTGAGTGGGTGATCATGCCTTCTTTTATACACTTTGTTCAACAGGACTGGCCATTTTTATGTACCTTACACAATATTCAGATATCTTAGACTATAATGAATATATTGATATAAAAAAAATAACAGGTTTTCTCCCTTGCTGTCCTACTTGCAGTCTGTTGGATTTACGGGTACATTTGCTTTTGTGCTTGCGGTCCTATGGTTCGTTTTGTTTGGGTTGGCTCTTATGTTCCATTACTGCTGTGGATGGAGATTGAACATCAAAGACAGAGATCTTCACCATTCTCGGAGGATATGCCTTATAATGCTCATAGTCTTCACATGTGCTGCCTCGTAATGACATTTTACTTTCTACTTATTTACTTTTTTCTGTTTGCGGTTCTCTGCTTTGCTGTTACTTTGATTAATAAATTTGCCTTATTAGAATAACTTTATTTGTTTCTGCAGGGTCGGGTGCATTCTTCTTTCTGTTGGACAGGATGATTTTCATGGGGAGGTCCTCCACACCCTGAAGTATGTTGTGAACCAGTCGGATTACACTGTCCAAACCCTGCGCAACGTGACCGACTATTTATCTCTTGCAAAGAACATCAGCGTGGCTCAGATTTTTCTTCCTTCTAATGTTATGAACGACATCGACAAGTTGAATGTGGACCTCAACTCAGCAGCAGATACTCTGATGGAGAAGACCAGTGAAAACTCTGCCAAAATAAGAAAAGTTTTCAATGCAGTGTATGTTAATATTGCCTCTTCCTGGTATACAAAAAGAGTTTTTATGTGTCTCCAGGTGCATGTTGGAGTGCATTGATTTATGGGTTCAGAAATTCGAGTTTTTTGCTTTTCATGCAAGGCAATAGATTTTGCTCTTTTGGCCAGTACAAAGCAATAGATTGATTAGGCTTGGTCTTTTTGATGAATTCTTTTTTTTTTTAATGAAAAAAAATACAATTAAACTACTGGGATAATATAAAGCAATAGATTGATTAGGCTTGGTTGAGTAATAAATGCTAACTGCAACTTAGCATATGCAAGAGAGGAAAGCGATGTAAAACCCTTTATCAAAATACTGGGATTGCATTGAAAATTACAACTAAACTAGATTACATTTCTATGCGTTTTTGCAGGCGATCGGCATTAATTACAGTTGCTGCAGTCATGCTTCTCCTGGCCTTGGTTGGACTCTGTATGTATCATATGAGTGTGAGCAATAATTATATATATATATATATATATAATCGTTCCTGAATTTTGATTTTACAAATATAATTTCAATTATTTTCTTCTTGATGCTGACTTAGTTACTATTATCTTGCAGTGCTTTCAATCCTTGGGCATCGTAATGCAATACTTATGTAAGTTGCTATAATTTTAATAGGAGACATCCCTTTTTGCAAATGGCAACTAGCAAATGGCAACTATGTGATTTATCTAATTAATTATCTTGTTGCAGATTTGTTGTCAGTGGATGGTTACTTGTTGCTGTCACTTTTGTCCTCTGTGGAGTGTTTGTGATCTTCAACAAGTAAGATATCGGATCTTGAATATCTTTCGTAGGTTTTCCTTTCCGATATCTGCATTTGCACATTAACCAAAATCCATAAAAGTTAGCATAACGTTTTTAAATTCTATGGCCATCTGGTACGATGGAAGAATGTGGCAAAGGAGAATCACATATGAAGCATACTGTCATGGGAACTGCCATTCTGAAAGGAACTTAAGATCGTATCTCTTTATTGCAGTACAATTGCCGATACGTGTTTGGCAATGCAAGAATGGGTGGAGAACCCTCATGCCGAATCAGCCCTCAGCAACATCTTGCCATGTGTCGATCAGAAAACCACAAACCAGACCCTCGTACAAAGTAAACAAGTCATCAACGACATGGTCAATGTGGTCAACCAGTTCATATATACCTATGCGAACACATACCCTTCAAAGGATAGTCATTACTATTACAACCAGTCGGGTCCTATGATGCCTGCTCTCTGCTACCCCTTTGACTCTGAGTTGCGGGATCGCCAATGCGGGCCTCAAGAAGTTTCCATAGCAAATGCTTCTCTGGTATGGTCTTCTAAGGTCCATGATTCTCGGATTTGATTTCATGTTAGTTCAGATTCATATAAGTACTGATCTTTGAACGAAACAACTCTTTCTAAGATGGGTTTCACATTCATGTAACCTGAATTTACGTGACTATAGTTAACCCGATGCTTATGATGTTCTGTTCCCTTAGCATGAATGACGCCAAACTTACAAAAACCTATGTATAAAGCATATCAAGATGTCATATTTGTTACTGGACCTGGTATAGCTATTTGCTTTTCAATATGTTTCAATGTCAAAATGATGGCATCTACACTCTGGGAAACTTTGAACTACGTGATTTCCGTCGGTTCACCTCTTTGTGCATGCATTTTCAGGTATGGCAAAATTACACGTGCGAGGTCTCGCCCTTTGGTCTGTGCATAACAGAGGGAAGAGTGACCCCGGAAATATACACCCAGTTGGTCGGTGCGGTGAACGAGAGCTATGCCCTCGAGCACTACACACCACCCTTGCTCAGCCTTCAGAACTGCAACTTTGTCAGGGACACTTTCCAGGATATCACTTCAAACTACTGCCCCCCACTCCAGCGCTACCTTAGGATTGTAAATGCGGGATTGGGCCTGATCTCGATTGGGGTCTTGCTCTGTTTGCTTCTTTGGACTTTCTATGCGAACCGCCCCCAAAGGGAGGAAGTGTTTGCAAAGATGAGATTGTCTTTGCCTACAAAGGGCTGTGATGGTTCCAAGAGTAGGCATAAGAGCTGCGGTAATGGTGATCAGAATGGACCATCTACTGCTGATACTGCTGTTTAGTTTAGTTTAGTTTAGTTTCAGATTTATGTTAGAGGTAGAAGTCTTACTGAGGGACACCACAAGGATTTTCTTCTTTGTTCCGGTTTGGGAGATCCCTCTATCCTCTCAAAAGGGGAAGAAACCAAGTGAGGCGAAGCGTCACTTTGAGTTTGGTGGAGAAGCAATATACGGCCATTTTCGTATGATCTTTCTTGTCAGCAACATGCATAGTGAGAAAGCAAATCGATTGTTTGATGGAAGGTTTAACTGTTCCGTGTTGAAGGATCAAATCCTGCTATAGACAAGCTGAAAGCTATAGCAAATGGATGTTGCCTTCTTATATCGTGTTACATACCAGGCGGCTGAAACAGGGTGCGAAAGGTAAGATGTCAGGGGGAAAGCTAAGTTTTTGAGATGGTAGGAGTTCCTACTGGAGAGTTAACATTTCTTAGGCGGGCATCATCTGATGCCCCAGCTAATCGTAATGCCAAAAACTCTCCAGTAGAACTGCAAGTGTGGATGTATTTTCATTTCTGAAATGCTTTATGACTAGTTCTGAATGCAACCGGGTGCAATGTAATATCGCCCAGGATCAGCAACTGATAACTTTTGCCCCAATCGAAAATTTTGGTCAATTTCATCGGCAACTTGATAAAAGAAACTGACTCGATTTTCTGGCGTAAGCAGATCAAGTGATATCATGATATTACTGTGTGAGTATACAAGGAAGAGAACCAACCTGAAAGTATGGAACATCTCGAACGCATTCGACTCTCTATCAGATATAAAACTATGGAGTACCAATTCACAGATCAACAAATTAAAATGAAAACTCGAAGAAGGCGGCAGCATCAGAAGATGTGCACGAAGATGGCCGTGATCACGATCATCGCCTTGAAATTCTTCATTGCAACCGCATTATTTCCCTGACCGTTTCCACCAGTAGGTGGATATGACCCATCTCCTCCCTTCCGGTTGCTCCCCTCGAGAAGGTCACCGACTCCGTGGACAACAATCCACTCGTTCTTGTACAGCTCAGGGCGGACAATCGGAACCTTATTGACCATCAGCTTATTATCATTTGATTTCGTGACATGAACCCTGAACCCTTTACGGTAAGTCGGTATTGCAACCGCCCCATTCTCGATATCGACCAGATCTCCCCACAAGAGCCTGCAAGGGACGGTGTGTTGGAGAAAGATTGAGGGGTACTCGCCGAAATTCCGGACTCTTTTGGTGATCGATTCATCTATCGGGGCAAAAATTGTCAGCAGAGTTGCTGGGTTCTCGATACCGAGCAGTTGCATCCCGAGGATCGAAGCCATCACTGAGTATCCTGAAGATCTCATCACCTTCGAGGCCTTCTCGAACAAGTTATCTGCTTTAAAGTTAAAACCAGACTTCTGGCTATTCTTTATGGAGGACGCACAGAGAAGGTTGGGTGTGCGGTGGCCCTGGATCGGGACGGGGAGCTGGAAGCTCGAGTTGAAGAACTCATCAGCCCCGAAGACGACCAGCGAACCGTCGGAATAGAGTGGAGAATTGGTGATCCTGACGCCGTTGAGGGAGACGCGGGCGTCGCGGGGCAGAGTGGTGACGACAAGGGAGCGGTTCTCGAGGACAGTGGGGATCTCGGTGCCGAAGGGGAGGGAGCGGAGGAACTGGGAGGAGAGGGAGAGATCGGAGAAGTGGAATTGGAGGAGGGAGAGGGAGGGCTGGCCGGAGCGGGAGAAGGCGGAGTCGCGAGGGGAGAAGACGGTGAGGGAAGGCGAGGGGGGAATGATGTGGGTGTCGGAGATGAGGTCGAGGGTGAGGCCCATGGAGGAGAAGTGGGCGTCGGAGAGTACCTCGGCGGCTTTCTGGAGGTTCTCGGCGGGAGAGGTGACGGCAGAGGTGGAAGAGAGGAGGAGGAGAGAGAAGAAGAGTGGGGCTGCCGCCATTGATGGAGCTCAGCTCAGAGCTTTCACGGGGTTTCGGTGACTCTGTCGTCGGGAGCAGAGCATAGGGGAGTTTGTTTCTGATTGGGGAAGGTTTTGGCGGGAAATGAGATGACACGTGGCAGGGATCACACCCGGGGAATGGGAGTTTGTTAGTTGTTAGACACTGCTAATAAGATGACGAAATTGCCCCTTCGTGGATTTAGTACCCGTTCGTGATATTTTTCATTTACGGGGGCCATAGTTAATAGTTGAGTAAAGTAACAATTTATCCTGAAAGATTGATATTACATCAAATTCGGTCTCGAAATTGGATTATGACATATTAAGTGTACATCAATTGACCCATTTCGTCAATATCTCCGTTAATTATAATCAGAATTGGCGGACGTGTACATAACAGTGTCACGTGATACACGATGATTGACTGAGTAGGTTCCATATGTTTTTAAAAAATTAAAAAAATTCTGAAAAATTATTGATGATAGTTTTGATGTAACACCATCTCTTTCTTTATATTGTTTCCTCCCTACCTTTAATTCTTTATTTCAAAATATATCATTAAAGAAATAAATTTAAAAAAATAAATGACTATCAGATTCTGGAAACTAGAGAGGAAGATGAGGGCTTGTGCCGGGTAGATCGACAATGGTCAACCCGTCAGCCAGCGTACCTGCATGCTACCTGACGCATTAGGCGAGGTTGCCTGAGGCACCGATCCGTTGGGGTGTCCTCCCAGGTGACCTCGCCAGAGGCATCCGATGCCCCCGGCGATTTTGCGGGGGGGTCCGTGGATTGCAGGTCGCCCTACCGCAGATCTATCCTTCCCCCTCCTCTCCGATTCTCTTGGATTCGTAAAGAGAGAATGAGGGGGCATGTTGGCGGTGAAGGCACGATCCCTATCCCTCGAGGAATTCGCATGCAAGGCTTTCTCAGATCTCTCCCTTTTAGCATCACTATTGCTTTTGTTTTCTTCGATTTATAACTAACTGTTCAATTCTACTGATTAGAAGTTTAGCTCACCTTTGTTGGCTATGCTTAAATCTTGCTGCTGTTGAGTTGAAGAGGCTCAAGTAAATCCCATATAATGTAAGAATTTGAAGTTGCCATGCGGGGATTGGGGAACCAATTGGTTGCTTTTATGGGATTTTGATTGTCCAATGATTTTTGCATTTAAATAAGATGAAAAAAAATTAGAAAATGAATAGAAAAATATATATACTGCCAGAAAAAATAGGAAGGGGAAATATGATGAAAAAAAAAAAATCAAATAATGTCACATAAGATGTTTTCGTCAACTTTTTGATGGTAGGTAGGCGAAAGGTGTATTTTGAGACTAGATTTGATATAACATCAATATCTCGAGAGGTAAATGGTTAGTTTAGTCTTAATAGTTTACCCATATTTGATTTAGCCCAGCCAGCATAGTCATCGACTCCCCCTCCATATGAAAGAGCTACATACAAGTAAAAAATATTGGCTTCCATTTCGTTTAAGAGAAGAACTCGACTCGATTTGCCAGTCTCATTTCTGATCTTTAAGAAATATAACAGCGACCTCAGACATTGTTATTTTTTGAAAATTGACCAACAGTTCTCTCGCTTTCCTCTCTCACGACTCTCTCGGCTCTCTCCCGCAACTTCTCTTCCTCTCCATTGCCTTCACCTCCACTTGTGCCTGGCCATTTGTAGATTAGGTCATGGGTAGACACCTCGGCCGTGGAAAGATGGAACGCAATCGAGTTCAACCTCAAAATATATTTTCTTCGGTAATTTTTGCAGATAAGAGAGACGTAATTGCAGTATAAGACTTATTGTGAAAAAAAGAATACATTATTAAAAAATATTTATTCAAAGAAAATAAAAAATATTAAAAAAAAAAAGAAGAAGACAAGTCGTCTCCCTTTAGTTTGCCAGAGCTTCGACCCACCTAGGGTTCATAGACATTTGAGTCAGGTTCGCCCTTGGTTCGTGAGCCCTATGGTCCACAAGCCCCGACTAGGCGACGATCAAAGGGTCTTCTCACTCTTCGATCAAGCCCAAGGCTCGCGAGCACTGGGCTGGCCTACTCGGGGCTCGTGGACCCTAGGGATGGCTTTGCAAGCCAAAGGCCAACCTGACCCTGGGGTCTACAAACCCCAAGTGGCTTGGAAGCCACCAGCTCAGAACCCAGTACTTCGTAGGTTTTGAGCATCTCTGACCCAGATCTTTGTTAATCAAGGCCAAGTCCGGCCAAATCAAGGCTACATTTGGCTTCACGACCTCGATTCCGGCAGGGAAAGATGTTGACGTCGCCGGAGGTCGATTTCGACTGCCACCTCCAACGACAGCAGAGGGGGTATCAAGGGAGTGGCACGATTTGAAAATTTGATGAATAACTTGCGGCAGATTGGTAATTTAGTACTTATTACATATGGGAATTCCTATTACATAGGTGATGGTGAAGAATGACTACTCATTGCCTACTATATATCCTACACCGAATTCGCAAATACTATTACGATTACGGACGGAAACAAACGATGTAACGGGCAATACACACAAAATTGATCCTAAATGAATACCCATTACATCTAACCAATCGTACCCTTAGGGAAACCTATCTTCCACATGACTATAGGGCTTCCTAAGGAAACAATAGGCTTCCTAAAACCTACGAAGCACATGGACTCTATTTGGTTGCCTCAATGTGCTCTGTTCACATCATACCCCTTAAATGATCATATTTTAAGGAATCACTAGAATATACATGTGCGTGTGTGTGTTTGTATATATCCTAATCAATAATCCACAATCTTCAGAATCTATGAGAGCCTTCCAGCAAACAAAAGTGTGTGTTGTGTTTGTGTAATTTTGTACAAATTCACCTCTCTAAATTCTGCACCCTGCAGTATGATTCCGAGGACAATGGATTTGAGCTAGAAAATTTCCAGATGGTAAGGAGGGGAACTTGGTATTTTCTCGAGCCTTTGCTCAGCTGTTTTCTTAGCTGCAAATGACCTCGACTGAGAGCTTCTTCATTACGATTGGGTACAGATCCCCAGTGCACACCGAACATCTCGGGAGTCCCAGGCACTGTACATGAGTTTTGGCCGACGCAAGTCTACAAGAAGAAAGTGGAGCATGGAGCTTTTATCAAGATAATCTTTGTCAAGTTCCCCAACTTCTCCACATCGCAGAGTCACACTTGCTTCCAGAGATTGGGAAGGTTTCTAGTTTTCCATTCTCTTCCTTTTTCGGTATGAACAACCAGCAAGCTGCTGTTGGATTGAGCCATGAACGAGGAACATGACACCTGAGATTTTAGACAATTATCAGCATGTTATGAAACTCGTTCTTGCACTCAACCGGATGGCTCCCTACCATCTCTAAGAAGCTTCCCACCTTTGCTCAAGCATTTCTTCTCACTGTATGTTCCTGCATAATCGCACCAACCACAGCTTCCGGAGGCTTTATATATGGGGCAGTACCGACCGATGCTCCGCCCGTTTATCCAAATATAGCCTTTGCCCATACTCCCTATGTCCTAAACCAATGGCGTGTTGCCAGATGGGTCATTGAAAACTGTCTAATACAAAAATCAGGGCACATGTATATTTTTTCTATAAGCCAAACTTGGATTCTATCGTGATGGCACCGGATGCTCAACTTGCACCAGGTCAAGGGCTGCCTTTGTGCCGCTAGAGACCCCTGTGCCCATTACCGACAATGACGTTATGAAGAGATGGAAATGGTTCATGGGCATTATAGTGTGTGCTATCACTTTTTGTCATGTACCACAAGTAATCGGAAACATCTCTCGTGGCGTTTATCTGCTAGAACAGCCCAACCATTATGGAGGAACTTTCCTCAATAGCAGCTGTCTCCTCGTTGTATGCTTGCAATGAGGATCCTCCGTGTACAGGAACATGAGTGTTATACGAGAGTAAGAGTATCCTCCCACAGAGACTGGTTTAGATCCCACTAAGTATCAAAACTATCGCAACTAATTTTTATCCACACGATAGTGTGGATTAAACTAAATCTAATAAAACTAAAATAGAACGATAAAGTAAACACGAGTAAAATCGATGGAGATGAATTTAGAACTATCAATTTCCCCTAATATATTATACAAAATCGATCTCTCTCTCTATTCTATCATATTCCCGAATTACTAACCTAGGATTCTATAATCTTTCTACACCTCTTCCAAATACTGTAGAAAAGTATTACCTATATCGAATTAACTATTGTATTCCTAGGCAATTAATCATCAGGAACCCTTTAATTAGGTAGGAAATTAGGGGTGATAATTAATTAAGTAGCCGATTAGGTTAATCTCACACAAATTAGTCGGTTTTCCAACTCAAACTAATCTTAAGCTATCCTATCCACGGCTTAACCTATAATCCTCTTCCGAGCTCATCTAGATTTCTTGATCAATTCAACTGGTGGCCAATCAGTTGAAAGCATTAACTTCGAGATAAGATAAGCAATCAAATTTAATTCAATAGGCATAGAGAAGAGAAATCACAAATCTATATAAAAATACTAGGTTCCATTGAAACCCTAGAAAAAGGAGTGCAGCTCACGATTGTAATGATAAACATCAAATCTCTAGAAAACATGTAACAAGGATTGGAAGAGAAACGAGAAAGAATGATGTAGTCGTTTCTCCAACTCAAGCCACAGTCGTCATGATCTCGATCTCCACCTCCTCTTGCTTACAAAGCTCCGTTCTCTCCCTTTCGTCTTCCGTGAATGAGGGTTCAGCCCTCCAAGTTCACGTCTCCAGAAAAAGAAAAAATTCCCTAAATGGTAGCCATCATCCTACAAGAATCTTTCTCCCAATCCACAAAATATGAATTCCAATTTTAAACTTCAAATTATCTATCTCAATCATTTACAACAGATTCTCATATCTCCAAAATTTCTTTCCATATGCTTCCTCCTTCGAGAATGCTTAGGACCCACGAAAAAAAATAAAAAATGAGAAGTTCTGGTCTGCCGCTCTCTATTTTTGAGGCTGGGGCTGTTCAAGTCAGTATTTTCTGGTCGCAATTTCATTCCGTTATATCTTCTTCGTTTGAGCTCCGATTGATGAACCGTTTAAACCGTTGCGCTCCTAATTCGATGAGCTTTCAAAGCATATATAATTTGTGCTAATTTTCTTGAGTTTGACCTGTTCAAAGCACCAAAAACTTAGAGGTTGCAAAAACTCGATTCGCGAACTAACTTCCAAAATCATCTAAAAACAAACCGAAAACCACTTAATACTCTAAAATCCTACCAAAATGTAAATGATTGTAAATTAAACTATAAGCCTACTAAAACTAACCTAAACTCGAGAAACGAACTTAAATAAACCCATGAAAGGTACTGAATAACTCTATTTTCAATGAATTAACACACCCCTAAAACTAAGATTTGCTAGACCTCGAGCAAATAGAAAAAGATAAACAAAAATGAAAACAATCAACCAACTTCTCTTGGACAAACAAATGTGAAAGATCCCCATAAACTTCTCTTACCTAATGATCTCACTCCTGTCATCACCTAACTCAAGATTGAGAATAATGCATAACCATCCTCCATATAAGAAATGTAGTTAAAATTTTCAAAATATTTCAATGAAACTCTTTTAAAACTACACTTGAAAAAATCCATTTCTTCAAAAACATATGAAAACAGACAACAAGAGTAAGGGATCAATCAAGTTATCTAAGAAAATGAATTTTCATAAACAAATCATCCTTACCAACTCAAGAGTCTTAATATAGTACCTCATTGAAAAAGCCTAGCATATCAATATAGCATATCCTCACCGGGAAATGTGTATGCACTCAACTCTTGAGTGTTTAGGCTCATGTGTATATACTCAAATCCAATTCCATGAGTTTGCACTACCATAGGCTTGCTTTTCCATCCCACCTCCACTACTCAAGTTATACGCAGACATGAATCAGAATGACTTTAATTTGGTTGTAATGTGACTAGGTATCTTAAATTGAAATAAAAGGGAAAGAAAGTGGCTAAACCCATACAAACTAGTCCCCGATATTAAATCCCATGGTATAATAACTCTCCTCTTTTCTCTTTTTAAACAACGAATTTCAAACACCCGTCACCCCCCAAATCTATTACTCTTTACTATATCTAGCTATGAGTATCGAGTGCCCAACTCTTTCACTTATCTTCTCTTGACTTCTGTTCCTCTCTGTACATTTTTTTTTTCAATTTTTTCATTTAAGCTTTTTTTTCATTTTTTATTTTTCAGAAGAAGAGAAGTACAATTTGCAAATAATCAACTTATAATTGGCACTCTTACTCAAATTTCTATTCAATTTCATCCCATTAATGAATAATATCACTTACCCTAGAAATGAATAATCCAAATATTCCATGGGTCATGAAGAAAGAAATAGGAAATCATAAGGCTTAAATTGGTTCATTAAGGGATAAAAATGAAATAGGTAGGCTCTTGAACTCAAATTCAACCTACTTGCCTTCGTCTTTTTCATGAATGCATGAAAATGTAGTCTCAAATAAGTATATAAAGTAAGTTCTAGAGTGAAAATAAACATAGAATGACCCTCATGAAATATTATAGTAGGACTTTGAACCCACTCTGGTCCAGAGGATTATCCTCAAACTCATCTTCTACTACCACCCGCAGTCGATCATCTATGGGTCCCCATTACGACGAAAACAACCCTCTGTTCTGCAGGGAGGAGCTCCGAGCTCCCAGCTGGTGCTACGGACTATAATACAATAGCTTCAACTGACGAGAAATTGGACAAGGGACTTTTCCAATGGGCTTGGTAACCAACAAGAGGGACGCGCTAACGTCAGACACACTCATTCTCCATCTCCCTGCAGTTTCCTCCATAAACCGGAATCCTACTTTAATCCTCTAGGCAAATCCATCGAAAGCCTAGACGGGTTCGCTCTAAGGAAATTCGGACCAAAGATCCTTCCCGCTTCTCTGACATCCAACCTGCCTGGCAAGAACCGCAAATGGGTCTCTGATGTACGAGTTCAAGCTAAAGTCCTAGGCTCAAGAGTATCCCCAAGAAATTGAACAGAGAATCCGCTGAACATGTACAACCAAATTGATCACCTCACCAAAGCGCTTGAAAGGAAAGCCTCTGCCAATATATGTTAAAGAGGAGATACCAGTACACACAAATGCACGATAAGGTATGTTTGCGATGGAGGGATATGGAGAATCTATCCTCGGCAAAGACAACCTTACTGCTTGTTTGGATTGTGGACTTTGAATGGTCATGAAGGGGAGAGCTGGGTTATGGAAGATTATTATATAAATTTGTACCATAACGCTTCATAATTCACCCCCTTCATAACCAACCATCCGTAACCCACAATCTAAACAAGCTCCTAACGTGGAATCTCTGTTTGAAGCAACAAAAGGACAGCTGACTGGAAACAACATCAAAGAAATACAGGAAAGAACCTCTCGTGAACCTCAAAGCTCGTATTGGTATTGCATATGTGCCCAAGACAGAACGGCCCCAAAACCATAATTGTACACCACCTGATGTGACCAATCATCAACTATGGGAAGCTCAAGAAACTCCAAATGGAAAAAAATAAAATAAAAAAAATCATTAAGTATAAAAGAAAAGAAAAACAAATCCTAATTCGCAACAAATTTGATCAGAGTCAGGTATTGGGTCTCAACAGATTAGATCAGTCCCAGCCCAATGCTGAAGATTTCCACTCTCAAGTGGCCCCCTCTTTTTCTTTTTCTGACCTCTGTCTGTGGACCTCAAATGTCTGTAAACGATTCTCCCTCTCAAAACTTATGTTAGTTCCAGCTCCTCCTCGGCCTGAAATGTAGTCGAAGTAGAAAATAAAATAAGATATCTTACCCCAAACAGAGCAAAATCCCCCCACTCTTTCCTCTTCGACGAAACATTGTAGCCCTTCAATATCATAGCTAACAATGGATTTCTTTGTTCTATCCCTTCTCTCTATCTAAAACCCTCAGCCCCATCCAGTAAAAGAAAGGAATCATATATTTTTTAAAGAGTGTAATTGGTGGTAATACTTCCTATTCTTCTGCTGTGATCGCCAGTAGCAGGCGAGTGCTCCGAATGCACAGCTGGCAAGTGCAATCGCCAGAGCTGCTCCCACAGGGACAACGACTGCACTTGTCGGGGACGATGAATCCTCGAGGCTCCTGCCAGTGGTCTCACCCAGAGGGGCATCCTTGCTCTTGTAAAGAGAGACGAGTGTCATCCCATAATATCGTGTCAGGAACTTGAAGACCTCGTCCTGGTCCCAGTCGATCCGACTGGGATCATCTTGCCTCCCTACGTTGGACCCGTAGCATGGGGCGCAAAGTTGCTTTGGAGGCCAAACGATCTTTGGGAATTTGGGGTCCCCTGTTCCTAGGGATGCTTCTTCCTTCATTAATCGAGAATTCACTTTGTTGTGTGCAGTCCATAACCAGAGAACAAAGTCCCGACTTGTCTTGAATGGGCTTGATACACTGTTATTAGAGAGGGAAAAAAAAATCAGATCAGGAATATTAAGGAAGGGTAATAAGCTCATTTTGTGAAGGAAAGGATAGATGAGTAGTGCACCTTGAGCACATGTCATAAAAATGTTGACGGCATTCTTCGCAGATGAAGAAGTTGTGGATGAAATCACATATAGCAGTGAATGCAAACTGACTCTCTCCATCATCCACCCTGACAGAGAGTGAATGAAGGAGAACCCACAACCCACAGCTACAGATGGACGAAAGAGAAGCGAAATTAGATTTTTGAGACAAATGCTGAAAGAATTATTAGTTGGTTGGTGAACATAAAGATGTTCCATACAATTACAGGATGAAGAAATGTAGATGTGAGAAAAAATGCAATCAATAGAGATATTACAAAAACATTTCTGAAGACACTTAGCAGAACCCTAGCATTCAAAATGGGAATACAAATGATATCATTTTGAAATTATACCATACCATTACACTTTTTATAAAGGATGAGGAAAACATCCAGGAAATAAAGTTTTTAGTGGCAATGAAAGAGGCAGTAACGCAAATTCTCAGGTATCAACATCTTTTTACTGGAAACTATATGGCCGTCCAGCGGTTACTCATCCTAGTGAAATAAAACAAGTATTCTGAAATTGCTGAGTCTTCTATCTACCTATTTATCTCCTTAATTGTTCCTCTCTCACTTAGAAAAATACTTCAAATATCGTGCAGCTGACTTAGAATCACTGATATACAGAAGTCAGCAAACAATTTGTATTCGGGAATAACATAAACCCTGGAATTCAAGGAAAGCATTGAGTTTTGCATGCTATCTTCCTAAAAGGATTCTACTTCCTTTTTTCAGTTACTGGACTGGAGAGACATCCTATATAGGGTAGAGAAAATGAGAAGCTTAAAGATTCTGGGGCTTGATAACAGATTATAGTTATCTTGAAGATTAAATAAAATTTTATGGCATGAGACCTTACAAAGAATGTAAAGGACTATAACTTGTCCCGAGTGCATACTTGCGTACATGTTACAATAAGTAATAACAATAACAATGTTAAAAAGTTAAAGTTATAAAATTAAATAGAATAAAAAGAGGGTGATGACAAAAACATACCTGAAACCACGAGTATCATTCTTGCTACCACGACAAAACATCTACAAGAGAAAACCGGAGACAGGTCAATTATTGGCCATTTCCATTAGACTAAACATATAATGAAAAATAAATCTTACTCAGAAATAAATGTTTATGGTTCCGTCCAATGCTAAGCGCTCCCAAAGGTAAGAATAGTTAACCGACTGTTTTTCCTATCAGTGCACATAACTAACCATGCTCATCGTGTATAAAACCTTTTATCACAAGTCAAGACATGCTGACTTGTATGTACATCAAAAGCTTATTAAATACAATTCTGACACACTAAATGAAAGTGCTTTTTCATAAATCCCAGATTAGAATAGAGTTTGGTAAAAGTTAATAAAAAGGAGCATCCACAGTATACCCACCCAATATCCACGAGGAACTTCCTTTCCACATATCTGAATATTGCCAAAAGAGCCCTTCTGATTATTTTCGGCCGTTTCAGGTTTATCAATAGATAATATTTCTGAAGGATAAATATCATCAAAGTTCACTAGTACTTCTGCGCTTCCCTTCCGGCACCTAAAGCAAAATTTGTCATCAGGTGATGGCGAAGAGGAAATTAGACCAAAAGGAGTTCACTATGGATCTGATTCGAACCTCCTTGAAGGGTGATGAGCCACCAAAAGTTGGAGAAATTTTATAAGTGATGCCCGTGTTTCTGATTTGATCATCTAGAACATGCATGTAACAAAACAATCAGCAAAAACTCAGTTATAAATAAAGAAATCTTCATGAAATCTACATGTCTGATAAATTGTACCTTGTGTTCAATGATGATGTCAAAGGCAGTGGTCGTGGCCTCCTCAACATCATATACAGCCCTTGCAATCTTTTTATAAGTCATTGCAGCAGATGATAAAAATTTTAGCGAATATCAAACTTAATTTAATGATACTTTAATTATTTAAAGTTTCATTGAGAGACACCTGCTCAGGCTCTGATATGTTAGTAGCAAGATGCTCATTCTCAAATTTCTCATCATCCAAACCATATGAACTGCAAAGCCATGAAAAACTGAACTTAGCATGGAACCGCAAAATTGAGATAGAAAAGTACTAGTTACAAAATCATCCTTCAAACAGCTATCTTAGATCATTACTTCATGAAATTTAACCAAAGTCATGCTCTTTTTCAACATTCTGTCAAGAAACACCATTCTATAACAAGCAGGCAGTTTTTGCTATATCTCTAAAATTCGGACCTTCATAGGTCTCGAGGAAGACTTTTACTTGGTACTTGGTGCATATCATCGTCACTCCAAATCTAAACCTGCAGAAGCAATGACTTAAACGGGAGCAAGGATAGAATAGCCCTAACCTTCCTATCTGCTTGTTGATCCAGTTAAGTAGGCGTTCAGCTGTCCTTCCATCATCAATCACGTGTATTTCACTTTTCTCCTGCTTGGGTTCCCAACCAGCTCCTACAAACTTGGAGGGGTGGCCCCAGAAGAGCATAGGGTAATGACTAACAGAAAACCTGTCACACAGTTTATTATTTATCTGTGCTGCCAAACAAGTCAGAAAAATAGATCAATAAACAATTAACAATGATATTTCATAAGGAAAAAATTTCTAACTAAAGCAGCTACTTGACTGGAAGTATAAGAGAAGTAAGCCCAAATCAGTAACGAGATCAGTATCTGCGGGATTCAGAATGGGTACGGCCGTAATGAAGTGAAAATAAAAGGCTATACATCCAAAATATGCTGATAATGTAGCTTAGATCACCTACTTTTTACCATCATGCAGTTAATTATTATCATCACCACTCTCTATAAAGTAGCTATTTCATCTCTTGCTCATCAAAAAAGCTATTTCATCTCTCTTAACATTGGTAGAAACTCAAGATGATTCCTACCCCAATAATTTATAAAGAACCCAATATTCCTCTATTACAATGACTTTAAATTGATTGACTGACGATGCAGATAAAACGTCGACTTCCGCACCAAAATGTATGGTATGATTACACTCTGGTAGCTTGATGAGGAGCTGTTAACTAAATTTTGTTATAGGGAGTTATAAGGAGATACCTTTGAAATATGATATACATACATACAAATTGAAGATGATACCCTCTACAGTGATAAATTGGAATTATGCATTGACCTATCTTAAAGGAAAATGGCTTGACCGTACAATGCCCCTCCATATATGTTAGTGCCGTCTGGGCTGGACTTTGAGATGACAATTAGTATTGAAGCTAGTCCTCTCCCCCAACAATATGATTTATTTCCACTTGCAAATTCATTATTGGATAAAAAAAAATATATAAGTAGGGTATCTTATATTCCAGAGATTGTAAGTACAGTTGCTATAGAATGGAGAACAACATGATCATACAGACCATTAATAAAGAATACATGAATTTAAAGTAAAAACATCAGTTTATGATTCCAAAGAGCATCTAGCCATGTGACATTCTGAAATATCTTTATGATTAGATGAAGATGTTGGTGTTTAGTGAAACTTTACTGGTAGCAATAACTATGACAAAGGTCAAGAAGCAAAAATTAAGGAGCTATTTCTTCAAAAGCAATGTGTTATGGATGTCTCTCATATTTAGAACCTTATCACCAACCATGACATGTGATATAATAATGGATACAGTTCTAAATAGCTCAATCGCAAAATTATGATGCACTGATGCTTAATCCAGTTGTCCTATACCAAAGCCCTGATATCTTAGCAATATTTAGTAAGGTAAACATTGAGAAGTCTTTTGCCCAAAAGGAAAAGAAACTAGCTACTCCTAACTGTTAACTCCTTTGCAGAACACACTGTCACGTATAAGACTAAGGGAAGTCCTTCGCTTCCTTTTCCTTTTCCTTTTCTTTCTTTGGCTAGAGCTTTGCATATAAATATTGTGTAATGATAAAACCTATATAAAATCATCACAAGGGTCGACATCCATATGACAACATGGGTATAGGTCTGCAAAGGTAGATCAACATCCAAGTACCTTCAGTGCACAGTCAACTCTTGTCATCACGATGATTCCTGGATGAACCGCGTCAGGTCCATTAAAAAGCCTTGCAACCTTCTCATAGTGAGGCTACAAATTACAACACAACAATATAACAATAAGAACCCGCAAAAATCAACTATGGTTAACAGAGTACCCAGGGCACGAGCTGGATATTTACCTTATAATTCCTACAAGCAGGACACCTGCACAAGAAGTCAAAGGTAAAAGAACATGTTATTCAAGGCAGAATATTATTTACCAAAAAATAAAGAGGGGCAGAAAAGTAGATGTATAGCCAACAACTGGGAGTGATAAAGAACTCCATACTGTGTGTAACATCCGCACCAATCAGAAGTTGCCATAAGCATGTAAACTAATAGACGTACAATTATGGCCCTGAGAGGTCCTTCTTTAAGGTAATAATATTCGATTATCAAGAGATATGCAATAATGGTTCCTGAATTTCTAGGAGTCAAGACAAGCAACTGTAAATTGATTCATATAGATGGCCAGGCCTAAAGATGAGTTATTTTCCATAGAGCACCAAATTGGGTATTGGATTCTCACGCATGAAAAGCAGGAAGGATAAATTGAAACTAAACACCGCAGGCAGGATTCCGGCAATTTCAGCACATGCAAGTAAGCAGATTAAGATATACAGTTTCAGCTGAAAAGTATTGCCCCCATTATGATCTAGCACGGACGCCACTCGAATTTCGGGCACTACTGCAATGACTACAACATAAAAGATGACATCTTATATCCACAAGTGGAACCTTTACAAGGTAATCCATCTAGGGAGATCCCTGGCAAATGGTAATCTCTGGTATCTGCAAAAAGAAAGCGGCCTTTATGCTCCTAGTCAAATGCACAATTCCTCTCTTGGTTCATTTCCCTGTTTCCAATTCCAACAGTACCCTAAACCCCACAAAAATGAGAACGCAAGAGCAAAACCCCTCAAAATTTCAGCTACGAGCATCAGATATGGGGATGAGAAGAGAGAAGATCACTGACCAGTGGGCGAAGAATTCGACCACAGAGAACATGGCAGGGGTGTCCCGGAGAACCGCATCGAAGTTGGTGGCATTCAGTTCGACGGCGTAGTCCACGTCCCCAGCACGGTTGCTCGAGACTTCTCGGAAAAGGGAGCGCGATCCGACGGAAAGGGCCGAGGATTGATCAAAGTTCAGGAGAAGGATGCCGATGAGCAGAATGAGGGGAACCGGAGACATGGAAATAGATCAGAAGCTTTTTAGCCTTCTGGGGAATCGGAAGGGCAGAGTCTTGATGGGATCTATGCCTACAGTAACGAAGTGAGATTAGAATGGATTGGGTTAGGTGGGGTGGGAAGGTTTGTTAGCCGATATGAAAGGGACTTCGTATTAGATTAGGGGACGGTCGTTCTGTGCAGCGCGGAGCTTCAGAGCTATGGCAATGGTGGCAGCTATTGGTAACAGAGGCCCACAGAGAGGATGAAGAAGAAAGAGGAGGAAAGAAAAACGGAAGAGTGCACCCTCCGCTTTGATGTCAAAGGAAAAATTAGACCATAAAATATTTTCCCTTTGGTCCAATCCAATGTGAATTCGTTATATTTAATAGTCATATTATATTGGACTATTAATGTGATATTGCTATGATAAAATTTATTTTTGCGGAAATAATGGGCCTGGTATTGTAATCTAAACATACGGAATATAACGATTGTAAAACTTCTATCAATACCACCATGGGTGACGATGTAGTGGTTCTAAGTTCACTCCCATGTGATTTGAAAATTTTTAGATCTCGAATTCGAATCCTCAAGAGATACGTTAAGGCGGACTCTTTGACTTGAATTTGGGGTCATCTTTAACTTCTGTGAACTATACTAGGTTGTGCTATTCTAACGGGTTCAGTATTTGTGCTGGTCTCAGTGTATTTGATATGTTTACGGTTAAACATAAGAATTCGAATATTATGTAATGGGAGGCAGCACTTATGCCCACCATTTTTCCAAGAAAAAAAAAATTCTACCGATAGCAATAACAAAGGATTCAGTTTATACCCGAAACATTAAAAAATTTGAACTTCCCATTGAAACAAACGATCCCGTTAAAAGTAATTTGCGTGTGGCGGGTGGGATCATTTTATGTAGAATTGACATTTATATATTAAGTTTAAAAATATTATTGTTTACATACTATTCATAATAATGTATTTACTAAGGATGTGCACGGATACAGGGTATACTCGGATTCGGTTGGAACCTACCCATTATGCTAGGATTCGAATAGCTCATATTAAAAATAGAGTAAGATCCGAATATTTAAATAAGGAACATGTAAAAATCGGTTTCGATTACAGCTCCTACCTACAGGATACTCGGATCAAAACCTATACCTTAACCGGTTACTAATTAAAAAAAAAAAAAGAATAAAGTTAACCAACCCCCTCACTCTTCCTCATCATCAACCAGCACCTTTCATCTTCAATTCCTCACTCTCTCGGTCATTCTCGAAAGAAAAAAAAAAGAAAAGAAAAGAGAAATAAACCAGAGCATATCGTATTCATCTCCTTCTTGAGCCGTTAAGTTGCCTTCCTCGAAACTCCCTGCTGAGCGACTTGCTGCTCGTGCCCTCGAGCTGCTCCTGTTCCCCTACCTGCTGCTGCTGCTACTCTTAGGCCCACTTCGAGCAAAGCTAAGTTTTCCTTCCATTGCCTTGGCTTGATCCTTGTCGAAATTTTATTAATCTTGCTTTTACATTCGGTTTCCTTTTAGCTACTTGTTCTTTCTCTTTTGCAGCTCGGTTCGAGCACTCTTCTTCTTGAGTTCCATCCCTCGAGCTACCAGTTATTCCCCCTCGAACTTCTGAGTTTTAGGTTACAATTCACGAATTTTGGGGGCAACAAGTTGAAGGTGAGTTTTTAAGGTTTTAAAAGCACTCACATGCATGAAACTTTTTTCCTTTTTTCTCTACCTATCGATCCATTGGTGATTGACAAACTCCTTGGAGCCCCATAGATGGCTTCCCCTTACCATGGAAAAAGGGTCCGGGTATCTTTTTTTTACCGAACCGAACACCCTTTTTTCATCGTCTTCCTTAGTGAGGAAGATGATGAACAGTACAAGGATGTGACCTGTTTCTAAAAGAAAAAAATTGTGAGGGTTATTATTCAATTTTAAAAAATTTACGGGTTCCAATAGAGTATCTGGAACCGGTGGTATAATATAGGTTCCGGATAGGTTCTAATTCTAGGATGCAACATGATAGGGTCTGGTTTTAAAATCTTAGAACATGTTCTTTACAAGATAGGGTCCGGGTATCGTAAAAAATATAATTAAATAGTTAAATATTTTTATTATTATACTAGGCTCATGTGCCTCATTTGTAATCGAAAAATAATCAAATATGTCAACTATATGCCACTTGAGGTTAAATGACCGTTGACTGTTATAGGCTTCTTTTAAAAGCTTGACCAAATTTAAACTTCAATAGTAAGAGTAATATCTAAATAAAAAATTAAAGAAACATGAAAATATTGCAAACTCGTAGAACCACTGTAATATATATCTGCACTTTAGACTGCAGGAGAATCTATCTATTCTATATTTTATGTAATTTAAATTTAAATTATTCGTGTAAAAGCCTCACATCCGTGCTATGACAAACTTCCACATAGGCATTTTGGATATTTGCCTAAATTAAATTACTCCTCTTCAGCTTGCGGTCGATCGACCCTTCCTATTCCCTAACATTAATATTTTGCATCGATTTATATTAATATTTAATAATGAATTAGTTTTTTTTCCAAAGCATGCCCAGTAATTATTATTGATACAGATTATTTAGATTATTGGAAATATTATAAATTATTATTGATTTGGCCCAAAATGCAACTTGATAATTATGAAAAATAAAATTCAATGAGTATGTAAAAGGCCCTGCAGTATGACATGGGGTCGAATTAGTTTGTCGACTCAAATCAATTTGGTTGTTATGGTCAGACTTTATGCTGGATTTCTACATATGAGATGTCATTCGCTGTACTGTACAATCGACATTGGTATCCTAACAAATGTTGCATAAGCCTAAGAGTAAGAGGAAAGCGCGGATAGGATCTGCGTGATGGCATTTGCCATTTTCAAGTTGGCTTGATCTTCGCCAGCTTCATCAGTTCTGTTCCACATCTGTTCCTATTTCTCTCGTGAGATTTTGTATCTGGCGGAAAATGTGTTAGTGATGAGATGTTTTTACCACAGGACTCGTTGTGCTGCTCGTTCCTCTTCGAAGTGGTATTCATAGGGATCCCTTTATTGTAGTGTATGCTTGTCAAGGAACTTCACTTCTCATATCAAAGGTACATATGTTGTTAACACGCTAATCCAATCTACATAACTCATGCAGCTTCTCCTCCTTGTCCACCAGCAGCAACAGCCCTGGCCATATATGCAAGAATGTTCCTAGAAGAGTTTCTAAAATTGGTCAAGATTGGTTTGTTTCTGTTACTTGCGCTCTATATATAAAGTAGCATTTGGACGTTGTACACTATTCAACTAAAATGTATAGAACTTTTTGGGTTGATTCATAGCAGGATTGGGACTCGGAGTCGGAGCCCACCTAGCTTGGCAGTTTAATTCATGGTTAACCGTCGGCTGTGTCAAGACTCAGGAAATGCTTCGGTGTAGCCATCACCAGTGCTCCCAGTGCCGTCATCATTTCGTGTGCGTGGAGGGAGTACGTAATGAACTTCCTTGTCTTTCTACAAAATCCATGGCCGCACGACTTCCCTACTCTTATCTGTGTTTGGTGAAGATCAAGTTAGGATAGAAGGGAGGATTGGACAGGATAACTTGTTAAGTCAATCTATTATTGTCATTTAATGACATAAATAACCCTGGCTCTTCTCCATTTTATTAACCTGCCATTGTTCTCCCCTTTCTCAACAGGGACGACCACCACCTCTCAGCAGCCAGTCACCCGTCACGCCCTTGCTGCCGCTGCCCCCGCGATTCAAGCAGCAACTTGAACTACACATGCTTTATCGGGCTCGCTTGAGGTCGCCGAGCTGTCCGGGACAAACTCAAGAATATTTTCAAAATATTTTTGTTTTCAATAACTTCGAATGTATAAAATATTTAATTCCACTGTTTTATTAGTTGGTTTAAGTTTACAGTTCCAATAATATGTCCGAGTATGCTCCGAACGTATAATTAGTATAACTACAATCGAAGGTATCTGAAGTCCTGTCAAATCTTCATCATAAATCGCACTATTCCATTCCCTTCCGTCCACCAAATGCAGCCATAGAAGCAAAATTTGAACCGCAAATTTTAACAAAAAATAAAATGTGGTTAAGTATCCCAAGGGTTGATTTCAACGACAAATAGCCATGGTCGTCCCACTCTCTCGCTGATTAATCTTTCCGTTACAAGAAATGCCTATGAGTCTCGTACAATAAAATAGACATGATGAATCATTTTTCCTCTTGGTTTCTGTTTAGCAAAAATCATTTGACTACATTTGCTAGGTAAAATCATGATGAGGAAAATCATGATGAGGAAAGGGTTGTAGTCAAATGGTGTGAGACACAATTTTAACCAAATTTTTCGGGGTCGCAAACTATCAGACCGTGTCCAATAGAAAGTGAAGCCTATCATATGCCATTGCATCCATGTTGGATTTTATTATAAATTACCTTCATGTCTCCTATACGTCTCAATCCAGTAATTTTCCGTAGTACTGATGTGGCAGAAGACGTGGCAAATCAATACTTTGAGAAAAACAGGTTCTGACGACCCTGTTTCGAGGGAAACGGTCTCCGGAGCACAACTCACGCCCTTGGCCGTGAAAAGACGAAATTTGGACCGAATTCCATCGTTTAGGACATCAAACGGGCATTTTTATGTTATTTGAAAATTTTTGCAATTTTAGGAAAAATTTATATCTTTCGTGTAATTTAGGCGTTTTAATTCCTATTTAAGATTTGTAAAACCCTAGGGTTGAACATTTTATCTTTTGATCAATTAATAAAATGTGACGCTTTCGTGCTTTTTGCCCATTCTCGGATTCGATTCGAATTGGATGCCAATTTCCAAGAAATTCTAAAAATTAATAGGGATTGAAGGTCGTAGTTCCGGTATTCTGCGAAATCAACAAATCTGTGACAGGTTCTTTGTGTGTACGCTGCGTCAAGTACCCAATATAATATCTAATCCATAGCGAATTAATCTTCAAAGAAATCTCCAGCAATCCAAGTATTTCCATTCAAAGCAGTTTAGCCTCGAGACTTTTCTGACTCTGAAAGTATGGAAGATAAAAGAGCAAGCTAATTGTCCAATAAATAACTTACCGTTCAGTGAGTAACCATGATTCACCTCTACTTGATCAAGCATAGATGATTTCATTACTATTTAAACTTTGCATGGATAGTAAGTCTCACACCAATAACTTCAAAATCATAAAAATAAAACTTTGCATAAACAAAAACTTAAAATATCGACCGATAAAATCAAACTTCAACTAGGTCAACCATAGTATCACTTTCAATTAATATTTTAAACCAAGTAAATCAACAATTCGGTTTGCAGATATTTTTCATAAAACAATATTTTAGACCTAATGAGTTTAAGATATTGGGAAAATAGTCAATTGGAGGTGGGTGGCCGGCGGGAGAGGCCCCGACCCTTTCTTCGATCCCAACATTGTCATTTGTGCTTACCTAAAAGAAGTCACTAGGTGGGCATTTCTTTTATTTTTTAATAGAATATGGACGTCGTGCTATGCTATGAAAAAGACTGTGTTATATGATAAAACTATTTTAATTTATGCAACAATATGAAAAAATGTCAAAAAACCGTGTTGTGCAATACTATTTTCCCTAAGAAAGTTATTTGATAAATACTTCCACGTAAGCGTATAAACAATCCTTTTAAAAGGCCAATTGAAATTGATTTGATACTTCACAAGTACATATAGAATAGGCAACTAATAAATTCATGCAATGAGCGGAGTCAAGAGTATTACATTTAACAATCTACTAAAAGATATAAATTACAAAATTACTATTTTTTATTTTTACTAGGGGTTAACCTTTTAAGGAAATAAAATTATAGTCAAAACCGAAACATGTTAGAAATTAAAACACGTTTAAGTTTCATTATCCTTTCATTGGAAAGAGAACTTTATGATTTCAGAAATATGAAAAATATATTCACACTTTTCACTTGGTAGCTTGTTCCAATAATATAACATAATTAGAAAAAAATCCAAAGTAAAGAAGCCTGTAAAAGATTATGAAGTTCCCTTTCTTCCTATAATATTGAGTACAAATTTGCACATATTCAATCAAATTTGAAATGGTAAATAAATCTCGTGTCTTAACTATTATTGTCTGGAACGTATGAGAAGCCGGGAGGGGAGATATTCTGACACCTCAAATTAAGAGGTATTAGAGGCCCTAAATGGACCCCGAGTTGGGTGTTAGTACAGTACAAGAGCTTAAAACTTACAGGGACGGGGCATCCTCAAGTCCAAACTGCAACTTAATATAACTTTCACATAAAATAAAACTGCAAACTTTAATTGATAAGAATCACCATACCTTTCCAACATAATCAGGTAAGTCCGATAACTGTTCACTACCCCCAGTACCATTATTTAGATAAGCAAAAGGAAAAGAAGGTGGCCAACAGAACTCGGTTAACTCGGATTACGGAAAGGTGGGTTGCAGCCATATCTTTCTTCAAGCTCCCAGTGCGGGCCCCGAGCTTCTGCGGCACTCTTGCAGCATGTCCATGTAAAACTGGCACTTGCTGATATCACTCCCATAGTTGTTCAGGCACTGCAAAAGTTTTTGTTCACCAAAAGAATTAAGATAAAGCTAGTGTTTGCAATCATTCAAGCTTGGTCATGAGCACATCATCGGATTACTTGGAAACAAAACACTCTTCTAGGGTCGGACAAGTCAAGTAATATATTAGCCCAGCATAGCGTTGACATCTATCTATTTGTGGTAGGAAATTAGCGCGATCCACACTCATAGGCTGCATAAATGTAGTAGAACCTAGCAAGTACAGCCTCAACAGATGCCCAAAAACAATGATGGGTTACTAAAGAGCGAGTCCAAGTTGCAGGTTTACAACACATGACAGCGACTCCCATCAATAAAAAGAAAGATGCATTATCGACATCATAGTATAGAATTTCATTACCTCTTGCAGGGCCTTAGATTGATTACCACAAGCATCGGAAGCTCCCGAGCTGTTTCTTTGGGCTGGAGCAGCAGCAGCAGCAGGAGCCGATGAAGCAACAGTCTCATGTTGGATGACTGGAGGGCCAAATACAGCATCCACAACCCTGCGTGCTAGGGCACTTCCGGTTCCAAATGCCATGCCTGTGAACCAACAAAACAAACCCAATGTAAGTTAAAATTCATAAAATAACATCCTAGAGCCATACTAAAGCATAACATATTCGAAAGCTGACCGTCTACAATTGTAGCGCCTAGTCCTCCCAGTACGGAACCATTCCCACCTTGAACAGGGGCTGGCGGAGGAGAAGAAGCTGCAAAAAAATGCCAGCCATCGAATCAGCTTATTGTCAATATCTAACAATTAATGCAATAAGTGAAACTCCAGCTTTGACACCGAGTCTCAAAAAGAGCAAAATAAAGTACCTGGCTTAGAAGGAACGCGAGAAGAAGAACGGGCAGCAGGAGCTGACTTGCCTGCAGAAGCAATGAGAGTTCAATTATAACACACATTTACGAATAACGATGGCCTACAGAGTGAATCATTCAAAAAAATGCATCACGAGAAAAGCAGACAGCGGAATCACGGAAAACACAGCGTGCAGGCAGAATCCTATTTCGGTTGCACGCAATGAGATGTCTAGCGGTCAAGCATCAAGGCGACCGAACCAATCCTAATGCAAATTGTTTCCAAGCCTACTAGATCAATGAAATAACATGGCCGTACGAGGTTTAAACAGGACGGGCTGACAACTCGTGCGAACATGTCATGGTATCCATATATGATTTCACGCGAGAAACTCATAGCGCCATAGATTTACACTCAACAAATAAGTACAATCAGGAAAAAGGAGAGATAATCAAGCTGAGCAGAAGCATATGGCTCAACACAGGAGAAACAACAAACACGAGAATGGCAAATGCAACGAGCGATTGGATAAACGTAGGAGCAGCGGATGGAAGGAGAAGGTGGTCAGCGACTCACCTGTGGAGCTCCGGCGAGGCATTTTGGTGTGCGTCGGCGGATGAAGACGGATATGGAATCGAGAGGGAAAGCGACTTCCAAGAGAGCGGGAAGGAAGACAGCAAAGTCAGATGAACGAACAAAGCAGAAGGCCCATAAGACTTATTATTCTCTTCTCGAATATTCTCTTCTGGCCAATAAGATAGCAAGTTCTAGAAGGAACCTGACTTCTTTCTCAAGCAATTTCTTTTTTCTTTTTTGTTTTGTTTTGTTTTAAATAAAGGAGGCCAAGGTTTAGATTTTTTTTACGCAAAAATACTCTTTTTTTTTGCAATCTTTTATACATATATATATATAAATATATATTCATTTTCTTCGAGAAAAATTACGTTGACCTCCTTGAACAATGAGATTGGAGCTTTTTGCCCTTGAAGTAATTTTTTTTGGGAATATTTTACTCCTAAACCACCGCTTAGAAGAAAACCCCCCCCCCCCCCCCCCCCCCCCCCCCCGACAAACCCCCCTCAAAAGTAATTTTTGTTTGAAAATCATGTCCTTAGTGCGATATAATGTGAATCTTTAGGATGCTAACTATTATTATTTAATGCAATATATTAAGTTTGTAAAATATTACATTTTCATATTGCACGGCGTTCTTTTTAAAATCTTTTTAGATTAGATATACTTTTGAAAATTTAATTTATCTTGCAATTTATCACTTAAATGATCATAAAAATATATATGATGAAATAATGAATAGTATATGCACAATGCTTTCGACTAATTTAGATTTTAATTAGGATATAATAAGAATAATACCATTATTAATAATATGATAAAACATAAAGAATGTGTTTTGTACATACATAATTGAATGGAAAAATATAGAGGAAAAATATGTGATTAGGCTTGAGAAATGGTGAGAAATTAGTCAACCAAGCATTAATATAGGGATGCGAGTGGACATTCGATCACGAGGGTTCAATGATATTTTACAAGGAGTTGAAGATTCTCATATAGAGCTCTCCCGATTCATTTTTATGCTTTTATATATATATATATATTATATATATATATTTGATAACTAAAAGAAAATTAATGAGACAATATTTTATATATCATTTATTTTTTGGCCAAATTTTCTCTCATATTATTGTTCATTATATTACTAGAAACAGTTCTTTCGTAGGATTAAGTATTTTTCTTTTTGCATTTTAATAGAATATCACTTAATTAATGCAAAATTTTCATCCCATATTTTCATTTACTCATTATTGGTCCAAATCTATAATTATATTAATATCTGAAGATATTATGAATAACATCTCTCTTCTCTATACGCCGAGAATTTTTTATGTGTCTAGGTCGATCAGGGGTTCAATTTGCGTCTCCCCCACCTTTTAGCGTTCTGGGCCCCTGAAAAAATAAAAAAACTCGAAATCAACCTGTCCTGTTGAATGAGTAGTGTATATAGAATGCATTAATAATGTTATGTTTCAACATTCATTTTCCATAATATTTTTCAAGTTTCATTTCCAAAAATTCTCCGATCTTTACATACCTTTGATAAGGGCATATTCTACTCATATTTTATTGTACAATTCATGTTAAATTATTATTAATTTTATAGAAAATTTAAGAAGTTGGTGCTTAATTATGTGTAGTTTGATATTGTAGGTCTTTGAGGACTTAGATGGAATTACGAGCAAGATTGAGGAATTTTGCGCAATTTGGAGCCAACCCATATCTTTTGGAAATCTTTCTTTGTTTTGAATATAAATACTCCTTATGACAAGATTATGAGGACCCTTTTTTGAGCTATTTTTTACCATTCTTTTAACCTAAAGAGTCCCGGAGAAAATCTTATTCTTGCGCTGTCACCTTGATTAATTGATTTGAAGAAAAGTATTGTGGAAGAGACTATTCCTTGAAGGAATTGTTGGGTTTTTATTCTAGGATTCAATATTGATTTATTGAATTGTTGATCTTTGAATTATTAATTGTTTTATGCAAGTCAATATCTTGAATTTACTGTTGAATATGAATTTTATTGCGATGACTCCTTTGAATTATAATTGTGTTTTTAATTCCATGATGTTCTAAGCTTCTCTTGTGGGAATATGATGAAATTCTAGGTAGCTAATATGATGATTGTAGCCATATTATAGGATCAATAGATGTGTGGATAATTCGTGATTGCAATTCCTATAATTTCAATTATAATTTTTAATTGGTTATAATTGTTAGAAACACTATTGATACGAGAGTTGATATAGGATTTGTTAGGAATTCTTGACTAAACTAATTAGTTAAATGCGGAATATGCGTTAATTAGAGATTATTCACGGATTAATGCAATATTTCTAGTTAGTTATTTGCTAAGACATTAGGGATAATTAATTTAGGCCATTAGGCAATCATAGCACTGGAAGATGTATGATTGTAATTTAGAGTCCACTATTCATTAGAGATTCGGGAGTTGATTAATTAATTAGGGGTTTAAGACTTTAATTTTAAAGACTTGATAAACTCACTTGAATGACCACATAACTATTAATCTATATAACATGATAACAATCTGATTAGTGAAACTAGAGTGGATTCTATTTTTCCCACTTTCAATTGATATATTTTCATACGATTCTTCTTTCTGCTCTTTGTGACGATTTAGGTTGATTAGTAGTTAATTAGTTAATTCTCTTAATTTGATTGCCTAGATAATAATAGAATCTAATATAGATTTAGTATTTAATTAATCCTCATGGGATCGACACTCTTATTCATCATTTTATTACTTGATCTGATCCAGTGCACTTGCTAGAACAATTCGCGCTTATCTTTATATATTCGCAGCGGATCAACCTTCCCGTTAAATTGTAAAATATTTTATTCTATATTCAATCAATAAACGTTTTCATCGTCAACCCACTATCTATTAGTTTTCATCGTCAACCCACTATTTGATATATATCTTTGATAAGTCACTGTTTGATATCATAAATATTTAAAACTATCTTCTATTACTATTTTGATGACATCTATAATTACTATAAAATTTGTAAATCCAGTTTATAAAATATTACTAATTAAAATATTAAAAATGAAAAATTAGTCGAAATAAATTCTTGAATGTAATTTATAAATTATCAATTAAAAATAATACAATCATCATTATGTAATATTTTTTAAATATTTATTACAACTTATAAATGCAAAATACATGTGTACTGCTCAGGCTAGAAGACTAGCTCATCTTTGAATAGTGAAACTCTTCTAGAGAGACTCCGAAAAACTCCTACTCTCATAATTAAATAAATTAGACGACAGATCTGTGCATATGCATGGGATAGAGTTATCATACACTCACACACACATATATATATCTTAAAAGAATCGGATGGTATAATTGAACGGGTATATAAGTAGTACAAAATTTAGTCATAAACAATCTTTGTCAATGAGAGTTAATTTCCAACCTTTTTTCAATTGTGGCAATTCATTTAATTAAATTTTTTTTTCACATACTCTGATTAAGGTTTTTGTTTTACTCTATAGACCAACTTTCAAAGCAATGTGAGATTCCCATAATTTTAGGATATAAGAGTATTTTATTTTATTCTTGTGAAGATATTGAGGGCGCTGTATGTCTAGATTGAAATTTTTTCTAGGTTTATTTTATTTTTTGGTGAAAATTTCTAGGATAATTTTAAACACAGTGTATAATATATATCAATATATATAAACTTGAAAATAAGTGCATTAAATAGTGGCATAAACGTAGATATATATACAATTAATTCATATAATAAATTATTTATCAAATAAATAAATAAATAAATAAATAAAATATATATATTTAGGAAATATATATGTTTTGGAATTATACATACATATATATATATATATATGAAAGTCTATTTTGGTCATTATTTTTAATAATTATCGGTAGACAAGTGATTGTATATTTGTTAGATATATAAAAATTCTATGTTTATTAGTTTATTTAATTTTTTTATATTAACGAAATATAATTCAGTTTTTTTTGTTTTATATAATTCCACACATTTGATCTAATTATAATTAGAAAATAAATACATCAGAAAAATGTATCACTTTTAGAGTTGATTTTTTTTCTTCTTATAATATAATTCATATAATAATTATAGGATTCGAAAGATTTCTGGTATATCCTTAAGAATATAAACATCCTTATATGCATAGAAAGTAAATATAATTTATACAGAAATTAAACAATAATAATAATAATAATAATAATAATAATAATAATAATAATAAATTATCTAAACCAAAGGTTTTTACTTCGGATTGATTGCAAATATGCAAAAGAGGTTCTTCAAAAAGATGTTCAAAACATTGCATCAAAACAGATTTTTGCCCGTTGGCAAGCTATCTTGAGTGTATTTGATTTTGACATTGAATTCATAAAAGGTGGACTAACAGTCTCCCTGACTTCCTGACAAGAGAGTTTCTGCAGGTACCAACATGAGCATGAGGACTCGTTCCTCGAAAAAAGAGGCTGCGGCCTCAAAACAGCTGGCTCCCAACCAGTCGATGAAAAATGAGGAGCAATCCTCGCACCATAAGGCCTCTGGCCAACCATCCATTGGACAGATCACTGTTGATAGCCAGATAAAAACCTATCGACAGACTCTCCAACAGGAAATCGATAAGCAGAGCTGCATGCAGACTCTGCCAGGTAAAATTCCTAAACTCAAAAAGGAGAAACAAACTCTTGCAAAACAGAGTTCCTCTCCTCTCGATAATGATACCGTAGTCCAGCAATGGATTACAGTGTTAAAAGATAAACCAGAATTAGCACAAGTGCTAGCTGGAATATCTCCTCCTCTGCTGGAGACTAGCAAGGGAGAGAGCTCTAGGCAAATCGCCAAAGGAGCAGAAAAAAGTCTCACAACATTTTCCGATAAGGAAACCAGCTCTTCAAAAACAGCACCATGGTTTCCAAAATCATTATTTCAAATTGTTTTGATTATGGAAGAAGGTTTTTACCATGAAAACCCCTTCTTCGCTGCATCAAAATTGTTTCCCAAAAATTGGTATTTCCGGCCGTTTGACATTTCAAAAACCCGGGAATATTATGAGAAAATTTTGAGTGATACAGGTTTAGTTGAGTTCAAACACCACCTCGTCCCTGGCTCCTCAAACACCATATCCCACTCTACAGCCAAAATACTCAGAGTGATCCACCCGAGAGAATGGAATGAGGGAAAACCATATCAAATCCATAAATTCCAAGCCCGGTTCTCGTCTGATCTCCCCCATAATGCTATGTATTCCTACTGGGATTACCAGCAAGCATGGTACAATGCATTTTTGTACCAAAACCATGAGTTTAGACACACTTGGCTGATCTTTTTCCATTCTAAAGATATAGCCATGTTCCCCTTTTGGTTCGCCCACTGGTGGTCTATCTGGGGTCCTATTCCAGACATACTGCCTCCCATAATCCATGAAGCCTACATCATGTTCGCTTCCCGATTCAAACCTCAAGGGAATCAAACCATTTTCCCCGTGCTTCTCCAGTTCTACCAGATTTTTGGATTATCATGGGTTCATAATTGGTCTTTCGGATACAAGCCTGATCAACAGACAGGCCTGCAGACACTGGCCAGGATCTTCAAATGCAAATGGTGGGTTAAGCTGAAGGTAGATCATCTTGACTCCCAATTTGTTCTCAGTTGGTTCCGTAAAAATGCTCTTGTCTCAGACAAAGCACAAGTGGACCACCAAAGCTTTCTCCAGGTCAAAGCCCGTGCTTCGTCCTTCCTCTCAGCAGCAAAAACTGATGAGGATTACATGGGGCGACTCAACCAGGTTCTCCTGGAGCTCAAAGAATTGAACACTGCTTCGTCTGCTTCAGAGTCCCACAGGGATCAAGGCGACAGTGATTTCTCATCAGAATGATTGCTAGCCCCAGCAACCGAGAGCGTCCGCCTACTGCTTCGACACGTGGATCATTACCGGACAAAAAACCTTTCGGCTCAAAAGGCTATGCCCCGACATAATCAGCGCAATCTCCGGAAGCGTCCCACCACTACTCACAGTGGTCCCATAACGGACAAAAAACCTTTCGGCGAGCGTGCCCGACATAAAGCAGCCTCCTGTCACCTTTTGCGACAAAAAACAGTTCTTCCACTGAGCTCGACAGTACCCCGCATGTGAGTGCACAGTGTAAAGCTGCACAGCGACAAGGCATCCACCACTGCCTATAAGAGTGCTCTTCCTCCAGCATCGAGGGGGACACATCCGCAACACATAATTCACTCTTCCTCTCTTCTTCTCTTATCTCTTCCCATATGTAAACATCCGGCTCCCATAACCCGGATCCTCCAACCCCCTTTCTGTGTGTAAGTTCCAGTGTAAGCATGGATTGAGTCCTTACAGACTCTTTCCTTTTATTTTAATGCTTTCTTCTTTTGTTTGTTTCAGACTCATGTACTCCCTTCAGCCCATCATGGGCTAAGTGTTTGAATAAATCTTCCATGTCGATCTCATATTTATCTTGACAGTCTATGCATATCAGATCCATGTTCTTCTTGTATTCCATGGTTGTCCCCTACGGATAGATCTCAGGGAGAAATGGTATCAGAGCCAAGAATAGGTGGGGATAGGATGTATATTCCGTTTAGGATACTTAGATCCATGTAGATCTCGTAGGTCATGCTCATCTAGGACCGCCTTCATGGCTGGTAGAAACTCATGTAGCGTTTTCCCAATAGTGTATTCTTGCATATCCTACACAATGAACTGAAGCTGGTAAACAGGATAGGAAGAAGGCATAGATCACGGTCTCTTTAGGTTTCTAGATCCATCCACAATGAACTGATGCTCACAAAAGAAGTAGTGCAATAGGCTCTAATGTCCATCCAGTCGCTCTAATGGACCCTACACATTCACCGTTTGTAGTAACCCGGGGGGAAGTCCTAAGGTGTACCCGTTTGTAAGTCCCGACGGTTAGGGCAGTTTCAGGGTAAAAATTGGAAATAATCCCGGTAGTGTTACGAGCACCGTCTAAGTAGATGGAGGTTATCGACTGGAGTAGAGTTATCCTTTGCATTATCGTTCGCCTAGGTACAGCAGTTGGGATAGG
Source organism: Punica granatum (assembly GCF_007655135.1). Lineage (NCBI taxonomy): Eukaryota > Viridiplantae > Streptophyta > Magnoliopsida > Myrtales > Lythraceae > Punica > Punica granatum. The sequence goes on from NC_045129.1 coordinate 28,359,716, forward strand.
AGATAGATCTATAGAGAGTCATGCTGAGTTTGTCTGTTTACTATTATTGTTAAAACCAGGTACAGCAGTTGGGCAAGGTATGTTTAAGGTATGCTGCAGGGAAACACTGTGTGAGGTGGGATTTCTGCCAGTAAGGTACGTCTTAGATCCGATCTTGATCTTGAGAGAAGCTGGGTAGGAGTATCTGATACGGTATAGCATCTTCGAAACTACTTTCTAGGCTAATGGTTCTATTAGATCTGTAGAGCTTTCGTCTAGGATAGGTATGGAATACCTTAAGGATAGGGAACTGATATGCAAAAGTATAGAAAGTCTTGATAAATGTTTGATAGGCTGGAAGGTTTATTGTTTTTAAAATATAGGTCTTTTTAAAAATTTTCCTCCACATGCATGCGTAGGTTCTCATCACATAATCGATAATCATTCTATCATTAAAAGGTATTCTTTTCAGGATAGAATAAACCAAAAATTAGCTGAAGCTAGATCTCAGATAGCACTTTCTGTGTTAGGTGTCCCTAGGGAAGACACAGTAGTCAAGAAATTTGAGATAGATAACGATAAGCTTAGGAGAGACTTCCTAGCACCTCATAATAATCATAAAAGGAGATGGCTCCATGAGACATTCTCCGAAGAATATACCAAATCTCATATCAGGGTAGAATGGACAGCATTCGTGCTAAAAAACTCCAACAATATCCTATTTTGGGATTGGTTTGAAAATCATTTCGCACCTAAAAGAATGGTATGTGTAACTCAGAAAACCATAAAGTGGGATCTTGTTAATGCAGACCCGGTTGAGTCCACACATCCGCCTTTAGGAACCATCCAAATAACCCATCAAAAAGCAGAGGTCAAGGCCTCTCCCTTCAAAATGAAAATGGACAATTCACTGGAACCCAAAGATATTAAAAACATCGTTGAACAAAATAATTTCACAAACCAGTGTCTCCACACCATAGGTTCCCAATTGGATAGGATAGAACAAGAAGTCACCAAGCCTGTTGTCAACCAGGTAGGGACCTCTAGTTATTCGAGCCAATTAAGGCCTGCACCCATAGAGTCTCTCAAAAAACCTCCTTTTAAACCTCATGAAATTCCTATCTCTAGGAAACAGGAGTTTAGGCAGGAAATATAGAGAAGATTAAAATCCATAAATCTCCAAGAAAATTCCCCATCCATAAGCTTGCGAAAAATGGTCGTCCCGGAAACCCCTCTTTCAGAAAAAGAGCCAGGAACCCCATTAAGAGCAACAAAAATCAAGACACAAGAGTCTCAGGGCTCGAATGTCGTCAACGCCATACATAATTCTGGAGATTTAGAAGCATTAGTGTGGAAGGAACCCCAAAAACCCTACTACACTACCATAAGTGCACCAGACCTAGTTTTGGAAGAAAAACCAAACATTGTCCAGAATAGGTATAGTGCCAATGCCATCTATGAGTGGAACATAGACGGGCAGTCTGAATATAACATATTCAGCGTCTTACAGCAAATGACGATGGTGTCAAATGCTTACAAGACCCAGACCCGATTGTCGGACCCAGCCATAGCACACATGCTCATAGCAGGGTTCACAGGCCAATTGAAGGGATGGTGGGACAACTACCTTTCTCCCTTCCAACAAAATGAAATCCTGACAAGCGTCAAGACAGATGAATCTGGTGAGATCATCTGGGATGCTAACAACGAAGACATCCCTGACGCCGTAGCAACTCTAGTCTTTGCCATCTCCCAACACTTCGTAGGAGACCCCTCTCACCTCAAAGACAAAAACCTAGAGCTGCTGTCAAACCTAAAATGCAAAAGACTGTCTGACTTCAGACAGTACAAAGATACCTTTCTCACTAGGGTCATGTCTAGGGAGGATTGTAACCAGCCGTTTTGGAAAGAAAAATTCTTAGCAGGTCTGCCAACCTTGTTAGGAGAACAAGTCCGAAACGAAATCAAAACCATAAATCATGGCCAGATACCTTACAAAGAACTGAGTTATGGAGAGCTCATAAGCTTCATCCATAAGGAAGGTATCCGAATGTGTACTCAGCACAGACTCCAAAAACAATTGAAAAAAGAAAAGGCCCAGACCAAGAAAGAGCTTGGCAGCTTCTGCCAACAATTCGATCCCTCTTTCCAGGTTGACAAAAAGGCCGACAAACCCATAACCTGCAGTGGGGACTGCAGCGGAAAACATAAGCCCAAATATTTCCATAAAAAATCTAGGATTCCCTCAAAACCACAGGTCACAGGGTTTTGGAAAATCATTTTGAAAATGGTTTTTTCTTTCCCAATTCCAAAACCATCCGTCAATTCCTTTTTGTGAACATGCACAGAAATGAAGGAGTTTTTTGAAAAAGGAAATGGTGGTTGTAGTAAAATCCTGGAGACTTGTCTCAGAAATTTTTAAGACGATATCCTCAGGAAGTTTTGAAAGGAACAGGATTTCTCCTGCTCGGGGGAAGACGCCACTGAGAGTTACTTCAATGGGTTTTTCCCAAAACAGTTTTTCAGTCTGGTTTCCGATGGGGGGAACCGCATACTGATTTATCGATGGAGTTGATAAGGACTCCAAATCCTGCTTTAATTTTTTATTTTCATTATCAAGAGCGTCTTTTTCTCTGAGGCAGGACTCAGAAAACTCTAAGACTTCTATTCTTTCCGCACAGAGGCTTTCTATTTCTTTTTTGAAGCCTTCATTTTCTTTTTCAAGAATACCTCTCCTTTTTTCGCTCTTTTTCAATTTTTTCGTTAGAGCATGATTTTCTCTTTGCATTTCTGCAAAGTGCTCCGTGAAATTATCGAACTCTACTAACCTGTCTTGGAGGAAAGCTTGAGTCTGAGCTTTTTGGAGGGATAGCTCTTGTTGCAGCGAATCGATTTTCAGGCAAAGTTCCTGCTGCAAGGACGCTTTGCTGTTGCTTTGTTCCTCCATGTGGAGAACCAACGCATTTATGGATTCCTCACCCTTTTGAGGATTCTTTACGGAAGACCATAAATCATCCAAGATGAGTTGTTGCCTGTGGTCAGGCCGCCAAGCCGTGAGGCTGGACTTTATGCAGAATCGCTTTTTTGGAGGCAGATCCTGATGTTTATGGGTTTTGTTCCTGGAGGAGAAACCTTTATCGGCCTGGTCAAACCAGGGGAGATCCATGTTCCTGTGTACAGACATGAAACAATGGTTATGGCAAATCAATATTTAGATGGACTCTTACAGGAGCCTGTAAGGCCAGGTGGCCTAAGAATAGCTCATAGTCCTCCTGGGTTTTTAAAGTTGAGTTGATGTGCTGAAAACAAGGTTTTGTATTGCATCGAGGGATTTCTTTGCAATGCTTGTTAAAATAGGCACACAACACATGGGATACAGGATGATCGATGAGGGCGCATATTTTATGGATGTATGAAGTGAATATACGATCCATAGAGTCTGTTTCCCCGTCCTGTATATCCTTTTGGATTTTCTCAAGACTTTCGTCTTGCCACAGTTCTAACAGCCAATGGTGTAACCACTCTTGAGCAGATTCCACGGCCATTTCCTGCGCAAAATACATCAGTCTATCTTGTAAATGCATTTGGCAGAGACAAAAAGGAATTTTATTTTGTTTCCAAGCCTGTACGTTTCGATGCCAGATGCTGTGACAAGAAACGGTTTTAAAAGCTGGATGAATGGGGTTCCTAGGATGACCTCATGATTAAGGTTTCTGACTAGGAGGAATGATGTTTTGTACCGGACTCTATTTTGTTCAACTTCTACTTCGCTCAACTTATGCTGGATGTCGAGCTTAGTACCACTGACCGAAGAAAGTGATTCAGTTGTTTTTTCATAGAATCTGGCAGGGATGAGTTGTTCACGAATGCAGTTTTCGTCTGCACCTGTGTCAAACAGAGCAGTTGCATTAATGAACAAATTATGGGTTATGACAAGCTTGATTTTGATCAACCACCTGTTAGGACAAGGTTCCCCTATCATGGTGAAGGCTTTCTGCTGGTCATTTTTTGGTTGGTCCAGGGCCAGAGTGTCCTCTGGGTTTTTGTCCTGGTTCATGAGGACATGTCTAGAGCTCCCTGCCTCTGCAACGAACTCTTCGAGACGTCCAATTATGGTGGAGTGCTGCTGCTGTTCAAATCTGAGACAAGCAAGCTCACTCCTGAGATTATCAATTTCTTTTTGGGCATCAAACGAGGTTATGTGAGCTCGTTTTTTGCCATGTCTTTTCAGGATTTCCGATAAGTTATAATTAGGGGTTTTGGTCTCGGTTTCGAGAGTGCCCTGATTTAACTTTTCAAGATATTGTGTTCTTAACAAAGGGTTTTGGATTTCTCCTGCTATTTCAAGCAGGAACTCTTGGTCCTTAGTTAAGACATTTATCGATTTTGACTCTGACGACTGTTCATCAGTCGACCAGTCAAGTTCATCCATCTGCAGACTCTCCTCGCTGGCAGTCGAGAAGTCCGTTTCAGAGTCGGATAACTCCGTCAACAGATTGCAGATTTGGTCTTTTATGTCATCATCAATCGCCAGTTGATGAATCTTTTTGTTGAGGTAACAATACCTCTGGGTATGGCCAGTTTTCCCGCACCTGAAACACTTAAAGGGGGAGATGGACTTTCCCTTTTCCTTATCAGTGACCTGTGGTTTTGAGGGAATCCTAGATTTTTTATGGAAATATTTGGGCTTATGTTTTCTGCTGCAGTCCCCACTGCAGGTTATGGGTTTGTCGGTTCATTACTTCTTATGCTAGCATCAGTTCATTGTGATGTTGGATCTAGACCTCTACAGAGTCCTGCGCTATGGCTGCCTAATTACTATGTTTACCAGCTTCAGTTCATTGTATAGGATATGCAAGAATACACTATTGGGAGAACGCTACATGAGTTTCTACCAGCCATGAAGGCGGTCCTAGATGACATGACCTACGAGATCTGCATGGATCTAAGTAACTTCAACGGAATGTACATCCTATCCCCACCTATACTTGGCTTTGATACCATTTCTACCCAGAGATCTATCCGTAGGGGACAACCATGGAATACAAGAAGAACATGGATCTGATATGCATAGACTGTCAAGATAAATATGAGATCGACATGGGAGATTTATTCAAGAACTTAGCCCATGATGGGCTGAAAGGAGTACATGAGTCTGAAACAAACAAAAGAAGAAAGCATTAAAATAAATGGAAAGAGTCTGTAAGGACTCAATCCATGCTTACACTGGAACTTACACACAGAAAGGGGGTTGGAGGATCCGGGTTATGGGAGCCGGATGTTTACATATGGGAAGAGATAAGAGAAGAAGAGAGGAAGAGTGAATTATGTGTTGCGGATGTGTCCCCCTCGATGCTGGAGGAAGAGCACTCTTATAGGCAGTGGTGGATGCCTTGTCGCTGTGCAGCTTTACACTGTGCACTCACATGCGGGGTACTGTCGAGCTCAGTGGAAGAACTGTAGCTACAGTGCCTTTTTTGTCGCAAAAGGTGACAGGAGGCTGCTTTATGTCGGGCACGCTCGCCGAAAGGTTTTTTTGTCCGTTATGGGACCACTGTGAGTAGTGGTGGGACGCTTCCGGAGATTGCGCTGATTATGTCGGGGCATAGCCTTTTGAGCCGAAAGGTTTTTTGTCCGGTAATGATCCACGTGTCGAAGCAGTGGGCGGACGCTCTCGGTTGCTGGGGCTAGCAATCATTCTGATGAGAAATCACTGTCGCCTTGATCCCTGTGGGACTCTGAAGCAGACGAAGCAGTGTTCAATTCTTTGAGCTCCAGGAGAACCTGGTTGAGTCGCCCCATGTAATCCTCATCAGTTTTTGCTGCTGAGAGGAAGGACGAAGCACGGGCTTTGACCTGGACAAAGCTTTGGTGGTCCACTTGTGCTTTGTCTGAGACAAGAGCATTTTTATGGAACCAACTGAGAACAAATTGGGAGTCAAGATGATCTACCTTCAGCTTAACCCACCATTTGCATTTGAAGATCCTGGCCAGTGTCTGCAGGCCTGTCTGTTGATCAGGCTTGTATCCGAAAGACCAATTATGAACCCATGATAATCCAAAAATCTGGTAGAACTGGAGAAGCACGGGGAAAATGGTTTGATTCCCTTGAGGTTTGAATCGGGAAGCGAACATGATGTAGGCTTCATGGATTATGGGAGGCAGTATGTCTGGAATAGGACCCCAGATAGACCACCAGTGGGCGAACCAAAAGGGGAACATGGCTATATCTTTAGAATGGAAAAAGATCAGCCAAGTGTGTCTAAACTCATGGTTTTGGTACAAAAATGCATTGTACCATGCTTGCTGGTAATCCCAGTAGGAATACATAGCATTATGGGGGAGATCAGACGAGAACCGGGCTTAGAATTTATGGATTTGATATGGTTTTCCCTCATTCCATTCTCTCGGGTGGATCACTCTGAGTATTTTGGCTGTAGAGTGGGATATGTTGTTTGAGGAGCCAGGGACGAGGTGGTGTTTGAACTCAACTGAACCTGTATCACTCAAAATTTTCTCATAATATTCCCGGGTTTTTGAAATGTTAAACGGCCGGAAATACCAATTTTCGGGAAACAATTTTGATGCAGCGAAGAAGGGGTTTTCATGGTAAAAACCTTCTTCCATAATCAAAACAGTTTGAAATAATGATTTTGGAAACCATGGTGCTGTTTTTGAAGAGCTGGTTTCCTTATCGGAAAATGTTGTGAGAGTTTTTTCTGCTCCTTTGGCGATTTGCCTAGAGCTCTCTCCCTTGCTAGTCTCCAGCAGAGGAGGAGATATTCCAGCTAGCACTTGTGCTAATTCTGGTTTATCTTTTAACACTGTAATCCATTGCTGGACTACGGTATCATTATCGAGAGGAGAGGAACTCTGTTTTGCAAGAGTTTGTTTCTCCTTTTTGAGTTTAGGAATTTTACCTGGCAGAGTCTGCATGCAACTCTGCTTATCGATTTCCTGTTGGAGAGTCTGTCGATAGGTTTTTATCTGGCTATCAACAGTGATCTGTCCAATGGATGGTTGGCCAGAGGCCTTATGGTGCGAGGATTGATCCTCATTTTTCATCGACTGGCTGGGAGCCAGCTGTTTTGAGGCCGCAGCCTCTTTTTTCGAGGAACGAGTCCTCATGCTCATGTTGGTACCTGCAGAAACTCTCTTGTCAGGAAGTCAGGGAGACTGTTAGTCTCACCTTTTATGAATTCAATGTCAAAATCAAATACACTCAAGATAGCTTGCCAACGGGCAAAAATCTGTTTTGATGCAATGTTTTGAACATCTTTTTGAAGAACCTCTTTTGCAGATTTGCAATCAATCCGAAGTAAAAACCTTTGGTTTAGAAGATCAGATTGAAATTTAGAAATGCAAAGGACCACAGATAGAATTTCCTTTTTTATGGTTGAGTAATTCTTCTGGGTAGGGTTCCAATGTTTTGACGTGAACTGAACAACCTGTTAATGTCCATTTTTGGATTGTTTCAAGATTCCTCCGTATCCTTCTTCAGAGGCGTCCGTTTCAACAATCTTTTTAGCAGATGGGTCTGCCAAGTGCAAGCAAGGCAGAGTTTTGATTTGAAGCTTGATTTGCTTCACAATTTTGGTTTGTTCATCCGTCCATGGTGGAGGAGAATTCTTTAACCTGTTATGGAGGGGTTTGCAGAGCTTACTTAGGCCAGGGAAGAAATCTACAACGTAGTTTAGACTTCCTAAGAACCTTTGTAGCTGTTTTTTATCATGGATTTGATCAGGGAACCTATCAGCAAACTGGATGGATCTGTTAATGGGGATTATGGTGCCCCTGCTGATGTTGTGCCCTAGGAATCGGATTTTGGTTTGGAAGAGGCAGACTTTAGTCGGAGACACAGTCAAACCATTTATCGAGGTGACTCTCATAAAATGCTTCAGATGTCTGAAATGAGAATCAGGGTTTTGGAAAATATGAGAACATCATCGATGTATACAATTATGAAATCGGAGTATTCACCAAAGATGTCATTCATGATTTTCTGAAATTCAGATGGGGCATTTTTGAGCCCAAAAGGCATTACATTCCATTCGTACTGGCCAAACGGAACTGTGAATGCAGTTTTGTATTTGTCTTTTTCGACGATTTGAATTTGCCAAAAACCTGACTTCATGTCGAATTTTGAAAATATTTTTGAATCATGAAGTCTTTGGAGCAAATCTTTTTTGTTAGGTATGGGGTACCTAATCCACCTTAAGGCTTGGTTCAAGGGCTTGTAATTGATTACTAACCTGGGGACTCCTCTTTCAAGCTCAGCGTTTTTGTTCACGTAGAAGGCTGAACAACTCCAGGGAGACTTACTAGGCCTAATCAATTTTTTGTTCAAGAGGTCTTGGATTTCTACCTTGCAGTGTCTTTCCAATTCTTGATTCATCTGAATGGGTCTGGCTTTTGTTGGGATATTTTTCTCATCAAAGTCCTTTTCATAAGGTAAGTCGATGACATGCTGCTTCCTATCCCAGAAAGCGTTTGGGGTTTCTCCACAAACTGACTCCTGAATCAGCCTGTCGAGATTATCGATTTTTTGTTTCCAATCTGGTATTTGGAGCAGATTTTCAACATTATGGTGAGAGATCTCATCTTTTACCCAACCTATTTGCCTCTCAGCTGCCTGTATCATGTCCAGATTTCTGGTTACAGGTTTTGTTATGAAAGGGAAAAGGGTTTTGCTTCCTAAGTACACCGTTTTTATGCCTGAATTGGTAAGTAGGAAGGGTTTAATGAGCTGAATGAATGGTGTTCCTAGTATGACTTCGTTTTTTAAGTCTTGGACAACTAGGAAACCAGTTTTGTATGTTGAATCTTCATTTTTAACTTCTGCTTCTGCAATTTTATGAGTGATTTTCAGTTTGTCATTGCTGGCAGAACGTAAAGATTCATGGGTCAATTCGCAGTATTTTTTAGGGATTATTCCCTCCCTCACACAATTGGCGTCTGCACCTGTATCCAACAGGGCAGTTACTTCCACTTGGAAGTCGTTCACCTTGATTGTAGGTTTTAGGAGGTATTTCTGATGGGTGAATTCCTGGTTTTTACACTCAGGTTTGGGTTCAGTACCGTCCAAGGTCTGAACCAGCTTTTTATCAGTTTTCAGAGTTTTTACTTCTTTATGGAGCTCATTGAGTTTTTCGCGAAGTTTTAACTCTGCTTGAAGTCTTTCTTTTTCCCGGTTTTCATGCTCTTGGGCGCGGGTATTCCTGATCATCATGTTGAGTAGCCTAAGGTTTTTGGTCTGCTCAGGTTCTTTTGGCTCAATATATTTTGGAGGTGGTTTTGAGGAGACTACGGTTTTGTTAAAAGGTAGTTTCCAAGTTATGGTATTTTCAGTGAATTTGAGAGCCTTTTCTTCCATGAAGAATTGGTAAAACCAATCCCAGAAAAGGATGTTTTTTCTATTTTCTTCCATCCCGTAGATCCAACTGTTTTGCATTATGGTCTCTACGTATTTTTTTGTAAAGACATCATACAACCAGTTTTTTCTTTTTTCATTTTCTTTGGAGCAGAAGTCATTCCTAAGGATGGCTGAGGCTATTGAAAATGATTTTTCAATCACATAGATCTCAGGATTAGGATTGATTCTGGTTGCATCGGTTATGGATGAGAATGTAGGTGAAGGGGGCGAAGACTCAGTTTCATCTGTGATGGGGGCAGAGTATACTGGTCTAGGGATATCGGTGGCGACACTACTTATTCCTCTAAGGCTGGCAGTCCTAGGAGGGTTTTCAGTAGCTGTTTGAAAAGTGTTTGCCGATGGGGCAACACTGAATGATCTCCTTCTAAGCTCAGGGCTTCTAAAGGAAGAATTTATCGATGGGGTTGAGGTTGACTGTATGTCGACTGATCTCCTATGGTGAAAGCTTATGGAAACTCTCCCATCTTGGAACTGGCTCACTCGACTAAGTTCCTCATTTTGAATTTTTTCAGGGGCAACTGCGTCTTCTAAGACCCGCTCTTCAGGAAGAGTTACCTCATTCCACCTAATTGGTCTAGGGACTACAGTGTTTGACCTGGCAATATCAGTTTGGAAAAGGAGGGTTTCTCCTTTGGGGCTATGATTGAAGGCTTTGGTTGCAAACGCTGAGACCATCGTTTTGTAATGGACTCTGTACACAAGGGCTAAAGGGATGGAGCCTAAAGCAATCTTGTAATTGTGCGTTTTGATTTGCAGTGTCAAGCCATGAGTTATGTTTTGGTCTTTGAGAGACATGGTGAAATTTGGGAAACAGTTGAAATGGACTGGCCCGTCACACAGACTAGTCTCTACCGTCCCAAGGATGGATTCATGGTAGTTTAGAAGCCTAGCATCCCTAAGCACTAGGAGCACTGAGGTATCTAAACCTTCTCTGGTCAGGGGTTTTATGGTTTGTGAAGAGTTTTTTAGGGGAATGTCCCGCTCTTCAGTTGTTATGGTGTAATCGGTTTTTGAGAAAATTTGTTGGAATTTTGAGTTTTTATAAATCTGTTTTGAAGCGATTCTTGGGATCTCCCAATCATCGATAGATTTATCAAAACATTCCAAATTGACCTCTTCTCTGTTGAGAACAGAGTCATTATCGAAATTATTTTCAGAAGGACATGTACTCGGAGAACTTGCTTTAAACCAATCCATATTTTGAAAACAATAAACCTTCCAGCCTATCAAACATTTATCAAGACTTTCTATACTTTTGCATATCAGTTCCCTATCCTTAAGGTATTCCATACCTATCCTAGACGAAAGCTCTACAGATCTAATAGAACCATTAGCCTAGAAAGTAGTTCAAAGATGCTATACCGTATCAGATACTCCTACCCAGCTTCTCTCAAGATCAAGATCGGATCTAAGACGTACCTTACTGGCAGAAATCCCACCTCACACAGTGTTTCCCTGCAGCATACCTTAAACATACCTTGCCCAACTGCTGTACCTGGTTTTAACAATAATAGTAAACAGACAAACTCAGCATGACTCTCTATAGATCTATCTCCTATCCCAACTGCTGTACCTAGGCGAACGATAATGCAAAGGATAACTCTACTCCAGTCGATAACCTCCATCTACTTAGACGGTGCTCGTAACACTACCGGGATTATTTCCAATTTTTACCCTGAAACTGCCCTAACCGTCGGGACTTACAAACGGGTACAACTTAGGACTTCCCCCCGGGTTACTACAAACGGTGAATGTGTAGGGTCCATTAGAGCGACTGGATGGACATTAGAGCCTATTGCATTACTTCTTATGCTAGCATCAGTTCATTGTGATGTTGGATCTAGACCTCTACAGAGTCCGGCGCTATGGCTGCCTAATTACTATGTTTACCAGCTTCAGTTCATTGTATAGGATATGCAAGAATACACTATTGGGAGAACGCTACATGAGTTTCTACCAGCCATGAAGGCGGTCCTAGATGACATGACCTACGAGATCTGCATGGATCTAAGTAACTTCAACGGAATGTACATCCTATCCCCACCTATACTTGGCTTTGATACCATTTCTACCCATGAAGGGAACCCAACGGGCCTTTGCATACCCGGGGACTCTCAAGCCACTACAGCTTATCGAGAGCACGACCTCTTGCCAGTCTATTGCTGGTATCACGTCGTGTGGTACCTATCAGTTTGCCACCCCGCTAGGGTGTTCCCTGCGGAAAGCCTCGCTTCGTGATTGAGTCACGAGTGAAAGGATCGGGACTCTTTATAGGCTTTGATACCATTCCTACCCAGAGATCTATCCGTAGGGGACAACCATGGAATACAAGAAGAACATGGATCTGATATGCATAGACTGTCAAGATAAATATGAGATCGACATGGAAGATTTATTCAAACACTTAGCCCATGATGGGCTGAAGGGAGTACATGAGTCTGAAACAAACAAAAGAAGAAAGCATTAAAATAAAAGGAAAGAGTCTGTAAGGACTCAATCCATGCTTACACTGGAACTTACACACAGAAAGGGGGTTGGAGGATCCGGGTTATGGGAGCCGGATGTTTACATATGGGAAGAGATAAGAGAATAAGAGAGGAAGAGTGAATTATGTGTTGCGGATGTGTGTCCCCCCTTCGATGCTGAAGGAAGAGCACTCTTATAGGCAGTGGTGGATGCCTTGTCGCTGTGCAGCTTTACACTGTGCACTCACATGCGGGGTACTGTCGAGCTCAGTGGAAGAACTGTAGCTACAGTGCCTTTTTTGTCGCAAAAGGTGACAGGAGGCTGCTTTATGTCGGGCACACTCGCCGAAAGGTTTTTTGTCCGTTATGGTACCACTGTGAGTAGTGGAGGGACGCTTCCGGAGATTGCGCTGATTATGTCGGGGCATAGCCTTTTGAGCCGAAAGGTTTTTTGTCCGGTAATGATCCACATGGCTGAAGCAGTGGGCGGACGCTCTCGGTTGCTGGGGGCTAGATGCCGTATTGTCGGTGATCACGCTGAGCTTCTAGCAAGAACTCCTCTTCGAACTTGTCAATCAGGAAAGCATGTCTTGTGCTGAACCCTGGTTGAGCTGGTAGGTCGACGAGAGAGATATGCAGGAAAACTCTTTGACAGTTACCTGAGAACTGGAGAACATGCTCTGGGTATTTACGCCAGTGCCATTCGTTTACCTGAACCCAAGCTCGCCAATCGCTGATCTGGTTTGTTATCGATCCTTCCGCTGGCCAAAACTTTACCTCCGGAGTGAGAATGCTCCTTGAACTTACCGGAGAGATAAAAATGTAATGGATAGCAGGTTGGACTTTTATGGGGGAGATCCATTCTGGTGGAGAGGATTCTATGCTGATGAAGAGGCTGGACGATCGACGCAGCGACCTTTTGATTAATCCCCAAGCATTTTCTTCGAAGAGAGACTGATACTCCGGTCGATGCTCATCCTCTGGTCTCAGAATTATGGATTTGAGAACTCCATATTTCAGGAGATCACAAAAATCAAAATGGTGATTATAAAATTTATCTTTTAAGGGGAAAACATAAAAACTTATTCTGGGGATCGAGAATTCCAGGATATGCCTGCAACCATTCATGAGTAGGATGTCAGTTCTTTCAAAGTCATCATCTTCCTCGTGTTGGTCACAGGGTTTTGGAAAATCATTTTGAAAATGGTTTTTTCTTTCCCAATTCCAAAACCATCCGTCAATTCCTTTTTGTGAACATGCACAGAAATGAAGGAGTTTTTTGAAAAAGGAAATGGTGGTTGTAGTAAAATCCTGGAGACTTGTCTCAGAAATTTTTAAGACGATATCCTCAGGAAGTTTTGAAAGGAACAGGATTTCTCCTGCTCGGGGGAAGACGCCACTGAGAGTTACTTCAATGGGTTTTTCCCAAAACAGTTTTTCAGTCTGGTTTCCGATGGGGGGAACCGCAGACTGATTTATCGATGGAGTTGATAAGGACTCCAAATCCTGCTTTAATTTTTTATTTTCATTATCAAGAGCGTCTTTTTCTCTGAGGCAGGACTCAGAAAACTCTAAGACTTCTATTCTTTCCGCACAGAGGCTTTCTATTTCTTTTTTGAAGCCTTCATTTTCTTTTTCAAGAATACCTCTCCTTTTTTCGCTCTTTTTCAATTTTTTCGTTAGAGCATGATTTTCTCTTTGCATTTCTGCAAAGTGCTCCGTGAAATTATCGAACTCTACTAACCTGTCTTGGAGGAAAGCTGGAGTCTGAGCTTTTTGGAGGGATAGCTCTTGTTGCAGCGAATCGATTTTCAGGCAAAGTTCCTGCTGCAAGGACGCTTTGCTGTTGCTTTGTTCCTCCATGTGGAGAACCAACGCATTTATGGATTCCTCACCCTTTTGAGGATTCTTTACAGAAGACCATAAATCATCCAAGATGAGTTGTTGCCTGTGGTCAGGCCGCCAAGCCGTGAGGCTGGACTTTATGCAGAATCGCTTTTTTGGAGGCAGATCCTGATGTTTATGGGTTTTGTTCCTGGAGGAGGAACCTTTATCGGCCTGGTCAAACCAGGGGAGATCCATGTTCCTGTGTACAGACATGAAACAATGGTTATGGCAAATCAATATTTAGATGGACTCTTACAGGAGCCTGTAAGGCCAGGTGGCCTAAGAATAGCTCATAGTCCTCCTGGGTTTTTAAAGTTGAGTTGATGTGCTGAAAACAAGGTTTTGTATTGCATCGAGGGATTTCTTTGCAATGCTTGTTAAAATAGGCACACAACACATGGGATACAGGATGATCGATGAGGGCGCATATTTTATGGATGTATGAAGTGAATATACGATCCATAGAGTCTGTTTCCCCGTCCTGTATATCCTTTTGGATTTTCTCAAGACTTTCGTCTTGCCACAGTTCTAACAGCCAATGGTGTAACCACTCTTGAGCAGATTCCACGGCCATTTCCTGCGCAAAATACATCAGTCTATCTTGTAAATGCATTTGGCAGAGACAAAAAGGAATTTTATTTTGTTTCCAAGCCTGTACGTTTCGATGCCAGATGCTGTGACAAGAAACGGTTTTAAAAGCTGGATGAATGGGGTTCCTAGGATGACCTCATGATTAAGGTTTCTGACTAGGAGGAATGATGTTTTGTACCGGACTCTATTTTGTTCAACTTCTACTTCGCTCAACTTATGCTGGATGTCGAGCTTAGTACCACTGACCGAAGAAAGTGATTCAGTTGTTTTTTCATAGAATCTGGCAGGGATGAGTTGTTCACGAATGCAGTTTTCGTCTGCACCTGTGTCAAACAGAGCAGTTGCATTAATGAACAAATTATGGGTTATGACAAGCTTGATTTTGATCAACCACCTGTTAGGACAAGGTTCCCCTATCATGGTGAAGGCTTTCTGCTGGTCATTTTTTGGTTGGTCCAGGGCCAGAGTGTCCTCTGGGTTTTTGTCCTGGTTCATGAGGACATGTCTAGAGCTCCCTGCCTCTGCAACGAACTCTTCGAGACGTCCAATTATGGTGGAGTGCTGCTGCTGTTCAAATCTGAGACAAGCAAGCTCACTCCTGAGATTATCAATTTCTTTTTGGGCATCAAACGAGGTTATGTGAGCTCGTTTTTTGCCATGTCTTTTCAGGATTTCCGATAAGTTATAATTAGGGGTTTTGGTCTCGGTTTCGAGAGTGCCCTGATTTAACTTTTCAAGATATTGTGTTCTTAACAAAGGGTTTTGGATTTCTCCTGCTATTTCAAGCAGGAACTCTTGGTCCTTAGTTAAGACATTTATCGATTTTGACTCTGACGACTGTTCATCAGTCGACCAGTCAAGTTCATCCATCTGCAGACTCTCCTCGCTGGCAGTCGAGAAGTCCGTTTCAGAGTCGGATAACTCCGTCAACAGATTGCAGATTTGGTCTTTTATGTCATCATCAATCGCCAGTTGATGAATCTTTTTGTTGAGGTAACAATACCTCTGGGTATGGCCAGTTTTCCCGCACCTGAAACACTTAAAGGGGGAGATGGACTTTCCCTTTTCCTTATCAGTGACCTGTGGTTTTGAGGGAATCCTAGATTTTTTATGGAAATATTTGGGCTTATGTTTTCTGCTGCAGTCCCCACTGCAGGTTATGGGTTTGTCGGCCTTTTTGTCAACCTGGAAAGAGGGATCGAATTGTTGGCAGAAGCTGCCAAGCTCTTTCTTGGTCTGGGCCTTTTCTTTTTTCAATTGTTTTTGGAGTCTGTGCTGAGTACACATTCGGATACCTTCCTTATGGATGAAGCTTATGAGCTCTCCATAACTCAGTTCTTTGTAAGGTATCTGGCCATGATTTATGGTTTTGATTTCGTTTCGGACTTGTTCTCCTAACAAGGTTGGCAGACCTGCTAAGAATTTTTCTTTCCAAAATGCTGGTTACAATCCTCCCTCGACATGACCCTAGTGAGAAAGGTATCTTTGTACTGTCTGAAGTCAGACAGTCTTTTGCATTTTAGGTTTGACAGCAGCTCTAGGTTTTTGTCTTTGAGGTGAGAGGGGTCTCCTACGAAGTGTTGGGAGATGGCAAAGACTAGAGTTGCTACGGCGTCAGGGATGTCTTCGTTGTTAGCATCCCAGATGATCTCACCAGATTCATCTGTCTTGACGCTTGTCAGGATTTCATTTTGTTGGAAGGGAGAAAGGTAGTTGTCCCACCATCCCTTCAATTGGCCTGTGAACCCTGCTATGAGCATGTGTGCTATGGCTGGGTCCGACAATCGGGTCTGGGTCTTGTAAGCATTTGACACCATCGTCATTTGCTGTAAGACGCTGAGTATGTTATATTCCGACTGCCCGTCTATGTTCCACTCATAGATGGCATTGGCACTATACCTATTCTGGACAATGTTTGGTTTTTCTTCCAAAACTAGGTCTGGTGCACTTATGGTAGTGTAGTAGGGTTTTTGGGGTTCCTTCCACACTAATGCTTCTAAATCTCCAGAATTATGTATGGCGTTGACGACATTCGAGCCCTGAGACTCTTGTGTCTTGATTTTTGTTGCTCTTAATGGGGTTCCTGGCTCTTTTTCTGAAAGAGGGGTTTCCGGGACGACCATTTTTTGCAAGCTTATGGATGGAGAATTTTCTTGGAGATTTATGGATTTTAATCTTCTCTCTATTTCCTGCCTAAACTCCTGTTTCCTAGAGATAGGAATTTCATGAGGTTTAAAAGGAGGTTTTTTGAGAGACTCTATGGGTGCAGGCCTTAATTGGCTCGAATAACTAGAGGTCCCTACCTGGTTGACAACAGGCTTGGTGACTTCTTGTTCTATCCTATCCAATTGGGAACCTATGGTGTGGAGACACTGGTTTGTGAAATTATTTTGTTCAAAGATGTTTTTAATATCTTTGGGTTCCAGTGAATTGTCCATTTTCATTTTGAAGGGAGAGGCCTTGACCTTTGCTTTTTGATGGGTTATTTGGATGGTTCCTAAAGGCGGATGTGTGGACTCAACCGGGTCTGCATTAACAAGATCCCACTTTATGGTTTTCTGAGTTACACATACCATTCTTTTAGGTGCGAAATGATTTTCAAACCAATCCCAAAATAGGATATTGTTGGAGTTTTTTAGCACGAATGCTGTCCATTCTACCCTGATATGAGATTTGGTATATTCTTCGGAGAATGTCTCATGGAGCCATCTCCTTTTATGATTATTATGAGGTGCTAGGAAGTCTCTCCTAAGCTTATCGTTATCTATCTCAAATTTCTTGACTACTGTGTCTTCCCTAGGGACACCTAACACAGAAAGTGCTATCTGAGATCTAGCTTCAGCTAATTTTTGGTTTATTCTATCCTGAAAAGAAGACCTTTTAATGATAGAATGATTATCGATTATGTGATGAGAACCTACGCATGCATGTGGAGGAAAATTTTTAAAAAGACCCATATTTTAAAAACAATAAACCTTCCAGCCTATCAAACATTTATCAAGACTTTCTATATTTTTGCATATCAGTTCCCTATCCTTAAGGTATTCCATACCTATCCTAGACGAAAGCTCTACAGATCTAATAGAACCATCAGCCTAGAAGGTAGTTCAAAGATGTTATACCGTATCAGATACTCCTACCCAGCTTCTCTCAAGATCAAGATCTAAGACTTACCTGGATGAACGGCAGATTCCTCACACAGTGTTTCCCATCAGATCCTAGCACATCCCTAACCAACTGCTGTACCTGGTTTTAACAATAATAGTAGGAAGACAAATTCAAAAAACTCACTTACTCTTTGAGAGATCTATATAGACCCATACCCAACTGCTGTACCTCTACGAACGGTAATGCCCTAGGATAACTCTACTCCAGTCGATAACCTCCATCTACTTAGACGGTGTTCATAACACTACCGGGATTATTTCCAATTTTTACCCTGAAACTGCCCTAACCGTCGGGACTTACAAACGGGTACACCTTAAGACTTCCCCCCGGGTTACTACAAACGGTGAATGTGTAGGGTCCATTAGAGCGACTGGATGGACATTAGAGCCTATTGCACTACTTCTTTTGTGAGCATCAGTTCATTGTGGATGGATCTAGAAACCTAAAGAGACCGTGATCTAGATCCATCCACAATGAACTGATGCTCACAAAAGAAGTAGTGCAATAGGCTCTAATGTCCATCCAGTCGCTCTAATGGACCCTACACATTCACCGTTTGTAGTAACCCGGGGGGAAGTCCTAAGGTGTACCCGTTTGTAAGTCCCGACGGTTAGGGCAGTTTCAGGGTAAAAATTGGAAATAATCCCGGTAGTGTTATGAACACCGTCTAAGTAGATGGAGGTTATCGACTGGAGTAGAGTTATCCTAGGGCATTACCGTTCGTAGAGGTACAGCAGTTGGGTATGGGTCTATATAGATCTCTCAAAGAGTAAGTGAGTTTTTTGAATTTGTCTTCCTACTATTATTGTTAAAACCAGGTACAGCAGTTGGTTAGGGATGTGCTAGGATCTGATGGGAAACACTGTGTGAGGAATCTGCCGTTCATCCAGGTAAGTCTTAGATCTTGATCTTGAGAGAAGCTGGGTAGGAGTATCTGATACGGTATAGCATCTTTGAACTACCTTCTAGGCTGATGGTTCTATTAGATCTGTAGAGCTTTCGTCTAGGATAGGTATGGAATACCTTAAGGATAGGGAACTGATATGCAAAAATATAGAAAGTCTTGATAAATGTTTGATAGGCTGGAAGGTTTATTGTTTTTAAAATATGGGTCTTTTTAAAAATTTTCCTCCACATGCATGCGTAGGTTCTCATCACATAATCGATAATCATTCTATCATTAAAAGGTCTTCTTTTCAGGATAGAATAAACCAAAAATTAGCTGAAGCTAGATCTCAGATAGCACTTTCTGTGTTAGGTGTCCCTAGGGAAGACACAGTAGTCAAGAAATTTGAGATAGATAACGATAAGTTTAGGAGAGACTTCCTAGCACCTCATAATAATCATAAAAGGAGATGGCTCCATGAGACATTCTCCGAAGAATATACCAAATCTCATATCAGGGTAGAATGGACAGCATTCGTGCTAAAAAATTCCAACAATATCCTATTTTGGGATTATTTTGAAAATCATTTCGCACCTAAAAGAATGGTATGTGTAACTCAGAAAACCATAAAGTGGGATCTTGTTAATGCAGACCCGGTTGAGTCCACACATCCGCCTTTAGGAACCATCCAAATAACCCATCAAAAAGCAGAGGTCAAGGCATCTCCCTTCAAAATGAAAATGGACAATTCACTGGAACCCAAAGATATTAAAAACATCTTTGAACAAAATAATTTCACAAACCAGTGTCTCCACACCATAGGTTCCCAATTGGATAGGATAGAACAAGAAGTCACCAAGCCTGTTGTCAACCAGGTAGGGACCTCTAGTTATTCGAGCCAATTAAGGCCTGCACCCATAGAGTCTCTCAAAGAACCTCCTTTTAAACCTCATGAAATTCCTATCTCTAGGAAACAGGAGTTTAGGCAGGAAATAGAGAGAAGATTAAAATCCATAAATCTCCAAGAAAATTCCCCATCCATAAGCTTGCAAAAAATGGTCGTCCCGGAAACCCCTCTTTCAGAAAAAGAGCCAGGAACCCCATTAAGAGCAACAAAAATCAAGACACAAGAGTCTCAAGGCTCGAATGTCGTCAACGCCATACATAATTCTGGAGATTTAGAAGCATTAGTGTCGAAGGAACCCCAAAAACCCTACTACACTACCATAAGTGCACCAGACCTAGTTTTGGAAGAAAAACCAAACATTGTCCAGAATAGGTATAGTGCCAATGCCATCTATGAGTGGAACATAGACGGGCAGTCGGAATATAACATACTCAGCGTCTTACAGCAAATGACGATGGTGTCAAATGCTTACAAGACCCAGACCCGATTGTCGGACCCAGCCATAGCACACATGCTCATAGCAGGGTTCACAGGCCAATTGAAGGGATGGTGGGACAACTACCTTTCTCCCTTCCAACAAAATGAAATCCTGACAAGCGTCAAGACAGATGAATCTGGTGAGATCATCTGGGATGCTAACAACGAAGACATCCCTGACGCCGTAGCAACTCTAGTCTTTGCCATCTCCCAACACTTCGTAGGAGACCCCTCTCACCTCAAAGACAAAAACCTAGAGCTGCTGTCAAACCTAAAATGCAAAAGACTGTCTGACTTCAGACAGTACAAAGATACCTTTCTCACTAGGGTCATGTCGAGGGAGGATTGTAACCAGCCGTTTTGGAAAGAAAAATTCTTAGCAGGTTTGCCAACCTTGTTAGGAGAACAAGTCCGAAACGAAATCAAAACCATAAATCATGGCCAGATACCTTACAAAGAACTGAGTTATGGAGAGCTCATAAGCTTCATCCATAAGGAAGGTATCCGAATGTGTACTCAGCACAGACTCCAAAAACAATTGAAAAAAGAAAAGGCCCAGACCAAGAAAGAGCTTGGCAGCTTCTGCCAACAATTCGATCCCTCTTTCCAGGTTGACAAAAAGGCCGACAAACCCATAACCTGCAGTGGGGACTGCAGCAGAAAACATAAGCCCAAATATTTCCATAAAAAATCTAGGATTCCCTCAAAACCACAGGTCACTGATAAGGAAAAGGGAAAGTCCATCTCCCCCTTTAAGTGTTTCAGGTGCGGGAAAACTGGCCATACCCAGAGGTATTGTTACCTCAACAAAAAGATTCATCAACTGGCGATTGATGATGACATAAAAGACCAAATCTGCAATCTGTTGACGGAGTTATCCGACTCTGAAACGGACTTCTCGACTGCCAGCGAGGAGAGTCTGCAGATGGATGAACTTGACTGGTCGACTGATGAACAGTCGTCAGAGTCAAAATCGATAAATGTCTTAACTAAGGACCAAGAGTTCCTGCTTGAAATAGCAGGAGAAATCCAAAACCCTTTGTTAAGAACACAATATCTTGAAAAGTTAAATCAGGGCACTCTCGAAACCGAGACCAAAACCCCTAATTATAACTTATCGGAAATCCTGAAAAGACATGGCAAAAAACGAGCTCACATAACCTCGTTTGATGCCTAAAAAGAAATTGATAATCTCAGGAGTGAGCTTGCTTGTCTCAGATTTGAACAGCAGCAGCACTCCACCATAATTGGACGTCTCGAAGAGTTCGTTGCAGAGGCAGGGAGCTCTAGACATGTCCTCATGAACCAGGACAAAAACCCAGAGGACACTCTGGCCCTGGACCAACCAAAAAATGACCAGCAGAAAGCCTTCACCATGATAGGGGAACCTTGTCCTAACAGGTGGTTGATCAAAATCAAGCTTGTCATAACCCATAATTTGTTCATTAATGCAACTGCTCTGTTTGACACAGGTGCAGACGAAAACTGCATTCGTGAACAACTCATCCCTGCCAGATTCTATGAAAAAACAACTGAATCACTTTCTTCGGTCAGTGGTACTAAGCTCGACATCCAGCATAAGTTGAGCGAAGTAGAAGTTGAACAAAATAGAGTCCGGTACAAAACATCATTCCTCCTAGTCAGAAACCTTAATCATGAGGTCATCCTAGGAACCCCATTCATCCAGCTTTTAAAACCGTTTCTTGTCACAGCATCTGGCATCGAAACGTACAGGCTTGGAAACAAAATAAAATTCCTTTTTGTCTCTGCCAAATGCATTTACAAGATAGACTGATGTATTTTGCGCAGGAAATGGCCGTGGAATCTGCTCAAGAGTGGTTACACCATTGGCTGTTAGAACTGTGGCAAGACGAAAGTCTTGAGAAAATCCAAAAGGATATACAGGACGGGGAAACAGACTCTATGGATCGTATATTCACTTCATACATCCATAAAATATGCGCCCTCATCGATCATCCTGTATCCCATGTGTTGTGTGCCTATTTTAACAAGCATTGCAAAGAAATCCCTCGATGCAATACAAAACCTTGTTTTCAGCACATCAACTCAACTTTAAAAACCCAGGAGGACTAGGAGCTATTCTTAGGCCACCTGGCCTTACAGGCTCCTGTAAGAGTCCATCTAAATATTGATTTGCCATAACCATTGTTTCATGTCTGTACACAGGAACATGGATCTCCCCTGGTTTGACCAGGCCGATAAAGGTTCCTCCTCCAGGAACAAAACCCATAAACATCAGGATCTGCCTCCAAAAAAGCGATTCTGCATAAAGTCCAGCCTCACGGCTTGGCGGCCTAACCACAAGCAACAACTCATCTTGGATGATTTATGGTCTTCCGTAAAGAATCCTCAAAAGGGTGAGGAATCCATAAATGCGTTGGTTCTCCACATGGAGGAACAAAGCAACAGCAAAGCGTCCTTGCAGCAGGAACTTTGCTTGAAAATCGATTCGCTGCAACAAGAGCTATCCCTCCAAAAAGCTCAGACTCAAGCTTTCCTCCAAGACAGGTTAGTAGAGTTCGATAATTTCACGGAGCACTTTGCAGAAATGCAAAGAGAAAATCATGCTCTAACGAAAAAATTGAAAAAGAGCGAAAAAAGGAGAGGTATTCTTGAAAAAGAAAATGAAGGCTTCAAAAAAGAAATAGAAAGCCTCTGTGCGGAAAGAATAGAAGTCTTAGAGTTTTCTGAGTCCTGCCTCAGAGAAAAAGACGCTCTTGATAATGAAAATAAAAAATTAAAGCAGGATTTGGAGTCCTTATCAACTCCATCGATAAATCAGTATGCGGTTCCCCCCATCGGAAACCAGACTGAAAAACTGTTTTGGGAAAAACCCATTGAAGTAACTCTCAGTGGCGTCTTCCCCCGAGCAGGAGAAATCCTGTTCCTTTCAAAACTTCCTGAGGATATCGTCTTAAAAATTTCTGAGACAAGTCTCCAGGATTTTACTACAACCACCATTTCCTTTTTCAAAAAACTCCTTCATTTCTGTGCATGTTCACAAAAAGGAATTGACGGATGGTTTTGGAATTGGGAAAGAAAAAACCATTTTCAAAATGATTTTCCAAAACCCTGTGACCAACACGAGGAAGATGATGACTTTGAAAGAACTGACATCCTACTCATGAATGGTTGCAGGCATATCCTGGAATTCTCGATCCCCAGGATAAGTTTTTATGTTTTCCCCTTAAAAGATAAATTTTATAATCACCATTTTGATTTTTGTGATCTCCTGAAATATGGAGTTCTCAAATCCATAATTCTGAGACCAGAGGATGAGCATCGACCGGAGTATCAGTCTCTCTTCGGAGAAAATGCTTGGGGATTAATCAAAAGGTCCCCGCGTCGATCGTCCAGCCTCTTCATCAGCATAGAATCCTCTCCACCAGAATGGATCTCCCCCATAAAAGTCCAACCTGCTATCCATTACATTTTTATCTCTCCGGTAAGTTCAAGAAGCATTCTCACTCCGGAGGTAAAGTTTTGGCCAGCGGAAGGATCGATAACAAACCAGATCAGCGATTGGCGAGCCTGGGTTCAGGTAAACGAATGGCACTGGCGTAAATACCCAGAGCATGTTCTCCAGTTCTCAGGTAACTGTCAAAGAGTTTTCCTGCATATCTCTCTCGTCGACCTACCAGCTCAACCAGGGTTCAGCACAAGACATGCTTTCCTGATTGACAAGTTCGAAGAGGAGTTCTTGCTAGAAGCTCAGCGTGATCACCGACAATACGGCATCTAGCCCCCAGCAACCGAGAGCGTCTGCCCACTGCTTCAGCCACGTGGATCATTACCGGACAAAAAACCTTTCGGCTCAAAAGGCTATGCCCCGACATAATCAGCGCAATCTCCGGAAGCGTCCCTCCACTACTCACAGTGGTACCATAACGGACAAAAAACCTTTCGGCGAGTGTGCCCGACATAAAGCAGCCTCCTGTCACCTTTTGCCTCAAAAAAGGCACTGTAGCTACAGTTCTTCCACTGAGCTCAACAGTACCCCGCATGTGAGTGCACAGTGTAAAGCTGCACAGCGACAAGGCATCCACCACTGCCTATAAGAGTGCTCTTCCTTCAGCATCGAGGGGGGACACAGATCCGCAACACATAATTCACTCTTCCTCTCTTCTTCTCTTATCTCTTCCCATATGTAAACATCCGGCTCCCATAACCCGGATCCTCCAACCCCCTTTCTGTGTGTAAGTTCCAGTGTAAGCATGGATTGAGTCCTTACAGACTCTTTCCTTTTATTTTAATGCTTTCTTCTTTTGTTTGTTTCAGACTCATGTACTCCCTTCAGCCCATCATGGGCTAAGTGTTTGAATAAATCTTCCATGTCGATCTCATATTTATCTTGACAGTCTATGCATATCAGATCCATGTTCTTCTTGTATTCCATGGTTGTCCCCTGCGGATAGATCTCTGGGTAGAAATGGTATTATTATTATTATTATTATTATTAAAGAAAATACACTCAATAAAATATTAAAAAATGACTCTAATAAATTGTTTTTATTTCATTAGTAAATAAATATTCATAATTAGAATTAACTTTAAAAATCATTGTTAGTTTTCTAAAGGCTCAATAAGTGAATCTCTCATCGAAATTATTGGCCTATTTTACATACAAAAAAGTTAATATATAAAATGCGAGTGAGAATAAAATACCAAAACTTACATAATTGCAAAATTTATAGGTGTTATGATTTTTATTCTTTCATTAACTAAGTTAGAAATTTCTAACTTTTAGGATTTTAAATTTTGTCTATAGATTAGATTGAGAATCAAGATTTTATATATGTAATATTTTACTTGAATTTTTTTTTTTTGCTCATGGGCTCTTGAATTACTATGATCCAACATGACTATGAAATTTTTCAAATGAAAGTTTACAAAGAATAGTTTTTCTTATATAATCATATAAACTACAAATTGATTTCAATTATCTAATTTATATTTAACTTCTCATAATAAATTATTTTTACAAATTCCATGCAGCACATGGGTTCAATATACTAGTGTTTATATATATATATGAATATAAAAGACTAGTCAATTTCTATAACTACAAATTTTTAGAGTTTCGTGGGTAATGTGGCATGATAATAGGAAGCCAATTGTTACATAGTGATTGGTGAGAATTTCAAAAGTCACTCAACTATAGACTTTCTAGGTCTTACATTGTATCCTCCTATGGGTTGCTTTAACTTTTATAATTTATATAGATACTAGTTGGCACCGCGTGTTGTGCGGTAAATTTTTATCAATTTTCCTATGACAAAAACTAAATAATTGATATATATGTTGTATAATGGATTAGATATAAAGAAATTATTTGTTAAAAATCATATATTTATCAAATAGACATAATCAAAATAACAAAGTGTGAAAACAACTAAATATTATCAAATTGATATGTAATGTAACCATATGATTATATGCGATATCATATGTATAGAGAGTCAATGATTCCATAATATGAACCCAATGATTAGCTTGTGTGGCTAGAGGACTTATCCCATGGGTATGTAGAGAATTCATAGTAGGTTGCGACGATCAATAAGGTTGAATCCGAACAACCCTCGCTATAAAAGAATATATATATCATATTATGCATTGGTGCAACGAAAAATGGGAGATTTAGAATGTCGGAAGATTATCATGAATAAAAGAATAATGAAAAATGATGAATTTTTGCTTCGTATTTATAAAGCTATTGATACATCGAATTTGAAAAATATCACTCAAATCGAGGAGTTCTTTCAAAATATCGAGAAATCATTTTATTTTCCAAAAAAATAATTATACATACAAATAATTTGGACAGATAATCAAAATACACGAATATGTACACAAATAAAATATAGTAAAATTCATTGAACTACAATTGAAAAATCAATTAACCGTGAAGCTGTGGTTATCAGATGGATTGAATCAAGCAAGCAACAACCTTACAAAGAGCTGAGGTTTTCAAATGGAGCACTCACATCCCGCCGTTCGACTTTTGTATATTATATATAGACATATAGATAGATGAGCTGAGAGTTTTCAAATGGAGCTATCACATCCCGCTGTTCGACTTTTGTATATTATATATAGATAGATAGATAAGGATAAGACTAATGATTTTAATTTTATTGTAACCTTAAAGAAATAAGGATAAGAGTAAGTCCCACTTTGAATAGTGAAACTTTTCGACGCGTTACATTATAAGCCGGTTTTTTATGCCTGGCATATGGACAAGAAGCACGCTTTCCATGTGACTGGCCTAATCAGTGAGAGAAATTATTCGCAGGTTGTGAAACCAGCCATGCCGCTGCATGACTCCGTCCGATCCGTTTGCTATCATCGTGTTGTTCCTTTGCTGTGTCTTTATGGGTTTATTTTATTTTATTTCTTTGTACTGGATATATGACTTTGGTTATGATCGAGCTTCATTCATTTTCTTCGTTCTTCTATTATATACGATTCTTTTATGATTTCAAGTGGACTGACGTGAAGAAAAGAAACTCTCAAATAAACTCTTTACAGAGTCTTGCATAACTTAGTTCACCATCGGTGTTTAGTCGTATATGTCGTGAAGCCGCCTTAGCTAATTTTGCACGTACATCACGTGACATTTTACAAGACTTAACAAAATATTTTTTTTTAAAAAAAGCAGTATGAAGTGGGATCCGAGTTCTTGTGGATTAGTCTAGGAATTACTACTTATTAAAAAAAAGGTACAGGAATTACTATGGGGTACGCACTATATAAATAAGAATGATTACTACTTATTTCATCGACTAATAAATTGCTCGTAGCAATTTTGTGGACACTAAATCTCCAAGAAGGAACCAAACACGCGGACGCCCTATTCAGGAATTTTATGTTTATCTATTTGAGTCCATGAATATGTGCTAAGAGGTATATAAGCCTCATTGCTTCCCTTGATCAAGTATTGTCTATCAGTCCAGTCGTAGTACTCCGTCCGAATCATCATCAGCTTTCATGCCACCTCACCGGGACTTCGGCTCTGAAATTGTTAAACGGTAGCTTCGCGACTCCTAGCTATGCAGAAATGTCCGCTCGAGCAATAAGCACTTAGCCACCCGCTTCCCCAACCGTGCACATGTATAAGGATCCATCCGTGTTGTTTCCGCCTACACAATTTGTTGCAGTGTCCGGGCCAATACTAAACCATTCTCTTGAACGAGGTTCCAACAGCATGCAACAGGATTGAATATCTCCTCGCTCTCGAGATTGTCCTCTTCGTCTTCAAAAGGGGCATTGCACCCTCCAATGACATGGAATCTGCCTGATTCAAAGGCTCCCTCAAAATTTTTGCGTCCCTTCACCACGTCAGACATCCTAATCCACTTATCAGTCTTTACATCATAAGCCATGGCAGACTTGAAGATGCCCCCGGC
This sequence comes from Punica granatum, assembly GCF_007655135.1. NCBI lineage: Eukaryota > Viridiplantae > Streptophyta > Magnoliopsida > Myrtales > Lythraceae > Punica > Punica granatum. The sequence goes on from NC_045129.1 coordinate 28,386,936, forward strand.
CCACAGGGGAATCTCCCGGCCACGTATAACATCTACTCACCATCAGACGCGTAACAGAAAGATACGCGTAATTTACGTGGCATTTCGGCCCCACACCGCCACTTTGACGACACAATTGTATATGTGGACAGAATTCCGGACATGACAACCCAAGACTACAAGCTCCGATCCAACAGCAGTCAATTCGAAATCTAACGGCAGCCCATTTGGGAAAGTCAGGAATAGGTGGGAGAGTGGAGCCCCGTCCTGAGAGTGGCTCGTAAACAAACAAACGTCAGGTCTCTTTTATATTCAGCATTTGGTTATGGCCCGCAGCTTGTCGGCGAACCAGATATTCAGGCGACTCTATCTCGATCTTCCATCCCTTGCAAACTGAAGCAGCGAGAGCGAACTGCTGATAAGGATAGCGGATCAAGCATTCACTGGCTATATCATGAGGCAGTCCTAGAATCAACTCCATGACTCACTTGGTTTCGTCGGAGACAGCCTGTTGATTTGGATTTGTGGAATCAGTGCCGCCTACTCAACTTGAGAAGGCCACATAGGGAAGAGAATAGAATGACTTTCAAATGACATGATATTGATTCTGTAAACCTGTACATAAAATTGATCATTTCATGTAGTGATTCTAATTAATAATTGATTCTAATTATTAATTATGTAAGAGTTAAGAGCAAATTCAAATGGATATGTTATTTGAATCTTGAAGTCCAATGAGTTATGCATATATACATTGTCTGTACCATGCATGGTATTAGATCACGCCTGTTACAGTGGCAAGTATTAAAGCATTCCTTCATCGGTTTGACATGAAAAATATGGAGGTCTCAGTGGCAGATCTAAAGAAGCCCAAATCTATGACCCAAGAAAAAAATAAACAATAATAATAAAGAAAGCTCATGTCAATTACAAGGATTATATTACATAAACGAGAAATTTAGAATAAAAAAAAAACTTTCTTCCTTAGGGAAAAAAAATACTTACTTTTTGTCGAATTCTTTATAACTCAGAACAGAACCGCGCGCCATGATCTTTTTTTTTTTTTTTGTTCCTTCTCTTGCTGTCTTGTGAATAAATTTTAGATCTATTTCTGAAAATATTATTCCAATTGCCATTTGATCGAAAAATAAAATGTTTCATGTAGTAAAATATTACGCACTTAAATTGGTATACCATTTCCAATATCATATATAGATATCGGGATAGCAAAGAGGGCTTGAATGTACTAATCCAACCTTCATATAGATCAATGAAACACGAACCAACAAAATATATAATACTAGAACTTTTATTTAATAAAACTTCCATGACATATTGCACCCTACTTTGTAGGCAGGGACATTTCTAAAGCAAGGTTAGGGTCATATTTATTTAGCTGCCCTTCCCTTCTCGCTCTCATGAAGGCCTGAAATATATGCTTGTGGGTTGCTCTCAAAAGCATCCCGTGAAATGTGAGCGGCCCCGCCGCTCCCAGGGGCTACCATCATTCCAGGATCTCCCTTGCCGCTGCCGCCACCACCACCTCCGCCACCCTTTGAGGACCCACCACCGCCACCGCCTCCGCCTCCTTTCCCACCAGCTTCTCCACCCTTACCTCCGCCGCTGCCCTTACCACCCATGTTTCAACCGAAGAGCTAATTATTTGCTGTCAGGTAATGAAGAGGGCCTAAGAGACCAACTGATATTTATAGATTGTTTCGTTTTATGGGAAATCTCAAAATGTAATTTCACCATGAGATAAAATTAAATTATTGTCTCGAACATTGGAGTGTTCCTCCCCTCGTTAATTGGTTCTTGAGTGACTAAAACATTGATGTTTTTTTCTTTTTCGGTCGGAGAAAAATTGATGTTTTCATAAATACTATTGACTAAGTTGAGTCATTCACGTCTACACATGCTTTCATTAATGTCTTTTTACTGAGATTTATGTCTCAATTAATTAGTTGAGGTCCGAGGCACGCGTGTGGGGATAACTTTCTTGTGCTTAAGAAATAAAAACACAAAATAGATTTACTTCTGCACTGAACTAACGGACAATTGGTTGCAAATAATAAAACTACGATAAAAATTGTAATCAAAGAAGAACATGATTTTTTAAGAGTTCGGTTATTCTTTTTTTTTTTAGCATTCGTAAATGGAAAATGGTAATGATTAATATATTAGTCTAATCAAGATTTTGAAATTAATATATTAGAGTGGTCTAAAATAGTATTAAGGAAACCATAATTACATGTAGAAGCATCAAATGAGGAATGATAAATCCAACTAAATTTGTCATTTTTATCTAATCTAATTAGAGAAACAAGTAGGATTTGCATGCAAGGCCACAATTTGTGGACTAATGAGCAGGTATATTAGTTCGCCGAAAAAAAAAACAGGTATATTAATTAAAAAATAGTGTCTTGAATAATCAATCTATTAGAATATATTTTGGTATCTCAAAAATACTCTTACCTTGTATAGCTCACCATGTATTGGGACACCGTTGTTGTATCTTTCTCGACTTTATATATGAGATATACTGATCCAATTGGGTCAATATTATTGGCATGGTATCAGAAGAAAATGGCAAAGGTTGTATCAGAAGAATCATAAACTTGCCACCTTTATGGACGTATAAATTTCACATATAGTAAAATGTTGATCATAATTGAGATAACTAACAAACGTACATTTATAATAAGTACTCATGTTCTAATTCATGTATTGCACGAATTTATTTTCATATAACATATATATATATATTGTCATTTTTCATTTTGAAAGATAAATTTTTAATTAAGAAGATTAATAATTTTCACAGTTAATTTCAGATTTTCTTATTTATCTTCGTCTCTTCATCCATAGGCCTTTTGTCTTCAAGATGAAGAGTGGTATTCCCGATCTTTAATTGTTGAATTCTCATTCTTTTGAATTCAGACCCCAATTTTCTTCTTCTCCAATCCGAGACCATCGATTCAATTCCGCGAGCTTCAGCCCCAGTTAAGGACATAACTGGATAATATTCCTGTAGATGACATTGTCAAAATTATATGCGTCAATTTCTCAAACATAATTTTTTTTGGGTGAATATTTATCGAACATACATAATATAGAATTCATGTACATTAATTTGGTGTTAACAGAACCTCCCTAGTCTATTATCCTGAAATCATAATAAAGTACACTTATTAACATTTCCCAATAAATCGCGAATGCTTTTACAAAAGCAGGATATTTTGAAAATAATATTCTTCTGCAATTACCGACTTTCTTATTAGCAACTAACTATACTTATAACTTTCCTATCAGTCAACTATCTGTTTGTTTCTTAATGACAATTGTTGAAATTATGACTGGGAACACAATGAAGTTTATCCCCCACGCATGCTTGGAAGTTGGAATATTAAATAACACATAATATTCAGTTAAGAAAACATTGATGAATGCATGCATAGAAGTAAAATAATTCAACTTATTAGTCAATGGTGCTTATCAAAATTCATTCCGAGAATCATTTCACGAGGGGAGGAACACTCCATTAATAAAGACAACAATTAATATATACTATTTGATTGCACAGTGCAATACTGTAGGAGATTTTCCATCCAATTATCTATAAATACCATTCCCTTCTATATTTCTGCAAATCCCATCCCTTAACTCCTGCAAATACAAATGCATATACTAGCTGTGCAAGAGGAAAATGGGTGGCAAGGGCAGTGGAGGCAGTGGCGGCGGCAAGGGCAATGGTGGTTGTGGGACTGGGAAAGGTTGTGGTGGGACTGTGAGGCAGTGGTAGTGGTGGTGGCTCCTTCGGCAAAGGTGGCAGCGGCCATGGAGGCAGCGGCAAGGGAGGCTCGGGCAATGGTGGATTGTCTTACATATCAAGGGACGCATTCGAGAGTAACCCACAGGGTTACTTCTTGGGGCTTTACGAGAGCGTGAAGGGTGGGGCTAAGTAAATTGTAAAGAAGTACGGCAAAAATATCTCATGGAAATGGAAGTTCTACCAAATAAGAGTTCTAGTATTATATATTTAATTTCCAACTGCCTTTTTTGGTGTATGAAGTTTCAATTAGTCTTATTGCTCTTCTCTATTGATGGATATGATATCATGAATGGTGCACATATTAGGTAAATGCTAACTGCGTGAGTTAAGCATATTTCATGTGCCAATGGCAAAAAATTATGCACGAACATAGGAAGCTGGAACGTAATGTATCAAGAGAGAAATCTTTGGTTAAATTAGGAGATATGGTTCAGCTATATATTTATTTTTCATATTTAATGATAATTCTATTATTTTTTATTTTATAAATTAATTACATAGAAGTATCTTAAAATACATATATTTATTTAAATTAATAGTTAAATGTCTCGCTTATTTTGCCTAAATAGATTAATAATGTGTTTATTACTTTAAAGATTTCCACACAAAATTGTATTTTAGTTTGTCCGAAAGTAACCAAATTGTAAGTGCCAAGAATTTCTCGTTCGGTTCAGCTCTCAACGAGAGCACCGAGTGATAAGTCCGAGGGTCAATGGTGGTCAGGGTGTGGTGGTCGTGGTGGCGTTGAGGGTGGTTATGCAGCGGAACCGCTCCTCGAGTCGGGACAGAGAGCCTTCGTTTATTATTAGTTAATCTTCAGTTAACCCCGATTGGTATTTAATTGGTGGAGGAACTATCTATAGTAAAAGCTCCATGGGCTTGTCCCATGTATTGGGCTTTAAGGGCCTTGGGCCGTCCCAATATAATTTTAATTCCCGTTTTAGGCCCATATCTATATTATGCTTTACTAATTTTCTGTAGCTAATATTAGAAAACATTAATTGCACTTGATATTATGGGTTTAGTACGTATCAACCAATAGCAGATGTAATCCGAAATCTCTGCACATATCTGAAATTCTTATATATAGAAACTACAATTTATAAATGTGCTGTTATCTTAATTTTCTGGTCATTTCTTTGAGTCTGCTCAATACTTTATCCATACTCGGCGACAAATCAAACGGAAAGATAATTAAATGCCCCATATATATATATATATATAATGGAATGATAGATTTGCAGCCGAGTTGATAATTAACGTTAGTTAGGATCAACAAATAATATAATTATCCATGGGATCTACCTTAAATCTACAATTCTTTAATTTAGTCCCGAATCTCACTTAAATTTTTTTAAAAAATGACGAATTGACTTGATTTGGGAAAAATATCATATCACATGATTTTAAGTTTTGAAGTTGAAATGTTTTGTTAACGGCAGATCACGTGATTTTAATTATTTTACTTCCCTTTGCAGACAAGGTCACTACAAAAAAAAAAGAGGTTTTGGCCGATATTTTTTTGGGCTTTTCCCGACGCTACAAATGTCGGCCTAGACACCGTCGACGTTTCCTTTGACGTTTTGAAAAACGTCGCCGTAGACTCCGTTGGCAAAGGCATCCCGACGTTTTTTAAAAACATCGGCAAAAACCATCTTAGGCGGACGTTTCCCAAACGTTGGCCAAAACTTATGTCTAGGTCAACATTTCCCAAACGTCGGCCAAAACCCTGCTTTGACCATACCTAGGGCGACGCTGATTACAGCCCCAAAATCATGCCTAGGCCAACGCGAAAATCGTCGGCCCAAATCTTTTTTGGTCAAAAAGATGATATCTTATTGTCAATAAATTGAGAACCTATTGTCAGTGATAAATGTTAGCATTGACAACAAGTTGTCAACTTTTTAACAACAGGTTGTCATACCGTTTATCACTGACAGTAGGTTGTCAACTTTTTAACAATAAGTTGTCATACCCTAAAAATCGCGAAAATTGCCAAATCATTCAAAGAATCACCCTACAAATCGATATAAACTTATTATCAATAGAGGCAACATAATAAAAATGAGCTCATATTCACTTGAACACATATAAGGACATAAGTACATGATATCGAAAATTGAGAAAATTGAGTACAATACAATTTTCTCGATCGGACCTCTCGCCTCCTCCTGGTCTCAACCGAAGAACAACAAGTGCGTGGCTCTCCTCGGCTCTCTGCGGTGGACTTAATGACGTGAATGAAGGAGATAGAGACCTTGGAGAAGGAGATGCATGTGGAGATGTAGCTAACTGTGTGGAAGAGGTTGGCGCCGAGAAAGGCGAGGAAGACGGGCTTGGAGACCTTGGGCAGGGTTGCAGCTTTAGGTACCATAGCAGAGTCATCTAGACGAACCCGAAGAGGAGCTAGAATGTCACGGGGAACCACGGGAAGTAGAAGATGTTGAGGGCCGTCTTGTTATAGATGTTGAAGATGATGTTTTGCAGGTGCCACAGTCTGAACACTACCCCCAACTATAGGTCGACTTCTTCTTCTTCTCTTGGTACAATGGCTTTGGATTGTCAATTCCCCTTCTAGAGTGGCTTCGGCAGAAGCCCCAATAAGGGCATTGCGATGGTGGAGGCAAGAATGGGAGAGGCCGAGTGGGTGGGTGCCGACATTGTGGGATCTGAGAGGAGGGGGAAGTGGGGATCTTTATGGGGGAGGAGACTAGAAGTACATATGAGGAGGGGGAAAAAGAGGAAGAAGGGAAGCAACGTGCATGAGGGAGAGGTCAATTAATAAGAAGAAAGGATGAGGTAAATTTTTGGGTTTTAAAATTTCATTGGTTGAGCGGGATCTTTCCCAATCAAACCCTACTCTTTTTTCTTTTTTTATGACAGTGGCCGACCTTTATGAGATGTCAGCTAGTTGAAGTTTCATGAAATGTCATTCCAAACAGCCTTGGTCCAAAGTTTTAAACGTCGGCCCATGTCGTTCTCAAGTGATAATTTGTTGTCCTCCAAGGAGACAACCTGTTGCCTCGTCTATTATGATGTTCGAATACCAGTGGCAACAAATTATGTAAGGTGGCAATGTATTGCCCAAGACCATTATAACGCAGTACTATACCTAAAAAATTTAACATCGGCTTATTTTTCTTGAAGTTCTCGTTGAGGTTTAATTTTAGTAACATAACGTTAACTAATATTTGTTTGAATATGTGCTAGTTAGAAGTAATTAATTCGATAGGTTCATGGATTAATAAGCGACTAAGAGTTCGAATTATAAGGATAACCTCTATACATATAGAGGACATCAAAATTTGACATGAAAACAAAGCGGTTCAAGTCGTGGGCATGAAGATTATCGTTCATTGAAATCCAAGAACAATTCCAATTCGAAAAATGAGAAAGAAAATGAGAAATATCCAAAACAAGAGATCTAATATGCAACTTTAATTTTAGGGGTTGAGATTGGTTCGACAAGCAGCAAAGCATTGCTCTCATTGTAAATTTTGACCAACCCTTATCTAAGGTTATTACACTACAATATTGAGGTCTATCGAAGCTATGTAATATGCCGTTATGCTTATTAGAGTTGTTTTTTTTTTTTTTTGGGTTTCATGGAAATTTATACCATGAGGAATTCAAAAGTTGTTGTATGATTGAAATGCGGCCAATTACCATGGTGTATGTTAACATTGGGTTTGATCTAGTCAAGCTTGACAGAAACAAGTCTCTTGCAATTCAATTTCGTCATTGACAATTGGGTTTCGATTAGCTTCATACTTTCCAAATTCATGTGAAAATAATTATTTTCTTTCATGCAATTAAACATTAAATTGCATTGACATGTTGAGTTATATCTTGAATTATCTCGGTCAGAGCAGACATATGTCAAGTAATCATATGAAAGATAAAGAAGGTAATTACAAATGTTAGAAAATTCATTATTATGAAATATTTTTTCAAAACATTGCACCACATTTTTTTTCTTAATAAGATGGTAAATTGTTTTTTGATAAGTTAAAGAGCCACCGTGAGTTTGTACAACAATGTTTTCTTAAATGGGTCTATCAGAGCTTGAACTCCAATAGCCGAAATTGTGATCTTATAAAAGGCTTGAAGCCATATAGTTTCCTCAATATAATATATTAAAATTTTATTTGAAACATTCTTCGTAAGTAAATATGTCTTTCAATAAAGAACAACTATGAATTTGGGTCCATCAATAACTATTGAAGACCAATGTAAACTATATCTCAAAGATTTATTTTATCAACATCATCCTCAATAATATCATGTGTTGTACGATAACATATTTTCACAAGGAAATAACACGTTACCCTTTCCACTACGAGTCACGGATACCAATGATAATGTATAATAAGGTGACAATGTGTTTTTTCTTATATTTTTGTACTTTGATAATACTTTTGACAGCATCCAGTGACAAAATGATAATCTGTTGTCAGACTTTAACAATATCCATGACAAAGGCCAGCGTTTGAAAAGTTGGGAAAAGTTCCAAAAACGTCGGGATAGGCTAAACAAAAGGCGACATTTTTTTTTTTGCGTCGGTTAAACTTAGAAATGTTGGCATAGGGTTAACAAAGGCCAATATTTTTCAAAATATTGGCTACAAGGTAGTCTATCCCGACGTTTCCAGCCAATTTTTCCCAACGTTTTGCTTTGTGTCGGGCCAAAAACGTCAGGTTAGGCCCGTTTTTCTGTAATGGGTGTATGTTTTTGACGATATTGAAAATGAGATGATTAATATATAATTTATTTATAAACATCTCAAAATATGAAATCATACAGAGCACTATGAAAACAATTTTTTTTTTCCATTTTTAACAATATTTCAAAATGTGAAGTTATCATACTGGCTTTTACTCTTTTGATATATTAATATAAACCAGTTATTATTTCAGGATTTATTATCTTTAATATGTCAATAATACATTGTTATTGCACCAATTGATGCTCGGATCAATCTGCCGCTGCTCGGACATATATAATTTCAAATTATCCGGCAATCTAATTTGTTATTTTTTAAATTATTGGGGAAGTCCATGAGTTTAATGCTCTAATAAAGAAAATGATAGAAAGGGATATCGGAAGTCCCACTGTTGAGGATTGAACCCGCAAACTCTTGGTTCGGTCCCCTTCTTCTCTCTAATCTATTAATTTTGAGATCGTAATGAGATGTAGTTATTTCCACTGCCGGATTGAAGGCTGGCGCTTTTACAAGCAGAACTCTTTAAACATAATATTCTCATGTAATTACGAAGTTCCTTATTAGCATATAGCCATATATACTTGCAGTAGCTTTAATATATGCAATTGACTATCCGTTAAGTTCACCATTTTTGTTTCTAAAAGACAACCAGTGACGTTTCGGGTAAAAAGCAAAAAAAAAAAAATACACGATGAAATTATCCCCACCACGCGTGCTTGGAACTTGGATAATGAACTAATTGAGCCATAAACTGAGTAAGAAAGCATTAATGAATGCATGAGTAGATGTAAAATGATTCCATTTAGTCAATTGCTTATCAATTTTTCCTTCAGTCTAAGAATCATTTGCGAGGACCATTCAAGAAAACAATTAATTTCATCTCATCTCCATCATGCAATACGAGAACCCCAGACCCAGAGATTTAACATTCTATAAATACCATATGCCTTCATGCTAACTCTGCACGCTTCATCCTCTTCTCTAAATCTCAGAGAGCCAATCAGGTTACAGTAGCAGTTGAAGACGAAAATGGGTGGTAAGGGTGGTGGAGGCAGTGGCGGAGGCAAAGGCGGTGGAGGAGGCGGGAAGGGCGGCGGCAGCGGTGCCAGTGGTGGCAGCGGTTCACAAAAGGAGGCGGCAGTGGGCGGAGCCAGTAAGGGAGGAGGCTCGGGGATGATGGTTGCCCCGGAAAGTGGCGGAGCATCCTACATATCAAGAGGCGGCTTTGAGGCCAATCCACAGGGATATTTTTCGGAACTTCACGGGAGCGGCAAGGGTGGGGCCAAATAAATGTATATATAAGAGCCCGTTCTATGGAAATGTAATGAAGTGCGTACTCCGGAAATGTCTCAAGGAAGTTTATATATCTAAATAAAAAATTTACGCTAAACATTTCGCAGTCTCCCATTTGCTTTAATAAAGAAGTTTTGATTAGTTTAATTTCCTTTCCCTATCGATAGGTATGATATTCAATAGGTATGACATTGTGAATGGGATACATTTACGCATGATAATAACTGCACGAAGAGCTATGTTTCATCCAAATACCGGCGTTCAGATAGATATGAGAGAGATTATTTCATCTAAAACGAAAAGTAAGAAATGAAGTAAAATGAAAAAAAAAAAAAGCCAAATGGATGATGATTTTTTTAAAAAATAAAACAGACAATTTGGTGAGATGACGATTTTCCATTTTTATTTTTATTTCTTTGTGGATAATACGAGTATTCAATTTTTAGCCTCAATTTGATATCGTTTCTCCCTTTAATTCAAAGTCCAACTCTTTAGTTTAGTTATAAACATCGATAGGGCACCCTTATCTTAACACAAAACCCTTTAATATTTTAAGCGGGCCTTTTTGCTTCGGTACCTAAAATTAATGCGATGCTTTTATTTGTAAAATTTAATGCCATTTTTATACGATAAAGCTACTAGTAATGAGGAAATAACATCAAAATTACGTGATCCCGGCAATATGATCTTTTAATTTATCAAAGGCACCCCATATGATTAGAATATGTCGTGTTCGGAATGCCTGGCTGGGACTAGTTGCCCCTCGGAAAAAGAAAGGCGGGGGCCATCATAGTTAAATAACCAACTTGTAAGTCCCAAAAGTCGAAGACTAATATATATTATTATAGAGCAGGTGCGCGTTTGACTTTTCTTAACACCTTAGAATTAACAGAGTGAGGCCCGTGATCAGTCAAACCTCATGGCTCCTCGTCGACCAGAACACGAGAAAAACGAGAAGAAAATGTGCATACATACATACATACATACATACATATATATATATATATGCTTCTTCCTTTTTCCTTGCCATGCAAAACTTAATGTGCATAATAGTATAAACACAAAATCTATCTATATACATACACGTGTGTGTGTATGTATAAATATATTAATTCGAAATTCTCCAATGCGACCAAGAGTTTCTATTTAGGCATGATAGTATAGACAAAAGAGATGGGGATTCTCGAAGCTAGATCACAATATCCGATTTGATATTAATGATATATACATGTGTATATATACAAAATCTATATACATACGCAAAATAGTGTATACACAAAATCTATATATGTATAAATATAAATATTAATTCGGAATTCTCCAATGGGACAAAGAGTTTCTCTGGAGGCATAATAGAATACGCAAAAGAGATGCCCATTCTCGAAGCTAGAACCGGAGTACAATAATTATTATGATCTATCGTTGGAGGTGGCTAATTGTTCCTTTTACAAGATATTACGGGGATTTCCATCCCAAGACTTGTTCGTTCTGTACTGGTCGACATGGTCGAAAACTGATGTTTTGATTTAACTATTGATTTCCTTAACTGAAAAAACAACGGAAAAAAGAGAGAATAAAATTGATAAAGAGAAATGAAAATTAATTAAGCCTAAGTAATACACATATCCACAATTGTCTTTCCTAGCTGCCCCCCAATCAGAAAAGCAAGGCTGAAATAATAATTTACATCCGTATTCAACATCTTGAACGACCGCGTACAGGCGGCTCCTCTTTGATTGTCTCCAACGAAGGCTTCTTCGATCTGCACACGGCTAACCTATACCCGAACTCCGGCGCTGCCACCGCCAAAACACCCTCTGCCTCGTCCTCTCTTACAGGCTCACGAGCACTGCAGGCGGCTTCTGCCACTTTACCCTCTTTCGAATTTGCCTCATCCGGCAAGGCCCCAACCCTGGCGCCGGTGATCTTCTTCGAGACCGAGCTCGAAGCCATGAAGACCGCGGCCATGTCCACGGCCATGATGACGGAGTTGGCCCTCTTCATGGGGAACATGATATAGACGTTGCCGAGCTCGAGCTCCTCGTCGGCCCCGAGAGGGCTGAACCGCCGCCCCACGTGGAGGGACCGGGAGTTGGCCAGGAAGAAACCCGGGCAGTCGAGCATGAGCTCAGCGGCACTGACTGGCTCACGGAACTGACGGATCTCCCCACCGGGAAACACGACCCGCAACGCCCTCAACCTCCTTCGGTCTATAAAGGAAGGCTGCGGGATGAAAGTGCAAGCACAAGAGATGTAATTGCCCATTTGTGGTATGTTTTCAGTGTGAAAGTAGAGCGAGCGTGTGGATTTGGGAATAATGTTTTAGGGGACTGATTATTGGGTGGGCGTGGGAATGGGTTTTGTATATATATAAGGGAGAAGTTGAAGTCAATGAAACTGAGGAAAAGTCGTAGAATTTCTGCGAAGTTTGGGGGGAAGTTGTTGCGATATTGACTCCACAGAGGTCCCGCGTTAGGCTGTCAGGCCGGTTGGGGCGGAAATGGGGAGCGAAACTTCTTCGTATGATGTTTCTTTCTTTGTGTCTGTCAATTCCCGCGTGGAGGACCCGATCGAATTGGTCCCGCACGGTCTCTTTCGGAACCGGTCTGAAGGTCGGCCGATCCGGTCCATAGAGCAAACTGACGTCCATTGACTATGCTGCGTCTTCGTCTTCTTCTTCTTCTTCTTCTTCTTCTTTTTTCCCCCTCTCTCCCCCTCAATTACAAGAAAGACTAATGGGTTCGATGAGGGAGAATTATAAAGCTAAATAAAGGAGTATGAGAAATCCCTATTACGATAAACCGATCATAAAACCTTTTGATTTTTTATAAGAACATGTGTCATTGTATCATGCTCCATTTCTCAAGTATGTCGAGTTGGCTTGTCTATAGTCGACTCAAGTCTGTTAAGTACCCCCAAAATCCACTTCTTTCTTTTTTTAGGTTGAACCGTAAATATCTCCTATTTCAATCGGTACACTTGATCTTTGGAAGCGCACAATTAATAATAGGTCATCATCGGCTAATTCAGTTTTGAATTGGGTGGGTTCACCGAGTAAATCTCTCCAAATCATAAACTTTTTTCAATATACACAATTCAAACCCAAGACTCTTCCTATTGGGAGGAGGTGTCGAATCACCTGCCCAAATGCTTCTTTAAATTGTCTTATTTCTATTGTTTCATAGGCAATTTTGGTCCCATTATAATTTGTTCATTGAACTCACACCTCGGTATATGTACTATTATTCTCCAACAAACAGTTGCGAGGTCGAGATTTCGGAGTATACAATAAGAAGGTAAAGGTTAACACTGTATCTATAACATGAATGTTGTTGTAAGGGTAACAAATCAGATATTTAGTTCTAATCATGATCTACAGTAATATAACAATTGTGCCACGATCGCTCATGCAAAAAGTCATATCTTCTAGATGTGTTGTCGCTTTATATTTACATATACGTGTGTGTGTTAATTCTTACATGTTCCCGACAATTTCAAGGTGAAGATATATACTGCGTGCTAGCTACGTTGCGTAGCAGGATGAACCACCGCCGTACTCCGTCAGCTTGATTAACTGCCAAAGACGGATAAGTATTAGAATTTATATACACAATACATATAAAAGTTATATATAGATTTGTTTAGGAATAATTAGATTTACTGTTATGGAGGAAGTTGAAGAAAAAAGAATATCAAAATGAAATGCTATTTCCAACTAATTATAACAAGTAAATGGTGCGAAGCTAAAAGGTAAGATATTCACTCCTTTCTATTTTATCGTAACAAACGTAACTTTAAAACTTTTAGTTCAATATTTCATATAAATAGAAATGTGCTGAACGAGTAAATTTTGTTCTTCCCGTACAAAAATGCCACAAATCCTTTCTGATGATTTTATTTATCCTATAATATGAAATAAAAGAAGTATTCATCTATCATGAGCATTCAAAGTAGGCTCTCAATATTGTGCAATGAGAGCCCTCCATTCATATTACAAAATTTGCCCATAAGCATTTGGCAATTTTGAGAGTTTACAGTTGATTTTTCATTCTCATGCATTAATGTACATGATATATAGATATAATATCAAAATATTAAATAAATAACTTTATGAAGAATAAATTTATTAATCTATTAATAAAAAAATATAAGTTTTACACCAATGATGTGTAAGTTAGTTATTAACGTGCTAGCGTTCGAAACATTAGCTTAGTTGGAGTCTTGGGAGCAAATAAGGGGGAAGGTCCCTCTACTTGTTGTCGAATCTATTTGTGGTAGTAGTATTCTGAATATAGACTTGTGGATGGATGGTGCTCTTTTGATACCTCATTAGGGTCGACTGACGAGCCCAAGATATTGGATCTTGATGTAGCTGTGGCTCAAATCAAATCTTTGCGGTGGGGATCGGGCCCATATGACTATGTCCTGTGGGGATTGCTACGTCGGTCGCCCCCTCGACTCCTTTTATCTATTATATATATATATAAACTGTCCATACAGTGAAGTTGACGCGAACCTCGTCGAACCTGCTGAAAGACCAAAAAACAATAGAATGAGATCAAACTCGGGATCGTCCAATGAATGTTTTAAGGATAGGGAATATTGACCTAATGACTATAAAGAGCCACAAACCAATATTATAAAAACGGAATATTGACCTGCTAACTATAAAGAGCTAGAAATCAATATTATAAATGTCAGGAATCACAAGTCATCACACTTGTAATATCCGCAAAGTTGCTAAAGAGCAGCTCAGAGAAAATCTCTCTCACAAAGTTGAATAAAAATCGATCTATCTTTTTCTATGGAGGCCACATGCTTATTTATAAAGAGATACTAGTTGATAACCCTAATGGGCTAATGAATTTGACTAAAATATATCATAAGGGTAACTAGCCTAAAATGAAATAGGCCCAACTTATTGAAAGCAACTAATTAACTCTCTAAGCAAATAGCCAAAATTCAGTCATTTGAACTAAGATCATCTTCTAGATAGACTTCTAGGATATGAACGGTCGTGGCTTCTTGTTCCACATGCAGCTCACCCAAGAGCTTGACTTATCCTCCATGGACATGCAATGACAACATTTAAATGGCTTGTTGGATTCGCTTGGCTCGTACCCTTGTATTTGGTCCAACTGGCACATGCTTGTCCTAAAGCTCGACTTCATGTCCGATCCTGTCATCCTGGGATCCTTCCTCATGCCCGTGCGAAGGGTCCTCTAACTGGATCATATAATTCTCCCTCTCTTCAAAAGGATTTGTCCTCGAATTTGCACCAACATCAAAAGGAGAAAGATTAGAAACGTTAAGAGTCGAACTCACTTGGTACTCACCTATGACAACCGACTTGATTGGTGACTGCTCTGGGGACATTTGCTCGAGAAAGACATTCTTGAATTCCTGCAAGAAAGATGTTGTAATAGGGGGCAATAAAGAGATAGGCCTCTTTGTTATATAACAAGATTATTGGCCTATTTTCCTTAAACACGCTCTTGATCTCTCTTTCTTTTGCATAGAAATTTATTTTTTTTCTCGTTTCTCTCAACTAATTCTTTCCTCTCATTTATGTGTTTCCTCTCATCTAAGACTAAGCTCTCTTTCTTTTCACTCTCACAATTTTCTTCGTCTCTCTTCTTGCCATTTTCTTCTCTCATTTGCTCTCTCTCTCTCTCTCTTTTTCTTTGTATCTCAGCATCTACCTCACTTTTCTCGCCAATGGACCGCTTGATTTGAAATTGCTCCTCATACACTTGATGAGATGGCAGAGATACAAGTGTAACCTTTTGACCATCATTCTTGAAGCTATACTGATTCTTGTAGTCATCATGTGTAGCTCGCTGGTCAAATTTCCAAGGCCTACCAAGTAGTAAATGGCTTGCTTGCATGGGAACTACATCACATAAACGTTCATCAGTGTACCTTCCAATTTTGAATGAGACTAGTGCTTGCTTGGTTACTTTCATCTCGTCACTTTCATTCAGCCATTGGAGCTTATAAGGCTTCGGATGCCTTTGGGTACGCAAGCCCAATTTATTCACCATAAATGTGCTTGCCACATTCACACAATTGCTTCCATCAATAATCAGAGCACACACTCAGTTTTTCACATGGCATCGAGTGTAGAATATGTTCTTTCTTTGGAACACATCAATATCTTCTTTTGCTGGAACGTGGAGAGCTCGCAAAACAACTAAAGCTTCGCTATTGATGGAATGCCCAGCAGCCTCTTTTTCTCTGAGTGAAGGCATTGAACCATTATCAACATCCACCATATCAATTGGAAGAATAGGCTGACGCTGGTCTGTGGCGAAGGCGCTCCCAGTGATTGTTCAAACTGCTCATCTCGCCTATCCAACCGATCCCGAATCTCATTAAAAACCACATTCATGCGCTCAAATTATCGTTGCATATCTCGGTTCATCATGTTGTAATCTACTCCTCCATTATTCTCATCATTTCCACTTCTTTCTTGTGGCATGATGAAATCTGCAAGTGAAACGTTAGAAAATAGAGATGGACCTCACAACTACTCATCACGTGTTTGGCCTCAAATTATTGTCACTCAATACTCGTATTTCGCTCAGTTCAATGGTTTTTTTCCCCCTTATACGCTTTCCATTCTTGCCTCTTTTCACTCTAATTTTCTCCTCAAAGTTCTTTAGAAACGAATGTGTTTGGATTTAGAGTTGAGTTTTTGTTTTAATTAGTTTGTAATGATTGTATTGTTGAATTATAAGAAAAAGTGTGAAAAAGTAATGAATAGTTGAGATAAAGTAATAATTAAGTAATGATTGTGTTGTTGAATTATGAGAAAAATGTGAAAAAGTTGAATAGTTTAGATAAAGTAATGATTAAGTAATAATTGTGCTGTTGAATTGAAGATGAGTGAAGTTGAGTTGAGTTGAGTTAAAAAAATTTTAAAATCCAAACACGCTGTTGATTCAATCACAAGAGTAAAATCACTTGATCAGCCCAAAACACTTATAATCATTGATTTCAAAAGTTGAGTCAAATTTAGGAGCCAACCTAGATAAGTAAGGAAATAATGTTGTAAATGAAGTTAACGAAACCACTGAGATTTATGGAGAATATCGAAATGGAAGGAATGAATGATTCTAAGAGATAAGAAAGGAATGTGACAGGAAAATATTCA
Organism: Punica granatum; assembly: GCF_007655135.1. NCBI lineage: Eukaryota > Viridiplantae > Streptophyta > Magnoliopsida > Myrtales > Lythraceae > Punica > Punica granatum. The sequence continues at coordinate 28,403,919 of NC_045129.1, forward strand.
ATTGAAAGGAAACAATATTAAGTTTCGTTTGGTTTCGCAGTTAAAATCACAAAAATTTTAATTTTAACTTTAACTCAACACACTACATAACAAAAATACACATTTCATAAGTCAAAAATTTTAACTTTAACTTTAACTCAACACACTACACAATCATTTGTCATTTTCCACAATCAAAATCAAAGTTACTTTAACTCTGAAACCAAACATACCAAGATTTCCGAACTACAACTTATATGCCAATGGTCTACCAAAGTAATCAAGAATATATAAAGGAAGGTAACTCAAGGATAATAGCAGATATGAAAGGAAACGAAGGAAACTTTTGGAATCTCCAACTTTGCTTAAATATTAATGATATCTAAGGAAGCTTCTTTCTCCCCAAAAGTCAAGATTTTGCCAACAATTGCTCTTTCCCTTCTTTATTTATTTTTTTCTTTCCTTTTTTTTTGTCCAACTGTTTTTTTCTCTCTTTTGCTTTTTTCTCTTTTTTTTTTGGACGAATTTTTTTTTTCAGACCTTTCCGAAGCAACAAAAAGTCATTCAACGATTTGCCGAACCCTAGGACAAGAACAAAAACAAGAATGAAATAGAATAGGTGAAACCTGGATTGGAGCCAAAGCTCTAATACCAAATGATGCGAGCCTCGACGAACCTACCACGAGACCCAGCAACAATAGAATGAGATCAAACACGGGATCGTCCAATGAAGGTTTCAAGGATAGAGAATATTGACCCGATAACTATAAAGAGCCAAAAACCAATATTATAAAAACAAAATATTGACCCGCTAACTATAAAGAGCTAGAAACCAATATAATGTCGGGAATTACAAGTCATCACACTTGCAATATCCGCGAAATTGCTAAAGAACAGCTCAGAGAAAATATCTCTCACAAAGTTGAATGAAAACCGATCTATCTTTTTCTATGGAAGTCACATGCCTATTTATAAAAAGATACTAGTTGATAACCTTAATGGGCTAATAGGCCAAACTTATTGAAAGCAACTAATTAACTCTCAAAGTAAATAGTCAAAATTCAACCCTTTGAACTTGGATCATCTTCTAGATAGACTTCTAAGATATGAACGATTGTGACTTCTTGTTCCACATGCAGCTCACTCAAGAGCTTGACTTCTCCTCCATGGACATGCAATGACAACATTTGCATGGCTTATTGGATTCGCTTGGCTCGTGCCCTTGTATTTGGTCCAACTGGCACATGCTTGTCCCAAAACTCGCCTTCATCCCCGACCATGTCATCCTGGGATCCTTCCTCATGCCCGTGCGAAAGATCCCCTAGCCGGATCATATTAGAAGTACTATTATAAAATATTTTAGTTATAAAAATAAAAAGTAAGGGTCCACGCGAAGTGCAAATATGATGACTAATTATTACTAAAATTTTTGCACGCCATCTCTAGATAATTTCGCACTAAGAGAAATCCATATAGTTAAAAAAGAAACTTTGTTAAATCTTGTGAAGGTGCCGCATTTCTAGTTCATCCTTGGAAGGGCATCCCTTACCAAGAGAAATCCCCAAAACTTTTTTCTTCTTAAATTTTTTTTAACTAAATTTCCATTTCTTGCAATTTTAGTGGATAGTTACTTTTTCATTAATTTGATATTCTTATTAATTTCTTATATTCAGTCTAACATATTTATTTTGAATTTTTTTTATTTACGTTTATCTTCTTTAAGGAATACGCAATATGCGGCGTTCTTGTAGATGTTTGATAAAAGGTAAATTACATCAAACTTCATGAATTTTCATGTTTTCTCTCGAATCTTTGATGAACTTTATTTTTTTCCACTCTAAATAGTAAATTCATATACTTTCATTTGCTTTCACGTCTATCATAAGGTTCATAACCTCCCATTCCAAATTTTCTCGCCCATTCGGCCAGAGTCAATCCAATTTTAGAAAGTAATAATAGAAATCATGACAAAACATTAAAAAAAAAAGAGGAATTAAAAAAGAAACCTCTCCACCATCGCCGCCGTGGAGAAGGGAGAGATCCAAACATTGGTAGCGGGAAACGATTTGGATTCTCCCAAACAATTAAGGATCTCCTGCCCTTTTTTTTTTGTTAAGATGATTTCATGTTCGTTTTGACCGGAGCTAGATAATCAGGAGACATTTCTGCTAAGATTAGAATTTCGAAAAAGATTTTTGTGTATTTTCTTCAATCAATGAAAGATAAATCCTAAATAATTAATAAATGGGTCATAATAGTCCACTAAGTATCGAACATGTGACCTCTAAATTAAGAGGAGAAGACGCGAGTCACTGTACTATACCCTCTTTTGATTATACATATATTTTAGCTCTTAAGACCCGAATAGAGACAGATGGGAAGGCAAATGCTGTTGCAATTGATCCGATGAAAAGGAGAATGCACTAAGCTTACGGTAGACGATACCATCAACGAAGTTACAGAGGGCATCAAGAGTCTTCTTGATCTGGGTCTTGATGAAGGGGGGTCAGGCAGGGGCGAGGTAATCTTCCAGGACCAATGGTGACCTCGTTAGCAACCACCACCTCGGACTGAGGTCAACGGGGACCTTAGCCAAGACTGGGAGGCCACTAACCCGCTGCAAGCGTCTGTTTCCAGCCTCTAGATGCCATTTTTTTTTCTCTCTTTTGGAAGTCTTGATTATATGAATAGTGCCACGTCGATGAATGTAACGCCCCGCACTTATAGCATCAATGCATCATCGGAAAGAGAAGAAAGTGATGGAAAAGAAAATACGTGATAGATGTGACACAAAAATCAAAATATATGATTTAATAAATTAAAACTAAAAAAGTTTATGATAGGTTGACGAAAAATATGAAAGTTTCAGCCGCTGCACGGTAGAATTCCCAGTCTACTGTAAGACAGCATTACAAGTGCTCACGGCCAAAGGAATAACAGCATAGCTTTCCCAACCATAGTAGCGTGAAATTCATGATGAACATGACAATGGACCGACTCCCATTAAGGTTTCAACTGCCAAGAACCTGTTTTATTTAGGAAACTGATCAGAAGGGATGATATCATATGCACTTTACTATCAAAAGCTATACAAAAAGATAATCCAAATCGGACCTACAAATTCCAGTCCCATCCCGACACATACACAAGTAACTTCAAAAGGCTTCAAGACCATGCGAAGGGTCCAACTATATCCAGTCCATTCCACAAAGAATGGGCACATACCGGCAGCAAGAACATCAACAATCTGTCATAATTGATCAGATAAAAAATAATACATGCGGAGCAATAAAATTACACGCAAAGGAAGAGTACTAGACATACTGCCTCTTATTGTGGCCTGTAGTAGCCAGTTTGGTTATGTGGCGGGTACGGACTTGGAGCAGTGTACGGAGGCCGTGCATAGGGGCCAGGCTGCTGGGCCGGTGCATTGTAGTATGGACCTCTCCACCCGGGATATGCAGGCTGACCATAGTCATGGCTCGCTGGCGGTTGTTGCTGGGGCGGCGGATGCCCGTAGGAAGGGGCAGATGACACCTGGTATGGCGGGGGTGGTGCCTGCTGCTGGGTGGAGCCATATGGGGGAGGATGGTACGAGTATCCAGTTGACGCAGTGGGCTGATCAGGAGGCTGGTACATAGGTGTTTGCGGCACATTTTGGCCCGTGACTGGTGGCGGCGGAGAGGACCTCTGGTGGGGCTGATGGCTCACTGGGGGATAGCCGCTGTTGAATGAACCGGAATTCTTGTCCTGAAAGCTTAGACCTGCCATGTTTCTCTGGACATCGTCAATCATTTCTCGGCACTGGATGTTCCTCGTCATAACGAAGTCACTGCACTGCTGCTTCACGTTTGTGATCGCATCCTGTGAAGAGATATGCAATTAGCCATATGAACTTTTTCTAGTCAGAAGAAAAGTTCCATTTCCATGTTTTCACAATTTTGGCAACTGAATGACCAGAAAGGCATAAATTGCTTTAGTATAAAGGGAGAAGAAACTTCTATAACACAAGAAGCTCGAATCCTGTACTTAAAGAAAACATTATAGCCAGAGAATCCTCCTAACCAACAAATACACCGTGTCCTTACCTGAAGGGTCACATAAAACTTGAGACCCTCGTTGATATTCTCCTTAATTTCTCGATACTTTGCAATGGCAGCTTGAATCTGCTTATAACATTTCTCCCGAGACGCTACACAAAATTGACAGAGAGAGAGAATCAATTACAATAACAGCCAAAGCAATGTAAAATCAAGAAAATGTGAATTCACTTCACCGGCCGAGAAAATCTCTGTTAATGTGAAAAATATGATATTAGAATCAAAGAACCAGTCAAACCCTCCAGAAGGGTGTAACACTGGAAATCTCATTCATTACACTCATAGATTTGCAACTACATATCTTGAGAAGGAAACTAATTTCAGCCCTATGCAGTAGAAGAATAGCGTACCTTTGTAGTCTTCCAGATTGAAGATTGCAGAGAATTCATCATTTTGAGCCTGCAAACCCGGTAAGGAATTTATAATACACATATACACAATAAAAGCACACATATTTGATTCAGTACATTGTTCCCTTTGACTGATTAACAATTCTAGCATTATATTTCGCTATGCCAGAGGCCAATAATAAATATTAGAAAATGTTGACCGATTCTTGAGAATGCAAAATTAAGAGGGAAAACATATATCCAAGCAATAACCTGGATTTGCATCAATAGCTGTTCCTGAGCCTCGATATTTTGGGCAATGTCCTCACAGATGGGATCATACTTGGATAACTCCTTTTTGAAGAGGTCCTCATAGGATCCTGTCGACGTCATCAACTTTGGTAGTATATCGTCCTGACAAACCAGGCACATGTAAACTTTGGAATATGGAAAATATAAATCTCGAGCACAGGGAAAACTGATTGATTGAGAGCAAAAAAGCCCAAATCCATGAAAGATGAGACGGACAATGAAAAGAATAAATTAAGCAGTCTAGTCCAATCTTTCCCAAGTGGCAAACCAAATTTTCCTATTCTATAGAAGCAGAGAATGTACAAACTACTACCAACTCATGCTTAATATACATAGAAGCAGAGAATGTACAAACTACTTCCAACTCATGCTTAATATACATGGTTAGAACACCATTTGAGTTAATCTTTCAGGAATATTGTAAGCTCTTAACAGCTATCTGCAATTTTTTTATACATAAGATGAGCACGAAATCGTATATGAACAGCAGCTAACTGGTTTCCGTCTTCAGCAACTACAACAGTGAAGAAATCAGGACAACAAAAGTATGGTTTGTTTGTGACACTACCATATGTAAAAATAGATAAATATTTACATACTTGAACAAAAGAAAAACTAACAAAGTTTGAAATGAAGTTAATGTCTCAAAAAGTGGTTATGGGCACCTCAAGTTGGACTGCCGGGTAAATGACCAACAATATTCACGAACCATTATCACATTAAAATATTCAAATGATCATAAGCTTCAATACAAGAGTGCAACACAGCACCACAGTTAAACCTCCATCCACCTCAAGCCAAAGCTCAGGGCTGGCACCACCACCTAAATCTTTTAAGCATCGTTTATATAGATGATCTAGCTGCAGCAAAGATTTGGACATGAAGAGGCTAGATCTGGCTTGGGCATGATGGATTTGGTGAGGTCAACCAGGGCCTCGACCTTAACACTCAATCTTGCTGAGCTTGAGTCTCCCTCAAGAATTCATGTGAAGGCTGTTCACAGGCTCAACAAAGTTCAAAGTTGACCACTGCCAGCCTTGATAAGTAACAAGGCCAGCCCTGTTAAGGCCTACCAAGCCTTGCTGGAATCAAATCAGGCTCTGCGAGTAAGAGCTGACCAAGCCAAAACAAGCTCCAGCGAAGTAGAACAACCTTGCCAGAGCCAAGCCAGGTTCTGGGGAGGTTTTGCAGCAGCTTGTTCAAATGTAATGTCAAATATCTTTCCACTTTTTCAATTTCTACTTATATGGGCATTTGGTCTTTTGTTATGCTACTCTCTCCATTTCCGGTCTTCTACAAAAATCTACTTCTCATCATTTCCATTCCAACCATGCAAACAATGGTCAAAATTCCAATCCTCCTTATTTTTTCCTGTCAATATCATTCCATACAATATCGAGTCAAATCTACACCCCCAAACCGAGGAAATATATGAGTTTGCCAGATAACCATACTAAGAAGGTTTTTCAGTTCACATGATCTATATATTCTTCTCTGTCGCTTCAGAAATCTAAGAGATAATGCAGCCCCAAAAGAGGAAAAAAAAATGCCAATAATATAACAAAGTGAGAAAAAAAATAAGTACCTTTCTTTTCATCTCCTTTAGCATGTCCTCAAGCCCTGCCCTCTGTGCACCAAGGGTTTCCAATTGCCTCTGTGACCAAAAGAACGGAAGAATTAGACCTGTTATCAACTCAAAAACTCCTTGTTTGTCATTTGAAAATTCCAAATTGTCATGGTTCTCCATTCCCCGTAATGTGAAAACGAGAAATGTTCAAATTGCAAACTTTGAAAATAATTTCCGGAGAACTTTTTTATCCCAGCCAATTTTAACATATATTGTAAAGCATTCACAAAACAGTGTTGCCATAACACTCTGATTTTTAGACCAAAAGAAAAACAAGAAATGTTTGTAAAACCAGTTTCAGATATGCCATGCTTATCTATTAAAGTAACCATGGTAGATTAAAGGAACAAATTCAACATTAATAAGGAAAGAAAGGAACGGACATGCTTCAATACAATATAATATTGGGAAAAGTAAATAAATAAGTAGCAGCTGATTAGGAAAACATGCACAAAGTAATACTACCAAGCTTTGCTTCAATGCGCCCACAATAGCATCTTCATTGGCATCCAAGGACATTATTGGGCGTGCCAAAGTTGGAAGAGCTGATTCAATCTGAATGGCAGAAAAAAGCATCCATAATGAATTATTCAGATATAGAACCCGGAAAGATTAAACTTCCTCTGGACTGCTATAAAGAAAAATAGTCAACCCATTTTGATACTTGAAGCCAAATTTCATTTACACATTAACAGAATCATTCATCAACAAAGTCATAAGAAGAGGAAGGTTTGCATAGCCAAGATTCTCTACAAAGAATTTGAAAAAGGATAGATATGGAAATCTCAATATCAATTATATGTATACCGTAAATAAAGAAAGCAGATGGCAGAAGCACCACGAAAACATTCCAAAGAACCAACATAATCTATCCAGATTTGAATTACTTGCATGAAGAGAGAAAATCAAGACTGACTTTTATAGTGCACATAGCACCAAGAACCTGAGATTAATGAAAATGGAACACAATGGACAAAAAAGAACAGAAAGAAGCAGAAATAACATGACAATTTAATATAAAGGATAGCTACCGGGCGGCGATCCAGGATGGACATTAGGGCAGAATGATCTCTGACTGAACGCTCAATCTTGGCATCACTCTCTGCTGCTTGCTTCAAGTTACCCGCAAATCTGTTCAGCCTGTCTTGTAAATTCTTAGTGAGAGTGCTGGACTGAGGCCGAGTCCAACGTGTTCCGAACTGGCTTCTGAATTGTGCATCTTCTCTAGCCTCTTTCTGAAGGAGCTCTTCAGTCTGAACCAGCAATTCCTGGTTCACCCTCCTCAGATCTCGAAGTTGCTGCAGCTCAGCTTCTAGGCCAGCTGGGCCTCCACTAATCTGCACGGCCTCCACATCCTCTTTGAGATCTGCTGGAAGAGCGAAATGACCTTCCAATGCTAGTAAACTATCAGGCAGGTCCATTTCCTTCAACTTAACCCTAGTCAGTTCACTCCCCTGCTGCAGTTTCTCAGCTTGCATTCGAATGATATCATCAACCATCTCAGTGTACCTTGAAAGCGCCTTTGCACTACTGTCTGGAACTAAACTTGCAAACAGCTTCTCCTTGCTTGCATCCAACACCTCATTCATTGCGAGTGGCTTCACCAAAGAAAATGCTGGGAGAGGTGGAAGGGAACTGGGGGAAGGTACTCTCATAAGGTAGACCCTATCGTTTTCCTTCACAGCCCTCTCTAAATTGCGATTTATGTTTGCCTCAAGCTTGTTGATAGCATCTAGAAGTTGAGCTGCTGCGCCTTTAGAGTTCTTCTTGGCATCTGATAAAGCATTAATACCACTCCGCAACCTAGCAATTTCCTCTGCTACCTCCTCTTTCTCGTGCAGCTCTATGCCATATCTATAGCATGCTTCCGCATAAAACAAAGCTGCCTTCAGCTGTACATGCGCTATCCAGGCCTTGTCAAAATGCTGATTTAACGGAGCCACACTAAGAGCAGCAAAGGCTTCTTCATAGTACAGCCCGACCTGTTTTTCCCCAAAGAATTTATTAAGAACATGCCTTGTAGTGTTTTGTAAAAAGACCAATGATAAGAGGATATAAAAGGAGCCCCCTTAAAGAGGGGCTTTTGAAGTGTAAATGCGCTCGGGAGAATAAACTTATTGTTATTTAGAAAAAAAAAAGGATCTCCCTTTATTTCTCAACAGTAGCCCAATCCCCAATTATCCCCTGAAAATTTGGATACTTTGAGACAACAGTACATAAATAAAATGTGGCATTGACATAACAATAAGACTTTTTTCACAATATAGGCCTAAACAAACCTGAAACTTAGATTGTCATATAGACGTGACAGTAACAAATCAGATAATATAACTAGCTCAAGTACCATCTAGGAAGTGATAGGCCTACACAGGAGCTGAATCGCCCACAACTACCACAAACTCTGGAAAGTGTTGTTCTATAAACCTTTATCAATCCTCCCTAATTCATACTGGATATACATTAATAAGTTAATTCAACACCCTTAACCTCCAAAACTCTCGAAGGTTAAACCCAGCACTACTGTCCCTTAAAATGAAATGAAAGTATCCTCATATAAATTTTTAATTCTCTCCCTCTTTTTATCAAATTTATATCCATTTCAGCACCCTAAACCTTAAAAACTCTCTCGAAATTCACCCCTGTAGAATAACTTTCCTTTACCTGAAATTGGAGTTCCAGGCCCACTGTCAAAATCTATCATCTCAGCTCGCTACTCTTAGCACATCACATTCAAATATGAGCTCCATAGTGCATATCCATAATCTTCTATATAAATTAAACCCCATTTATGTAAAACTTCAGACTTTGATGTAAATGTTGCGCCACTGTCAATTATTAGGAACTTGTACGAAGCTCGCCCACTCGAAACACCAAGAACATTCCCACAATGCAAAATCCCCGCTTCACTGGATATTCAGCCCCATTTTCAACTCAGGCCAATTAATAAATCACTGCCAAATCATGGACAAGATAACTTAAAGCGAGAGAGAGAGAGAGAGAGAGAGACTGGCCTGCCTGGAGATTTTAGCACAAACGCCTGGGGTACTCCCTTTGGCGATCGTGTTCTCGAAGACGCATTCCTGCGCCTGAGCCAGCATCAGCCTCTCAAGCATCCCCGCACACTCCACCGACACATCCAAGGTTGTCGAGGTCCCCATCGACGCCTTCGTGGCTGCATTATCCCTCAAATAAGCAAACGCCCCGGCTGCGGCTATAAAGGCCTGCACGGCCTGGCGCCGCCCCTCCACTGTGGAGCGGTCATAGCTCAGCCCGATCTGGCTGTAGACAGCTCCGAGGTTGAACAAGACGGCGGCCTTTTCGAGGTGGATGTTCTGCTGGGAGGCCTTCTGCTTCTGCTTGAAGGCGTCGTACCACGTGAAAGTGACGGAGTTGACGTGGTCGCGGTCGGGGGAGATGGGGAATCGGGTCTCGATGACGCAAAGGGCACGGAAGTAGGACTGGAGTAGGTCACGGCGGGCGGAGTGGGAGGGCTGCTTGGCGGGGTTCTCGAGGTCGGAGCGGAGGTCCCTTAGGGTTTGGAGATCATCCTCGAGGTTCTGGGCCTCGCGCTCGGAATAGGTGAAGGAGATGTACTGGCGGAGTGGGCGGTACAGGTCGAGGGAGACGGTCTTCTTCTCGAAGATCGCCAGCATGATGTTGGTGGTGGAAGAGGAGGAAGACGGAGTACTCGTCGCCATTGGAGGCAGAGAGAGAGAGAGGATTGATCAGTAAGAGGAGGAGGAAGACGAAGCAAGGAAGAAAAAGACGACTAGTCATGTAACGGGGAAATAAAGAATGCAAAAAAAAAAAAAAAAAGAGGAAAAAATAAAAAGAAAATTGAGAATTTTGTGAGTCTTATCTTATTAGCTAAGAAAACTAAACTATAAAGACACTAGATTAAGGATGACATATTATCGGAAATTTTCAAAAGTATACAGAAATCTTCAAAAGTATATATGCTCCAAAAGTTCTCGCCTATAATTTTGAGAATACTGTTATAAGGGCTGCTAAAAAAATATTATGAATGACAGTCTGATCGGATTTTAACTAGTGTAGAAAGTTAGTTTTTGTTTCTTTGTTTTTCAGAGAAGACTTCTTTTCCAATCATATCCTAATTGGAGGTTCTTTTGGTAATGCCTTCATCGCGAGGACTTTGTAAGAGAGAGTGCACAATCAACTGAATAATATTGAATTATATTAATGATTGAATTGACGGAATGAAATACAATGATAGAAATAAACTCAAATCGAGATTACAGAGGATGTCTTACATTGTCTTCCATCTGGCTAGAGTAGTTTAGGCACTGCGACACTTGATCTGAGGCTATCAGTGTCGTTGATTAAAGGACGTAACCACGTTGAGATGCATTGAGTAAATGATCATGGGATGATAATTGCACCTCTCGATCACTGATAGATAGAGTCGTGACTATGTAGTTGAGGATGATTGCTACCGCCACAAACTTTGAACTTGAATCGTTGAGGGAGATCTCCATGCGATTACAAGCTTGGTAACTGGGGTTGTTTGAAAATAAAGTAGAGTTTGACTCTACTCCATTCCAACAATATTTATATGTATTTAATTGGGATTATAATAATAAGGTAGAGGAAGAAAATAAAAAAAATGTGATTGTATTGTTGAATTATGGAAAAAAGTGGAAAAAAATAATAAATAATTGAGAGAAAAGTAATAATTGTGTTGTTGAATTGTTAAAAAAATAATGAATAATTGAGAGAATTTAGTATTAAAAATTGAATTGAATGGTTAAAAAAATTGAAGAAAAAGGAAAATATAATAATTATGTTGTTGAATTGATAATAAGTTGAGTTAAAAAAAAAACTCTAAAACCAAACATGTTTGAGTTAGGCTAAGATGTTCAATGAAATGAAAGATAACAAATAAAATGTTGAGTTAAGTGTTGATCGATGCGTGTTCTCCTTTGTTGGATCTTCTGCTATTTATAAATTTTCCTTGTCTTGGGGCGCTTATGATTCTTCTCTCTTGAGAGATGAGATCGTGCAAGGGGCAGTTACAAGAAGTGTCTTCTTATCCATGTAGAATTTTAGCGCCACTTTTCCATACATTTGAGTTTATACATATCCCTTATCGTGCACGACTTCTAGAGCATTCCACAGTTGGCCTTCATTCTATCTTATATCCTTATAGTTCAGACTCGAACTTGAATGATGTCGTTTAAACAGACTCTAAATCTGCCTCTTGGTCAGGTCTGAGTTGAAACTTTGCTACTCTAATTCTAATCTTCCCAAGTGACGTCTTTTGATCTCGTCCTTTCTTCTTTTCTCTCAAACAACAAAATGCAGTGTTCATGGGCTTTGTTTCTTTTTCATACGGTGTCGTTTTATCTTATTACGATATTAACCGATGACCTTGCAACAATTTACAAGAATGTATTAGAGCTATTGTGTATTTACAGTCATACCCCAATACATGTATTCAAATAGAAGAGTGACACGTGGCTAGAGTCCAAAAGATGATTTTATGCTGACCACAAACAATCAACTATGTTTTGTAAATATTCTTCTATTATTTCTTTTTTTGTATTGTTTGCTCTATTTCCTCCATTTTCATTATTTATTTCCCTATAATTAGCAATTCAGCCCATCTCTTGATTCCAAAACTTGAAATGGTATCGCAGCAAGAAATTGTTTGAGAGCTTTAGAGCTACGGCAGAGAAGAAGGGGACTGACCCCAATTTCGCCATAATTCTTGAGTTCATTAGACAATTCGAGGACCACGCTGGGCACATGTGTTCTCAACAGCGAGAACTATCAAACATGGGTAAGAGCAATTAGAAGAGCGCTAGAGGTGAAGAACAAGATTGTAATCATTGACGGATATTTATCTCCATATATCAAAATTACAGTTTACGGAAAATCAACAATTCTGTTATCACTCACGGATATTTAACTCCGTAGATAAGAGAGTGCAAGGTGCTATAATTTATGTTGAGGATGCAAAGATGATGTGCCACCAACTCAAGCAATAATTTACGCAAAAATGCACCCCATGTCCAGCAGATCAAATTTGACATTAGCAACTTGCGACAAGGCGAGCATAGTGTGGTTTGATTATTATACCAAACTCAAATCACTATGGGATGATTTGGAAGGTTATTTAGAATCACTGGAATGCACATGTAGGTGCTGCAAATGTGGACTGCTACTAAAGCCGTCAAGAACAAAGAGATCAAGAAGTTACATCAATTCTTGATGGGTCTCAACTCGAAGATAATTGCAACAGTACAATGTCAAGTCCTTAATATTGAACAATTACCACTAGTGAACAAAGTTTTTTTCAGTGATAAAGGAAAAGCGTTGATGGACTATGACACGAGGACGAGACAAGTATCTTGATTCCTCAACTTATTTTGCAAATAGCAAACCAGTAAACACCCAAGGCAAACAAATGAAAGTTCAATGTGATTATTGTGGGAAACCTAGTTGTAGGAGACCGGACTGTTGAAAACTTATGAAATACCCAAACACCTGAGACCAGAAAGTAGAGCATTGTTAGAGGCAATGGATGGGGCAGAGGCAGTAAAAGCAGCAGTGGCTAGAGAGGAAAACATGCAAACCAAACTAGACCTAAAATTAATTATGTAGGTGGCAGACCAGACCGAGCCCCGAAGCCCTAGTACATGCAAAAAAAAAAAAAGAACCCCAATGATTGGCTTGGAGTTACAGCATCCGAAAGTCGAATAGATGTCAATCAAGCCAATCTCGTCATAGCCCTGTACACCACTCACAAGGACACCACATCAACCCACATTCCTAGCCTTGCCCAATTGCAGAAACTATTTGCAATTTTGGGAGAAAATTGTGTCTCTTTCGAGCAACTTGCATGTGAGGCAATATGATCTAATAATATGTTGGAATGGGTTCACAATACAGGATCCTCCATGCATATGACGGGGTAACATAAATTTGCTTGTGCGATCGAGTTGTAATTCTCAAGTGTTCTCGTCATTATTTCAAATGGAAAAGTTTGTTCTTGCCACAAAATGAGGAGAAATTGTTTTTGGACGCGATTTTGTATTGAATGATGTGTTATATATGTGCCAAGCTTCACATGGAATTTAATTTCTAGTGGGAGATTAATCAGGGATATTGATTGTGAATTAACATTTTTTTTTCTCAATCTTGCATATTACATGACGAGTCTTGAGGAGAACAATTGGATCGGGTGAGTTATGGAAGGAGTTTCTCGGCTAAGGCATGTTGCTACTTCATCTTCGGCTTTTTTGGCAATCAATAAAGGGAGCTATGACTATGGCACAATCATTTGGGGCATCCATCACTCAAAATTTTGACTTTTGTTTCTTTAGTCCTAGTTAATTATGATGATAGTTTTGTATGTGATGCTTGTTTTGATTTGATTCATTGTGATGTATGAGGTTTGTATCATAAGTCATCGTTATGTGGGGCTTGTTGTTTCCTCACCTTCATGGATTATCACAGTTATTGTGTTTTGGTTCATCTAATGAAGGATAAATTGAAAAATCAAAATTTGTTAATTGCATTTTACAATGTGGTTCGGACACAATTTCGAAAGTACGTTAAAATCTTTCGGAGTGATAATGGGCTTGAATTTATTTCGGGGCACATGCGAGCCTTTTATCACACTCATGGCATCATACATCAGACTTCTTGCATCTTTATTGGCTATGCCTATCATAAAAAGGATTGGAAGGTTTATGATCTCGATTACGAGAAGGTGTTCGTATCTCATGATGTTATTTTTCATTAATCCCTATTTCCATTTAGGTAGTTGTCTGCTTATAGAAAAAAAATTGATTTACCACACAAATGTGCTAGTCAGTTGGGACATCCTAACATTGGATGAGTATGTTGCAGATGACAATCAATTTCAACGTGTTGAAGGTAATAGCCCAACTAGATAATAGATAGGTCTGGCTCTATAATATCAAGCCCAGTGGAGAGGGGAATATAGCCTGACCCAGTGAGATCTAGTTTAAGATTTAATTTAAATTTGAGAATTATCCCGAACTATTAAGATAGATATTAAGAATATATGTAAGTATGATCTTCAAAAATTACATATCTCTTCTACAATACATATATATATATATGTATATCTGAAGACTTACATTAACCTCCTAATTTACTACATATTTCCTCAGCCTCGCCTAAGTCTTTGCTTCTCTACATCCAGCATTTAACCTCTCTCTTTGCACGCCTCCTTGCATTGCGAGATGGACATCATCTACACAGTAACATTTCACATATCAGGTCTGCGTCTAGAGATCACAAAAGATGTCCTCTTAAAACATTTCGATGAGTACGGCTTAGTATCCAATCTAGTCATCATCAAACACCTCGAGAAAACAAAAATTCCATATGCATTTCTATAGTGCCATGATCCACCTCAGGCTGAGAAAGCCCTACAAGAAGAAAACCACGTGATCCTCAGCCAAAGGATTAGTATACAAGTTGTTCATAAAACTTGCTAATATATATTCCGATTCTATCTTTGTTTTTTCTTTTTTTGGCACGTCCTCTTTTATTGACAGCATCTTGTACCATAGAGTTCTTTGTTTATTCATACTATATGGTTTTTTCTTACAATTTCTCCTTTGCTTATTTGAATGGGTGTAATTTTTTTTAAACATTCTTATTTATTCATTCATACTGGTTTTTTTTTTTTCTTAAGAGAGTTATAAAAGGAGAAGGAATTCTTTTATCTAATTTTTAGTGTCCATTTTTATCCTTACATCACGGGTTCGCTGAGTTGGACCTTTTGTTGCGTACAAATGAATTATGTGAGTACAAAAACAGTCTGGTCAGAAAGTGACATGTTAGCGGAGCATTAACAATTACCAGGACGGACGCAGTGTCTCTATCACTAGCATGGAGTCCTTTTGCACTTTAGGACGAGGAAGGTGGGTGGTTGCCTTACACTTGGAAAGCTTCTGAACAACCTTACTAGATTGACCGACTGATAATGTTCCGTCAGTTATGAAGAGTTCTTTCTTGGCCTATTCCTATCATTCGACAAATAGTGGGGTTACCTGTGGACTGAAATGCAGTTTGGGGGCCAAGAAAACTTGTAGTTTGTCATCAATGTCAATCTCCAAAGATTGATAGTAGCCGATGTCATTGATCAGAAATCGAACCCTCAAATTGATGTTTAGCGTGAAGGTCGTCGGAACCAGGATACCATGTGTCAACTCGAACTGTTGATCCGCTTGGTAAGAGGTGTAAAGTTCCACTCCACACTGATAGTTCCGGTAGTTACTGCAAGTCATTCCAAATGGCAGGTCGCATGCAATAAAAAAGTAAGCCCAAACGACTTTCGATGTATCATCTTTGGGATCATGAGGATTTTTAAACCACTCCGAATTGTATTCCCTTTTAGCAAAGGGGCATAAATTGAAATTATTTAATGCCTCTTATTAGAGGAAGTATTCGAAGTATACCTCGAATTTGCTGCACTTGACTAGCAGACTAATGAACAACATCCCATAGATCCGTATTGGTTTTGGCGGAGCAAATTTGGATTCTAATCAAAGAGCAGGGAAGTAGTTGTAAAGTCATAGTTGGAGGATCCATATAGGACCTACAAGTATATGTCATACGGTGCCACGATTATGGCAAAACAGCCTCGATAGAGAGCAACTAGTGAAGTTAGTGCCAAAGCTAATGGATGGTTATCCACCAAGGCTCGTGGTATCACAGCAAACTCTTAAGCCACCTGTGTAGAAGATAAACAAAAGATGTACTTGCACAACCATGTTAGGAGGAACCAAAAATGCCCTTGGCATATCATGGTGCTAGTCAACTTTTCCTTTTCTTGGACCAAACCATAGGTCTTTCCTTTGACCTCTTCCTTGTGATCGAATTCAATTGTACCGAACAATAATGGAGATACCTTTTCACATAGCACGGACAATCCTATGAGCATAACCACTTCAAATAAAGTGATCATCATGAACCCCTTTGGAAAAAAAAAAGGCATTAATATCGGAGTTCCAGAATGAGAGTGTAGCCTGTAATAGAGGTTGATTGCCGGAAGTCAGATATGCAATCATCTCGATTAGCGTTCTGATCCCTAGTTGGTCCCACTGGTCCTCGAAACTAGGTCGAAGACTGTCTACCCACTTTTGCCAATAGTTCAACGTAGGCTAGCTTTCAAAAAATTTGCTGGAGTACCACGATGTTGTGTCCATCTCAGCTTGTTGAAAGGGCAGTAGGCTCTTTTTGTTCACGGAGTATGAAGAGAACAACTCAGTGGGAGGCAAGCACGGGAAATGAGAACTGACTATCTAGTTCTCATCGCAATCTGTGCTCACCACGTCTTACATGGGCTTACTATGGCGATACTTCAGTCAAAAGTGGCAACGAAAGCTCGGAGTGGGTTTGCGATGTTGATGGCGCGCTTGGCTCACGGCATCTCGTAGGAAACAGAGGAAACATGTGAGAAGATATGTTAGATATCAATACGAGAGTTATGGCTTGTTTGGTTTCAAAGTAGGATTTTAAAATCCTAATTTAACTTAATTCTACCAATAACAAAATAAAATAACTCATACAAAGTCAAAGAGTGGATCCCATTTATACCACTCTTTTTCCACAACAAAACAAAATAACTCATACAAAGTCAAAGGGCCCATTTATACCACTCTTTTTCAAAATCAAAATTTGATTTTAAAATCCCACTTTAAAACTAAACGCAACATAAGATAATCATTGGCCTTGATAGGGCTTAATGTTTACCTTGTTCTGGCAGAACTTGGTGGAAAGTTTGGTAAGCATTCTTGAAGTGAAGAGCGAGCACAATAGACTGTGGCACTGTGAGCAAAAGAAGATAATAGGGAAGAGCATGGAGAAGCAGGTAGTCGATGGAAAGATATATTTATGACTTGGAAAGTAAGATATTTCCTTTGTTAGAGATTTCCAAAAAAATCATTTGGGAAATCTTGAAGATTTATAGTGATTATATCCAAATATGGCGGGTATTTTGTTAAAATTGTTTGATTTGAATTCTTGAATGGGTGATCAGATTGATTTCTGCAATCTTAGTTTCGACATTTGAATTGAGATGCCGATTTAAATTGAAAATTGTGTACTATTCGAACAGTACACATGAGGGGCAATTGTTGACCCGAAAATTTGGATTTTGATTTGGATTAGTTTGAATTAAAAGAAGAAGGGCGACCTAGAGGTGTAGGGCTGACCTACGGATCACAAGCTGATATGACAATGTAGATCAAAAGGCATACCCAGCCCATTGTGGAATGGCTCGATCTTATAATCAAATAGAATTGAAAAACGTGAGATAGATTTGTTGTCATGCTTATCCCTTTTGTTGAGGCTCCATCAGTTAAGGAGACATGGGGACGCACAATCGAATTATTTGGATAAACTAATAGAAGTGGTGAAGAAGGAGAAGAAATAGCATATGACTTTGTCATCTGGTAGAAAGCAGTTATTGCACGATCAAACATTCACGTTTGTCAACTGACAAAAGCATGGGAACATGGAGGTTATTATGATGAAGGCTTTGCTGCTCTGTAAGTACCATGCTTGGGAGATTAGAGAGTATACACACACACTCACTTATCGACTCATGCTTGAAGCTCTGTCAAAATGCTTCCACAATCTTTTTCTTTCAGCTAGTTCTTCATTTTTCTTGTACATACATTCCTTTAAGTTTTCTTGCTTTCCCTTTAATTTGTAAAGATCGTTATTTCTCTTTCTCTCATTGTACAAACCTTTACCCTATTAATGTAATTTCAGTTTCCTCAATCCTTATCAATCTAAGCCCTTTTCTGAAACAAGTCTTGAACTGATGGTTAGAAGTTAGATTACGCGCATTCTCATATTTTCAAGACCTATTGTCTCTGACATGCCGTTTTCCTAAATATAAGATGGAGAGGTGTAATATAAGTTAGTAGGAAACTCTTCATATTTTAAAAATACTAAATTGACTAATTCCTTTGAGTCTTTTTTCATTTAAGAGTTTTAGGTCAAATTACTCATCTCTGTGAACAGTTACTGCGAGTCCTTCCATAACTCCTACTCCTGGATTGAAGACAACTTCCTGGGCCGGGAACAACTCATAGTCACACCTCTCCTCCTATCCCCAATTGTAATCGATGTTATTTGATAGGAAATGTGGTATGTTTATCAGAACGAGGGCCTCCACAAGCACCACCGATCCGTTGGCAATCACCACTAGCAGCTCCACAATCACCTGCCACTCCTCCTGAAGTGCAACATATGGGGCAAAAGGGGGCACAAAACACTCAAGAACCATCACTAGGCTCTCAACTAAAACAGGGGGCCTGAATGCAACAAGGGTTCCCAACTGTATGATCTTTTATAAAATCTGGCGGGTACCAATATAATGGCAAGAGAGTCTACTAGAAAAAGAGGAGTTTGACGATTGAGTCAATGGTTTTCATATCTTTCTCAAGTTCATTTCAAATGTCATGAAATGTTGAAATAACTTGTTCATGAATATTAAAATATTCATCCAGGTTTTGGCTGTCTCATAGAGGATTGTCCCCGTCGTGAACCTTATGATGCAAAGATTGGAAGGCCTTGGATCTTACAGAGTCAAATTCCTAAGGAGATGAAAACATAGTGGTTTTAAATGTGAAAGGCATAAAATGTTTAGCATGCTAATTACTTAAGCTTTTTAAGGATTTTAATTAGCATGTGATATGCTCGTTTAACTTTTTAACATGAGAATTTGCTTAAAAAATTATGTCTATTAGGATCCACATTTGGAAAATCACATGGAAAAAAACCTTTAATATTAGAGCATCAGAGCATATGCTGCAGATAATGGCATATTTACGTAAGTCAATGGCCATATTCGATTTTCCAAAAGCATATGGATCGTTTCAAAATTCTCGTAAGATGAAAAATACAAACAAATGTGAGAGATCAATAAGCGAAATCAACAATATAGTAAGGGAGGGTCACTCCACACGCAAAGGATGCATTTCGCCCTCCACATCACGAGCAAGATTGGCAAGAAAGTCGAAACTTTATGGACAATTCATATATTATAACATGTTATAATAGCGATTTGTCAATGGTAACTCTGACATTACTTTGCGTTACTGCATTATGCAATATTAGAGAACTTATGGGGCCGAAAATTTGGTGCTGTAGAATTATTCGTCGAACTCCATAAGAAGAAAGTCAATAGTTCCAAGGTAAAGCCATGAACATAATAGTCAAATATATAAGCTAAATTTTGATTGTTGTTCTATGTCCTTTGTTTGTTTTCTTATTATATCTTGCCATAATAGAGAAAGAGGTATACATAAATCATACTTCGCTTGTTAGTTTTGTGGAGTGTTTGTGTGATTGTTAGTACATTGTAATCAATTTGCTTCCGGTTGCTGCTCCTGCTAAGTCCGCCACTTTCATAGATTGAAAACTTGTACTTGAACATGTATACATGGATGATATAATTGAATAATTTCCTTTCATTTGCTTATAACTTCCTATTAATTAGTGTTCATTGCTTCACTAGATTAGGTAGTAGGAATGTGTTCAAGTACTGAGTTGAAATATTCTGGCTGATAATTCAATCTAGAGTCTTGAATTATGGTTAAATAACTAATATGGAGTTGACCTTTGTCGTAACATAAGTTTTTCCTTACTATTACATTGTAGAATTTCTCTTTTGTTGATTGGTGCTTAAATGATCAAAACAGCATATTTGAGATGGTTTCAATATGATTGGTTTCTTTTTAGCCTAGCGATGATTTCTTTTTAAAAATCATTGGTTTTTTTTTTTTATCAAAATCATCGGTTGTTGGCAGCTTGATCATTCTTTATTGAGTACATGCATGCTTATGGTGATTGTTTAACAAATTCTGGTTGACACAATACACAGATTTTAATAACTTAGTTGGTTCAGAAATCATAATTGTAGGCAGATTTCAAGCAGGTACGAGCTATGCAGTAGTCCCAGGGAGGGGATGGCCATCCTAGAAGTAATATTACCGAAGTCGAAATATGAGCCGAGGCAATGGGAGGCCCAAATCGGAAGGGACGAGTCTATTGGTTGAAGCACTTCGATGTATTTAATATTCTCAGCTCGTCACGTGCCATGGAGGAGGACGCATAGTAGATGAGGACGTGTGTGCGCACCCGAATTTCGTCTCGTCGGGGCACGCATGCGCGCGCCTAAATGCAACGCGGCTTGAGAGTGTCCACCTTCCCGGGGACGCGGGACGGACGCACGTGAGAAGGAGTCGCCACTACCTGTTTACGACCCGAAGGTCGAGGGCCGGTGAGTTGTCCGGGTCTAGGGGTACGGGGTACACCTAATTGCTAAGGCATATGGTCCGCGAAACCCGAGGTTCCGAATTCGGGGGGTCTGTTACATGCGAGCCTATATCTCGCATGCCCTATCGATACTCTAGCTTGTCTAGGCTTGCCATTTTTTATTTAATTACCGCTTAATTAAGTTCCGCTCATCCTACGCGTTTTGACACCGTAAATTCGAATAGACACTTGAGCCGTTCACTCTCCGACCGGGATTATTACATGAATAAATATGCATCACAAAACCCTTACATTGTTCTCTCAAATAAATGATAAATAACAATGACTGAATCCCGGTCGGTTCGCGTTCGGCCGTTATTTCACTCATGCTCACCGTATGATTTTGGAAAAGACCAGAAATTAAATTAAATGCGCACTCGGTGTATGGGGGCATTGGACCCCGTGATCGAAGGTTATGGGCGTTGGACCCAGTGAATCGTATCCTACAGGATCGGGCTCGACCCGCATAACAAATAAGTGTAAAAATGTAACAAGTAAGCGCAAATAAACAAACAATGAGATTTTGTTATTGTCGAATTTACGTGAGTTAATCAATTATTATCCGGGATATCTTGGCATACAAATCCTACCCTAAAACAAACAAATAGGATGATGGATAGGGTATGTAGCATTCGGCATCATTTAACGGGCCCGACAGACATGATGTCCATAGTCAAGTCTCAAATGAGTGGGTTATTTTTAGATTATTCTGTATCGCGACAATATGACTTTTACAGATTAAAAGTATTTTCACCTAAAAACCCAAAACCTAACCCTCTATTCGACAATTGCCCGTGTTTGATTTAAGCCGAGTTTGTGATTAATTTGTTTTCCCATGTTTTGACCAATTATATGCACAAACCTACGCTAGGATCACGGCAGGACAAGAACCGGTAATCATGCCCTTGAATCGGTAAATAAGTGTGTGCATGAAAATCAAGATTACGTTGTACGTATCTCGGTGCTTTTGAAATTGTGAATTTTGAAAAGGGCATGACTAACAGTCCTTGAACTGTCGACGCGATTACAAATTATTAATCAATTCGTGCAATCCATTTAAAGAAATCAAGTGATTTAATTTAGTCAAATTTAACGTCCCGATTATCCCGTATGTAGAATTTTAGGTTAATTAAAAAACTTGCCGAATGCTTTAGTCTACGGATTTCGAGCTGTCGAGATAGCCATTAGTTGACCGCCCGATAAACTCTAATTTCCGACGTGATCACATAATTACAAAAATGAAATATTTAAATGGGGCACATGCATTGTCGGTGGGTGATCCAAATAGAAAAGGGCCGGATATTTTAGAAAATGTCCAAGGGACTAAATTGAACGATTTTAAAATAGCAGGGACTGATTTGAAAATTCTGAAAAAAAAATTGGGGACTGATTTGAAAATTCTAAAAAATTGGGGACCGATCTGAAAATTCTAAAAAGGGGACTATGTAAAAAATTCACTGAAAATATCCTAGGACTTATTTGAAATGAATTTGAAAATCGGGACTGATCTAAAAACAAAAAAATGGCCCCAGGACTAAACTGAAACAACTAGAAAAGTTCCTAGGGATTCTTGAAAAATTCTAGGAATTCCAGGATTGATTGGAAAATAGTAAAATGACTGGGACTTTATTGAAAAGAATTTTTGAAATTCGGGACGGATCTGAAAAGGGTGAAAAATGGCCCCGGGACTAAACTGAAACAACTTGAAATATTCTTTGGGATGCTTAGAAAAATTCTGAAAAATCCCAAGGCTGATTGGAAAATAATAAAAATGACCGGGGCTTAATTGAAAATAATTTTGAAATTCGGGGCAGATCTTAAAAAAATAAAATACGTCCCCTGGACTGAAATGTGACAAAATAGAAAGTTCGTAAAATCGAGTTCGGGAACAATCCGATCACCCACGCGACCCAAGAATACTCATTTCACATTATATCCATCAAGCGAGCAATAATATTAAGGAAATGAGCCCTAATCATGCCACTAAGTCGAGAATTTTCCTAATCCGGAAAGTTGAGGGGCTTTTCTGTAAATAAAAAAAATTGCCAGACAATCGGGTCGGATCGGATCGCTCGCCCGAATGAGAAACCGCCCGGAAGAGAAGCTGGGCTGGACTGGGCGTTGGGCCTGGCTGGGCTTGGGTTGGGCCTGCGAAAAAAAAACGAACTGGGCCGAGGCCCGTTAGCCAAAGGGCGGCCGAGATTAGGGGCAGCGACGGCGACGAGGCTGGGGGCGGCGGTTCTCGCCCCTGGACGCCGCGACGTCGGCCGGAATGGATGGGGGAGGTAGCTCTGGGCGCCGCCGGCACTCCGCCGTGGTCGATCTGGGCCTCACCGGAGTTTAAGTGGTCGGAATCGGGGAGTTTTTGCGGTATTCCGGCGACGGTTCCCCGAATTCTCCGATCTCCAAATTCCCCGAAACGAGAGCCAATTTTTCGATTTCGTTCAATGGGTCTTGTTCCTCCCTATCCGAATTCCATTTCTGTTTATTTAATTGCAATTTCTTCCCCGTTTCCGTTGAGATTTCAGCCGATTTGGAGAAAATCGCGGAAAACCGCGATTTGGGGCAGTTCCGGGCTGGCGAGGATCGCAGGCAGCCGGTGAGCGCTGCTCGGCCCTGCCCGATTTTTTTTTTTTAAATGCCGGCGGTCCCGGGCAGCCGGTCAACGCTGCCCGGCCTACCCGGCCCTGCCCGAATCTTTTCTCTTTTTTTTTATATACATATATAATTTAATTAATTTAATATATATATATATATATATATATATATTTAAGAAAAGGTGATAAATTGGGAAATGACAATTTTGCCCCCCCCTCGGAGCCGATGGACCAAAATTAGGTGCTGACAACTTGCCCCTCTTTGGTTGCGTGCTCGGATAGAGGATGCAGCCAAAGACTATAAGAAGCACATCGTTTGGTCCTGGCGACCGTTTGGCAATTCTCCTCGTTTTTGCTAATATGTGGGCCTGTTGCAAAAATAGTAAAAACCATAAATTAGTAAATGTAGACGCATATTTGAAGGGCATTAAAAGCGGACATGAAGCCCGGAAAGCAGTTCATGTCCGGAATGCAATAAATGAGGACACAAAGTCCGAAATGCAGTAGATACGGACACGAAGTTCGGGAAGAAGCAAATGAGGACACGAAGTCCGAAAAGTAGTAAATGGGGACACGAAGTCCGGAAAGCCGTAAATGTGGACACGAGGTCCGAAATGCAGATGCATACACGAAGTCCGGAAAGCAGTAAATGAGGACACGAAATCCGAAAAACAGTAGATACGGACACGAAGTCCGGGAAGAAGCAAATGAGGACACGAAATCCGAAAAGTTGTAAATACGGACACGAAGTCCGGAATGCAATGAATGTGGACACGAAGTCCAAAATGCAATAGATGCGGACGCGAAGTCCAAAATGCAATTAATGCGGACACGAAGTCCGGAAAGCAGTAAATGAGGACACGAAGTCCGGAATGCAGTAGACACGGACACGAAGTCCGGAATGCAATGAATGTGGACACGAAGTCCAAAATGCAGTAAAGATGCGAACGCGAAGTCCTGGACGCGAAGTCCGAAAAGCGGTAAAGATGGACGCGAAGTCCGAAAAGCGGTAAAGCTGGACGCGAAGTCCTGGACGCAAAGTTTGAAAAGCGGTAAAGATGGACGCGAAGTCCGAAAAGCGGTAAAGATGGACGCGAAGTCCGAAAA
Source organism: Punica granatum (assembly GCF_007655135.1). Lineage (NCBI taxonomy): Eukaryota > Viridiplantae > Streptophyta > Magnoliopsida > Myrtales > Lythraceae > Punica > Punica granatum. The sequence continues at coordinate 28,428,301 of NC_045129.1, forward strand.
GCTGTAAAGATGGACGCGAAGTCTTGGAAGCGAAGTCCAAAAAGCAGTAGATGCGGACACGAAGTCCGGAATGCAGTAAATGAGGACACGAAGTCCGAAAAGCAATAAATGAGGACACGAAGTCCGAAAAGCAATAAATGAGGACACGAAGTCCGAAGAACAGTGAATGCGATAGTACGAATCACTGTTATAGGATAGTGTAGGGCTATCTGTTCGGTGTTAAGCCGGTATTGTGCTGAAATAATGCAGTGATAACCGCGCCCTGTCGCTGGTCGTGCGCCTATGGGTTTGTTTGGCGAAGTTGACGTGTGCTCCTTTTCGGGTCCTTCACCCGGATAAGGACTGCGACTTGTCGAACGAGACAGACATACGCCTGCTCGGGGGGACGCTTCCCGGGACCTGTACACTCAGACCTGTATGCAGGAAAACGATAACCAACGATCGTTGTCAGTCGCGCAGAACTTGCTGAAATTGCGATTTGTAAAGAAATCTATGTAATGATATTCTGGGAATTTAAATTCAGTGGTCGTTTGAGGGGTGGCCGCGTCCCCGAGTATGACATGTATTTGACTTGAAGGAATGGCCTTTGCAAGGCGGGCATGACCCGCAGAGTTTTTGTATGAAGGTAAAAGGAAGGATCTTTAGGGATCCTCTAAATCAAGGATACGATGATTAGAATTCATTTCGAGGCATGTCTTGAACCCGAAGAGTCGAAGAGAGTCTGTTTGCGTTGAAAACTGATAAACCACTACTTGTCATAGCTCCACACGAGGTGTCACAGCTCTTTCGTGGCTGAACCGACAATTTCCCCTAATTTTTGCCCAAGCCGCAAAACGCGTGACGACCTGACGGGGTATTTTATTTTGACTTTTCTCTCATGAATGCTCTCCTTTTGCTACGACCGCCCAAGATAGGGTCCGATCCCACTTCTCGGTTCCTTTAACTTTTGCCTAGACTGCCCTTTGTGGGTTTTCAGCCTAACAAGGATATAATTCATGCTCTCCTTTTGCCACGGCTTCCCTTTGCGGGATTTTAAGTCGTGCCCCTCATTCCCTAATTTTTGCCTAGGTCGCCTCAAGGAGGTTTTCGACCTAGCGGGAAAATGATTCATTTTCTCTCAGAGATGTCCTTATATGGAAGGATTGGACGGAGATGGCATAAATGCTGATAACAGAAAATGCGCTGAAGTAAAACGGGCGCGGAACCTGAAGAATACAGAAGAAGACAAGTGTTGGAAGTGTGAGTTGTAGCTGCGGGGACATGCAACGGCTGTAGAACGACGAAGCATCCAATCAGGGATAGTACTTCTTAAGGGCATCGGCGTTGACTGGGAGCGCATTTTCGGTCCCGTCCATGTCGCTTAAGATAATTGCCCCTCCGGATAAGACTTCCTTGACGACAGAAGGCCCGTCGTACTTGTATGTGAACTTACCCCGAGAATCAGGTGTAATATGTAGGACTTTCCGTAGGACGAGGTCACCGGGTTTGAACTCGCGGTGGCGGACTCTCGCATTGAACGCTCGGGCCATTCTCTGCTAGTAGCATTGGCCGTGACAGAGTGCTGTTAGCCGTTTCTCGTCGTTGAGATTTAGCTGTTCACAACGTTGCTTCGCCCATTCTGCTTCTTCAAGTTCAGTCTTGGCGAGGACCCTCATTGAAGGAATCTACACTTCGATTGGGAGGACGGCCTCCATACCGTAGACCAAAGAATACGGGGTTGCCCCAGTTGAAGAGCGGATAGATGTTCGGTATGCCAAGAGCGCGAAAGGAAGTATCTCGTGCTAATCTTTGTAAGTCACCGTCATTTTCTCGATGATCTTCTTGATATTTTTGTTTGCAGCCTCCACTACACCGTTCATTTGGGGACAGTATGGAGTGGAGTTGCGATGATGCACCTTGAATCGCTCACAAAACTCGTCAATGACCCTGTTGTTCAGGTTCTTGGCATTGTCAGTGATGATCGTCTCGGGGACTCCGTATCAAGCGATGATGTCACGCTTGAGAAAACGTGCCACGGCATTTGCAGTGACTGCAGCAAGTGTTATGGCCTTGATCCACTTGGTGAAGTAGTCAATTGCCACCAAAATGAACAGATGTCCGTTGGATACTTTGGGGTTGATAGGACCGATCATGTCGATACCCCACATTGAAAAGGGCCATGGGGCTGCCATCGGGCGCAACTCGTTAGGCGGTGTTTTGATCTGGTCGGCGTATACCTGGCACAAGTGGCAATGCTTGGCGTGTTTGATGCAATCGGCTTCCATGGTGGACCAAAAGTAACCCAAACGCATGAGTTTCTTGGCCAGCATAAGCCCGCTCATGTGGGGTCCGCAGCTCCCCTCGTGTATCTCTCCCATGAGACGTTGTGCCTCGACTTCGTCGACACACCGGAGTAGTGTGGCTTCGAAAGAACGGCGATAGAGTATTTCTCCACTCAGGAAATAATGTGCTGCGAGTCGCCGAAGTGTTTTTCGATCATGACGGTTAGCGAATGTAGGGTATTGACCGGTTTGCCAGAAATGCTTAATGTCTTCGTACCATGGCTGCTCATCGGTCGCCTCGATTGCGTCGCAGTGAGCAGGGCCTTTGGCTATCTCGATCTCGAGTGGTTCAATGAGGTTTTCTTTCGTGATGCTCACCATGGATGCGAGCGTCGCGAGTGCATCTGCAAATTGATTCTTGATGCGAGGTGTGTATGTGAATGAGATTTTCTCGAAGTTCTCCGCTAACTCCTCAAGATACTCGTGATATGGCACTAGCTTTTCGTTCTTCGTCTTCCATTGCCCCAGAGTCTGGAAGATTGTAAGCATAGAATCTCCGAACACTTCCAATTCCTTTGCCTTGAAGTCGATCGCCGCTTGCAGGCCAAGGATGCATGCCTCGTATTCGGCCACGTTGTTGGTGCAGGGAAAATCGACTTTTGCTGCAATCGGATAATAGCGTCCGTCGGGGGATATCAGCACTGCACCAATGCCGGAACCGGTGGAATTCACTGCGCCGTCGAAATACATCTTCCATGCGAATTTGTTCTCCTCACTTTCCACTTGGAGGATCCCTTCGTCCGGAAAATTAGAGTCGATCGGCGTATCGTCTTCGATTGGGAACTCCGCTAAGTGATCTGCAATTGCCTGCCCCTTAACTGATGTGCGAGGCACATATTCAATGTCGTACTCCGTCAGCTGACATCGCCACTTTGAAATATTCTTCATGGATGATGGGCTATCGAGCAAGTACTTCAGGGGATCCGCTTTTGACAATAAGCGGATAGTGTGGTAGAGCGTGTATTGTCGAAGTCTTTGCATAACCCATACTAGCGCGCATAATATCTTCTCAATCTCCGGGTAGTTAGACTCCCCTTCGTTAAACTTCTTGCGCAAATAATAAATGGTGTGTTCTGCGCGCGTGGACTCGTCTTCCTGCCCTAACATGCATCCTAGGGATTGCCGGCGCACTGTCAAGTAAAGGATTAGCGGACGGTCTGGTGTCGGCGGAACTAGCATTGGTGGCTGAGCCAAATATGCCTTGATAGTATCGAAGGCCTTTTGACATTCCTTATCCTACTCAATTGCCGCATTTTTACGAAGTAGACGAAAGAGTGGTTGACATTTGTCTGTCAGGTTTGCGATAAATCTAGCAATGTAGTTCAGCCGTCCCAAGAAACCTCGTACTTCGCGGGCCGTCGATGGCGGACGTAGCTCCCTGATTGCTTTCACCTTGTCTGGATCAACCTCAATGCCTCGCTCACTGACCACAAATCCTAACAGTTTCCCTGACTTAGCGCCGAATGTGCACTTCGTCGGGTTGAGTCTGAGCTTGTACTTCTTGAGGCGGTCAAAAAGGCGCTTTAAATTAACCAGGTTGTCCTCTCCTTCTTTGGATTTGGCAATCATGTCATCAACGTAGACCTCGATCTCTTTGTGCATCATGTCGTGGAATAGCGTGACCATCGCCCTCTGATATGTTGCCCCGACATTTTTGAGGCCGAAGGGCATGACTCGGTAACAGAAAGTGCCCCACATTGTGATGAACGTCGTCTTGATCTTGTCCTCTTTGGCCATCCGAATCTGGTTATATCCGGAGAAGCCATCCATGAAGGAGAACAACGTGTGGCGTGCTGTGTTGTCGACTAAGACGTCAATGTGAGGCAGGGGAAAGTTATCTTTGGGGCTGGCTTTGTTGAGGTCTCGGTAGTCGACGCAGACTCTAACTCTTCCATCCTTCTTCTCCACGGGCACGATATTCGCTACCCACTCAGAATAATTGCAAAACTTCAGGAACCTTGCGTTGATCTGTTTAATAATCTCCTCTTTGATGCGAAGGAGAAGGCCAGCACGTTGCCGCCGTAAGTGCTGTCGCTTGGGTGGAAACCTCTCTGTATCAAGCGGTAGGAAGTGCTTGACTATCGATGGATCTAAGCCCGGCATGTCGGCGTAGGACCAAGCAAAGACCTCTTGGTAGTCTTTTAGAAATTCGATCATCCTGGCTCGTTGTGTAGGGTCGAGACCCGTCCCAATCTTCAAAATGCGAGGTTCTTCTTCGATACCCACGTTGATCTCCTCTGTCGGCTCCACGGAAGTGAGTTGGCGGTTCTCAAGGCGGCGCAAACTCTCTTCTATCTCGGGCACTCGACCATCCTCGTCGAGTCCTTCCCCGAAGTATAAGGGTCAGGACCCTTCAAGGAGTTCCTCGGATAGGTTCGAATTGACGCGTCGAAGACTCAGATTCGAGTGGAGCCTAGCGATTTAAATAAATTATCTTAGAAAATTTAAAGTGCTGCGAATAAGTGAGAGAGAAAGAAAGAAGACGAGAGAGTTCTGAAAAATGCATGTAGGGATTTTATTAATGATGAGGGCGCAATGCCATAACAAGAATCCCTCTTCCGTCGTGTGGCTTATGGCTATGCCGACACGCGGGGAATATCAAAACATAGATGGCCTTACACATTGGCGATTACAGCCGAGTAACGCGGGACTGAGGTCCAGTTGTTGAGTTCCTCATTTTCCTACGCGAGGCAGATGTAAGCCCCTGGAGTAGTCTCCTCGGTGACGGCGCATATGTTTGGCAGGTCAACAGGCTCGCTGTCTGAATCCGAGGAGAGACCGTCAAGAGTACCTCCAACGATGTATGGAGGCCCAGGAAAAAAGTGGGAGAGCGGCTGAACCGGGATGCCCCTGGTGATCTTCCCATAGTGTACAGCGAGACGGTGAAGGTGCTTGCCCCTGCGGGCTTCAATAATCTCATGGCAGGAAGGGCGAAAACCGAGTCCCCTCCTGTTCTTGTTCTCTTCGACCTCGATGGGGCGGTTGATCCCCTGCCCATGTGCTCCAAGCTCGGAGCCCGGAATGTAATTGTGGCGCAGCAAAATCTTCCCCACCTTGCGGTCAGCGCGGGTTGGACCGAACTCTCCGTAGTCCCGAATGACGGAGATGGTTTCAAATGAATGGAAGGGGAGGTTTTGATCGTCCCCGATAGTAATGTAGGGGACAGCCGTCTCCTTGTAAATGGCGTAGTCCTCGCCCTTGACCGTGATAAGTCGATCTTCTGCGATGAATTTGATCCTTTGGTGTAGGGACGAAGGAACGGCGCCAGCCGCATGGATTCACGGTCTCCCGAGCAACAAGCTGAAAGCATTCGGGATGTCTAGGACTTGGAACGTAACAACGAATGAGCAGGGACCCACCTCGATCACCAGGTCGATCTCTCCATTTACTTCCCTCCGCGAGCCATCGAAGACTCGAACCGCAGTCTTGCTCGGACGGATGCGGTTAAAGTCCACGTTCATCTGCTTCAGCGTGGAAACCGAGCAAACATTGAGTGCCGAGCCGTTGTCAATCATGACCCGACCGATGATAAAATTATTGCACTTGCAGACAATGTATAGTGCCCGCGAGTGTGCCCACCCTTCTGAGGGAAGTTCGTCATCCGAGAATGAAATGTTGTTGGAAAAGATTGAGCTGATAGTCTCCTCAATCCGCTCCGGAGCTGTCTCTTTGGGGATCTGCGCTGCTATCAGGACCTTCAGAAGCGCTTCACGATGTGGCTCTGAACCCAAGAGGAGGGCGAGTAGTGAAATGTGGGCTGGAGATTTGCCCATTTGTTCAATGACCTTGTACTCGCTTGCCTTGATAATGTTCATGAAGGCCTCAGCTTCTTCTTCAGTCACCTTCTTCTGGGGGATAGACGAGGCTTCTGGGGCGACTCTGGGCACTGCCAGGGCTTTCCTTTTGTTTGCGGCCTTCGAATTTTCGTAGACTCGACCCGAGCGCGTCACGCCCATGATGCTAAATTGACGCTCGAGGTTCCCAACACTTCCTTCGTAGGTCCACGGGACCTTGCTATCTTGATATGGCTCTCGTGCGAGGACTTGTATCACGAATGGGGCGGGCGTGGCATCGAACCCTGCGTACCCTACACCAGTTTCTGCAGGAACATATTCGATCATGAACGGGGCCGGTGCCTCCTGTCCGGTCTCGTACTCCCCTATAGCGCAAACACCGATCATGTTAATGCTGGGTCCCGAGCTTGACCCGTGATCGGGAAGAGGATTTGATTGCACATTCGGGGGTTTGACGGCGTTGAACGTGAGTTGCTTGTCATCAATCATCTGTTGGATCCTCTCCCGTAGCTTCCAACAATTGTCGGTGGTGTGACCGGGTGCGCCCTGATGGTACTCGCAGCGCCGACTCTGATCCTGGATGGTTGGGTCGAAATCAGGGTTAGGTGCTATTGATCGGATCTTGTTACCCGCGAGGATTTGCCGGTATATGTGGGAGAGCGGAGCCGGCAGGGGTGTGAACTGCTTACGCCGCGTTTGTGTTGCGATGCCCTGTTGGTCCTGCGGAGTCGAAGCCCGCTGCACCGGCTAAGGAGTCCTCGAAGCCGGGGGCCTACTTTGTTGAATCGGAGGAGCAGCAAAGGCATAATTATGGGCGTATTACTGCGGGATCGACGACGGAAAGGAAGCCGGCGGGGCGGAATAGTAAGCTTGTTGCGCTGGGGGTTGTTGTTGATAATGCATCGAAGGTGGGGCGTACGCTTCAGTGGCCGGTGGTGCGGGCGTGTAGCTTATGGAATATTGCTGGGGGGCCTGGCGCCCTGAGTTGACAGCGTTGATGGACGGGTCTTTCCCTCTCCTCTTTCCCGCTGTCCCAGTGGCGGCCCTCTTCGAGGACTCTCCTTCCTTTTTCTCGGCCGGACCTTCTATTTTGCCGAGCCTAATGTCGATGTCGAGCTTCTTTCCAGCGTCGATAAGGTTGGAGAATGAAGAAGTGTGGGCCAACAAGTGCAAGTAGTAGGCCCCTTTAAGAGTGGAGTGGAATAATTGGATCTGTTGTGCCTCACTGATCGGAGGGACGTGCTTCGCCGCTCTAGCCCGCCACTTCACTGCATAGGCCTCGAAACCCTGGTCATCGGTCATCTCCATCATGCTGAGCTCCAGCAGAGTCGGGGGCGTCTCCGCACAGTACCTGTATTGGTCGATGAATTTGCTTGAGAGGTCTGTCCACGTGGGGATATCCGCAGCTTTCAGTGACATGTACCAATCTAGAGCCGCTCCTGCCAAACTATCCTGGAACGTATGGATGACGAACTCTTCGTAGTCCCAGTACTGCAGCATTTTTCCCCGGTAGTGACGGAGATGGTGACGAGGGTCGGTCGTGCCATAGTACCTCTGAAATTCAGGTACCTTAATCTTTGGGAGTAGCTGCATACCTGGGAAAAGACTCCAATCGCCATCGCTGGCATCGAGGCGGGAGCCGCCTGATTGTAGGGCTCGGATATTCTCTTCCAATTTCTTCAATCTCTGTTCCTGCTCAGTCCCCCCGTTTCCGGGAGAAAATTTGTGAGTGGAGCTCTAGGGGCCGCGTGGTTCGGCGTGCCCGGTTTAGAGTAAGCTATATTTATGGGAGGTGGAGCTTGGTAAGAAAGGCCGATATGGGGTTGTGGAGCTTGGTACGGGAAAGGTTCAGCAGTGTGAGCAGGAGCCTGGGCAGTTGTAGGCAGGAATATGATCGGCGGTGGGACAGCGGAAGTCGGAGCTGGGACCGATGCAGAGACTGGAACCGGGACTGACGTGAAGATCCGTGGAGGTACTAGCATAGACGGTTCCAACATTATCGCTGAAGCAGGTGGTGCTGGAAGATTGTTAACCGGATGGGCCGCCGGCGCGTTCACTATCGTTGGGGCAGACGTATCTCCATTATCGGGAATCAAGGTCGGCTGAGCCCATGGGCTTGGATCGACCGCTGGCCCGTACCCAGGAGGTGGGGTGAAGCTCGAAGAAGCACGATTTGGGCCTTTGAGCAGGGCCATGAGCTCGGCCATATTGGTAGCCATGGTGGCAGCCAGTTGATAGATCGTGCTCTCAAGTACTGCAATACGTGCGCGATCATCAACTGCAGAAGATGGCTGCCCTCCAGAATATGCCGGGTGTGGGCCCGAAGATGCAGGTGGCAGAAGATGAGTCGAGAAAACTCCCCGATGTGCTGGTGACACGCCTGCAGGGGGCACATGTGGTGGTGGCGCATGCATAGTTGGTGCTTGAGAATGAATTGGAGTGGGAGGCGTATTCTCCTCAAAGACAGCTAGTTGATTTTCATCTGTCATTCTTTGCTGGAAACGAGTGGGATATCGGTGAGGTGTCGCCAGTTGTTAACACCTGGATTCCATAAGTGCGTGAGTAAAGATTCTCTTCAAGATGAATAAAGTATTGAATAAAAGAGGGAATGCATGAAATGCATGTATTTTGAAAACTAATGTTGTCGTTTGCATTGACTCCAAATGATCCAAAACATAATGCAAATTTTAAAAGAAATAGTCCTAAATCGATCTTCCACCGCGCCCGGGGAGCAAGCAACCATCGCCATGGAAAGCCCTAGTTCGAGGGTCTGGCGGGGGCGTCTATCCTAGGGTGTATATGGACCCTCGCGGGCCCTTTTCGTGGACCTCTCCAAAGCGGCGTTTACTCATGTCAATTCCTAATCGCGCCTCTGTAGCTCGGCACGGGTCTGGGCGAGCTCTCTCTGTAGTTGGCATTGATCAACAAGCTGCTCGTCGTTCTTTGCGACTTTTCGACGAAGATAATCTCTTTCGGCCCGGAGATGAGTGAGCTCGGCTTGGATGGCCATATTTGGAGTGGGAGTTGCACCGAGTGACCCGCCATCTTCGACTCGTGGAGAGTTGACGAGATCCTCGTGTGCTGCTGGACCCCATCGATAGAAGCGAATGATGTATTCTTCTGTAGCTTGGAAATCCCGCTCATCAAGGGTCGGATGCTCGGGGAAGTATGGACGCTCGGTAATCACAGTTCACCACGCATCCAGGACCTGTTTGACGTTACTTTGGCGATCTGCAGGTGTCTGATCCTCCCGCCAAGTATGTTCAAATTTAGTTCGCGCCGTATCCTCGGGGACCGTCTGTAAGCCACCAAGCTGCCTCACTACTCGCGTCGGAAAATAAGTAATGGACCCCGCATGACTCATGAGTGGGACTCCATAAAAATCAGGACACCTAAGGGCCATGGGTCCGGGTGGCATCCACGCGGCACGTCACTTGAAGCCCCTAGGTGCTATTTCACGAAAAATTTTGATCCACTCAGAGACCTTGCGTTTTTCCACACGCATGAGGGGTAGCAATCGAGAAATAACTGACTCCGGACCATTAAAATACATAATCGAGCGCAATAGACGCAGAGGGTTTGCGTGACTTTGAAGCCAAATTTGTAAAAGTATAGGGGATCCTCTTATCCTTTGGTTGCATGTTCTCAAGACGCGGTCGAGGGACCGGATGGTCTCAGCCACGAGGGCTACCTCATAACCACGCCCTCCGACCACTTCGAGGATAACGCTGGCCAAGGCAGCATCGATGAGACTATGCGAGCGAGGGAATAAGAGGGTCCCAAAGATTAGCAATAGAACAGCATGACATAAATCATTTCGAAGAAAATCCCCCTGGACCCTATGCGCTCGTGACTCAATAAAAAATAGGAGTTTCTCGATTGTAATCTCCGTGTTGCCGGAGTATGCGAGTTCAGCATTCAAACGAGTCGTGGGAAGCCAGAGTAGGCGTGAGACTAGGGTTGGTCGGGCGGTGGGGAAGTTGGGTACAATGCCGTGGACGACTGCGGTTCGACCGATGAGTGTCCGGTACTCCTCAATGATTGGTGTGAGCTCGGTACCCTGTATGTCGAAGACGGCACGACTTGGGTTCCAAAATGCGATGGCGGCTTCGAGGAAATTCCAATCAACTTGCCGAGTAGCCAGCAAAGGGATATCCCCTATGAACGTAGAGATGTAACGGCGGTCGACTGGGCGTAATGCTCCCCATATACGGGTAATCTCTTCGAGCGGCGGTGTGACTCAGTCGAGGCGCGGGCAGGAGACCGGGCGCGACATCCCTTACCAAGATGAAAGGAAAATCGATTTAAGACTAGTCAATACAAATGACACCCTAATTTTGAAATTGGATGATGCATGCATGTAGAAAATAAAAATGCCCACGGCTTAATGAATAGTATACATCGCACATCTCTCTCAAGAATAGAAAAATTCAGATTGGCGCGCAGGCTGAATCAAGGACTGTTGTTGGAGTCGGGTTGGAGGATGGCGTGGAGCTCCTGCAGAATGCATGGTTTTAGTACTACAGGGACCGTGCTACGTAAGGATGGGGGGCTCCCGACTCAAGGGTGTCAATTCCTTGAAATCGAGCGGGGATCTTTGGGGGCCTAATCGACGGTCCAACAGTGCGACGTACCCTTACTTGGAACCCCTATCTAACCTGTGTTTCCTAAAATCGGTCGTGGGACGCGACCCGTAGGTACCTGAATCTAGTATGATATGCAATGCGAATGCATAAATGAAAGTGCGTAAAGTAGATAAGCGGCAAATTACGGAAAGCGGTAAATAAACAAGCAAACAAAGCAAGCGAGAACGAGCCCGAACACTCTAAGTGTCCTTAGTGGAGTTGCCAAGCTGTGCGCACCCGAATTTCGTCTCATCGGGGCACGCATGCGCGCGCCTAAATGCAACGCAGCTTGGGAGTGTCCACCTTCCCGGGGACGCGCGACGGACGCACGTGAGAAGGAGTCGCCACTACCTGTTTACGACCCGAAGGTCGAGGGCCGGTGAGTTGCCCGGGTCTAGGGGTACGGGGTACACCTAATTGCTAAGGCATATGGTCCGCGAAACCCGAGGTTCCGAATTCAGGGGTTCTGTTACATGCGAGCCTATATCTCGCATGCCCTATCGGTACTCTAGTTCGTCTAGGCTTGCCATTTTTTATTTAATTGCCGCTTAATTAAGTTCCGCTCATCGTACGCGCTTTGACACCGTAAATTCGAATAGACACTTGAGCCGTTCACTCTCCGACCGGGATTATTACATGAATAAATATGCATCATAAAACCCTTACATTGTTCTCTCAAATAAATGATAAATAACAATGACTGAATCCCGGTCGGTTCGCGTTCGGCCGTTATTTCACTCATGCTCACCGTATGATTTTGGAAAAGACCGGAAATTAAATTAAATGCGCACTCGGTGTATGGGGGCATTGGACCCCGTGATCGAAGGTTATGGGCGTTGGACCCAGTGAATCGTATCCTACAGGATCAGGCTCGACTCGCATAACAAATAAGTGTAAAAATGTAACAAGTAAGCGCAAATAAACAAATAATGAGATTTTGTTATTGCCGAATTTACGTAAGTTAATCAATTATTATCCGGGGTATCTTGGCATACAAATCCTACCCTAAAACAAACAAATAGGATGATGGATAGGGTATGTAGCATTCGGCATCATTTAACGGGCCCGACAGACATGATGTCCATAGTCAAGTCTCGAATGAGTGGGTTATTTTTAGATTATTCTGTATCGCGACAATATGGCTTTTACAGATTAAAAGTATTTTCACCTAAAAACCCAAAACCTAACCCTCTATTCGACTATTGCCCGTGTTTGATTTAAGTCGAGTTTGTGATTAATTTGTTTTCCCATGTTTTGACCAATTCTATGCACAAACCTACGCTAGGATCACGGCAGGACAAGAACCGGTAATCATGCCCTTGAATCGGTAAATACGTGTGTGCATGAAAATCAAGATTACGTTGTACGTATCTCGGTACTTTTGAAATTGTGAATTTTGAAAAGGGCATGACTAACAGTCCTTGAACTGTCGACGCGATTATAAATTAGTAATCAATTCGTGCAATCCATTTAAAGAAATCAAGTAATTTAATTTAGTCAAATTTAACGTCCCGATTATCCCGTATGTAGAATTTTAGGTTAATTAAAAAACTTGCCGAATGCTTTAGTCTACGGATTTCGAGCTGTCGAGATAGCTATTAGTTGACCGCCCGATAAACTCTAATTTCCGATGTGGTCACATAATTACAAAAATGAAATATTTAAATGGGGCACATGCATTATCGGTGGGTGCTCCAAATAGAAAAGGGCCGGATATTTTAGAAAATGTCCAAGGGACTAAATTGAACGATTTTAAAAGAGCAGGGACTGATTTGAAAATTCTGAAAAAAATTGGGGACTGATTTGAAAATTCTAAAAAATTGGGGACTGATCTGAAAATTCTAAAAAGGGGACTATGTAAAAAATTTACTGAAAATATCTTAGGACTTATTTGAAATGAATTTGAAAATCGGGATTGATCTAAAAACAAAAAAAATGGCCCCACGACTACACTGAAACAACTTGAAAAGTTCCTAGGGATTCTTGAAAAATTCTAGGAATTCCTGGATTGATTGGAAAATAGTAAAATGACTGGGACTTTATTGAAAAGAATTTTTGAAATTCGGGACGGATCTGAAAAGGGTGAAAAATGGTCCGGGACTAAACTGAAACAACTTGAAAAATTCTTTGGGATGCTTAGAAAAATTCTGAAAAATCCCAGGGCTGATTGGAAAATAATAAAAATGACCGGGGCTTGATTGAAAATAATTTTGAAATTCGGGGCAGATCTTAAAAAAATAAAATACGTCCCCTGGACTGAAATGTGACAAAATAGAAAGTTCGTAAAATCGAGTTCGGGACAAATCCGATCACCCACGCGACCCAAGAATACTCATTTCACATTATATCCATCAAGCGAGCAATAATATTCAGGAAATGAGCCCTAATCATGCCACTAAGTCGAGAATTTACCTAATCCGGAAAGTTGAGGGGCTTCTCTGTAAATAAAAAAAAATTGCCTGGCAATCGGGTCGGATCGGATCGGATCGTATCGCCCGCCCAAAGGAGAAACCGCCTGGAAGAGAAGCTGGGCTGGACTGGGCGTTGGGCCTGACTAGGCTTGGGTTGGGCCTGCGAAAAAAAAACGAACTGGGCCGAGGCCCGTTAGCCAAAGGGCGGCCGGGATTGGGGGCAGCGGCGGCGACGAGGATGGGGGCGGCGATTCTCGCCCCTGGACGCCGCGACGAAGGCCGGAATGGACGCGGGAGGTAGCTCTGGGTGCCGCCGGCACTCCGCCGTGGTCGATCTGGGCCTCACCGGAGTTTAAGTGGTCGGAATCGGGGAGTTTTTGCGGTATTCCGGCGACGGTTCCCCGAATTCTCCGATCTCCAAATTCCCCGAAACGAGAGCCAATTTTTCGATTTCGTTCAATGGGTCTTGTTCCTCCCTATCCGAATTCCATTTCTATTTATTTAATTGCAATTTCTTCCCCGTTTCCGTTGAGATTTCAGCCGATTTGGAGAAAATTGCGGAAAACCTCGATTTGGGGCAGTTCCGGGCCGGCGGGGATCGCGGGCAGTCGGTGAGCACTGCCCGGCCTGCCCGATTTTTTTTTTTTAAAAGCTGGCGGTCCCGGGCAGCCGGTCAACGCTGCCCGCCCTGCCCGGCCCTGCCCGAATCTTTTCTCTTTCTTTTTTTTTATATACACATATAATTTAATTAATTTAATATATATATATATTTTAAGAAAAGGTGATAAATTGGGAAATGACAATTTTGCCCCCCCTCGGAGCCGATGGACCGAAATTAGGTGCTGACAACGTGCATCTCTTTATTGGATGTCAAGATGAGAGTGCGTGATTAGCGATAGTATCGCAAGTTTAGGGACGAGGTATCGGATATGTCCAAGAACAACTTGCCTAACAAGAAATTAAAATGTTGAATAAGCTAGGGAAAGAGCTGAAAAACACTAGAAGGGAATCTGGAAAATGTTTAGTTACATAGAATGAAAGATGAACAATGGTTTTTCACAGACCAAGAACTACGAGATCGCCCCTTTTATTCTGGGGTGACGGAGGGATCGCTAAAAAGCGATGTTTGATGAGCTTGCGTAGTATTAGGTAGTTGGTTAGGTAGAGGCTGACACACCTTATGGCACAAGCTGACGACAGCCATGCACCACCTGTGTCCGCGTTCCCAAAGGCACACCTCTCTTTCAAGAGGATTCGCGGCATGTCAAGCCCTGATTCGGAATTGTCTTTCATTCCAAGGCATAACTTGTATCCATGCGCTTCATATTCGCATGGGCAGCAGTCCAAAGGTTCAAATCTTTGTAATATTCTAAACCATTCATGAACATTACAACAAATATGATTAAAACATTTATAGCTCCCACGTAAATAAGGAGTTGGCGATAACGGGGGAGTTACTGAAGAAAAAGAAGGGTTGTATGTGCGCCGAGCAGAATCTCAGAAGTTACTCTTAGCCCCGAGGGGAAGAGGAAGACAAGGGCGATGCATATGAAGATTATGTAGATGATAATGAAGATGATGATAGATGTTAATGATTTTGATGATGAGAATTGATAGTGCTATTTTATATTTTGTTATAACTTATGAATAGATGAATTTTGACGATTAACTTTTTGGATGATTGTGATTGTGTGGACGGGTGTAAGTTTATGATAATTGTGTAGACTTATATATAGGCTTTTAGGATGAATGTATGAATATATGGATTATTATGGTTTTATTATGCAAGTGTTTTTGTTAAATTTTCATTCGATATTCACGGAACTTGGCATTTCTAAATAATTAGACATTGTAATTGGAGCTGTTTAAACTCCTATGTCTTGAAAACTCTGATGGAGTTAAAAGAAGAAAAATCTCGTCCCATAGCGATGGAATATCCTGTTTTTACTTCGTCTCTACTGTACAGGCGACAACTTGGACAGAGATTTCCGTCTCATCGAGATGGAAATATCCATTTTTATTTCGTACGTATGAGACGGACATATAGACAGAAATTTCCTTCTCAGCGAGATCGAAATTTCCATCCAATTTAGACGAAATATCCACAATTAAGATTTGTCTCCTATAATCAGAATGCTTCATTCAATTTCCGTCTCAAAGAGTTAACGCTCCGTTTGGTTTTACAATCATATTTTTAAAATTTTAACTCTAACTCTAACTCTACTCACTACACAACAAAAATTAACAACACAAGTATTACTTTGTCCTTTTTCTTCAATTTTTAATCATTCAATTCAATTTTTAATATTAAATTTTATCAACTATCCATTACTTTTTCCACAATTCAACTGTACAATCATTACTTTTTTTTAATCATTAATTACTTTTTCTCACCTTTTCTCATAATTCAATAACTCAATCAGTACGACCCAATTAAAATCAAAATTTAACTCTATTTAACTCTAAAACCAAACACACCATTAGAATTCTCTATCTCAATTCATTTGCAATGCAAAATATACAACGATGGCTGATCCAACGATTTTACAATTCTAGATTTTTTTGGAATTTGCACATAAAAAATATTATTTCCTAAAATGATGTTGCATAACCTGTAATTAAGGTTTATTTCGTAATGTCATTGCCTTAAAAACAATTGCCCATGTGATGTGATTGACCCTTGATCTAATTATAATATTTGGTCTTGTCACGACATATGATGCAACCCAAGTAATAATCTCTCATAGTTTAGAGGTATAAATACCATTTATGTTCTTTGGGAAGACGAAGAAGAAAGCTAGAGTCATGTAAAAGATTTAGAGAAAGAAATTTGTGGGTTTATTTCACATCATTGTCTTGATCATAAGGATATTCAAGATAAAGGATATGGAGTTGCAAACAATATGCATGGTGAAAGGAGTGGATTGAAAGCTAAATATGCTGAAACTCGTTTATTTGTGTATGATATTCATTGCCTTACACATTAACACCAATTTAATTTAGCGTCCGTATCTAAGAAGGTTATTTAGGTCATCCAATTTTATTTATTTTTTATTAGCATAGTCAATCTAGTTGGTTCTTCAAGCAAACAACATGATTTAGATGAACTAAGAGACATTGAGGCCCTGTTTACTTTGAGAAAATTTTCATAAAAATGGAAAATCGTAAAATATGTCTTTAACTACTTAAAATGAAGAACAATTTTTTGGGAAAATAGTTTTTTCTAATTCTCCAAATTCAAAGCAATTTAGAGAAATACTTATAATGATTTTCCAATTTTCTTCTCTTTAATTGGGAGGTTATTTATCAAATTTTTTTCTTTTTTACTTATATCGATTATCCATCCTTTAATTGAAAAGTCTCTAATGATTATTAGATATTGAATATAAGGTTGAAAATTCCAAATTTTAAATTTGTAAACACAATTTCTTAATATTTTTTTACAGAAATAAATTTAGGAAAGGAGAAGAAAAATGAAAAAAAAAATACAAAAGATTTTTCTAAAAGCAATCGGTCCCTGAAGCATGTCATATTGTGTAATTGATTGATAATAGAGAGCTTGCAACTACCGAAGGGTTAAAATCAAGTCGGCACTATCCAATGTCCAAGAGACTTGATTGGGCTCCCATTTGACTTCTCTCAATTTTTTGATGAGAATTTCAGTATGTGTCGTACTACGAGATATATTAGGGGTGTAAGTCAAAAACCTAAAACCCAAAAAACCTAAAAAATCAACCCTAATCAATGCAAAAAAAATTGTCTTCTTGGTACCCTAAATATGTAGTGTTTAGGACTTTTAGACCCTCGTATCTAGTGGCTTCGCCTCCTTTTCACAACTCGCACTCACCTCATGACATCTAGGACTTCTAAGTTCCAATCCCTCTCTCACGACTAGTGCTCATTTCGATAGATTGTTACTTTTGCTATTTCTAATATTATGGTGAATGAATATCGTAATTTTTCAATATTTTTGGACTTGAAAGTTGTTCAATCTATGTTGATGGACTTGTCTATGCATCAAGTATGTATAACGCATCGATTAATTTTGTTATTTGAGAATTTGTCACCTCAAACTCGGGGGTTGAAAAAACTGCCTGAAAAAATGGAGATTGTTAGTGGTTAGTTTTTTTTTTTCTTGTTTTTTGGATAACAAGGGTATCCGGGTTTCGCCCGACTAATTCCACAGTCCACGTGAACACCCTGCAAGCCCATGGGATAGTTTAATTTTTCTTGATATAAAACTGTGATTGGAGGGTTTTTTAGGCTACAAAAAAAACCCAAAAGTGCTGGGTACTGAGTATTTTTACTGAAAGAAACCAACCGACCCACCCATTTACACTCTTACAAGATATCATGAAACTTGAAAATTTCAACCAAAAGATGAAGTTGATGGAGTATATGATGCAATGACATCTTTTGGGTTCGTTTTTATATTGCATTTTATGATTGAGATGCTTGAAATTATTAATGATTTATGTTAATTTGCAGCATAAAGCTCAGCATATACTAAATGTGATGCAGTTAGTATCATCCAGCAAAGCGCTTCTTCATACATTCAAAGAATGTTGATGGGATCCTTATTTGAGAGAGGGAAGTTATTCTGTGAAGAACATGAGATAGAAGTCTCCTTTTTGAGTGTCCAATACAAAGTTGGTCAAGGGCAGTCTTGCAATAAAAAAGATAACCTTACTGTTGACTTCTAGGTCCACCCGTGAGGAACCCAACCCGAGTTCGGAGTGACACTCTCTTGTGAATTGAATGTGGATTGACCGACATTTGATTGTCGGTTACAAGAGAATTAATCTCTTGTAACTCCTGGTATTATGCCATGCCATTAATCCTCGATTAATGGAGAGGAATTGGCAGCAATAAGAGATGCAGCCATGGGTGTGTGCGTGGATGTAAGTATGCATGTGCGGCAAGTGGGTATGCTGCCAGCGAAACCAAGAAAGGACGTGAGAGAGATTGGAGAGAATCGCAAAGTGTGCTCCCGTTAGTGATCAAGTGTGTCAGTTCTTGTGTCGTGAATCGTGTTTGGCTCTTACTCGATTCTGTGCTAAGGGTCCATTGCTAGAGCGTTGGTGATCGCTCTTGCAGGTAGCACGGTATGTGATCGACTCCACGAGAAGATTTCTTGGGGAACTCGATAAGAGCTCCTAGAGGTAACTCGAATGCTTTCTCGTGTTAATTACTTTCACCTTAATGACTTCGGTCATGTTTTCTAACATTGGTATCATAGTCCATAGGGGTTGTTTCCATGTCATGCTAGAACAACTAGGATTACTTATTTCGATTTCGGTTTTGTGCTGCATGCTGGGTTGCTCGATATTGGCATTTTATTGAGTGATTTTTATATCATTGGATTCCTTATTTTGAGTCGATGCAATGATATGTTATAAGTATTATTTCGATATCATATTGTAAAGATACGAGCGGTCAAAGTTTTTGAACAGATCAAACTTGGAGTTATGCGTTTCTGGGTTTGACGAGCAGCAAAAACAACACATCTGCACATGGACCCCCTGGGACATGTGCGTTTTTCCTGACAACAGCTTTGATCGAGTCCGCGAAAGTAGTGTCTGCCTCCACTTGCTGAGCCAAGGCTAGCAGAGGTCAGCACATGCTAGCTTGTGACTAGGAAGGCGGTGCGTGGCCTACCCACGCCAACTGCTGCAGATTAAAAAAAACACTGGAGCGCTACTATTTGGAGAACAACCATAAGTGCACAACACATGTTGGTGTGCACGGGCAGCTCTGGCCTCCGATGGCCGTGTTGTTTTCACCATTGGGTTTGAAATTTGATTTTATATTTTACTTTTTTCAATTTTCTATTGTAAAAATGCAGTATTCGTCTTCGATTCCTGGAAAAAAGAAATATTTATTCTCTTGGTAATTCGTGCATGATTAGAGCAACATGATGTGCTTCTGAGCTTAATTTTTTCCTGGGGATTTGGGAACGTGTAAGGACTAGAGGATAATTTTTTCACAAATTATTGAGATTTTTCAGTGTTTAATTTTGATTATTATCACTTTACATGTGATAAATTTACAATAAAGAGGTACGAGCTCGAAAAATTTTGAATTTTTTTCTGTAACAAAAAATGCTGAATTTTTTTCTGTTCTAATTTTGGATTTTTCGCACTGAGTTTGGTATTTTTCTGAATTATTCCCATGAAGTTGCCTGATAAATCCGGAAAATTACCAAAAAATTATGAAAAATTCTGAATGTGTCAGAATTATTTCGTTATTTCATCAATAGCTTTCGCATGAATTACTAATGAGTATTTTTTGTGCATTTGTTTGTTGACTTGATACATGCTTTAATAAGTGGGAGATTTTGTTGAGTAAAATTTACTTTTCAATCCAAAATATTTATTGCGCATTAATTAAGTTAATCGATGATTGTGGTCACAGGTGATGATTAGAACCATAACAAATTTTGATCTCGTCTTTTTCATTATTTTCGTGGGTTAATATAGATTATTATTGCAAGAATTGTGTGTTTGTACGTGCTAATTAGAAATTATCCATGCGCAATTTCATGGTATAGTTATCAATGGCATCGAAATCCATTGTCACTAAATTTGATGAAGAGTGAGACATTGGATGGCGATAATTACGAAATATGGCTCCAAGAGATCCGCAATCTCCTCGATGAGCAGGAAGTTATGGAGATTTTGGACCAAGTCATGACAGCGCATGCAATTGGTGATACAACTCAACATCAAAAAGATTTTGAGGCCTATCAGAGCTACCTCAAGAAAGATTGTTGCTAAGCAGCTTACACAATGACCTTATCGGAGACTTTGAAATGTATTCACTCGAAGTGTGGGAGGCCTTCAATGTTAAGTATAGCATCATGTTCTTTACTGAGTTGATAGAGTTGAACCATGAGGTTTGACTCCCGTGTGAAAGATGTGAATCAGATGAACATGAGCCACATCATGTGCTGTAACTGTCAATAGATGGGACATTTTACTCGCGATTGCCCTAAGGCAAAAAAGCAATTATAAACCTAAGTTTAAACTGCTCTGTGGTTATTAAAAGTTCCGCGAATAATCCAACTCCTTTGTGGATAGTGGATTCATGCGCAATGACCACTTAGATTGGAGTCGAGATGAGTTTGTAGATTATCGTCGAGTCCCGACCAGAAGAAAGGTCAAAATTGGAAATAGTTTGAGCATGCAAGTGGAAGAAATCCGCACTTCCAAGCTCAATTTGCGAGGTGATCGCACTATCTTCATGATGTCTTTCATACTCCTGAGTTCAGCAAAATCTTTTTTTACTTATGGTCATGCTAGGTTTTGGTTTTAAGTTTGTGTTTGAGGGCTCAACTATAAGCATTTATATGGGCGATGTTTTCTATGGTCATGGCTTTATTTCAAATGGTTTGATGGTTTGCACTAATTTGGTTAGATGGTACACTAGGTTAGGTTATGTGGGCTTAGCCTAAACGAATAGACTTGTTAGAGGATGCCTTTTAGGCCCACTTTCAAAAGTTAACATGTCAAATGTGAACATTGTCTTAAAGGAAAGGCAACCAAAGAATATTTGGTAGAGCCAAAAGGGCTACTGTTTAGTACACTCTAACATATGTGGTCCAATGAATGTGAGAGCATGTTTTGGCACATATGATAGACGACTATAGGCGTCTAGGTCATGCCTATTTGATCTCTCAGAAGTCTGAAGCTTTTGAGTGTTTTCAGAAGCATATGATTTTTGTTGAGAATCAATTAGACAAGAGAATTAAGTCTCTTAGAACTGACGGTGGCCTCGAGTATCTATTAGAGCAATTCAAAAGGCTCTATGATGAAAAGGGAATTGATAGACAGTTAACTATTCCAAGAACTCCACGACAAAAATGAGTGGCGGAATGGAGGAATAGAATCGTCCTAGGCATGGTGAGGTCTATGACGGTGCAAGCTAATTTGGTAGTCTCTTATCAAGGTGACGCAATATTGATTGTTGCCTATATGTTGAACCATGTGCTTTGCAAATCGATTCATGTGATCCCTATGAGTTATGTACCGACGAGAAACCTAATTTAAGTAAATGATTTCAAAAGAAAATATTCTCTAAAAGTTCCCTTTATTTTCCTAAAATTTATTTGAAATTATTTTGTGGTTCATTATTATGTAAATTATAGATAATGTAAGGTATGCCATTGACTTTGTGACTCCAATCTTGTTTTGGAATCTATGCTCCATAGGTGGAGATATATGTTGAACTGGTCGACTAGATTTGTAAACTATCAATTGTAATTTTTCATGCCTTCTTGTTGGGATATAAAGGGGGCACTTTTAATGTCAAAATGATTTGATTATACGCTGAATTATTTTTAATACATGATCTAGCTAGTATTGACCATGATTAATGATTGAGCTCTCAAGCTTAACCCCTTTATCTTTCCCATTCCACATATTAGTGTGGGCATAGAATTGGAAATCATAGTTCGTAGAGGAAGCACATTTGATTATGAATTTTATGGATTAAAATGTATTTATGAATAATTATAGAGAATCAATTGTAGTAATGGATTATTCGTAATTTTTATGAAAATGTTGATTATTTGGTCTTTTATAACTCTACGAGTTCAGGTTCTCTAGGGCTTAGAGCTGAGGATTATTACAAGATCCGATTCCTTTATTCATGCAAATATTTTGGAGCCCTTTCGTTTCCCCTCAAAACTTTCCCCTCCTTAGACTTTGGTAATCCTCCAGAGCCTTCTCCTCTGAATCCCTTAATGAAGAATATTAACAAATATAGGTATGATAATCTCTTGTGAGAATAGAGAAAGGGAGAGGACAAGAGGGGAGATGGTGCGAGCATGACATCCTTTGTTTTGGAGCTAATAGTAAAGGAAGATGAGAGTTGAGGAAATTAGTGTAAAAGTTTAGAGACAAAAAAGGCTGGAGTTTATAGTAATCTACTTTTTCATATTTTGTAAGCTAAGGGAGAGTTTCAAGCCACTCTCTAAAATTGTCCATGTCTCCTAGAATAAACAACAGTGCGAGCTATTTTTTAAAGGGTAAATTACCAAAAAAGAAAAAATACAAACTTTGCATTTTCTGTCAATTTTAGCACAAACTTTTTTTTATCACAGAAACTCACAAACTTTTAATTTCCTATCACGTTTAGCACGAACTGGCTAGACCCAACAATTTCAACGGAATTGTCCGATGAGGCACTTTAACGGTCGTGACGTGGTTAACGTTGGCTGAGGTGGATTCCCTCCATTTCCCGATTAATGAGATTACATGTTTGCCCCTCGCCTTCCTCTTCTATTTGTCTGATAGGGTTTGGCAAAATGGAAATTTCACCTCTTCTCCAGGGTTGATCAAGAGAACACAATCTGGGAGAAGCATTGCCCTGATTGCGATATCGAACTTCTCTTGCTCTTCTCTTCACAAATTAGGGTATGTTCGTTGTGTAATCGCCAAGCATTTTGGAGCTTAAAGCTAACAGGACAGAGTTGTGCGAGGGGAAGCACGTGCGTGGAATGTTTGTTCGGTTGTGGTCACGATTTGTGGTCCCATTACCCAAGTGACTAGTTGTTTTGCTCTGGTTTTGTCAAGTGGAAGAACTGTTGGTGTCCTTTTATTTGCAGGTGATTCCTTGTTTCGATGAAGCTAGTTTTTTTTTTTTTGAGTTCGATGAAGCCAACAAAATCACTATATTACTTTTTGACTGATTACTTTAATAAAAAAAATTCATTTTTTAATGGTGTTTTTGCATGTTTCCTTTATTTATACCTAGGATGGATTCTAGTTTTCTGCAACTATTACATCATGGTGGAAACATGGTTTGGCTACCTGAGATCCATTATGTGGGTGGTGAACTCATCTTATCAGAAGAGGATTACGATCGAATGTCGCGGGTTGAGCTCAAAAACACTGTAGAGTTCTTAAATTACAGGGAACCCATTAAAATGTAGTACCATGTGCCAAAGCAATGTATGTCTTATGGGTCGGTTGAGATAAAGTCTAATAATGAAGTTATGAAGATGGTTGGACTAGGGGTATAACATGGGTGTGTTCATGTATATGTAAAAGCAGATAAGAAAAGTGACAATTTGCAGCTTCATGTTCAAGCAGTCGATATGAAAAATGATAATTTGCAGGGTCTTCATGAAGGGTTCTAATAAGGGTGGTGAGAAAGGAAACGAGGTTGGGGATACTAATTTTGAAGCTAATGATTATGATGAATCTGAAGGTGATGAATTTGAATGCGGTGAATTGTTAAATGATGGGGATGATGATATTGCAGTCTTGGCAAACTTGAGGAATTATAGGTTGAGAAAGAGTAAAGGTGAAAGCTCTAGTAGATATTTTGAGCAGGTTAAGGGGGAAGGATTACATGATGTACAGTTTGAAGGGCATGGATTACATTATGTGCAGGTTATGGAGGCAAGTGAAGAAGATCCACCGGCAGAAGCTCATCATGATTATACTTCGTCCAATGATGAAGTGATGACACCTGAGAACGGTGAAGATGAAGGTAAAAAAAATAAATAAAGAGAACATACAAGGGAAAGCCTTACGGGGCAAAAAAGATGAGGAATTTTACCTTGAGATGAGGTTTGAGTCATCACACCAATTTAGGCAAGCTGTGCAAGATTATGCAGTTAAGAATGGGAAGTCTATTTGATGGGTCAAGTCTAGTGTGAAGAAGGTAGAGGTTAGGTGTGCAAAGAACTGTCCATGGAAAATATATGGTAGATAGACTCAGAGGAAGGATGCATTTGTGGTGACGATTTATAATCCAGAACATAGGTGCTATAGATTTGCAAAGAACATGTAAGCTTCATCGGAATGGCATGCAAATCATTACTTTGAGAGGTTTAGGCAAAACCCAGATCGGGGTATTACAGAAATGATGAATGACCTAGATGTGAAATTTTCTTTAAAAGTCACTGAAATTGTTTGTTATAGAGGTAGGGCAAAGGTTCTCACCATCATCAGAAGGTCAATGGGTGAGCATTACAGCTTATTGTCATCCTATATTGCAGAACTCAAGAGGGTGAATAGAGACAGTTTGTTTGATATGATGGTTGAGAGAAATGTTCCCAACTCAGCTACTATATTCAAGAGTATCTATGTGGGCTTTAAAGGCTGAAACAAAGGTTTCTGAATGGTTGCAGGCCTGGTCATGAATCAAATGAAGGTACATTCCCAAAAAGCTCATGATGACTTTAAGGCAATTGGACTAGAGAAGTTCTGCATGCATAAAATTAGCATTTGGCCCAAGTTTGAGGTAGTTGATAATAACGTCTAAATGCTTTAATGTATACATACTGAATGCAAAGACAAAACCAATAATAGACATGTTAGATGATATAAGGAGGGCCATGATAAAAAGGCTGGCTGATAAGAGGGAGATGATATTGAAATGCAATGACACCATATGGCCTAGGGTGAGGAAGAAGCTCGAAGAGAATAAGCTCATTAGTGCATTATGCACACCTACACATGTTGGACGTGAGGTATTTGAGGTGGTACACAGAGATGAGACTTACGGTGTGAAGCCAAAGAATAGGACTTCCGAGTACATAATGTGGGATCTTACAAGAATCTCTTGCCCTCATGCCAATGCAGGCATTCATTGGTTAAAAGAGGACGCATAGGATTTTGTTGATAATTTTTACACAAAGAATACCTATCTAAAGGCACATGATTAGCTTCTACGGCCATTGAATGGGAAAAAAAAAGGGAAAAGGTCGACAGTGAACCTTTATTACCTCTAATAGTTATGAGGGAAATAGGAAAGCTAAAAAAGGCCAGGAAAAAGTATAAAATTGAGAAGGACAATGGGAAAGGTAATCCCAATAAATTTTCCAAGAATGGAGTTGAGATGAAGTGTGATTTGTGCCGTGAGTATGAACACAACAAAAAGACATGCAAAGACAAGGGGAGAGAACAAGAACCAGCAGTACCAACTCATGTAATATGCTTATCTCTCATAACTTTAACATAGCTACCATAGGTAATATGCTTATCTCTCTTAACCAGCATCACTAGCTCATGTAATAAGCTTATTTCTCTTAATCAGATCAGGAAGAGGGGAAGGCTACGCAAGAATTCTTCAAGTCAGATGGCTTCAGGTCTTGACTCAAGTCAAGTGCAATCAGGTCAGGTGGCTCCATGACAGATGGCCCAAGGACCATCAAAGCTACATGTAAGTCTTATCTTAGTAAATTTCATTTCAATGGTAGTGTTATTGTTTAACTAACATTGAACCATGTCAATTACAGGTTAGAAGAAAGCAACAAAGACCATCTCATGAGACTTTAGTTCACAATGAGAAAGCACAAACAGCAAAGGGATATTACAATTGGGAAAGAAATGGGAATTACTTTTGTTCATGTAAGTACATATGAGTTCTATCACCTTAAACGGTGCTTATGGAGTAAGTGAAACACATTTCACATTTTTCGTGTTGATGCTTGGTGAACAAGTAAGAATTTGCCATCAAGGGAGATTGAGAGAACAATTTTTCCAAAAGCAAAAGCATCAAAATATGAGCCAGCAACAATAGCAATTCTCGCACCAGCAGAAACAACATGTCTCGTAGCAACAGCATGTCTCACAATAGTAACAACAACATGTCTCACTTTTGAGTGTTCCTTTTTTGTGGATATGTTCCTTTCTGTGGGTTATTCTAAGTAGAATGTATAGGATAGTACGTGAATGAGGATGGATGTTAGCCTCCATTTCATCAGCCTAATTGAGAGTGCAATGGATGTGGACATCCATTATATTTGGCACATACTAAATGAATATTGCAAGTTCTCTATAGATAATTGTGTGAAACTCAAACATATGAGAATATGAATATCATATTGTTATATTGTTGTTCATTTCAACATGTTATGCTTTAGATGTGTATTTTTGTGCTATTGAATGATCATTCCAAGATGGGAATGGACAAAAGAAGAAGAGAACAATTTGACTATATATAGGACATTGTCATTGAACAATCAAGGGGTTACACCAAATCCGAAATAGACATAAAACAAACTAACTGCTCGAGTTTTTTCCTCCACCAAATAACAAACCATAGAACCAAATACATAGAAAGCATAACACCATACAAACATTGCCCTTCATCTTATCCTTAGCTCCTTTATCTCAACTCGTCACAGGCAGCCCCAAACTTCAGTCTGCACAGTCCCCCAATTCGGGTAGCCCTTAGGTCCTGCAAAATCCTCCAATTCATCAAAGGTAACCCTAATTCTTGTTCTTAATTTATGATAAACTCCAAATGTTGATCTATAAAACCCTAATTTATACAAAATCAGTAAGTGTGATGGTCAATTTATCCTAACATGTCTGCTATGTGCAACAAATCACCTCTGCGCCTAAAATTTCTTGCAAAATCTGCATATGCCATCAGCTTGCATCTCTGATATCTACCGTGGACCTCAAATCCGTGAGTTTTGTGCCCTAATTCCATCAAAATATCATATGCCCAACCTGAATTTCCTTTCTTCGTAATGATCATCCAAGACAATTTGTTTTCCCCCCCATTTCCTTTTACTGATGCAATTTTAAACCCTAAATGGATAAGAGGTGAAATCTCCATTTTGCCAGACCCCATCAAACAAATAGAAGAAGAGGGTGAGGGGCAAACAAATAATTTCGTTAGTCGAGCAATGGAGGGAATTCATGTCGGCCGACATTAGCCTCGTCACAATCATTAAAGTGCAACATCGAACAATTCCGTTTAAATTGACGGGTCAGGCCGCGTTGTGCTAAATGTGATAGGAAATTAAAAGTTCATGAATTTCTGTGATGATAAAAAAGAGTTTGTGCTAAAATTAATATAAAGTGCAAATTTTGTATTTTTTTGGGTAATTTACCTCTTCTTAAATAACAATAAAAATTACAAGGGGAAAAATTTATTACATAATAAAAAGTACCTTTTTCCCAAAAAAAAAACTATTTCCTTTATCTTTAAGCTAATAAATCTCATGCCACACGTCACTCATTAATGGGCAAGTAGAAAAGTAAAGTTTAAAGAGAGCGAGAATTTTCTTCCTTGCAAAAGAAGCATTTAGTGAGAATGAGGAAAATTAGGGTTTCTTCGATGAGTGAAAATCTAAGGGCATGTTTGGGAAGTAAAATATATTCAACTTTACTTATTTTTACTTGCACGAGGACAAAGATAACTTTGAAAAATAAGGGTCCCATCGATTGACATATTTGCCTTGCACCCACGACAATGTCACATGATGCTCTTTCTTTTTCCCCCCATCGGTGGCCAATTATGACCATTGGGTAGGGGCCATCTTCCTACCCAACAGAAACCATCGTTCCCTTCTCTAGAGTTCCAGTTTTGCCTCTATTTTAGGGTTCCACGCAATCAGTCCCATTTTCGACCGAAATAGGGCACATGAACTAGCTAATCCAACTTGAAAACTGCCAATTAATGACAAGGAAGACGCCATTTCGCAGATTAGTGGAGGCCCCGTAGTGATTTGCGAAGTGTACGGGCATGAGGAAGATGAGGAAAGATGTGGTCCGAAGAAGAGTGAAAGCTCGACTTTGTCAGGAGAGATTCCCGGAGTTAGTGAGGTCTGTCACCAAAGGACAGATATTCGTGACTTGGTTCTTTGTCGATGGCCCCCTCCATTGCTCTATTCACCTACACGGTGGTCTTTAAGAACCGGTCCACCTCTGCTTGGGAGAGCCATCTTCAATCGAGGTAGCTTCCTCTGCCCTCTTTCTCGATTACTCCTTGTCGGTTGCATAATGATGTTGATTTTTTTGCTTCTACGGTCGCTAAGTAGGAAGCTTGTTTTTTAGTTTCGATTAATCTGAGTAGGAGGCATCGGCTTGTTTTATGGTTAAGCTTTTTCCATTATGTGATTTTTTTCATCCAGTGGGTTAATGTGAGCGGCTCATCTTTGTTAGTTTTGGTTTTGTTGCATTCTTTGGTTAATCTGAGTAGGCATGAGTTCATCTAAGTAGCCATTAGTCCTTCCTCTTTTCCTCTTTACTATTTCCTGGAACTCTTCAGAGTTTGAAAAAAAATTGAAAAGTCCATAAATTGTTCTTCAAGAGGGTATTTTCAAGATCGATTTTTTGAGTTTGGTTATAATTCATTTGAATTTCTAGTCGGACGGTTTTCTCATAGTAGACAGCACATAAAAGGTCTTAGATAACACTTCAAAATGCCTCTATATTTCCACACCCTAGCATGGTCTCACTGTTCTGAGATAGAAAGATGAAAATTGGATAAATTCTAAGGGCTTGTTCTCTAGTTTAGCTTTTTCCATTTTGTGATTTTTTTCATTCTGTGGGTTAATGTGGGGTGCTCATCCTTGGTTTTGGTTTTGTTCCATTCTTTGGGGGTAATTTGAGTAGGCATGGGCTTGCTTTATGGTTTCGCTTTTTTCATTTTTTTGGTTTTTTTCATTCTTTGGGTTAATATGAGGGGCTCATCCTTGTTGGTTTCAGTTTATCCATTCTTGCAATCGTTTTATGGTATGAATGAACAAGTGGACGGTTGAGTTCATCCCAAAAATAAACTCTCATGACAGAACACTAGTTTTTGTTGTATTGCTGAGTAATTGAAATACGTTATGCTGTAACTTGTTTATGTTGCTTTATTCATTTTGTTTGCCTATTACGTGTGGAAGTTCTGCTCCAACAAGTGCATCCACCATGGCTCCTAAGGGTGCGAATATCCTCGAGTGGACTGATCAGATGGAGTTGGCTTTCATTAATATCATGTTTGAGAAGTTGAAAAGAAGCCACACCACATCCTGGAAGCAAAGGGAATGGGATGACATGACGGTGGAGATGGGAAAGCAATTTCTCGATGAGCAACTGTACTTCCATAAGATAAAGGACAAGTGTACGAGACTGAAGGGAATGTACAAGCAATTCACTGAACTGGTCAACCATACTAGCGTCGGATGGGATGTAGACACCAACACTATCAAGGCGAGTCCTGATGTATGCCATATGTTTATCAAGGTACAATCTTCGTTTTCCAACTTTGCATAACATTATATTAATCTTTTTCTTGTCTTTTAAGTGTGAACTTGAATTCCTAATAATATTAGTTGAAAAATACAACAAGTCTTTCAAGGTAAAATGCTGACTATATTACTGCTTCATTTTAACATATATGTGCATATCCTTTATTTATACGCTCGCTTTGTATGGTTGCTTCGAATGTAATGATGTGTCCCGTTGAATGATCCTTATTTTAACTTGCAGAAGAATAGGGCGTCCAAGACATTCCGAAGCAGAGGCTGCAAGCACTACCGCTTGCTGAATGAGCTTTTCAATTCTTCAACTACTACCAATGCTCTCTGTATCACCTCGACCGATCTACTGAGGACTTCAGATGAGGAACGACAGCTACATGAGGAATTCATATCAACATCCAAGAAAAAGCAAAACCAGCCTATCAACCATGAAGAAGGCTTCGACGAGAGTGACGACCCCGTCTAGGTTCAAGAGCCTATTATATTTGAGTCCCGACGTCGAGTGCGCAAAATACCTTCATCGACAAGCTCACAACTACATGAGTGCATGGACTTGTTCAAGGCCAGTTTCAAACAGAAGCCACAGAGCACCCCACCGTCGTCAAAGAGAAGCAAGTCCATTTCAAACCTTGAAAAGCCTGAGAGGAACATCATCGAGAAAGCCATGGTGGAGTTGGATAAATTGAAACCGACAATCCCTCGTTGCATGTATATAGCTGGTAGCTTAGCTCTCCTTGATGATAAAATGAGGAGGCTTTTCATGTACTACACGGAGGACAACCGAAGGGGATGTCTTGCGGACTCTTGAATCAGCTCGGGATTCGGCTTTATGTTTAGTTGAACTATTTCAATAACCTCATTTCTTTTTCTTTGTTATGACCTTACTCGTACTGCTATATTTGTTATGTGTGTTTGGATATCTTGACTTGATTATGTTTTATGTGTGCTTGGAATGTTTATTTTGAATGGTTATGAATTATTGTGTTTTATCATTAATGACATGTTCATGAACTTCCTTCCACTATTATAGGCGCACAGTTGAAAGACAATATGCCAAGGAATAGCACTTCTTCACAATATGACGATAGCTCTAGTGACAAAGAAATGTAAATTAATCAATGGCGGTTCCTCTTTTTGATAATGCAAGTTGCGGCGACAGAAGAACAAGTTAGTCAGAACATCCCATGTAGAACTTCTCAACTTCAAGAAAGAGAGTACACGCTTGAAGTTTTGGGGAGTAACGTTAGATGCTATGACAATTTCATAATGGAACCGTACGTATTTACAAATCTCCGTGACATGCTTTGACAGCAATGTGGCATCAATGATACTAGGAATGGTATCACCGTCGAAGAGATGCTCGAAATGTTCTTATTGGTTATTTCACATAGTAAGCGATATGTAGTAGTCGCGGAAAGGTACCAACATTCTAAGGAGACGGTGTCACATTCATTCCGAAAAATTCTCCGAGGAATACAAGCCTTAGCACCCGTTTGTATAAGACAGAAGAACGTTGTTGTGCAGCTCGAAATTGAAAATTGCATTTCTTTAAGGTAATTTTTTGATAATTCAATACTATAATAATTCATTTCGTAATATTATATAAATTACATATAATTTTGCATTGCCCCATAGAATTGCATCGGAGCTATGGATGGAATCCATGTGGCTACATATGTGCCTAAGGAGAAAAGAGTAACTTATCGCGATCAGAATATAGAGATATCACAAAATGTACTGGCCGCTTGTTCCTATGATATGATGTTTACATATCTTATGACGGGTTGGGAGGGTTTGGTACATGATTCAAGAATTTTTTCCGAAGTTGCCACATTGGAATTATTTCCAACTCCATGTGGTGGTGAGTGTTTACTAATAAACTTTCTATTTCCCAAAAAATTTCAGCCCTAACGTATTTAACTGTAATTTTCCTTTTGTTATTTCCAAAACAATATTATGTTGTCGATGCAGGATTTTCCAATATTCCGGGATATTTGGCTCCATACGAGGAGGAACGGTATCACCGGAGTGATTTCGGTAAGGACAATCCGCCGACAACCAAAAATGAGCTATTCAATCAGCGCCACACATCAGTACATAATGTCATCGAACGTTGTTTTGGAATTTTGAAGAGGAGATTCGCTATACTGAAATTGATGCCAAACTTCATACCGCATAGGCAAAGACAAATTGCCTTGTTTTGTG
Organism: Punica granatum; assembly: GCF_007655135.1. Classification (NCBI taxonomy): domain Eukaryota; kingdom Viridiplantae; phylum Streptophyta; class Magnoliopsida; order Myrtales; family Lythraceae; genus Punica; species Punica granatum. The sequence goes on from NC_045129.1 coordinate 28,459,654, forward strand.
TTGCATAATTTTATTCGCCACAATCATTACCACGACAGTTTATTTGAGGAGTACGGCAATACTTGGCAGGATTACGATGAATTTCGAAATCCACCAGAACACCCAAGAATTAGAATTGAAGTGGACATGAGTAGTCATGAAATCAATTCTATACGTGACCGTATCGCTAATCGGTTATGGCGTGTAGAGAGGAGGGGGATGACATGCACTGAGGTCTATGTATCTGAAATTACTAGCAATACTTTCTCTGTTTGTAAATTGATTTTGCCAATTTTTATTAAATCCATTCAGTTAAGATAGACATCTATTTCTGTACATGTCTTTTACACGGGCAATTTATTTCATAACAAGTGATGAACAAATACTTGTCGTTAGCACTTTTGTCAAACTTATGGACCCAAAAATTAAAAATCTACATTGACTTTGTCTTTAGCTAGAATAAATAAAGTAGAGTAAATAATTGTTTTACTACCAAATATGACTAGCTTTTTGGGTCTTGGCCATTAAGGTTCTTTGTTTTTCCTCTGTGATGGAAACTGAGCGAGTTATCGGTTACGATTCTACAAAAACAAAAGAAAGAGAAAGGTAATCGATCAACAAGTGAGGGTTTAGGAATGAGATATTTTCTCCGCGAGAGGTTCAACAACAGAGCAAATCAATCAACAAGCGAGAGTTGTGGGATGAAGATTCTTTTTTTTTTTTTTGCAGTAGATTCAACATATAATCTGTAGGTATTACTTCCATGAGTTTTCCATCTTATTTGATTCACGGAGATGTGAGAGATTTAGGGAAAATCAGACCTATTTTTGTCAAAAGATTTTTGGAAATATTCTATAAGTATTGCTTCCAGGCTTTTTTTTTTTTTAATTGGGTTCAGAGAGAAAAGAGAAAGCTAATCTAATCGGTCCATCTACGGGATTGCTTCAGAGGAAAAATATAGGAAATACTTCTTGGGCAAATATGAGGATATGAGCTTTTGGCAAAACCTGACGTTTGGAGGAAGATGGAAGGAGAATATGATCAAATTGAATCAGTAATTGGGTAACCAAATTCGATAGATCAGTTAATGGTGAGGGTTTACAATATTAATAAAATCATTAGATGGGAGTATAATATTTTTTAAAGCGATGTGACATAAAGTTGAAGAATTTTTTTCTTTTTGTTAACGTCCATGGATACTCTCCAATGTTCGTACATTGTATTTTTTTTTCTTCGAAAAGTCGTTTTATTTTTGTGCAGTTCTTTTATTTGTTTGAATACAAAGCTCTCATGGCTGGTGTTGGTTTTTGTATTCGCGAGAATTGATACAAAGGTAACAATTTCTTTTATTCTGTCCCTTCTCTGGGTCTGTCCTTTGTGGTTTCAGATTATATGTTTGATTTCTTACAATGAATTCATTGTTCTGAGATACCATGAAAGCTTTTCTACAAGCCATTTGTTACAACGCAGATAATACAGACTGCCACAGTTTTAGTCAAAGAATCCCATTTAACCATGGCGAATATCTACACATATGAGCCAAGACTACAAAGCATATTTGAAAATAAAAATTCAATGCTTAAAATAGGCAGAGACGAAAAAGAAGAAGACTCAACATATTCTCGAATCGAGCCCCAACATTCAGCTAGTCTATCTTACATCTTTCATTGGATATTATTCTTAAGATACAATTTTGAGGCATAAAGAATAACAAAACTGATCTTATTTCTTGGTTGCGACATGGAATCCCAATCTCCAGCACAGGACGCCAATAGATATGCAATGGCATTAGACAACAATGATACCCCCCCCCCCCCCCCCCCCCCCCCCCCCCCGAAAAGTCACTCGGGTTGATTATTATCAGAAGTTCATCAATATTTTCTCACTAGAAACTCCATCTGCTACAAGAATTGAGGTAATTTCCTGCACAAGGGCAGCCAAAGGTCTGTGTTAATTACTGACCAGAGTTTGACAGGTTTCTTCGTTATCGTATAGATCAGCAATTAATCAAATTGAATGATCCCTCATGCAGAACTATGTGACAGGAGGCACTATTCACTTAGTCAGAACGAACATGTATATAATAACATCATTGGCAAAGTCCACCTGTACATGATGATGCTAGATAATTCAATGGAACACCAGTTGTCTAGTTCCTAAAATGTAACATTCTCCTGTAAACATGCCAAGAACATGAATATTAAGTCCATCCTTAGTGAGCTATGAGATGGGAATGAGCTTTTATCTTGTGGATTTTGCATGAATTGGGTGGCCAGAATGATATGGACCTGATAAAACCCAAAGCCTCAGCCTAAACTTTCACAGCAGCTAGCTTTTCATGTTTCCCAGCCAAAGTACATAGTAAACATGCTGACATTATTATTGAAGGGCCTTTTTTCCATAATTCCCAGAAAAGCCATTAAGTACACACCCTCTATATTTAACATTGCAGATTGGCCAGTCACTTAGAATTTTAAGCTAACTCAGGGTAAAACCAATTTTTCTTTCTGAACGAAGGCAGTGATTGTTAGTATTGTACTAATATCACCCCAAATTCTAGCTGCCCACCGACGTAGCAAGCGCATGACGATGGTTAACAGCAATAAGGCTATTATTTATAAGACTAAGACAGCAAAGTAGCATCACGAATTATTTCTTGAGGTGCCTAAGTTGTAAGTAAAAAAGGCCACTTTGATGGATCTTGTCCATCAAAACTTCCATAGATTCGCTGTTTTCTGTTTTCTATCTGAGCTAATGACTGAAGAAAAGACAACTCTGATGATACGAAGCCAGCAGGACACCAATTTTAGCTCTTCATCAACCTACTAGTACACTCGACTGCATTCCACTATTTTTATATTTCCTCTTCAATAGGAAACAATAGAATTTGGGAGTTTCATGATGTTCTACTTAATTATTCAAAGCTTCAGACCTCAAGGATACTAAATATTCTTCCGCACTTATCCAGAATAGCTAAATAATAAATGGGAGAATTTGACTATCCTAAAACGCCCATGCACTTCCCTATATTTGACCTGATAGGATGTCAATATATTTAGAGTGGACTACCTCTATCGAAGTGTATAACACTTTGAGGGCAAGTACCTGCAGCTTTTCATTGAATGAGAACTTCATTTTTGAAGAAGACGGGACCTTACTATTCACCAAAAACCCAACAAGAGTCTTATGATTGCATTGTCCAAAGATCTTCCGATCTTAGCTTTCACTGGACTAGCACCAGCAAGAGGTGAACCAAGTACATCCAAAAAAGTGTACTAACAAGTATAGAAAGAACGAAAGAAAAACCTTGACAAATTCATAAAAAGGGAGTTTCTACGGTCACCTTAACTGAACATTATTTGTAGGTGACACGAAAGGCTACACACAATTAAGTGATCTGGCAGTTCAATCAAATAGATGCAATATTTCACGTAACTACAGTGTCATGTAAGGTTTATATGTGCAATATGATATGTCAATTGGTAAGATAATCCATCACAGAAATACCCATTATGATCTAGAAGAAACAAATTGGTAGCAAATGAATTTAGAAGAAGTAAAAGAGCATCAAACCTCAGTCATCTGCTTCTGCCCACAAAGCACGGCACCAGTGGACATAGGGGTAAAAGCCTTCTTGGCTCGGCTAAATGCTGCCTGCAAACAAGCAGTGAATATAAGAATTGAGGATAGAAAGGCACCTGTGCCGAGTTGGAGGGAAAAAAACTATTGAGGGACAAAAAGAAAGGAACTTTCTCAAGCTTGAATACATTATTACCTGTACATAACCAGTTTCACCAGTCCAACCATCATCTGGTTGCGATAGTACTGGCACGATCTTTACACCGGAAGATTCCCAAGTTTTAAACCTATCCTATACAAACAGGTAAAACCATTGCATCTAATTGTAATATGCTCTCTAGACACATAAATTATTGCAGTATGGAAAAAATATACGAGCTCAATAAAGTAAAAGACAAACCTGATAAGCCATTCGTTGGAGGTTTCTGACACCATAATAGAGTCTCACATCGGATCTCTTGTCCGCGCTGAACCCAGATTCAATGAGTGACCTGATAGGACTGCAAGTCGAGACAAGAGGAACCAATTCAAGAGTTGACTAATATTCGATGAGATGCAGTTCGGCTATACACAGCAAATGGGGCAAATTCGAAGAGCAAACAACGAAAGTACATATATGATAACTTCGGCAAAGATTCAAACTTTCTAATCAAGTATGCATTCTCGATGAAACCTCAATCCTCGATTCTGATTTATACTCATTTCGGCTTTCTAACGTTTGCCATTCGATTCATAAGAGCCAAACAGAGCATTCGTCTGCCACAAAGACCACATCACATTTCCTCCAATTGGCATGTGCAGTAAACAGAGAATAGTTCACCTGATTCCTGATCCAGTGGCGAAGATGAAGACGGTGGGGTAATCTTTGGGAGGGTCGATGCGGGCGATATCGAATCCTTTCCCCATGACCGGACTCAGCTCAACCACATCCCCCCTCTTCAATGCACAGAGCGCCTCAGCAGTCGTGCCCTCCACACTCTTGACCAGGAACTCGAACCGCCCAGTGGACGCTGCCAGGGAAGGCGGCGAAGCAATGGCCAGGAACGAAGGCTTGGGTGCATCAGGGACGCGGAGCTGGAGGTACTGGCCCGGGCGGTTGTGGGAGCCGGCAAGCTCGGAAGAATCGGAGACGTCGACGCTGATGTGGAAGAGGGAGGCGGCGGCGGGCTCGACCTCGGAGAGCAGGGCGGGAGTCCAAACGATGGTGTCCTGGCGGACAGCGGCGGCGACGGCGAGGGAGGCGAGGCGGCGTCTGATGTGGAGGGGGCTTAGGCGGGGGAGAGGCATGGGTGGGGCAGGCGGGGAGAGGAAGGCATGGGGACAAGTGGTGGAGGGGGGAGAGAGGAGGAGGGGCATGCTGAGCAGTATAGAGAGAGAGAGAGTGAGATGGGTGGCGGCGGAGATGGGCGGGGGGAGAGGGGGAGAGAGAGGCGGCGGTAAAGGAGGGGGCGAGGGCGGCGGAGATTAACGTGCGCCTGTGGGGGACTCTCTTTCGGAGTTGGGGGAGCCACGTGGCGTGCAGTGGGAGGGTCTCCTCTCCTGATGATTTGGAGGATAAGAGTGACCCGACGTTTCGTTCCCTTTGCAAACCCTGCCGGAAAATTGCGTTGTCCTTTCGGAGAGAGATCCGGAAAAGTGATTTACTTCTCCACTGGAGATAGAAAATCAGAGCTTCACAGATAGGAGAGTTATATTTGTTAGTGGTGATCTACTCGAATTGAATTAATTGAGGACCATTGAATTTTCAAATATTAAAATGCTCATCCAAAGAAAATCGGAGTAATTTGGTGGAAGCTTTCTTCCTTTTCACTTGCAAAAATATTCTCCAAAATTTTTAAAATCACCCTTTTATTTTCAAATTTATTTTAAAATTTGATCTTCCACCATAGAGCCCCTATGGTCTTGGCCAGAGTGGTTTAGGGCTTATTTGGGAATAAAGAAATGTTCTGCTATACTTATTTTAAACTAGCAAGAAAATAAAATGAGTTACCTTATTGTTTTTCCAATGGAAATTTGGGGGGCCCCAGGGGTAGAAACAATTCATGGCCGACAAAATTGGCTTCCTGAAGCCTTTTTTTTTTCCCTTTCATGCCTCCCTCAGTTCTTGCTGGCTTCCTCATGGACATTTTAATTTAGCTAAAAGACCACCGTGAAGCATGGCTACAGCATCTTCCATTATTATATGTGGTGGGCCCAGTGTTCACCCAACATCAGTAACTCTTACCGTTGAATATGGGCCAACGTTTGCTTCCCTGCCCCATTTGTCTTCTTCTTGCCCGAGTTATCCCTTCCCCCTTTCCTCTTTCTGCTTGTTCTCAGTTGCACCAGTTGACTTTTTCCTGCCCAAATCAAGAAGAGCAACCAGCAAATCGAGTTCCAAGAAGGCTGATTAGTGGCAAGATACATGCCATTTGAGATTGCAATGGAGCCTAGCCAATGATCATCGGAGTCTTGATGTGTGAGGAAGATGGGAAAGGGCAAGTTCGGAACCCTTAAGGCGTCTGCAATCTTTGTCATGAGAGATTCGCGGAGGTAAAGAGCTCTGTGACCAAAGGACAGAGATTCTCGGCTGAGGTGTTAGTCGAGGGTCCCCATCTCCATAACTCTGCTACGGTCTTCCTTTTCTTTAAGACCGGATCGAATTGGGATATGCAAGTTACTGAACACTTATTGGCACCCATGAACGTTGTGAACATGATGAATGTTGTTAGTTAATTTTTCTCATGGATTTCAAAGCATATGAGATCTGCCAGAACCAACATATCTACTCGGCACGACTCCTTTTCTGACATATCGAAATTAATTTGATTAAATTCATGTCATGCAAAGTCTTGTATCGTCACTGAACTGAGTCTTATATTATTGAAGGACGTCACTGAACTTAGAGTTGTTAAGACCAGGTCCAAACCGAGTCTTGTATTGATCTATTTGCCATGTCATATTCTACCATCTCATGATTCAATTTTATGGTTTTTTAAGGTTGTCAATTTGCGAGTGTCAATGTTCATCTCCTAGTTGCCTTGTGTTGAAGATATAACTGGTCATATAATTGTGTGTTGTCCATATTTGTGTCCTTTGATGTAATGTATGCTGATTCTTTCTCTTATGTTAATATTGTTGCGGTTACTTGCAAATTGGCTGCTTTATGAGCTTTCCATCTGCTTATTTTTTACTAGTGAAAGCTCTTTCGTTTTGCTACAACTTGTTTGTGTTGTGTTATTCATGTTCTTTGCCTGCTTATGTGTGGAAGTTCTACTCGGAAAAGTGCATCCGTCATGGCTCCTAAGAGTGAGAATATTTTCGAGTGGACTGATAAGACAGAGTTGGCTTTCATTCATATCATGCTTGACAAGTTGAAAAGGATACACACGACATCTTGGAAGCAAAAAGATTGGAAGGAGATGATTGTGGATATGGAAAAGCAATTTCTCGATGAACAACTGGGCTCCCAAAAGATCTAGCAGAAGGCAACGAGACTGAATACCATGTAAAAGCAGTTCACTGAACTGTTTTACCATACTAGAGTCGGATTGGACGAAGACACCAATACTATCGAGGTGATTCCCGATGTATGGGATACATTTATTAAGGTACAGTCTTCGTCTGACGACTTCGCATAACATCATATCAATCTTTTTCTTGTCTTTTGAGCGTGAACTTGAAGTTCTACCAATATCAGTTCACATATACGAGCAATCTTTCAAGGTAAAATACCGAATATGATACAGCTTCATTTTAATACATATGTGCAAGTCCTTTGTTTATACGTTATCTTTGTTTGCTTGCTTCATATTTAATGAAGTGTCTCGTTCAACGATCCTTTTTGCATCGTGCAGAAGAACAGGGCCTTCAAGACATTCCGAACCAGAGGCTGCAAGCACTACAACCTGCTCAATGAGCTTTTTAGTGCATCAACTGCTACCAGTGCTCTACGCACCTCATCGACCGATCCACCGAGGACTTCTAAGGAGGAATGGTAGGTGCTTGATAAATTCCTATCAACATCAAAGAAAAAACAGAAATAGTCAGTCAACGTCGAAAAAGGCTCCGACGATAGTGATGACCCTGTCTATGTTAAAGAGCCTATTGTATTTGAGTCCCGATGTCGAGTGCACAAAAGACATTCATCGACAACCTCACAATGCTGGACTGCATGGACTTGTTCAAGGCCAGCTTCAAACCCAAGCCAAAGATCACCCCACCGTCGTCAAAGAGAAGCAAATAAGTTTCAAGCCTTGAGAAGCCTGAAAAGAATAGCATCGAGGAAGCCATGGTGGAGTTGGATAAATTGAAATCAATAATCTTGACTGAATGGTATATAGCAGGCATCTTAGCTTTCCTTAATGACAAAATGATAAGGCTTTTCATGTACTACACGGAAGACGCGTGAAAAGCATAGTTACAGCAGCGTTATGGCTCTTGAATGAGCTCAGGATCCAGCTTTATGTTTATTGAAACTTTTTCAACAATCTCATTTCTTTCTCTCAGTTATGACAATAATCGTACTGCTATGTGTGTTTGGGGGCTTGTTTGGGAATCAAGAATTATTCAACTCTACTTATTTTGAACTAACAAGAAGACAAAATGGATTGGCTTTTTTTTTTTTCCAATATGAATTTGTGGGCCAAAGGGGTAGGAACAAGTCATAGGCGACAAAAATAGGCTTCCCAAAGCCTTTTTTTTTCTTTTACTTCTCCATGCCTTCCCTTATTTCCTATTTTTACACAAACCACCACACGATGAAATGCATAAGAATAACGTGTTGACGATCAAGTATTTATTGATCACATTTGATCAAATAAATCGGTTGTGTATATAAGACATTTAGAGAAATAGATGTCTAACATTAATTGCATGGATTTAATAAAAATTTTGAAAATCAATTTCCATACACACAAAGTACTGATAAGAATTTAAAATACAAATAGAAAGAGCAAGCCATCGCCGTCTTCCCTCTGCACGCCATAACCAATTTGCGATACGGTCGCGTACGACATTCATTTTGTTACTACTCATGTCAACTTTAATTCGTATTCTTGGTTATTCTGGTGGATTTCGAAATTTATCGTAATCTGCCCAATTATTGTCATATTCCTCAAATAACTTATCATGGCAATGATTGCACCGAATAAAATTATGCAACACAAACCAAGTAAGGGCAATTTGTCATTGTCGATGTGGTTTGAAATTTGACATCAATTTAATTATTGCGAATCTCCTCTTCAAAATCCCAAAACACAGTTCAATAACATTACGAACGGATGAATGTCGATAATTGAACAGCTCCTTCTTTGTTGTCGGCGGATTGTACTCACCGAAATCACTTCGGTGATACCGTTCCCCCTTGTATGGTGTCAAATATTCCAGAATATTGGGAAAGCATGCATCATCAACATAATACTGTTCTAGAAATAACAAAAGGAAAATTACAGTTAAATACGTTATGGTTGAATTTTTTTTGGGAAATAGAACATTGATCAGCAAACACTTGCCACCACGAGGCGCTGGAAATAATTTCAATATCGCAGTTTCGGAAAAAATTCTTGAATCATGTGTTGAACCCTTCCAACCCGTCATGACATATATAAATATCATATCGTGGAAACAAACAGCAAGTACATTTTATGTTATTTTTGTATTCCGATCACGATAAGCTACTTTTTTTTCCTTCAAGACACAAGTAGCCACATGGGTTCCATCCATAACTTCGATGCAATCCTAGAGGGCCAATGCAAAATTATGTAATTTATATAATCTTATGAAATGAAAACTAATAGTATTTACTTTTCAAAAAGTACCTTAAAGAAATGTCACCTTTGACAATTTTCAATTTCGAGCTGCACAACAACGTTTCTCTGTCTTATATAAACCGGTACTAAGGCTTGTATTCCTCGAAGAATGTTTTTGAATGATCGCGACACCATCTCCCTAGAATGTTGGTACCTTTCCGCGACTACTGCATATCGCGTATTATGTGAGATAATCAATAAGAATATTCTAAGCATCTCTTAGATGGTGATATCATTCCTACTATCATTGATGCCATAATGCGGTTGAAGTGCGTTACAGAGATTGCTAAATACATACGGTTTCATTATGAAATTTACGTAGCATCTCACATTATTCCCCAAAACTTCAAGCGTGTACTCTCTTCCTTGGAATTGGGAATTTTTACACGAGATATTCCGTCAAACATGTTCTTCGGCCGCCGCAACATGCATTATCAAAAAGAAGAACCATCATTGCCTAATTTCCATCTTTTATCACTAGAGCTATTTTCATATCGCAAAGAAGTGTTATTCCTTGGTATATTATCTTTTCACTGTGCGTCTATAACAGTGGAAGGAAGTTCATGAACATGTCATTAACGGTAAAATACAATAATGCATAAACATACAACATAAATTCTAAGCACACATAAAACTTATTCAAGTCGAGATATCGAGGACTTGTTTTGGAATAAAAAAATGTCTTTCTCTACTTATTTTGAACTAGCAAGAAGACAAAATGAGTTGGCTTATTGTTTTTCCAAGGGAAACTTGTAGGCCCCAGGGTAGGAACTATTCATGGCTGACAAAATTGGCTTCCTAAAGCCTTTTTTTTTCTCTCCATGCCTCTTCAGTTCTTGCTGGCTTCCTCATGGATTTTTTAACTTAGCTAGAATACCATGAAGCATGGCTACAACATCTTCCATTATTGAATATGATGGGTCCAGTCTTCACTTAAAGTCCGTAATTCTTACCATTGGGTAGGGACCAATGTTTGCTTCCTTGCCCCATCTGTCTTCTTCCTGCCCGAGTTCTCCCTTCCCCCTTTCCTCTTTCTGCTTGTTCTCAGTTGCACCAATCGACGTTTTCCTGCCCAAATCAAGAAGAGCAACTAGCATATCGAGCTCCAAGACGGTCGATTAGTGACAAGATACACGCCATTTGAAGCTGCAATGGAGCCTCACCAGTGATCTTCGGAGTCTTGACGCATCAGGAAGACAGGAAAGGGCAAGATCGAAACCCTTGAGGCATCTGCAGCCTTTGTCATGAGAGATTTGTGGAGGTAAAGAGCTTTGTGACCATAGGATAAATTCTCGACTAAGGTGTTAATCGAGGGCCCCCATCTCCATAGCTCTGCTACGGTCTTCCTACTCTTTAAGATCGGGTCGAACTTAGCATAATAGAGCTTCATTTTGATACATATGTGCATATCCTTTATTTATAAGTTATCTTTGTTTGCTTGCTTCATATTTAATGAAGTGCCTCGTTCAACGATCATTTTTGCATCATGCAAAAAAACAGGACCTTCAACACATTCCGAACCGGAGGCTGGAAGCACTACAATCTGCTCAATGAGCTTTTCGGTGCATCAACTGCTACGGTGCTCTACGCATCTCCTTGATTGATCCATCGATGACTTCTCAAGAGGAACGACGGGTGCTTGACGAATTCCTATCAACATCCAAGAAAAAGCAAATACAGCCAGTTAACCTCGAAGAAGGCTCCGATGTGAGTGATGACCTCATCCATGTTAAAGAGCTTATTACATCTTAATCTCGACATCAAGTGCGCAAAAAACATTCAATCGACAACCTCACAACTGCAGGAGTTCATAGACTTGTTCAAGGCCAATTTCAAACCCAAGCCTAAGATCACCCCATCATCGTCAAAGAGAAGCAAGTATGTTTCAAGCCCTAAGAAGCCTGAAAGTAATAGCATTAAGAAAGCCAAAGTAGAGTTGGATAAATTGAAATCGACAATCCCGATTGAATGGTATATAGTAGGCAGCTTAGCTCTCATTAATGACAAAATGAGGAGGCTTTTCATGTACACGCGGAAGAGGCACAAAGGGCATGACTACAACAACTTTCTGGCACTTGAATGAGCTTAGAATCTCACTTTATATTTATTGGAACTTTTTCGACAATCTCATTTCTTTCTCTTAATTATGACACTAATCATACTGTTACGTGTGTTATGTGTGTTTGGATATCTCGACTTGAATAAGATTTATGTGTGCTTGGAATTTTTTATGTTGTATGTTTATGCATTATTGTGCTTTACCATTGACGACATATTCATGAACTTCTTTCCACTGTTATAGGCGCGTAGTGGAAAGACAATATGCCAAGAAATAACACTTTTTCGCTATATGAAGATAGCTCTAGTGACGAAGAGATGAAAATTAGGCAACGATGGTTTTTCTTTTGGATAATGCAAGTTGCGGAGGCCGAAAAACAAGTTAGACAAAACATCTCGTGTAGAAATTCCCGCCTCTAATGAAGAGAGTACACGCTTGAAGTATTGGAGAATAACGTTAGATGCTATGAGAATTTCAGAATGGAAACCGTACGTATTTAGCAGCCTCTATGACACACTTCGACAACATTGTGGCATCAATGATAGGACAAATGGTATCACTGTCGAAGAGATGCTCGAAATGTTCTTATTGATTATTTCACGTAATATGCGATATGCAGTAGTCGCGGAAAGGTACCAACATTCTAAGGAAACAATGTCGCGATCATTCAAAAAAATTCTCTGAGGAATACAAGCCGTAGCACCGATTTATATAAGACAGAGGAACGTTGTTGTGCTGTCCGAAATCAAAAATTGTCAAAAGTGGCATTACCTTAAGGCACTATTTGAAAAGTACATACTATTATATTTCATTTCGTAAGATTATATAAATTATATAATTTTGCATTGCCCCTCCAGGATTGCATCGTAACTATGGATGGAACCCATGTGACTACTTGTGTCCCTAAGGAGAAAAGAATAGCTTATCGCGATTGAAATACAGAAATAACACAAAATGTATTTGTCGCTTGTTCCCATAATATGATGTTTACATATGTCAAGACAAGTTGAGAGGCTTCTGCATATGATTCAAGAATTTTTTTCCGAAACTGCCACGTTGAAATTATTTTCAACACCGAGTGGTGGTGAGGGTTTGCTAATCAATGTTCTATTTCCCAAAAAATTTCAGCCATAACATATTTAACTGTAATTTTCCTTTTATTATTTCCAAAACAACATTATGTTGTCGACATAGGCTTTCCCAATACTCCTGGATATTTGGCACCATACAAGGGAAAACGGTATCACCAAAGTGATTTCGGTGAGGACAATCTGCCAACAACAAAGAAGGAGCTATTCAATCATCGGCACTCATCCGTTCGTAATGTTATTGAACGGATTTTTAGTATTTTGAAGAGGAGATTCGCAATAATGAAATTGATGCCTTATTTCAAACTGCATAGGCAAGGACAAATTGCCATTGCCTTTTTTGTGTTGCATAATTTTATTCGGTGCAATCATTATCACTACGGGTTATTTGAGGAGTACAGCGATGCTTGAGCAGATTACGATAAATTTTGAAATCCACCAGAACAACCAGGAATACGAATTAAAGTTGACGTGAGCAGCAACGAAATGAATGTCGTACGCAACCGTATCGCAAATCGGTTATGGCGCGCAGAAGCAAAACGGCGATGTCATGCACTTTCTATTTGTATTTTAAATTCGTATCAGTACTTTGTGTGTATGAAGATTGATTTTCAAAATTTTTATTAAATCCATGAAATTAATGTAGACATCTATTTTTTTAAATGTCTTCTACACATTTGATTTATTTGATAAAATGTTATCAATAAATACTTGATTGTCAGCACGTTGCTCCTACGCGTCTCATCGTGTGGTGGTCTATGTAAAAATAGAGAGAAAAAAAAAAGACATGGAGAAGTAAAAAAAATAAAAATAAAACTAAAAGGCTTCAGGAAGCATATTTTTGTCGCTTATTACTTGTTCCTACCCCTGGAGCCCACAAATTCATATTAGAAAAAAAATAAGCCAACCCATTTTTTCTTCTTACTAGTTCAAAATAAGTAGAGTTGAATAATTCTTGGTTCCCAAACAAGCCCTTAATCTTTTGTAGGTTGGGATAGAGGATTCGATAGTTGGCTCAATCCCCCCTATAATCTTGGACGTAAGTAGCAACCCTCGCCAACCCAAAGTCAGAAAGTTTAGCATTAAAATCCTGCCATATTAATCTATTCTCAGCTGATCGCCCGATATACATAATAAAGCAACACGGCAAGGCGAGCATGTCGACTTTTCTCAAGTCTTTCCAACTTACCATATCTAACAGAATGTTAGAAGCCTTGAAAACACGACATATGACAGGTTGTTCAGACTCATGCAGGAAGGCAAGCCCACGAGCGGCACCAACTGCGACTTTCACCCTTACTCCCCACGGAAGCGGTTGTGGCCAGGTTGCAATTACATTAAGGTATGTTCAGATACCATGGTTAGAAGGTCACATCACGTTAACAAAGTTAAGATGGGAGAAAAAAAGAGTGACTCACTTCCGAAAAGATGACTCTCGAGGCTACCTCTGGGCATGTACTCATAGACCAAAAGCCGGTGCTCTCCTTCCTGGCAGTAGCCAATGAGCTTGACAAGGTTCGGGCGGCGAACTTGACCGAGATAGTTTACTTCAGGAATAGCTGAATTGATAATGTCAGCAGCTGTGTTGTCGTATTTAGCTCGAGTTTTGTCATTCTGTGTTGTTAGTGGGTCGGCTCACCAACAAATTCGTCTTAAAAGATATTGCACCGACCATGCAATGATTTTTTGGATAAGATACTGCCAACAGTTGAGTAAAGCAACAACTTAATTCAGATGTAATGACACAATTACAAACTGTAGAGGCAGATTTTTGGCTCTGAATTCGCCCCCGAATTCGTCTCCTGAAACACTAATTTATCTCAAAACAAAGCAGGAGGAAAGTAAGAGATGAAGAGAGACCAGAGATGTAGAGGAGAAAGAAAAAAGCAATAAAGAAAGAAGAACTAAGGGAAGAGAAGATGGAGATCCATGAACTGTACAAGAGAATGAAGAGGAAACCTTGGGTTGGCTTACATCGTTACTGAGTAGAAATTGATCGATGAACTGTGCAAAAAGAATGAAGAGGAAACCAACTGTCTAGTCATTGTCGGTTCATTTAATTGTTTTGATTTCAACCGGTTTGATGCAACCTACCAATTTAATTTTTGCTGATCCGGCGCACCAATTATTACACGTCAGCATATTTAACGGAAATCGTAACCAAAGGTGAAAGTAGGAAAAGGGTTAAAGGTATTGGGTGATAATAGAAGGAAAAGAAGGAAGCGAGTGAAAATAGAAAAGTAACGGAAGTTTTTCTGCTAAAAGCGTACTTTTTCCCTTTTTCTTAATAAGGTTGTTCGCTGTTATGGAAAATATATACAATGGCTTTAAAAAATTTTGTTTTAGCCCCGTTTACCATGGGGGAAAGAAATATCGGAAATGAAATTTCAAGCTTTCAGCAAAGCTTCCAATTACCGATTCGTAGTATAGCAAGTTAGCAACGATCACTTCAGATTCCAACTATTAACTATTAAGATGGTAATCCGATCATCTCATATGCTCAAGATTCTTGGTTTTTTTTTAGTAAAGTACAAAAACACCTCCTTATGGTTAGAGATTGAAACAAATTGGACCATATATTTTTTCAATGGACAACTAACACACCGTAGTTTACTCCGTGGGAAATAAAAGACCTCACTGCTACTTTTTTCTTCACTTTTGGTTTCCTTTTACATTTTTTAACTTTCTAATACTAAATTTTTTTTGTCATTTTTATTTTCAGCTTTCAAGAATTTTTCACTTTAGTCCTATCCACGGAACGGAGGGACTGGGCAACAAATCGACAACCTTGACTCCACTCCCGTGGTCGCCGACGTCCTCTGCAGGTGTCGGCGACCATCAGGGTAGGGTCAAGGTCGCCAATAGGTGGCCCCAACCCTCGAATTGATCGGGACTTGAGTTGAGGTCTCAACCAACTCGGGGGTTGGGGCAGTCAATGGACTTTTTCGACCCCACCCCCGTGGTAGATTGCACCCGCAGAGGATGTTGAGAACCACGAGATTGGGGTTGGGATGCCGATTGGCGGCACCAACTCCCGAATTGGTTGGGACCTTGATCCCAGCTTTTCAGTAGGACTAAAGTGAAAAATTCTTGAAATGTTGAGTATAAAAATGACAAAGAAAAAAGTTTAGGATTAAAAAGAAAAAAAATGTAAAAGGTTGAGGATAAAAAATGAAGAAAAAAGTAGCTGTAACTTTCTTTATGCGTCAGGAGTAAATTACATGATGTTAGTTGTCATTGAAAGGTTCAATTCTATAACTAGAAGGGGATATTTTATCCTTTTCCCTTTCTTATTATTATTATTTTTCTTTTTTTAAGCTATGCGTAATTAAGCTTGCCTGAAATGTCGCTGGTTAGCCTATCGCAGTCCCATGTATTCTTCACCGTCACCATCTATCTATGTTAATCTTCTTGTCGGTTTTTTCCTTCTTCTCGACAACCGCTCCATCCAGTCTCCCCTCCCCAAATATATCTACGCAGTCCACAACGTAACTAATGAATGTAGAGAACTCCGTGCAGTCCCATCCGAGATGGGTTGGTTCTCGATACCCAGGGCTTCTGGTACACCCGCCAACTGAGTAGCATCATCTAGGTTCAACACCACTTCGGGGCCCTGGACTCCGACTCGATTGGAATCATATAGGAAGACATCAACACAATTGAAACCCAACTCGATATTCTGAGAGCATCAAAAAAACAATATACATGTCCCCAATGCCTGCCTCAGTTTTCTCTTGCACTTTATTAAGAAAAGAGGGTTTGGTTTTTGGGACAGGGCACTGATTCAACTCCATTTCCTTTTGCACACTCAGCAACAACATTAACAGCACAGATGGACCACAAACGGAGATCCTAAACCATTTTGGTCTCTGGTGAGGGGAAAAAGAATCCTTTTGCTGGGCATCGCCAACAGCGCCTAAATTATTAATTTTCTCAATAATCTGCTGAAGAGAAGTAAATGAGAAGAATGAGAGCAGCGACTGCACTAAGATGCAGATTCCTTAGCAATCTTTTCGGCCTTGGCAAGGACTTCCTCGATGCCTCCAACCATGTAGAATGACTGCTCGGGGAGATCATCGTACTTCCCATCCAACACACCCTGAAGCAAGAAAAATCATGTCAACAGATTAATGACAGTCAAATTATCCAATTCTTTAAGCAGGCCCAATAATTCCCAATGACTGTCTGTTTTTTACTCCTAGAATGTGGAACATCATGGGGCAAGTCAACATGAAGCACACAAGGAGCATACCAAGAGCTCACTCGTCAATGGCTTAACCAGAAGAAGCACATTGATTTCCGACAAACAGAAAAAGGCGGTACATTCATATGGAAGAAGTTTAGCAACTAGAACTACAACTGCAAATCTGAATTAGAATTACTAACATTTTAACTCCATTACATTCTTATCCTACAGGAAAGAGATTATCTAGAAGCAAAGTCCACAAAAAATCTAGGGTACAAAACAGCAGAATGAACAGCAGCTAAGAGGAACTTCTATAGAAAGGTTTCGGGCTTTCCCATTTCCTATTGCTACTAAAGGAACTTAACAGTACCACAACAAATGAAGCGCCATATATCCAATCTAGGCTAACGATCTTAATGCCTGATGGGCAGACCCTTTTAAAGAAAATGTGTTTCCCTGTTCCAATGTCGCAAAATTTCAAGCTCCCTGTAACAAAATCATAAGAATTATAGATATTACCAGAGATAGATACATACCTGGAAGCTGGCAATGCTCTCCTTCAATTCGACATACTTGCCAGGGGCACCCGTGAAGACTTCAGCAACATGGAAAGGCTGGCTCAAGAAACGCTGGATCTTACGGGCACGAGCGACAGTCAATTTGTCATCTTCACTGAGCTCATCCATTCCCAGAATAGCAATAATATCCTGAAGATTTTTATAGTTCTGAAGAACCTTTTGCACTCCACGAGCTGTGTTGTAGTGATCCTCCCCCAAAATGTGAGGAGAGAGCATACGGGATGTCGAGTCGAGGGGATCCACAGCAGGATAGATTCCAAGTTCTGAAATCTGCTCATTATTGGAAGGTTAAATACATTAGAGCATAATCTCTTGAATAACAAAATAAAGTAAAAACACTACCAATACGCGGTCTAATAGTTTTAAGATATAAAGACCTGTCGCGACAACACAGTTGTAGCATCCAAGTGGGCAAAAGTGGTAGCAGGGGCTGGATCTGTCAAGTCATCAGCAGGCACATAAATGGCTTGCACTGATGTGATGGAGCCTTTCTTCGTGGTTGTAATACGCTCCTGAAGACCTCCAAGATCTGTAGCCAAGGTTGGTTGGTAACCCACGGCAGAAGGAATACGACCAAGCAGCGCAGACACCTCAGAGTTCGCCTAGTGAAACAAAAAACAAGGATTAATGCCAATGCTTGCAAATTCAACAATAAATTTAACAAACAAAAACTGTCAATCATGCAAGCTTTACTTGCGTGAATCGGAAAATGTTGTCAATGAAAAGCAGCACATCCTGCCCTTCAGCATCACGGAAGTGCTCTGCCACAGTAAGCCCAGTAAGCCCGACACGAGCACGGGCACCAGGGGGCTCATTCATTTGACCATAGACAAGAGCACACTTGCTATCAGCCTGCAAAATGAAAGGTATACCAGAATTACTGTCAACTACAAAAGAAAAGCTAAAAGAACATAAACCAATATATACTAATAATGAAAAGAAACTGAAGCACATCACTGCACAATACTGACCTGCTTCTCCCCTAGCTTAATGACACCACTCTCAATCATTTCCCTGTACAAGTCATTGCCCTCACGAGTACGCTCTCCCACACCAGCAAACACAGAGAAACCACCTGATGAAAGAATCACCTAGTATCACGCAAATGTAAAGCCAAGCAGGCCACCAAGGAAAGAAAAGTTTAATTTTTATCTGTCAAACATACCATGAGCTTTTGCAACATTGTTAATAAGCTCCATGATTAGCACAGTCTTTCCAACACCAGCACCACCAAAGAGTCCAATCTTTCCTCCTCTTTGGTATGGAGCGAGCATGTCAACGACCTGAAATCAAAACAAGCTAGTCCAATTTACTTGTGTTCACAAAAGCCATTTGAGAATGAAAAGGATCCAATTCCATCAAGTCTACAAGAGAAAAGGAATCATGGGACAAACAAACTGTCTTACTATAATTGTGAGGTATATTACCTTAATACCAGTGACAAGGATCTGTTGCTCAGTCGCCTGCTCCACAAATGCCGGAGCTTCTCTGTGGATGGGCAGGTAGTGGTCGGTCTCTGTTGAGGGATAATGAGACTTTTAGATTCATCTCAACTGAAACAGAATATAAAAAACCGATAAAACAGTCAAGTAAATTACTCACTGAGTTCTCCTCTTTCATCAATGGCCTCTCCGATGACATTAATGATACGGCCAAGTGTAGCCCTCCCAACCGGCACCTGAACCGACAAGCGAAAGAGAAATAAGGAATCACGCCTTGTCACTGAACAACAACACAAACATAAATCACAGTAATCAACAAGGTCCGCAATTCAGTATAAGCAAATCGAACACAACAGACAGCTTCCACAAGACATCATCATGCCAACAGAAAAGCAAAACAAGAACTGAGTGACAGTAAGCCGGAGACGAAGTGGTGCGAATGTTTTAATCAAACTGAAACTGATCTGATTCTCAGCTACCTCATTTACTAAATCTGCAAACCATAAAACCCCTCTGCTACAACAGATTCAATCGGAATATAGTCAAGAATTCAACCGATTACTCTCAGATCTAAATCTCATCGGCCAATCCGCCACAAAATCACAAGCAAAGACGTACCAAGGCCGAGATTTCGATCCGACAAGATTGAAAAGCTAGACTTTACTTCATATAAGAAATTGGATCCAAGCAAAAAAGGATCAATCAATGAGATCGATTGGGGTCTCACAGTGATAGGGGAGCCAGTGTTGAGCACGCGCTGGCCACGGACAAGACCCTCAGTCCCGTCCATAGCGATAGTCCTGACCACATTTTCCCCCAAGTGCTGGGCAACCTCAAGCACCAGCCTTATGGAGTGGCCCTGCACCTCGAGGGCCGTGAGGATGGGGGGCAGCCCCTCATTGAACCGGACATCTACGACGGCACCGATCACCTGGCAGACCTGGCCGATCGCGCCGGCGCCGGTGAACTCATCGGTGATCTTCCCCTTCCCGGCGTCCTTCGTCGGGGGAGGCGGGGAGGGCGGCGAGGCAGCCGCGGCGGATGTGGCGTACTCCGCCGCTCGAGTGAGGAGGTATCCGGCCGGGGAGGGGCGGTGGGAAGCGTAGGGGCAGGGGGAAGCCTTGGGGCCGGAGAAGGCGGACCTGGAGGACGGAGATCGGCGGGCCGAGGATCGGAGAAATGTGGATAAGAGCCTGCGTGAAGCCATGGACGAGGCTTCAGAGGAGAGCGAGACAGAGTATTAGGGTTAGTGGGAGGCTGTCTTTCAGAGCTACTATATGCTCGGCAGTCCAGCTGAGACTCCGCTTTGCTTGAGTTATCCTCTGCTCCCGTTTCCACCTATACCAATCGTACCATCACCGTTGATCTGACGTAATGTCTCTGATACGTCCGAGAGCTTGGCACGTGTGCAGCATCAGTGGCTCAGATCTCGGCGAAATGATTGGATCGTGGTGGGGGCGGCGCAGGCGATTAGTGAGGTTCCGTTTACTATTTCAGTATTTCTGCTGCTCCGCTAGAAATTAGAATATATTCGTTTTTCTCTCTCCTTTTTCTTCCAATTTGTGCGTTCTGAATTGAGTGTTCGACCCGTGGGGTGGAGGATACGACGACGTTCCGAGGGTCAGTTTCATTCCGCCTGATTAGGCGAACAAGAAGTCAAACGGGCAGCGCCCATCAAGCGTCTCCGACATTGCCAATGTTTAAAATTTGAAGCGCCATTTGAACACGGAGATTGTCATTCCAAGAGAGTTAGCCCCCGAATTTCACATTAAATTAGTGTCGCTGTAGTGGAATTAGCGATAAATTGAATGAACAGGGAATATGGATTGATAAGTAAAAGAGTTGAGATTACACGTGAATATATCTGTATAGTTGAATGTACTAGAAAAAATGAGAATTGCAACTTTAATTGGTGTAAGTTAATGGATAGAAATGGTTAGAATAAAGATACAAAGTTATCCATCATGTACAAACTAGTAGCTTTTTTAGAACTTTATCCATACATATAATATAATGAACCTTTCCTTGTATAGAGGAAAATAATTATTATGTTTAGACATATGTAATATATAATATCGTGAATAATTTAAATAATAAAAATATTTTTGAGTATAATAAATAATTATACTTAATTAAGTAATAATTAATAAATTTAATTTTAATAAATATGAATTTTACTTTTTAATCATATTGGGTCTATTGCCGAGTGGGCTTGAGAAGCTCGTTGCGGGCCCAGTGAAGGTCTACACAACGCAGCCCGGCACATCTAATCTATGTTTGAGTTATGCTTGGGGAATAATCATGTTTAATGTGCTTTCCTAATATATCGACTTGCAAGATATATTTGGGATATCGAGAATCTCTCTAATGATAGGTAGCAAATTATATCTCTAATCTCCTATAAATATGGAGGCACATTCTTTGATTGTTTTGATTGCACACTTCTATCTAATGTAAGGTTTATAGTGACTTGAGTGTCGAAGAGGGAAATCCGGACACCACCCCCGATCTTCTCTTCGTGCAGGCGAAGGTGGTTCATGTCTCGTACATTCATCTTTAACAACAAGCATGCGGATTGCTCATGATATACTACGGATTTTCTAGATCCGAAACAATATATTTACATAAAAATGAAGAAAAGGTAATTTCAATATAAATTAAACAAAATAGATTACAAGATATAACCATATATCAAATACAACAAAATAAAATTATAATAAGATAGTCACATCCTTAACAGAGTCTCTATTTTAAGCTTGGTTTGGGAGTGTTATTACTAGAAAAAAAAATGTGTTGAAACATAATTGCCAAAAAATTATTGTTGATTCTCAAAAGTTGTTGGGCGTTTGGCATCCTATTTTCTAAATCCGCTAAAACTAAATAAAAACTACTTTTGCAATTTTTCATGAAAGCTAAAAATAACTAAATAATAACAACACCGCTAGGAACAACAACAACGGCAATAATACTAATACTAATAATATAATGGTAGTTTTTAAAAAGCACCCATCAACACTAATGATTGGCCTATAGCCCTTCACAATCTTGTTCTCACAGCTTTAATAATGACATAAAATCTGTCAAACACACTTGATTTTATTAGTATTAGCCTCTGAACCATTATATGCACAGTGAAACCCGTGTTTGGTCTTCTCAACTCATCAGCAAAAGCCCACATCAGCGCACACTCTACTTTTTTTATCGCTAATAAAAATATCATACACTTTCTCCTTTGCCCTCATACATTGGGATCTAAAAACCTCCACATGTCGCTATTTTTTCACCACCATTTCAAATTCAATCAATTTCGTGATTAGCATAGCCCTAATAGTGCCAATGTATTATCTTGCCAATCATGCGTTATTCACTATGTTGTTCTTGAAAGTCACAGTGCAAGTGTGTTTATTTAGCAACCTCTTAACATGATAAGCTCCTAGGTTCTTTATAAATCTAGCATAAATTTTTTAGGACTCAATTCCCCTTTACCCCTAGCTCCTATATACTCTCGACAATTCTTCTTGTGGTATGAATTCTTTTGAGTTTTCACAGCATATAATGATGCATCCTTGAATTATTTCCCATCATCAAACAACTACCCAACACAGAAAGTAGGACTATCAAAAGTTAGATCAAACTGAGGAAAGGTTTCTCCCTCCTCACTATCCTCAAGCTCTACATATGATCCTTCTTGTTCAATATTGCTGTAGACATTATCTGATGATGGGTAATCTCTGCTATCCTTCCTTTCCACCATAATATCTACTAGTAATATTTTTCATTTTCCTCCCTATTTTTCTCTTTGTCATGCCTTACCTTCTTTATAATTGTCTTCAAATCCTTGTATAGCTTCACATTCTTCAAGTTGTCCTTTCTCTTCATCTTGGCAACCTTCAATTGGTTCACAATCTAAGTATACTCAAAATCATCATCTTTACTTTCATCCTAGGCACATATTCAAGATCTCTCATTATCACTCTCAAAGTTCTCTTCACCTTATCTAAACCTCTGTCACCATCACTTCCTTGTGTATCAAAAGGACAACATACAATTTACAGCTCTTAAATTCATCTAAGTATTTTGCGTCATCAATTCCTCTGGCTATATCTACCCCATCAGTTTGCATTTCTTCAATTCCTCTACCAGCATTTACTCTTGTGCGCACCCGAATTTCATCTCGTCGGGGCACACATGCGCGCGCCTAAATGCAACTCAGCTTGGGAGTGTCCACCTTCCCGGGGATGCGCAACGGACGCACGTGAGAAAGAGTCGCCACTACCTGTTTACGACCCGTAGGTCGAGGGCCGGTGAGTCGCCCGGGTCTAGGGGTATGGATACACCTAGTATGCTAAGGCAATGGTCTTGTACGAAACCGAAAATTCCTAATTCGGGGGTTCTATTACGTGTGGGCCTATATCCCACACGCCCTTTCGGTACTCTAGCTTGCTAGGCTTGCCATTTTATTTATTTACCGCATGATTAAGTTCCGCTCATCTTACGCGTTTTGACACCGTAAATTCGAAGAAACACTCCGACCGTTCGCTCTCCGACTGGGATTCTTATATGAATAAACGTACAACATAAATCCTTACATTGTCCTCTCAAATAAATAAAATACAAATTATAACAATTGAATCCCAGTCGGTTCGCGTTCGGTCATTATTCCACTCGTGCTCACCGTGTGGTTTGAAAAGACTGAAATTGAAATTAAGGTGCGCACTCGGTGTTTAGGGGATTAGATCCCGTAATCTACGATTGGGGCGTTGGACCCCATGTGAATCGTATCCTAAAGGATCGGGCTCAACCCGCATAACAAATAAGTGCAAGAATGCAACAAGTAAGCGCAAATAAACAAACAATGAGATTTTGTTATTGCCGAATTTACATGAGTTAATCAATTATTATCCGGGGTATCTTGGCATACAAATCCTACCCTAAAACAAACAAATAGGATGATAGATAGGGTATGTAGCATTCGGCATCATTTAACGGACTCGACAGACATGATGTCCATAGTCAAGTCTCGAATGAGTGGGTTATTTTTAGATTATTTTGTATCGTGACAATATGGCTTTTACAGATTAAGAGTATTTTCACCTAAAACCCAAAACCTAACCCTCTATTTGACTATTACCCGTATTTGATTTAAGCCGAGTTTGAAAGTAATCTGTTTTTCCATGTTTTAACCCGTTCTAAACACAAACCTACACTAGAGTGACGGCAGGACAAGAACCGGTAATCATGCCATTGAATCGGTAAATATGTGTGTGCATGAAAATCAATATTACGTTGTACGTATCTCGGTGCTTTTGAAATTGTGAATTTTGAAAAGGGCATGACTAACAGTTCTTGAATTGTCGATGCGATTACAGATTATTAATCGGTTCGTACAATTCATTTAAAGAGTCAAGTGATTTAGTTTAGCCAAATTTAACGTCCCGATTACCCCGCATGTAGAATTTTAGGTTAATAAGAAATTTGTCGAATGCTTTGGTCTACGGATTTCGAGTCGTCGAGATAGCCATTAGTTGACCGTCCGATAAACTCTAATTTCCGACATGGTCACGTTGTATACATATAATTACAAAAATAAAATATTTAAATGAGGCACATACATTGTCGGTGGGTGATCCAAGTAGGAAAGGGTCGGATATTTTTAGAAAATGTCCAGGGGACTGAATTGAACGATTTTAAAAGAGCAGGGACTGATTTGAAAATTCGGATGAAGTTTCGGGGACCGATTTGAAAATTCTGAAAAAATTGGGGACTATGTAAAAATTACTGAAAATATCCCAGGATTGTTTGAAACGAATTTGAAAATCTGGACTGATCTAGAAACAAAAAATGGCCCCAGGATTAAACTGAAACAGCTTGGAAAGTTCCTTGGGATGCTTGAAAAATTCTAGGAATTCCAGGACTGATTGGAAAATAGTAAAATGACTGGGACTTGATTGAAAAGAAATTTTGAAATTCGGGGCAGATCTGAAAAGGTGAAAAATGGCCCCGGGACTAAACTGAAACAACTTGGAAAGTTCTTTGGGATGCTTGAAAAATTCTGAAAAATCCAAGGACTGATTGGAAAATAGTAAAATGACTGGGACTTGATTGAAAATAATTTTAGAGTTCGGGGCAGATCTGAAAAAGGTGAAAAGTGGCCTCGGGATTAAATTGAAACAACTTGGAAAGTACTTTGGGATGGTTGAAAAATTCTGAAAAATCCAAGGACTGATTGGAAAATACTAAAATGACCGGGACTTGATTGAAAATAATTTTTAGAGTTCGGGGCAGATCTGAAAAAGGTGAAATGCACCCTCTGGACTAAACTGAAACAACTTGGAAAGTTATTTGGGATGGTTGAAAAATTCTTAAAAATCCAAGGACTGATTGGAAAATAGTAAAATGACCGGGACTTGATTGAAAATAATTTTTAGAGTTCGGGGCAGATCTGAAAAAAGTAAAATGCGCCCTCTGGACTGAAATGTGACAAAATGAAAAGTTCGTAAAATCGAGTTCGGGACAAATCCGATCGCCCACGCGACCCAAGAAAACTCATTTCACATTATATCCATCAAGCAAGCATTAATATTAATGAAAGGAGCCCTAATCATGGTACTAAGTCGAGAATTTACCTAATCCGGAAAGTTGAGGGGCTTCTCTGTAAAATAAAATAAAATAATAAAAAAAAGCCGGACAATTGGGTCGGATCGGATCGCCTAGCCCGCCCAAAGGAGAAACCGCCCGGAAGGGCGCTGGGTCGGATTGGGCGCGTTGGGCCGAATGGACTTGGGCTGGGCCTGCGAAGAAAGAGAAATGGGCCGAGGCCCGTTAGCCGGCGGGCGTCGGGATCGCCGGGAGCGGCGGCTACGACTCTGCGTGCGGCGGTTCTCGGCCTTGGACGCCACGACGACGGCACGAGAGGGTGCGGGAGATAGCTCTGGGCGCCGCCGATACTTCACCGTGGTCGATCGGGACCTCACCGGTGCTTAATCAGTCGGAATCAGGGGGAAAAGCCGCGTTTTCCGGCGAAAGTTCCGAGTTCTTCGATTTCAAAATTCGCCAAATCGAGAGCCAATTTTCTGTTTTTCCTTGCTGGGTTTTGTCCGTGCTCCTCCGAATTGTATTTCTCTTCATTTAATTGCAATTCAATCTTCTTTTCCGTTAAGATTTCGGCCGATTTAGCGGAAAATCGCGGAAATCCGCGATATTGGGGATCCTAGGCCGGCGAGGTCGCGGGCAGCCGGCGAGCGCTGCCCGGCCTGCCCGAATCGATTTTTTTTTTTAAGGAAAAGACCGGCGGGTCACGGGTAGCCGGTCAACGCTGCCCGGTTCGCCTGACTTCTTTTTTCTTTTTTTCTTTTTTTGTTTTTTTTAAAGAAAAGGTAATAAATTGGGAAATGACAATTTTGCCCCCCCTTCCGGAGCCGATGGACCGAAATTGAGTACTGACAGCTTGCCCCTCTTTGGTTGTGTGCTCGGATAGAGAATGCAGCCAAAGACCATAAGAAGCACCCCGTCTGATCTCTGCGACCGTCCTGGCATCTTTCCCCACAGCCACTTGTTCTCTCTGGTTTTGGATTCATGGGATAGAGTTGGATGGACGTATGTACCTGAAAGAAGTGAAGAGGTGGTTTATGAATCCAAAAGCAATAAAGGTGGACTTATGGCCTTGAAAGCAGTAAAGATGGGTTTACGGGCCCAAAGAAAGTAAAAAGGTGGGTGTCCAAACCCAAAGTAATAAATGTGGGTGTCTAAACCCAAAGCAATAAATGGTGGGTGTTCAAACTCAAAGCAATAAAAAGGTGGGTGTCCAAACCCAAAGTAATAAATGGTGGGTGTCCAAACCCAAAGCAATAAAAAGGTGGGTGTCTAAACCCAAAGTAATAAATGTAGGTGTCTAAACCCCAAAGTAATAAATTGTGGGTGTCCAAACCCAAAGCAGTAAAGAGTGGGTGTCCAAACCCAAAGCAGTAAAAGGTGGGCATTTGTACCGAAAGCAGTAAAGGTGAGTGTCCAAACCCAAAGCAGTAAAAGGTTGGTGTCCAAATCCAAAGCAGTAAAAGTGGGTGTCCAAACCCAAAGCAGTAAAGGTGGGTGTCAAAACCCAAAGCATTAAAAGGTGGGTGTCCAAACCCAAAGCAGTAAATGTGGGTGTCAAAACCCAAAGCATTAAAAGGTGGGTGTCCAAACCCAAAGTAGTAAAAGGTGGGTGTCCAAACCCAAAGCAGTAAAAGGTGGGCGTTTGCACCCAAAGCAGTAAAGGTGGGTGTCCAAACCCAAAGCAGTAAAGGTGGACGTCCAAACCCAAAGCATTAAAAGGCGGGTGTCCAAACCCAAAGCAGTAAAAGGCGGGTGTCCAAACCCAAAACAGTAAAAGGTGGGTGTCCAAACCCAAAACAATAAAAGTGGATTCGGTCATCAAGAATGGCTTGAGAACTTGAGAGAGTTGACTTGGGCCCGATGAAACCGACGGATTCGTCAAATAATGGTGCTAGGTGCCTCATTGAGGGCCTTTCGCTCGAGTTTGAGATTGCGATCTTGTCGTATGAGGCAGACATGAGTCCGTTAGGGAGAGACGCCTCTTAGGATCCACATGCCTGTACCTGCATAGGAGGGTGACAGCTAATGGTCGTTGTCAGTCGCGTGAAACTGCTGGAATTACAATGTGTAAAGGAAATCTAGGTAATGATGCTTCGGGGATTTGAACTTGGTGACCATTTGAGGGGTGGCCGTGTCCCGAACTCACGTTTGACCAAAAGAAAGGCTTTTCGCAAAATGTGGGCATGGCCCACAGAACTTTGAATAAAGGTAAAAGGAAGGATCTTTAGGATCCTCCAAATCAAGGATACGATTCGACCCCATTTCGAGGCGCGTCTCGAGCCTTGAGAGTCGAGAAGAGTTTGTTTGCGTTGAGAACTGCCAAACCACTACTAGTTGTAGCTTCACGCGGGGTGCTGCTGTTCTTTCGTGGTCAAACCGACAATTGCCCCTAACTTTTTCCCAGGCCGCAAAACGCGTGACGACCTGACGGGATATTTTATTTTGACTTTTCTCTCATGAATGCTCTCCTTTTACTACGACCGCCCAAGATAGGGTCCGATCGCATCTCTCGATTCCTCTAACTTTTGCCTAGACCGCCCTTTGCGGGTTTTCAGCCTAGCAAGGAATATGATTTATGCTCTCCTTTTGTCACGGCTCCCCTTTACAGGATTTTAAGCCGTGCCCCTCGTTCCCTAACTTTTGCCTAGGTCGCCTCGAGGAGGTTTTCGACCTAACGGGAAATTTATTCTTTTCTCTCAAAGGTGATCTTAGATGGAAAGAGTACAGGTGTTGATGACAGGAAGCGTTGAGGAGACATGAGCGTGGAGTTTGAAGAATACAGAAGAAGACAAATGTCGGAAATGTGGCTTGCAGTCTGCGGGGACATGAAGAGGCTGCAGAATGACCAAGAAAGCTATCAGGGATAGTACTTCTTGAGGGCGTCAGCGTTGACTGGGAGCGCATTTTCGGTCCCGTTCATGTCACTTAAGATAATTGCTCCTCCAGAGAAGGTTTCCCTAACGACGAAGGGCCTGTCATACTTGTATGCGAACTTGCCCCAAGAGTCAGGTGTAATGTGAAGAACCTTCCGCAGGACAAGGTCACCAGGGTTGAATTCGCGGTGGCGGACTCTTGCATTGAATGCTCGGGCCATTCTTTGTTGGTAGCATTGGCCGTGGCATAGCGTTGTTAGCTGCTTCTCGTCGATGAGATTGAGCTGTTCATAGCGTTGCTTCGCCCATTCTGCTTCTTCAAGCTCGGACTCGGCCAGGACCCTCATGGAAGGAATCTTCACTTCAATTGGGAGGACGATTTCCATGCCGTAGACCAAAGAGTACGGAGTTGCCCCGGTTGAAGTGGGGATAGATGTTCGGTATGCTAAGAGAGTAAAACGGAGCATCTCGTGCCAATCCTTATAGGTCACCGTCATTTTTTCGATGATCTTCTTGATGTTTTTGTTCGCAGCTTCCACCGCACCGTTCATTTGGGGACGTTACGGTGTGGAGTTACGATGCTGCACTTTGAATTGCTCGCAGAGTTCATCGATGATCTTGTTGTTCAAGTTCTTAGCGTTGTTAGTGATGATTGTCGCGGGGACTCCGTATCGGGTGATGATGTTGCACTTGAGGAAGCGTGCCACGACCTTTGCGGTGACCGAAGCAAGCATTATGGCCTTGATCCACTTGGTGAAGTAGTCAATTGCCACCAAAATGAAAAGGTGTCCGTTGGATGCTCTGGGATTGATAGGGCCGATCACATTTATGCCCCACATTGAAAAAGGCCACGGGGCTGCCATCGGATGTAGCTCATTGGGGAGTGCTTTGATATGGTCGGCGTAGACCTGGCACAAGTGGCAGTGTCTGACGTGTTTGGCACAGTCGGCCTCCATGGTGGACCAGAAGTAATCCAAACGCATAAGTTTCTTAGCGAGCATGAGCCCGCTCATGTGGGGTCCGCAACTTCCCTCATGTACCTCTCCCATAAGGCGTTGTGCCTCAATTTCATCGACACACCGGAGTAGTGTGGCATCGAAGGAACGGCGATAAAGGACCTCTCCACTCAGGAAGTAATGTGCTACGAGTCGCCGAAGTGTTTTTCTGTCACGCCGGTTGGCAAATGTCGGGTATTGGCCGGTTTGCAGAAAATGTTTGATGTCTTCATACCATGGCTATTCGTCAGTTGCCTCGATTACGTCGCAGTGAGCAGGGCCCTTGGCAATCTCAATTTCGAGTGGCTCAATGAGATTCTCTTTCGTGATGCTCACCATGGATGCGAACGTCGCAAGTGCATCTGCGAATTGGTTCTTGATGCACGGTGTGTATGTGAATGAGATTTTCTCGAAGTTCTCCGCTAACTCCTCGAGATACTCGTGATATGGCACTAGCTTCGCGTCCTTCGTCTTCCATTGCCCCAACGTCTGGAAAATTGTAAGCATGGAATCACCAAACACTTCTAGTTCCTTCACCTTGAAGTTGATCGCCGCTTGCAGACCGAGGATGCATACTTCGTATTCGGCCACGTTATTAGTGCAGGGAAAATCAACCTTTGCTGCGACCGAATAGTAGTGTCCGTCGGGGGATATCAGTACTGCACCAATGCCGGACCCAGTGGAATTTATTGCGCCGTTGAAATACATCCCCCATGCGAATTTGTTCTCCTCACTGTCCACTTGGAGAATCCATTCGTCCAGAAAGTCAGAGTTGATCCGCAATTGCCTGCCCCTTAACTGATGTGCGGGGCACGTATTTAATGTCGTATTCCGTCAGCTAACATCGCCACTTTGAAATATTCTTCATGGAAGATGGACTATCGAACAAGTACTTCAGGGGATCCGCTTTTGACGATAAGCGAATAGTATGATAGAGAGTGTACTGCCGGAGCCGCTACATGACCCACACCAGCGCGCAGCACATCTTCTCAATCTCCGGGTAGTTGGACTCCCCTTCGGTGAACTTCTTGCTTAAATAGTAAATGGCATGTTCTGCGCGCATGGACTCGTCTTTCTGCCCTAACATGCATCCTAGGGATTGCCGGCGCACTGTCAGATAGAGAATAAGAGGGCGATCTGGAGTAGGCGGGACCAATACAGGGGGTTGAACCAAGTATGCCTTGATAGTGTCAAAGGCCTTCTGACATTCTCTGTCCCACTTAATCGCTGCATTTTTGCGAAGTAAGCAGAAGAGTGGTTGACATTTGTCTGTCCGGTTTGTAATGAAACGCGCAATGTAGTTCAACCGTCCCTAGAAGCCTCGTACTTCACGGACTGTCGATGGTGGAGGTAGCTCCCTGATTGCCTTCACCTTGTCGGGATCAACCTCGATGCCTCGTTCGCTGACCACGAAATCTAGTAGTTTCCCTGACTTGGCGCCGAATGTACATTTTGCCGGGTTAAGTCGAAGCTTGTACTTCTTGAGTCAGTCGAAGAGGCGTTTTAGATTAATGAGATGATCCTCTCCTTCTTTTGATTTAGCAATCACGTCGTCGACGTAGACCTTGATCTCTTTATGCATCATATCGTAGAATAGCGTGACTATGGCCCTTTGGTATGTTGCCTCGGCATTTTTGAGGCCGAAAGGCATGACTCGATAACAGAAAGTGCCCCACATTGTGATGAACGTCATCTTGATCTTGTCCTCATCGGCCATCCGAATCTGGTTGTACCCGGAGAAGCCATCCATGAAGGAGAACAATGTATGGCGTGCTATGTTGTCAACTAAGACGTCAATGTGAGGCAGGGGGAAGTTATCCTTGGGGCTAGCCTTGTTGAGGTCCCGATAGTCGACGCAAACTCTTACTTTTCCATCTTTCTTTTCCACAGGCACAATGTTCACCACCCACTCAGAGTAATTACAAACTTCCAGGAAGCCCGCGTTGATTTGCTTGATGACCTCTTCTTTAATGCGGAGGAGAAGGCCGGCTCGCTGACGCCGTAAATGCTGTCGTTTGGGTAGAAACCTCTCCGTATCGAGCGGAAAGAAGTGCTTAACTATTGAGGGATCCAGACCTGGCATGTCGGCGTAAGACCAAGCAAAGACTTCTTGGTACTCCTTGAGGAAATTGATCATTCAGGCCTGCTGTGTGGGGTCGAGGCTCATCCCGATCTTCAGGATATGAGGCTCTCCTTCGGTACCCACGTTGAACTCTTTTGTCGGCTCAACTGAAGTGAATTGACGGTTCTCAAGGCGGCGCAAACTCTCCTCTATCTCGGGCACTCAACCATCCTCGTCGAGCCCTTCCCCGAAGTATATGGGTTGGGACTCTTCGAGGTGTTCCTCGGATGAGTTCGAATTGACGTGTCGAAGATTTGGATTCGAGTGAAGCTTGGCAATTCAAACGAATAGTCTTAGAAATTTAGAGCGTTGTGAGATAAGTGAAAGAAAAGAGAAAGTAGACGCGAAAATTCAAAAATGCGTGCGGAGATTTTATTAATGGTGTAAGCATGAAGCCATAACAAAATCCCTCTTCCGTCATGTGGCTTATGGCTATGCCGAAACGCGGGGAAACATCAAACACATAGATAGCCTTACATCGGCGATTACAACCGAGTAGCGCGGGACTAAGTTCCAGTTGTTGAGCTCCTCATTCTCCTGTGTGAGACGGATATGGACCCCCAAAGGAGTCTCTTCAGTGACGGCACATATGGCTGACAGATCGACAGGCTCGTCCTCTAAAGCCAAGAAAGGGCCGTCAAGAGTACCTCCGATGACGTGCGGTAGTGCGGGAAAAAAGTGAGAGAGTGGGGGAACTGGGATGCCCCTGTTGATCTTCCCATAATATGCGGCGAGATGGTGGAGGTGCATGCTCCTGCGGGCCTCGATAATCTCGTCGCAGGAAGGGCGAAAACCGAGTCCCCTCCTGTTCTTGTACTCTTCAATCTCGATGGGGCAATTGATCCCCTGCCCCTGTGCTCCGAGCCCGGTACCGGGAACGTAGTTGTGACGCAGAAGGACCTTCCCGACCATGCGGTCAGCACGAGACGGACGAGCCTCCCCATAGTCCCGAATGACTGAGATGGTCTCGAATGAATGGAATGGGAGGTTCTCGTCGTCTCCGATGCTAATATAGGGTACATCCGTTTTCTTATAGATGGCATAGTCCTCTTCACCCTTGACCGTAATGAGCCGACCCTCCGCGATGAACTTGATCCTTTGGTGCAGGGACGAGGGAACGGCTCTAGCTGAGGGTTTTCCTAGGAGCAGGCTGAAAGCATTCGGGATGTCAAGGACCTGAAATGTGACGCTGAATGAGCACGGGCCGACATCGATCATGAGGTCAATCTCCCCATTCACTTGCCTCCGTGAGCCGTCAAAGGCTCGAACCGCGGTTTTGCTCGGGCGGACGCGGTTGAGGTCCACATTCATTTGCTTCAACGTGGACACTGGGCAAACATTGAGAGCGGAGCCGTTGTCGATCATGACCCGGCCAATAACGAAATTGTTGCACTTGCAGACAATGTGCAACGCCCGTGAGTGTGCCCATCCTTCAGACGGGAGTTCGTCATCCGAAAATGAGATGGCATTGGAGAAAATCGAGCTGACGGTCTCTTAAATCCGATCCGGGGCTGTCTCCTTAGGAACCTGTGCTGCAGTAAGGACTCGTAGGAGGGCTTCTCGGTGTGGCTCCGAACTTAATAGGAGAGCGAGTAGTGAAATATGAGCTGGAGACTTACCCATTTGTTCTACTACCTTGTACTCGCTCGCCTTGATCACTTTCATGAAAGCCTCGGCTTCTTCTTCGGTCACCTTCTTCTGCGAGATAGGCGGGGCTTCCAGAGCAGCTCCGGATGCAGCGGGAGCCTTGCCCTTGCCTGCGATCTCCGGGTTTGTGTACACCCGACCCGAGTTTGTCACGCCCATGACACTGAACTGCTGCTCAAGGTTCCCGACACTTCCTTCGTAGGTCCAGGGGACCTTGTTGTCCTGATACGGCTCACGAGCGAGGACTTCTATTATGAACGGGGCAGGCGCGGCACTAGACCCTGTGAACCCTACGGTGGCTTCCGCGGGGACATACTCGATTACAAATGGAGCAGGGCCCTCCTGTTGGCTCTCGTCCTCCCTCATAGTGCAAACACTGATCATATTGATGGTGGGCCCCGAGCTCGACCCATGATCAGGGAGAGGGTTAGCTTGCACGTTCGGGGCCCTGATGGCATTGAACGAGATCTTCTTATCATTGATCAACTTCTGAACCTCTTCCCGCAATTTCCAACAGTTGTCGGTGGTGTGACCGAGAGCACTTGAGTGGTACTCACAGTGTAGACTCTGATCTTGGTTTGCCGGAACGAAACTGGGACCGGGAACCGTTGGTCGGATCATGTCGCCAGCTAATATTTGCCTGTATATGTGGGAGAGTGGGGTAGGCAAGGGCGTGAACTGTATACGCTGTCGGAATTGCGTCGTACCGCTCTGTTGGCTCTGCGTGGCTGGGGTTTGCTGTGCCGGCTGAGGAACTCTTGAAGCCGGGGGCCTATACTGTTGGGTCGAAACAGGGGGATAGTGGTGGACAATTTGTTACGGGACCGGCGGGGCTGAATAGTAAACTGGTTGAGCGGGGTATTGAGGCTGATAGTGTACAGTCGGCGGAGCATATGCGGGAGTAGCAGGTGGCGCAGGTGTGAAATTCACCGAGTACTGTTGAGATCCCGGATGCCTTAGATTAACTGCATTAACCAAAGCCTCCTTTCCCCTTCGGCCGTTAGTAGGGGCTGCTGCAGCCGCGGTCTTCCTCGAGGACTCTCCTTCTCCTTCTTTGTCGGACCCTCTAACCTTTCGAGCTTGATGCCCAAGTCTACCTACTTCCCCGCTATAATCATCTCCGAAAAGGAGGACTTGTGGCTCATGAGATGGGAATAGTAGGCCCCTTTGAGTGTTCCGTGGAACATCTGTATCTGTTGCGCCTCGCAAATTGGGGGAAAATGCTTCGCTGCTTCTGAGCGCCAATCAGTGGCGTATTTCTCGAACTTTTGGCCTTCTGCCATTTCCATTGTGCTTAGCTCGAGGAAAGATCGCGGCGTCTCTATGTTGTACTGATATTGTTCAACGAACTTCTTGGCCAGTTCGATCCAAGATGGGATGTCTTCCGCTTGGAGCGACATGAACCAGTTAAGGGCCGATTCCGATAGACTTTCTTGGAAAGTGGCGACAACGAACTGTTCATAGTCCCAGTACTGAAGCATCTTTGTATGATAGTGGCGAAGATGGTGCCGCGGGTCTTTGGTTCCATCATATTTCTCGAACTCCGGCATTTTGACTTTCAAGGGCAGCTGCATTCCCGGGAAGAGAGACGAATCCAAGTAGCTCGTGCTATGTCGAGGATCACTTGTTTGGAGGGCTCTAATAGTCTCTTCCATCTTCTTCATTCTCCTCTCCTGCTCAGTTTCCGTTTCAGGAAAGAAATTTGTGGGTGGAGCTCTAGGGGCCGCTTGAGTCGGCATGCCCAGTTCAGAGAAAGTAATATTTATGGGAGGTGGAGCTTGGTAGGGGAGGCTGATATGGGGTTGTGGAGCTTGGTGAGGGAAAGGCTCAGTTGTGTGAGCAGGAACAGGGGCGTTCGATGTCGGGAAGCCCATCGGCGGAGGAGCAGTATAAACGGTAGCTGGAGCTGGCACGGACACAGGAGGTGGTGCGAACATGATCGGATCCGGCGCGGGAATCGTGATGGGCGGAAGTGAGACGGTTGCTGGAATGGTGGACTGAGGATGGCCGAAGTCGACCGGGTGAATTGCCGGTGCATGCTTCGGATGAAGAGCGGGCACTGGGATAATTGCTGGCGCGGGGGCGGCCGCTATGTCGCCCTCTGATGCATGGGTTGGCGGGACCCAAGGAGCGGGATTGACAGTTGGCCCGCGTGCGAGAGGCGGGATGGAGCTCGAAGATGCGCCATTTGGCCCCCTGAGCAAGGCCATCATCTCGGCCATATTAGCGGCCATTAGGTCAACCGTGTTTTGAAGAGTTGTGACGTTTCCCTCGAGCGTGGCCATGCGAGTAGGATCATGGGCAAGCGGTGGTGCTTGAGTCGCCGACGACGGCACGTACTTCGATGGTGGCGGCGAGTGTCCAGGTGGTGGTGGTGCGTATCCCGGCGGTAGTGACATGCTTGTTGAAATCAGTTGTGGGAGATGGGCCGTGGGAGTCCCATGATGTGCTAGTGGCGTGCCTGTAGTGGTAAGTGGTGGTGGCGCGTTCATCGTGGGCCGTGGAGAATGAACTGGCGTCGGTGGTGTATTCCCCTCGAAGATAGTGAGTTGATTTTCCTCTGCCATTCTTAATTGGAAGCGTGTGGGATACCGGTGGGGCGCCGCCAGTTGTTAATACCTGGATTCCATAAGTGTGTGAGTTTCGATGCAAGAATATTCTCTTTAAAATAAACATACAAAGTAATGAAAAGAGAGGGGATTCATGAGATGCATGAATTTTTAAAAACTAATGCTGTCATTCGTATTAACTCCGAATGGTTCAAAGTGCAATACAAATTTTAAAAAGATAGCCCTAAGTCGATCTTCCAACACGCTCGGGGTGCAAGCGACCGTCGCCATGGAAAGCGCCAGTTTCAGGTGAGGGCCTAGTAGAGGTATCTATCCTAGGATGTGCGTGGACCTCCACGGGCCCTCTTTCTGGACCTATCCAAGGCAGCATTCGCTTGCGCCAACTCCTGATCACGCCTCTGCAGTTGGGCGCGGGCCTGGGCAAGCTCCTTCTGTAGTTGGTGCTGATCGCCAAGCTGCTCATTCTTCTCGGCGACCTCCTGGCGGAGGCGGACCCTTTCAGCCCTCAGATTGGCGAGCTCGGCTTGGATGGCCATGTCCGGTACCGGTGCCCCGGATGATGTGCTACTCTCGACCGGAGGAGAGTCTGTGAAATCATCATTCTCTGATGGACCCCATCGATAAAAGCGGAGGATATATTCCTCTGTGGCTTGAAAGTCCCGTTCATTTTAGGTCGGGTGCTCGGGGAAGTAAGGATGCTCGATGACCACAAGGATGCTCGATGACCGTAGTCTGCCACGCGGTCATAACCCGTTCGATTTCACTTAAGCGATCTATGGACGTCTGGTCCTCCCGCCAGGTGTGTTCGAACTTGGTTCGCGCCGTACCTTTGGGAACCGTCTGTAAGCCACCTGACTGCCTCACTACTCGCGCCGGAAAATAGGTGGTGGACCCCGCATGGCTCACGAGTGGTACTCCGTTAAAATCAAGACATTTAAGGGTCATGGGTCCGGGTGGCATCCACGCGGCGCGCTCTTATTTCAATGAAACGGAGGAGTTTCGCGGTGACTATCTCTGTGCCACCGGAATATGCAAGTTCGGCTTGTAGCTGAGACCTATGCACCCCGAGTAGGCGCGATACCAAAACAAGTCGGGTGGTATGGAAGTTAGGTTCCACAATGCCGTGGGTGGCTGCAATTCTTCCGACGAGAGTACGATATTTCTCGATGGTAGGTGTGAGCTCGGTACCTTGGATGTTGAAGACGGCGTGGATTGGGTCCCAAAACGTCACTGCTGCTCCCAAGAAGTTCCAATCCACTCGGCAGATGGCTAGCATTTGTATATCCCCAACAAAGGTCTTGATGTAATCGCGGTCGACTTGGCGTAGATAAGCCCAGATATGACTGATTTCCTCGAGTGGTGGCGTGACCCTGTCGAGGTGTGGAAAGGAGACCGAGCGCGCCATCTCTTACCAAGATGAAAGGAAAACCGATTTAGGACTAGTTAATACAAATGACACCTAATTTTGAAATTAGATGATGCATGGGTACAGAAAATAAATGCCCACGGCTTAATGTATACAGTGTACATCTCTCTCAAAAACAGAAAAGGACTCAAATGGCGCGCAGGCTGACTCGATGAACTGTTATTGAAGTCGGGTTGGAAGATGGTATGGAGCTCCTGCAGTATGCATGGTTTCGGCACTACAATGACCGTGCTACCTAGGGATGGGGGCCCCCGACTCAAGGGTGTCAATTCCTTGAAATCGAGCGGCATTCTTTTCAGGGCCTAAGCGAAAGTCGAACTGCGCGCCGTACCCCTACTTCGAACTCCTATCTAGCCTATGCTCTTATTAGTGGGACGCGACCCATAGGTACCTAGAAGCTAGTATGATATACAATGCGTGTGCGAGAAATAAAAGTGCGTAAAGTAGATAAGCGACAAATTGTGGAAAGCGATAAATAAACAAGAAAACAAAGCAAGCGAGAATGAGCCCGAACCCTCTAAGTGTCTCCAACGGAGTCGCCAAGCTGTGCGCACCCAAATTTCATCTCGTCGGGGCACGCATATGCGCGCCTAATTGCAACGCAGCTTGGGAGTGTCCACCTTCCCGGGGACGCGCGACGGACGCACGTGAGAAGAAGTCGCCACTACCTGTTTATGACCCGGAGGTCAAGGGCCGGTGAGTCGCCCGGGTCTAGGGGTATGGATACACCTAGTATGCTAAGGCAATGGTCTTGTACAGAACCGAAAATTCCGAATTCGGGGGTTCTATTACGCGTGGGCCTATATCCCACACGCCCTTTCGGTACTCTACCTTGCTAGGCTTGCCATTTTATTTATTTACCGCATGATTAAGTGCTGCTCATCTTACGCGTTTTGACACCGTAAATTCGAAGAAACACTCCGACCGTTTGCTCTCCGACCGAGATTCTTATATGAATAAACGTACAACATAAATCCTTACATTGTCCTCTCAAATAAATAAAATACAAATTACAACAATTGAATCCCAGTCGGTTCGCGTTCGGTCATTATTTCACTCGTGCTCACCGTGTGGTTTGAAAAGACTGAAATTGAAATTAAGGTGCGCACTCGGTGTTTAGGGGATTAGATCCCATAATCTAAGATTGGGGCGTTGGACCCCATGTGAATCGTATCCTAAAGGATCGGGCTCGACCCGCATAACAAATAAGTGCAACAATGCAACAGGTAAGCGCAAATAAACAAACAATGAGATTTTGTTATTGCCGAATTTACATGAGTTAATCAATTATTATCCGGAGTATCTTGGCATACAAATCCTACCCTAAAACAAACAAACTGGATGATAGATAGGGTATGTAGCATTCGACATCATTTAACGGACTCGACAGACATGATGTTCATAGTCAAGTCTCGAATGAGTGGGTTATTTTTAGATTATTTTGCATCGTGACAATATGACTTTTACAAATTAAGAGTATTTTCACCTAAAACCCAAAACCTAACCCTCTATTTGACTATTACCCGTATTTGATTTAAGCCGAGTTTGAAATTAATCCGTTTTTCCATGTTTTAACCCGTTCTAAACACAAACCTACACTAGAGTGACGGCAGGACAAGAACCGATAATCATGCCCTTGAATCGGTAAATATGTGTGTGCATGAAAATCAATATTACGTTGTATGTATCTCAGTGCTTTTGAAATTGTGAATTTTGAAAAGGGCTTGACTAACAGTTCTTGAACTGTCGATGCGATTACAGATTATTAATCAGTTCGTACAATTCATTTAAAGAGTCAAGTGATTTAGTTTAGCCAAATTTAACGTCCCGATTACCCCGTATGTAGAATTTTAGGTTAATTAGAAATTTGCCGAATGTTTTGGTCTACGGATTTCGAGTCGTCGAGATAGCCATTAGTTGACCGTCCGATAAACTCTAATTTCCGACATGGTCACGTTGTATACATATAATTACAAAAATAAAATATTTAAATGGGGCACATACATTGTCGGTGGGTGATCCAAGTAGGAAAGGGTCGGATATTTTTAGAAAATGTCCAGGGGACTGAATTGAACGATTTTAAAAGAGCAGGGACTGATTTGAAAATTCGGATGAAGTTTCGGGGACCGATTTGAAAATTCTGAAAAAATTGGGGACTATGTAAAACTTACTGAAAATATCCCAGGATTTGTTTGAAATGAATTTGAAAATCTGGACTGATCTGGAAACAAAAAATGGCCCCAGGACTAAACTGAAACAGCTTGGAAAGTTCCTTGGGATGCTTGAAAAATTCTGGGAATTCTAGGACTGATTGGAAAATAGTAAAATGACTAGGACTTGATTGAAAAGAAATTTTGAAATTCGGGGCAAATCTGAAAAGGTGAAAAATGGCCCCGGGACTAAACTGAAACAACTTGGAAAGTTCTTTGGGATGCTTGAAAAATTCTGAAAAATCCAAGGACTGATTGGAAAATAGTAAAATAACCGGGACTTGATTGAAAATAATTTTAGAGTTCAGGGTAGATCTGAAAAAGGTGAAACGTGGCCCCAGGATTAAACTGAAACAACTTGAAAAGTTCTTTGGGATGCTTGAAAAATTCTGAAAAATTTAAAGACTGATTGGAAAATAGTAAAATGACCGGGACGTGATTGAAAATAATTTTTAGAGTTCGGGGCAGATCTGAAAAAGGTGAAATGCGCCCTCTGGACTAAACTGAAACAACTTGGAAAGTTATTTGGGATGGTTGAAAAATTCTGAAAAATCCAAGGACTGATTGGAAAATAGTAAAATGACCGGGACTTGATTGAAATTAATTTTTAGAGTTCGGGGTAGATCTAAAAAAAGTAAAATGCTCCCTCTGGACTGAAATGTGACAAAACGGAAAGTTCGTAAAATCGAGTTCGGGACAAATCCGATCGCCCACACGACCCAAGAAAACTCATTTCACATTATATCCATCAAGCAAGCATTAATATTCTGGAAAGAAGCCCTAATCATGCTACTAAGTCGAGAATTTTCCTAGTCCGAAAAGTTGAGGGGCTTCTCTGTAAAATAAAAAAAGTCGGACAATCGGGTCGGATCGGATCGGCTAGCCCGCCCGAAGGAGAAACCGCCCGGAAGAGCGCTGGGCCGGATTGGGCGCGTTGGGCCAAATGGACTTGGGCTGGGCCTGCGAAGAAAGAGAAATGGGCCGAGGCCCGTTAGCCGGCGGGCGTCGGGATCGCCGGGAGCGGCGGCGACGACTCTGCGGGCGGCGGTTCTGGCCCTTGGACACCGCGACTACGGCACGAGAGGGTGCGGGAGATAGCTCTGGGCGCCGCCGATGCTTCACCGTGGTCGATCGGGACCTCACCGGCTCTTAATTAGTCAGAATCGGGGGGAAAAGCCGCGGTTTTCCGGCGAAAGTTCCGAGTTCCCCGATTTCAAAATTCGCCAAATCGAGAGCCAATTTTCTGTTTTTCTTTGCTGGGTTTTGTCCGTGCTCCTCCAAATTGTATTTCTCTTCATTTAATTGTAATTCAAT
This sequence comes from Punica granatum, assembly GCF_007655135.1. Taxonomy (NCBI): domain Eukaryota; kingdom Viridiplantae; phylum Streptophyta; class Magnoliopsida; order Myrtales; family Lythraceae; genus Punica; species Punica granatum. The sequence goes on from NC_045129.1 coordinate 28,500,105, forward strand.
CTTCTTTACCGTTAAGATTTCGACCGATTTGGCGAAAAACCGCGGAAATCCGCGATATTGGGGATCCTGGGCCGGCGGGGTCTCGGGCAGCCGGCGAGCGCTGCTCGGCCTTGCCCGGCCTGCCCGAATCAATTTTTTTTTTTTAAGGAAAAGGCCGGTGGGTCACGGGCAGCCGGTCAACGCTGCCCGGCCTGCCCGGTTCACCTAACTTCTTCTTTTTTTTTTCTTTTTTTTTAAAGAAAAGGTAATAAATTGGGAAATGACAATTTTGCCCCGTCCCGATGGACCGAAATTAGGTGCTGACAACTCTATCAATTACAAACATACTAGCATACTCTCATTAATTTCCCTTAGCTTAGCAGTGCTGCTAGTCCCTTTAAGGCTCTCAACTCTCTTAGGCATTGTTTGAATTGTGGGGTTTGGAAGGGTCAGGTGGGGTCAGGTGGGGTGGGGTTTGATGGGATAAGAAAGGACCAGAAAATTCATGTTTAGAAAGCACAAATCGAAAAAACCTAACTATGTTCAATAACCCAAACCTTTTGATTTGAATAGCAAGCACATTTAGCTCCACATGAATCCACGTCAAGATACTCCATAAGGCTTCACGACATCTACAAGGCTCCACAAGAATCTTCACCTTTCACAAAGGAGACAACAACATAAAGACATAGGTGGTCCTAGTTCGATATTCTTTTGGATTTTTAAAATAGATAGAACAATCTAATTTCGAAATTGTCTGAATTTAGTGAATATGTAGACGTGGAGGAAAAAGAAATGAGAAACTTAATTAAACAATAATGATAACATAAGTATAAAAAGGCAAAAGTGTATATGAAATTTTAAAAATAGTGATTAAATAATTACAACATATAAGGGAAAAAATTATATATATGTATATATTTGTTAGAGATCTATCTAATTTTATAAGATATAAAATATTAATTTTTGATGTATAAATATACCATATCTATTTTTATTACACATAAAATTGCCACTATATTCATTTATAAATAAAATATAATTCAAACTAATTCCTCTTGAGAAGCATACTTGATTGTAGAAGAAAATGACCTAAATTACATGGAACGATGATAAAAAAAGACACAAATGCAAAATAAATTAATAAAGTTTAGCAGGAAAAAATTTCAATAGGATAGACGTGGTGGTTATAGGGTGGGATTTCTTTGGTGAAAATTCAAGTTCGACTCAATCTAAAAACTGTATATGATAATACTCATATTGAGAACCCTACACGATTTGTGTTACCCATGTAATCTAAAAACTATATACGATAATACTCCCCATTGAATATCCTACACGATTTGCGAATTGACCTGTCACAAGAGTTTACAGGCTATCCCCATAGACGATGGGAATGGGCGAAATCCTGGCTCTTCATTCTATTATATATATATATATATATATATATATATATAGGTACACTAATAATTTTGAAAGAAAAATAAAGGGTGATGTGGCAAGCTAAGCTTGCATGGACCTGTTTAAGAGTATAAAAAAATACATATATATAATATAATGTAAGAAAATGATATAAAGTACATGGAATGATGATAAAAAATTCAAATACAAAACAAATTAATAAAAGTTTAGCAGGAAAAAAATTCGATAGGATAGACACGGTGGTTAAAGAGTGGGATTTCTTCGGTCAAAATTCAAGTTCGAATCAATCTACAACCTAAATATGACAATACTCTTATTGAGAACCATGTACGATTTGCGTGACCCGTGTGATCCAAAAACTATATTCGATAATACTCCCCATTTTGAAATCCCACACGATTTGCGAACGACCTGTCACAAGAGTTTGTAGGATATCCCCATAGGCGATGGCAATGGATGATATCCGAGCACTTTATTTTATGATATATATATATATATATATATATATGGTACACTAGTAATTTTGAAAGATAAAAGAAGGAAAAAGAAGAGGGGGTGATGTGGCAACCTAAGCTTGCACAAACCCATTTTAGAGTATACTAGGTAGCAATTCCATGCAGTGCCGCAGGTCAAATAATTTTTCTTTTATTTTTAATTTGATTTTTCAATAATGTAATTAGATATCATGACCACAACATAATGGGCCTTAAGTAGCCCACTAGTTTTAAGTAAACAATTTTTTTTTGCATAAGTAAATGCACAAAATTTACTCTCAATATAATTCCTATTCAATAAAAGCATCTCTTCGTTATAGCCAAGTCAACCAAGCAAGAATTAGTATCAATCAACAAATTAGCTTAAACTTATGTCAACCGACAAAATGATATTTCTAAAATCATAAATAAAAAGATACTACTTAAATTGGTAATGCATTAAATAGGCCTTACCTACGTGTGTTGATTTTAGGTAATTTGGTGCTGTGATTGGAGAGAGATTTTTCCCTTAGTGAATCGACCCTATTCAGAACTATATTAATCGGATTCGTTCGACTTTCAAATATTAGGTGGTGTTGCTCAAAAACAAGTTTGTATACTTACATTAAATAATAAATAAAAAATGATTTGAAAAAAAACATGGTGGGATCTCTGTGCGTGAAATAAAGTTTTTAAAAAATAAGGATTGATCCCGCTCGATCTTAAATTAATCAGGTTCGTAGGACAATCGAATATCAAGTGGTTTCCGAAACGAAAGTTTATATACATACATTAAAAGAATTAAAAAATTGGAAAATAGTCAAAAAAAATTTAAAAAGAAAAAAGAAAGAGGGGGTAGGGTCCCGCGTGTGGGAAATCCACTCAACTCGCCCTAGGTGGTGACGAACAAGAATAAGTTCTTTATGTATTGGAGATAGATTTTTCCCTTAGTGAATCGACCCCGCTCAAACCTATATTAATCGGATTCATTGGACTTTTGAATATTAGGTAGTGTTGCTAAAAAATAAAGTTTGTATACTTACATTAAATAATATATAAAAAATGAAAATAAAAAAATGGTGGGATTGGTGGGATCCCATGTATGTAATAAACTTTTTAAAAAATAAGGATCGACTCGCTCGAATCTAAATTAATTGGGTTCGTAGGAAATTCATATATCAAGTGGTGTCTCAAATGAAAGTTTGTATACGTACTTTAAAAAAAATACAAAATTTAAAATAAAAAATTTAAAAATTTAAAAAAAAAATGGAAAGACTCGGTGGGGTTCCGTAGGTGGGGAAATCCACCCCACTCGCCACCTTGTGGCGATGGACCTAGAATCATTTCTTTATGTAATGTAATATATATATATATATAATATAATATAATATTAATTTTAAGATCTCAAAAATATATCTTCTTTATAGTACCTTCTCTAGTCGACATTATTTGATATTTATTCTTCATATTTTGATATTCAAAATCAAATTTTTGAGGATGACAATGATCCTTCTTTACATACAACAAAACAATGTGTGCATCACAACTATTAATTATTATAATTCAATAAAATAATTATTTTAGCATTTTTATAAAGTCTAAATAGATACCATAAACATAGATAGATTTTTTTCAATGCTCGGAACTCAAGAAAAAATTAGAAAACAAAAAATAATATATGATGAAAATGAGAGTAGGTAAGAGGATTTTATGGGATTGGATTTTATGGGATTGTATTGGTGTTAAGAGGTAAAAAGGAAAACCATAAATTTATTTGTAGTACAGAAAATTTAGAGGGATATTTTTTAAAATATTTTCATATTCATTTTAAGTTTTTGGGTGTGAGAGTAATGAAAAATTTTCTTCCACATTAGAATTCATACATGCTTTGTACTTTGTACGGAGAAACTTATTAAAATTAAAAATACATAGTTGAGAGTTATTTTTCCACCGTATAACTAAAATAGACTACTATATATATGACATTGCGTGGCACTTAAAAACTGCCGCTAGATCTTCCAAAATTGCCGCAATATGCAATTACAGCAGTTTTGGAGGGTGCCGGCAAGTTTACTGTCGAGAAATGTCAATGGTGGCATATTTATGCGGCAGTTCATTTTTCAACATGAGATGCTATATTTGGCAACGGATTTTGCTACAGTTCTTGACTGTCGCAAACTATCTATAGTGGCAGATCTAATACTTCTCGTGGCAGTTCCTAGCTAACTGCCGCCTATGATAAATGAGCCATGAAATTAGAATTGCCGAGATGCTCTCCTTCCATGTAACATTTCACACAAATTAACGTGTTCAATCAAGATTTGCGAAGATGCCCTTTAATATCATCTTCATAGATGTACTTGCCATAAAACAAAAATATAGTAAAATGTTAACCTGTTTTTAAAATATCCATTATATATGCTAGTGATCGCCATCCCATTCTTCCTTACATAATTCCTTACTAGTTTTAACTGCTCATCCAAAAAGACCATGGAGCATAATTTAAGCAAAGCTAATGCAACCTATACCCCGGGCAAAGAAACTTCTCATGTGCATCATTAAAAGGGCTAAGAATTATTGTTGTAAACACAACCCTCGAATATTTTTTTTTTGGATAAATGATGGTGCATTAAAACCCTGAAGGTTCACGTTACATTTATCCAAGGAAATGCTCATTAGAGCAAAGAAAAAAAACCTACCACATATAGACAAGGACAGAAACCACAGAACCATATACATATCAAAATTGGAAAGGTGATCTATAAGGGTTGTGAGGAAACTTCAGCAGCAGCTTGGGAATCGTCATAAGCCTTCCTTTCAAGTCCGCAAAAATTCTATTGGACTATATCATTAGGCTTTTGGGCATTCCTCTCAAAGATTCGCACATTCCTCTCCCTTCAAATTCTATAAATATAGCAAGTCCAACTTAACTTGAGGATTATAGCACTAAGAGACTTCTCTTTCCAAGAAGCGGCAAGTTAGAATTCGTGCTCCCAGTCACCACAATTCCTGGAGATGAATAACTTCGATAACAGTAAGTTCCAAATCTGCTTAGAGAAATCATAGGTGAAAAAGAGATGATCACGTGATTCCACAGCTGCACTACAAAAGTTACATACATAAGCTCCATTGAGACAAGCCCCGTTTGACAATCTTTCTTTCGTGACCAGCCTATCAATGATGGCTAACCAAGAGATGAATGAAGCACGTGAGAAATGGCCTTGGAACCACAAAAGTTTATGCCATGGGACCTTTGCCTTCCTTGGTCGGAGATCTTACCATAGCTTGGAGGTGCTGAACTTCAAAGTTGTAGCATTCCATAGCATCGTGTCAACATTTGCTCGAATCACAGAAGAGCTGGCCTGATTGATAATCCTGATGGCTTCAGAGTTTACGCTTCTAGATCAGCTCCATTGCCCATTTTGAAGGATAACACTGAGATTATCATGAGGTTTAATGGAGGGAAAGCATTGGAAACCCCTCGAAACAAGAGGCCCAAGAGAAGACCACGAGTCATACCAAAAAGAGATGAGTTGCCATCACCAACCTTTCAAGTTACAACATGTTTGATGATAGGCCGCAGTTTAAGTAATTTGTTCGCAGCACAAGAGAAGTTGCTTTAGCTATGGACAGCCCATAAAGATCTGCCCTTTAGTATGTAGCATCTCATCCAAGCAACCCAAAGAGAACCTGCATTTATCATAACAACCAAAGATTCCTCAAAATGCATATCTTGTTCCATACTTCCAGCTCCTTGACTCCTAGACCACCCTCACTCTTGGGGAGGCATACACCATTCCATTTAACTTTGGCTCCTTTTGCATTAGTTTCATTTCCTTTCCAAAGAAGGAACTGCATTTATGTTGCACCACCCTAATGACCTTCTTAGGAAGAATCAAATTGCTGCACCAATAGTTAGCCATGCTAAACATGACAGAGTTAATAAGTTGTAATCTACCCGCATAAAAGAGAAATTTGGAAGTCCAGCTCTTAATACAAGTAACAATTCGATCAATAAGTGGTTTGTAATCCTTTGAAGAGAGCTTTTCAAACACTACAGGCATTCCAAGATACTTGATTGGTAAAATACCTTTTTTAAATCCAGAAAGGGCCAAGAGTTCTTCTTGTTGAGGTGTAGATAGTCCACCAAAGAATAATTCAGTTTTTTCAGGGTTGAACTTCAATTCCGAAAGCCGATAAAAATCTTCCAGAACATGCAAAATACCCTGCAGGGAGCTCACAGATCCATCAAAGAACACAAATATGTCATATACAAAGCAAGGATGCGTGAGATTGAGCTTTTTGCTTCTCGGATGAAACTTGATATTTCCTCTTTTGAAATATCCAGCAAGAGAGCCATTTATTAAAGGCCCGTTTGGATCGTAAGAAATTTGATTTTAACTTTAAGTTTAACTTTAACTCAACACACTACACAACAAAAATACACATTTCCGAAGTCAAATTTATAATTACATCTCATTTGTCCTTTTCCACAATCAAAATCAAAATTAAAATCAAAGTAACTTTAACTCCGAATCCAAACGGCCACAAGTAAAGTCAACAAGAATTGCCAATTAACAAAGCCAAATGCCTTCATCAAATAAATCTTGATAGCACACCTTTTATAAATAACTCGCATATTATAATTATGCAGGAGCTCATGTTCCAGGAGGATGTTATCGGAAATTCTTCTACCCTTCACATTAGTACTCTGATTCCAACTTATAAGGTCAGGCATCACCAATCTCATTATGTTCGCAAGTAGCTTCGTGATGCACTTATACACAATATTACAATAAGAAATAGGTCTAAAGTCCTTCATAGATTCAACATTTATCTTTTTTGGAACAAGGGAGATAATGGTCGAATTCACTTGCCTCATTAGCTTGCTAGTAGCGAAGAAGTGAAGGACAACCTTGCTAAATGAATCCCCCGTAATCGACCAAGCCACTTTAAAAAAATGTGCTGTAAAGCCATCAAGACTCGGTGCCTTATTGTCATCCATTGAAAAAAAAGGCTTCTTTGATTTCCTGAGCAAGAACAGGAGCTAAAAGCAAATCAACAAAATCAGATGAGACAATTTTCAAGTTCAGAGTAGCGAGATCATCACAAGTAGAGTGGACATTAGGATCGCATGAGCCAAGCAGCCGTCAATAAAATTCCACAACCTCTTGTCTAATATCTATTATACTTTGCAGTCTTTCGCCATCCTCAGTGACCAGCATACGTAAAATATTTAGAAAATTTCTAGCTTTCATCGAATTATGAAACAAAATTGTGTTTTGGTCTTCCAACTTTAACAAATTTATTCTTGATTTTAACTTGAAAAAAGCCTCTTCTTCCTTCACTGCTGCTAGATAATTCCTTTGCAATGTCTTTTCAAGATCTAAAGGGGAGGCAGGAGGGGAATCACCGAGAATAGAAAGTTGTACTTTGTCAAGCTCAGCCTTGATCAGAGCTATCTTCTCAAAATAATCCCCTGTTTTTTTGTTACAGAGTCTCAGCTTAGTTTTGAGGTTCCGAAACTTAATATAATTGAGTCATTGGGTCACCCAACACTTCAGAACTCCATGTCTCAATTACTGTTGTCATAAAGTCAGGACGAGAGCTCCAGAAATTGAAAAACTTGAAAGGCTTAGGCCTCGAGTTCTCTAATACAATGAGTGATAAAATAGCTAGGTTGTGATCAAAAAGCCCAAGGGGAAGAATTCCACTCTAGAAAAAGGATGAGCCTGTGCCCAATAGCTGTTCAGAAGGACTCTATCGATTTTCCTCATCTGAAAGCCAGTTTTTTGCTTGTTATTCCATGCATAGAAGCAACCCGAGAACGAGTGGTCCATCAAACTCGTTTCAAATAAAAAATCCTAAAGCTCATGCATGCTTAAGTCCATCTCTGCCACCTTGTTTGGGTATAAGATTTTCGCCAGGATTACAAACGGAGTTAGAGTCCCTAAGTACTGTCCAGAGACTAAGAGTTGACAGGCTTAGACTATGTAAGCTAGTCCACAAATGCCTCTTATCCAATTGAGAATTGGAAGCATAGATGAAAGTGCAGAACACATGAGAGGCATTTTTCGGTTGATTTGCAATGCACAAGCTGGTCAGACAAAAGGAGGATGTCCAAATCAATAGAACTTTGCCAAAGCAAGCAAATCCTTCCAATTTTCAGCATGAGAGTGATTAGTCATCCATTTCTAGCCTCTCCAGCTACTACAAAACTTCTGAATATTGGGGGCTCTGATACGGGTTTCGAGTACACCCATGATATCCACCTTATTATGTTTTACATGAGCCCAAATGGCCATTTGTTTCAGGGGATCATTGAGTCCCCTGATATTCCATGAGGATATCTTTATCCATGGTCGGGAGGAGATTGTTTGTCCCTTCCCTTCTTACAATTCCTTCTAGACTTCTTTTTCCCTTCTACCAATTGAAACCCAAGATCATCTTTATTAGTTGCAACAACACTAACTACACCAGGGGGGCTGCATTCCACATTTTGAATTACTCATACTACAGCTTCTTCAAGTGGCATAACCTATTTACCAGTTTCCTTCCTCCCACTTTCCCGTGCTTGGACATCTTGTTCCAGTGGAGAAGGATCAGGGAAATGAGGAACTACACAGGGCTGCTCTTCTTCATCACTTCCTGCAACTCTCAAAGCACTTACTTCAGTAGTAACCATTGTTAGAGGTTGCTCCTGTTCAGGAGGATCACTAACAATCTGCTGCTCAGATCTCGTAACCCTCTGAGCTATTTTCTTCTTGGCACAATCATGACCAAACACCTCGCACTTTTCACACTTACCAAGAAACTAAGGATAATCAACAATAATATCAACCCAAAAGCTATCAGCTATATCCAATGGCACTACGTCCATCAACTCATCATCAAATGCCATTTCAATGCAAACCTTAGCATAATCGGGATGCAATTAAGAGGTAGTAGAATTATCCATATAAAGAGGCTTACTAATTACACTAGCTATATAGCTAATTCTAGTTTTGAGGTAAAACTAAAGCGGAATATTTCGTAGTATAATCAACACCGGAATACGCTTGAGGTTCAGCTTCTCCAATGACAAATCGGGTGTCCATTCTTGAAGAAGAAGAGGCTTGTGGTCAACATGCCATGGCCCCAATTCAAGCACCCATTGAAGTGAATCGAAATTGGGAAATTGGAAAAGGAAGAGCTGGCCCCTAGTCATGACTCGAACCACCCCTTTCTTCCCCCATAATCAATTTACAGTACCAGCAAATCTTTTGAAATCAAGGGCCGCACCAAAGAAACGACCCACAAGGGTATTAACCCATTGGAGTCAACCCACCTCTGTTACTTCCTTCGGTGGCTTTGCCATCTTGCGACCATCCACGCATAGTGGTTCAAAATATTCTAGGGAACAGGCAGGCTTGCCTTTGAACAACCCATTCCAGTTGAGGGGCAAAGTACGAGCAGACTTTTGAGGGCCAGAGGAGGAACCTGAAGCTTCCATTGCAGGAAAATCCATAAACTCCAATGAGATTCAGGCCAAACCCCCAATTGTGGCGCCCGAAACCACTACACGGTGCCCTTCCCACGATGGTTTTCTCACCCGAGTCTCAGATTCGGGGGGGGGGGGGGGAGGCAAACCCTAGAATGGAGATTGGGAACCAACCCTCGAGTATTTGAACCAAAGTCTTAGTAAAATCTGAATACTTAGCCATAATCTATGTGGAGAGAATTGTCTGACTGCCCATATTTAATGCCAACCTAATTTTTGAACTTAAAGTATAATAGTACACGCTTAATTGTTGCTCAAGGAAAGTACTTCTCATGAAACCATAGAACGAGTCTATATAGAATGATAGACCCAAATTACCTCATTTGTCGTATGATTACTAGCCGATGCGGATGACCTTAATATGGCATCTTTTTCTGTAGGATCCTAGGTTCATACATTCCTATAAATTATTTGTTATTACTTCAAACATTTAATGTAATGGAAGAATAGTATATCTGACCATAGATTAATTCAGTGAAGATGGAAGTGATAGGCACATCAATTCCTTGATTTCGGAGACAGGAAAAAGCCTCATGAACTCCTTGAGCCATCTTGACCAGGTTGCCCCCTCATCATGCTCAGCTTCGATTCATACTTTGCCTTTAAGGCTACTTTATCCGCCATGAATTGGGCCTCTTTCCTCCACAAAGAAAAAGGTATAACAAAAATACTGAATGCCCTAAGACGTCCAGGTTTCTCTGGTCCCATGACCCTTATTAAACTATCATTATAACTCAGTGGTTTTTTAGCCAACTCTGGTTGCTTGATTTCTACTTCATCTAACTCTAATTGCAAATTCAAAAATCAAATAGATATCAATAATTTGTTTAACCATGAAGAATCAAATGGTAGTTAACTATATTATCATACAATGATTTTTCTAAACTCTTCATCAGCAGGCTGACCATCATGTTGATGCGCAATGCGAAATACCAACGATGGATGTGAATGTGAACCATTAGGCCTTTTCTTCCGCTGTTATCATCATAAACAACATAAGAAATTTATAAATAAGCTGCTAATAACATGTTGTCTTACCAATTTTATTCATAACCAATTACCTCATCAGCATAAATTTGATTAAAAAGTTTTGAACCAGTTGTGTGCACCAACATTTGCTTTGATCTATTAGCCTTATTAGCTCTGCAAATATTCAGTCAAAACGCATTAACAAAAGAGATGTAAATGTAATTAGAATTGAGTGTAAATGAAGGAGAAGAAGAGAAAATGCAAAAATGTAACAAAGTTTACTACTGCTGAAAGAGAAAAAGCAGAAATGCAATCATAATTCAATTAAACTAATGGAGAATGAAGATAAATGCAACAATATAACAAAGATTAGAGTTGGAGGAGCATATACACAAGAACAAAACTTTAAAATCATTATATTTACCTCGCTTTCTTCCAACTCCCAACATCATTGATAGTCCACAAAAGTGATGTACAAGTTAAAGGTTTCACCTGTTGATGCATCATATGTCTCCAATCCATTGAATCATCTTTACGGATATCTTATCTACCATAGAGTTTAAAGAAATTAATCGATCCGATGTAGAGTTAAGTAACCTATAACGGGATCCATGCCTTCTCCATGGTCTAAATGTAGACAATTAGGATTAGGATATCATTCTGACATACCCCGTATGAAGTTCCACTTTGGGATTTTCGAAGTATCATATCCAAGCACCAATTCTTTCAAGTTTCCTATATTGAATTTGATTAAGAGATCATTGAAGGCAATAGTATTCCCAAGCAATGATGCCCCCAGTGTCCTAACCTTTTCTATATACTCTCGTACCTTGGTCTCACTTTAGAGTATTTAGCATAGATGGGATCACTCTGTGCTAGAAGAATACACATATCTTCCTTTAGACTTTCACTAAGAGAGATTCCCTTTTGGCTAGAAAGCATAAACGTGAAATCATTTATAAACATATACCTAGGTTTGAAATTTCAGGGTTCAATAAGCTTCCGCTTCTTCCTCAAACTCGTCACCGACATTGGAGCTTCTTCTGTTCTACAAATACCTCACTCACTCAAGAGGATTTATCACTGGCACTCCCTACGATATTAGACTATTTAGAGAATAGAAAGGTATGTAGGAGACAAGAGAATTTTAGAAGCTCATTGATGTTATTAGCACACTCTTACTCTTGCTCTACATCCCTGACTAGAAGAGATAACATATATTTATACAAAGCTAGTGCCCATGGCACTATTAGCCAGCTCATCTTCAATAATAACAACACGACACACCACACAACATGTTGATTACAAAATGACAAGTAAATAGTGCAAATAAGTATATTAATAGAAGGCACTAAGAGCATCCGATGCTCGTCTACTTGCTACACACCACACACTTACATTATTGTCTGACAAACTTTATTGTTATTGTCTCCACTAGCAGGGAGTATATACCCTTAGTATTTGTTGGGAGGAGCTTGGTTTTTAGGACTCCGCTATCGACTTGGAAATTCAATTAGTCCCTGTGATCGAGGACCCAATTGGATTCGTCACTATACCGTTTTATTTTGCTGGCGAGCCACTTAAATCACCTATGGGTCAGGATACTAACTGCCTAAGGATTTTAAGTTTGACCCGGTCTTCCAACCAGAGAAATGAGTCTAGGGGCTTTGTTACGAGATTAGAGGCATGTAAGCCAATAACTTACCCTTTCGGTACCCTCCTAGGCTCTTATCAATTCCAACACTTTTTATTTTTGAAGTCGAGTTGTTTAACCTGGGGTCAATGTCTTATTCGTGAATGTGCAAAGAAATAAAAGACAAATTACAGACTCTGTACGATTTACGTGCTTATATACAAATTATATATGCCGACTCTGAAAAATGGGCCACACATTCTGGCAAAAAATGAAACGGGTCATACCTTCATGCCGGAAATAGATAGGTCATACATTCAGGCCAGTCGTTCAGACAAATGGACCGATTGGACCTTCGAAGAGAGGAAAATGGGCCTTGGCCCCTAACCTACAAAATTTATGAGTCTATTTTTCTATATTTATTTTATTCACAACATGTCCGATTTTTTCTGATTTTATTAACAAAGCCATATTTACACGATTAGGCCAATTAATCCCAAAAAATCTACGAAAATAGTCCTAAGTCCCTCAAGGTCAATTTGACCATTAATTTAGATCTTAGAAATCAATTATTTAATCCCCATAATTCTGTGTCGCTATACATGATTTTATCGTTTTAATCAATTCACACAAAAAGTTGAGTTTTATATCCAATTAAACCAAGTGGTTGACTTGAACCTGTTTAAGGAATTCTGGGTCCTAATGACCCACCCTCAAGATTACGTAGACCTTCCTAAGAGTTTAAGACACCCTCATTGGTATCCAATTACCCTTAGTCTCATGTGATTAAGCCAAATATACATAGTTATTACAAATTGACACAACAATTTCATGGTTTGACAGATTTTGACTCAATTGATTACACACAAATTCGGCCCTATACGCACAAGAGATTCGACTCAATTAGACCTCAATTGCTAAGGTTGAGACCTAATTAGGTCAATTTCGCCTAGATCGGTCTAATTACTCCTAGTTAGATTCTAATTAAGCAAAATCGGACCTAATAGGACAATAACCCACTCAGCCACATCATCATCCACACTATTAGGGATTCCATTCATCAATTCAAGCAGAAATCAAGACAATTGGCAGCAATTAGGTCTTATTACATAAGGAGATCGACTAATTAACTCAATTAGCCCATGACTAGGCCTACTTGACCCCTAAATCACCCAATTGACACTCGGATCAACTCAGCAAAAATTTCCCAGCATGCTTACGAGATCAATTTTGATCTAATTAAATCTAATTGAACTTAGTTAAGCCATATCTCAAGCAGTAGGAAGTTAATTCCACCTAGTTAAGCCTAATCAAGTCACCAATAATCAAATTGACCCATCTAAGCCTAACTTACCAAAAATTACAGAATGTACATGAGTTCAATTTCATACCAATTTTTTTTTATTAATTAAGCAAGTTCTAGCCTAATTACTCATAGCCAAGTTTGTAATTTGTCCGATTACACACAATTTGAGCCAAATTGAACCTAATTGACTACAAATTGGGCCTAATTACTAAATGACCAGAATATTAACACAAGTAATTAAGTAAGATTAAGCCTAATTAACACGTACCCAAGCTAATTGCAACTAATTACACTTAATTATACACAAATTGACTTAATTAACACCAAATAAGTCCAATTAACATGCAATTAGTCTTTTCCCATGGGCAATAAAGTTTGATTTAGTTGAGTTTGATCCTACCTAAGTATGATACTGCATGATTAATCCTAATTAGGATCTAGTACACAAAAACTACCCACTTAGTCATCTAATCTACATATATACTATCAGCATCCCGTTTTGACCCACCGGCGCTCAAGAACCATAAAGGAGGACTGGTTCGATCGAAACACGAACTAAATAGATCGGTTCCAGCTCTAGACAGAGGCGCTTGTCGCCTTTCTCACCTTAGTTCGGGCATGATTCGAACTCTCAAGCTCGGGAATGACAAAATCAGGCTCAAGTTCTACAAATCCTACTATGTAAGTGTATGAACTTAAGTGTAATTAGGGATTTTAGGGTTATTTTGGCAGAACCTCAGCACATGAAGTTGGTCAAAAGTCCAATCTTCTGAAAATAACCCTTTATTTATAGGCAAAAGGGAGTGAGGGATCATTTTGCAAATAACAATTGTTCAGGGGCAAGAACGAAAAAATTATTTTGAAACTTGAGAGCTCCGGATGGGTTCAGCTGTCCAAACCTATTCGTTTGGACAGCTGGTACGTTCCTATACACAAAGGTGTTATTTTCAACCGCGCCGAAGTCCTAAATTTTCACCTTGGCGGGAGCTCACTTCAACTAGTTGAACTAAACTGGTTTGGTCGGGCAAACATAACATATATTGTGAAAACATTTCATTTTCATCTTCTTCGGGATTTTAAAGCACATTTGAGTAGAGAAAAATTATCGAAAAATATCATCAGGTTTAGAAAACACTTTTTAATTGGAAATCATCGCCGATATTAATATTTCTCGCTACATGAGAATATCAATTTCTCCGTCTCGAACTAATGTCCGATAGAATAATTGAGCTTTTAATTAGAGAAAATTTAACGTGCTTTTTTATCTATAAATATGAGCAATTGGGTTTAAAACAAGTTTTCCAAAGAGTGGGCATCACGTTTTGAAATTTGTTTTACACGCGCATCCTCGGAGAAAAAAGTATTGTCAATTAACCCGTATTGTTTTGAAAACAAACATGAATAGTTGAAATTAAGTACTTAACACTCGAGAACTTATTTATTTATTCTTAAAAGTCTGTCTTATTAGGTGTGATTCTCAGGTACCTTATCCATTCTCTAATTTTGTGTGCTTCCCAAACGATTATCTTAGCCCAGGTCGGAACGATATGCTTACAGTGTTGCACGTTTATGGTGACGTCATGACTGAGGTTTAGTCCAGCCATCAAGGGTTAGGCCTTGGGGCATTTAGGCCTGGAACTTAGCGAAGTGCTTGTCTTGAATCTCTGCAATCTGTTTCCAAAGCTTGAAAGTCTTTGGCCTGATCTTCAATTTAGGGCTCTTATCCCAGAACAGTAGAAGCAGATCTTCTACTTTGTCCCGTTGGGTTCTGGCCATATGCCTTCATCCATGGAGGCAATAGATTTGGGTGGCATTGAGGCTATGACACATCACAGAAGACAAAATACTCTCATTGCTTAGAGAAAATATCTTTTAAGACTGCCTTTAGATACTTTATTCTCATTGCCTTCTACTTCAGCTTGTGGACTTGATAGGTATTCTAATAAGTTTCTTCCGCAACTTCTGAATCTGGATGGAGTTATCGTGGGAATAAGCCTATAGCCTTCGCATGGTTAATATCCCAATACTGATAGGGGTTATAGATTTTCCCTCCCTCTTATCTCTGTTGGTACTGTAGATCAAAGCCGTTACATACCTTAGGGAGTACCCCAAGCAACATAGTGCACTCTTGATTGGAGTGAGCAGCTGGTTACATAGCTCATAATCAGATTTATCGATCTCTACTACCTCTACCAGGTACTCCTTTATGAAGGAGAGACTTTGTTTCTCTAAGAGGTTACCAAACCTTAACCTCAACCATTCCCATACTTCTTCCCATGCGATGACTGGTTCTCAAAAGAACGTTTCTTAGATCTATAAATCCATGGGATTTGCCTCTTTTTTGTGGTCTGCCCATTGAATTTCTAGTGGAATAAGACATTTAAAGTCTTTTAGGATGCATTGCTTTTGAGAGTACTTCTCGAGCAACCCTTCCTCATGCGCCTCCCAGATATGAAGGTGCTATTCTAGCACTCTGAGCCTGCAAAAAACTTCATCTATGAAATATTTCAATTTGTTTGAAGTCTTTTTTTATTAACCCTCCTTTTAATCCGGAATACATTAGGATCGATTTTTTAGAAATTTCGAGCTTTTTAAGATCAAGATCAAAATAATATCTTTGATAATCTCCCATAAGTCTATCTTCTTCATAGCCTTGACCATCAACCTTTTTGGGTTCCTCATGGCTTTTGCCATCAAGCATTATTGATTTTTCAGAATTTTTGCCCTTAGAGCCCTATCCTATAGGAACTATGGGTCGTTCATGTAGAAATTAAGAGGAACTGAATATTTGTTGTCAAACATTCCAAATGGCTCTCCCAACAAATCCCGATTTTCCTCAATCTTAGGAATCATAGCATGAGCCATCAGCTCATGAAGGAGATTGAATTTCTTGCTCAATCTCCTCTTTCGAGGGATTAACCTAATGACTAGTGGTCTGGTCATCGTTGTTCATGATAACATTGGAACAAGTCCTTAGTTCGTGTCCATCTTTACAAGGACACCAAGAACTTTCTCCTTCTGAAGCTGTAGGAATTGGAATTTCTTTGACTATATCCTTCCTAGCCTTCTTGGCTTCCTTGTTTCGAATAGCCTTCTCGTTCTTTCTTTCATGGTTTTTCCTTTTTGGGCAATATGATGTGTAATGTACTAGCTTGAGACATTTCCAGCATATTACTCTAGGCTGCCCCTTATGGGACCAAGGCTTCTAGAGCCCTTTGATTCTTCTCTTCTTCTTAGGACAATCTTGGTAGGAGTGTCCCGCCTTCTTGCATTCCCAGCATACCCTTTTCCTTGGGTTGGTCCTGGGATCCATCTGCAGGACAAGATAATTCACGTGAGAGAGAATCAACTATTACATTTTTTTCTAGGAAGGAATGTATTCAATATCAAACTTGTAATAGCTAAATCATTCCTACAATCTTAGAAGCCTAGTTTGTCTAGCCTATTTAGATTTAGGTTCATAAATCTTTTAACATATAACGAGTCGGTTCTTACCTCGAATTTCTTAGCTGAAATGAAGATAAAGAAAGCTTTTATACCATTTTTTTAAAAGCAATTCTTCCTTTTCATGAATCGGATAATTTAACTCATACCCCTTAAAAACTCCAGACCAATACTTGCAAACAGGTTTTGGTTCTCTTTGTCAGTGTCGGGACAATGAAAACAAATAAAATTTGGCAACTTATCATCATATGAAGTGGTCAATGCATAAGCCCAAGAAATGTGCATACAAACATTATTAATCCATTGGGAATTAAACCTTTTCTTTCTTGTTCAACCGATCATATGTCAGAGACTTAGAGATCGAGCGATGCAAAATCTTAAAAAAAGAAAAACGAAAGAAGTAAAGATAGAAAATTGATTTTGTAGGTACTAATAAATAAACAGAAGTTACCTTA
Organism: Punica granatum; assembly: GCF_007655135.1. Lineage (NCBI taxonomy): Eukaryota > Viridiplantae > Streptophyta > Magnoliopsida > Myrtales > Lythraceae > Punica > Punica granatum. The sequence goes on from NC_045129.1 coordinate 28,517,326, forward strand.
TTGTTAGGAATAAGTCGACATATGAAAAGCAACTAGTCTCAGTTGATGGATTTGTCGCGGTACTCATCGAGTGCTCATCATCTTCTTCCATAGTGCTCGCTTGCAAGGGGAGGGAGACTGCTGCTACTAAATGTCCATAAACCTCTCGCGGCCAGTCTGTTATCAATAGGACAAACACCTAACCAAAACAAGCGAATGAAAGTTAGAGAATTACGGGGTGATGCATCTCGAGAAAGCTTTGCCTTATGGAAGAAGGAGAGGGAGGATCCAGGATAGCAATAATCGGCTTTGTTGAGGGTGTTGAGAAAGTATATGTATATACAATAATGACTGACTCATATTTTTTCCACTTTTTAGCTCTCTCATCTCCTGAGAAAGTAGGAAACACGTCCTATTTTGGAAAAAGTATTGTGTGTAACGGTTATATTTAGTGCAGCGGTTAACTTCATAATATCTTACATTTTAGAGAGGGAGAATTATGTGCCCAACCTACTTACCCCTAGATTACGTTCGGTCGTCGGATTTGGGATAGGGATGGGATGAGATTATAAATTCAATGGATTTATAATATCTTAATTAAGGGTTTGGTACGTTTCATGACTTGGGACTAGGACATAAATGTAAAATGATAATATGCCAATAGCTTCATAATTCTTGATTTTTGTTTATCCAAAAATATAATATTTGAATTTTGAAATAAAAAATCAATTTTTTTTAAAAGATAGTCCGTTTAATAGAGCTGGAGGGAAAGGGATGGTGGCTGCTCGATACCCGCGACCACCGCCGCAAATTAGTGTTCCTCTCTTTCTCTTCGATGAGAGAGAGGAAGCCGAGTGGCAAGGTGGTGGCCCGTTCCAACTACCACCATGTCAATCGAGGTCGCCGACGAACTCTAGGGGCACCCGCGACCTTGATTGACGCGGTGGTGGTTGGAATCAGGCCACCACCGTGCCACTAGGCCTCCTCTCTTTCTTAGAGAGAAAGAGAAGGGGTGATTTCCACGAAGGTGGCTCCCTGGTTCTAGTAACCATGTCTTTTTAAGGTCGCTGACAACCTTTGTGGCCGTCGATGACTCACTTGGGTAGTGATTGTCGAAATCAAGAAGCCACCACACCTTTCAGAGCTTTCCCATGTTCAATGGCACATTTCGGAAATTTAACACAAGGAGAGGGCTATTTCTATCTTTTCTTAAATAATTTTATCCCAATCCACTCTTAATCCATCCCCTCCTTGGATTAGCTACTTAACACTATGTTCAGATCTATCCCAATCCCAATCCTACTCAGATCGACACCAAAATCAAGATTAGAATTTTAAAAATCCCATTCAGCCTCTTATTTGGCATACGAAACATAGCCTAATTTTAATATGCCCAAAGAAATATGACCATCAGATAAGAACCATATTAAGATAGCAATTGTCTAAAAAATTAAGAGATTTCGGCACCAAAATCAACATTAGAATTTTAAAAAATCCCATGCGGCCTCTTATTCGGCCTACCAAATATAGCCTAATTTTAATATGGCAAAGAAATATGACCATTGGATATGAACCATATTAAGATAGCATTTGTCTAAAAAATTAAGAGATTTCATGTTTGATTTTTGTTAGTAAGGTTATATGTGGCTTTTTTATTTAAATTTATATTTGAATTTCCTTTTACTAGGCTGTGGACATTCCTTTTAGCCGAAGAAGGGATTCCTCATCTTGAATTGAACCCCATTGATGGGGATACATGCAAAGAAGATCGGGGTTGCAAATCGATTGGGCATCTGTATCGTTTGTTATGTTGTACCATGTAAGCATGCATATGTATCGTCCTTACTAAAAAATTTTTAGGTAAATAACCAAAAAAATAAAAATAAAAAATACAAACATTTCACATTTGAAAATTCTAGCATGAGCTTTTTCCTTAACCTAAAAGTACATAAATTTTCGATTTGATAATAATTTTAGCACGACGTCAAATTTTTCATTAATTTGGACTGAACTGAGGCCATAGAGGGCATCGACGAAGCCAATCTGAGGAAAGGCACCGATGACTCCAATCTGGGGGAGGGGCACCAATGACCCCAATTGAGAGTTCGTGATAGTAATCGTGGCTCCACCCGTCGGAATCGGGAGAATCCCCAATTTGAGGGTTCTCCTGATTCCGAGTGGCAGGGACCTCGTCCGGCCACCACCCCAATTGCTAGAATTGTAGTTGTCTTAGACAGGGGACGGCGCCCCGTTGGCAATAAGGCTGCCAGCCTTAAAATCCCCCATTGCCGGGTGCTGCAACCAACCTATAAATAGCAAACTCATACATAGAAATAACTAACTTTCAGATTCCTCCATCAGCTTCTCTATCCAGAAAATCACTTCTTTCTCTCGCTAAGATCTTTTTCCGTCTTCGCTTTCTCTCTCACTCTGCCATTACCTTGTCGGAGGAAGCTGCACCGTTGCAGCTCAACCACACGACTAGGGGTGGCAATTCGTGTCGTGTCGTATTTATACGTGTCGTGTCTAAACGGGTTCGTGTCATCGAAATCATAACTCGTACACGACACGATTATTAAACGGGTCAGGTTTTATCCATATGTCAGCACCCAATTTTGGTCCACCGGCTCCAAGGGGGGCAAAATCGTCATTTTTGCCACCTGTGAGGGAAGTATTTCCAATTAGTTACTCGAGTATTCACGACTTTTTGGAAATAGCACATTTTCCTAATTTAACACAAAATTTATGATTTTTCAAAAATAATACTATTTGGGACGTTTTCGAATTTCGCGTACATTGACGTCAATTTTCAAAATTTGGGACAAAATTCGAGATTGAAAATAATTTTATTGCATAATATCGATCAACGAATTTTTCTGAGCACGATGGCAGTATCGAATCATTTTTCCGACGTCCGATCAAGACGACGGAATTTTCAATTTTGTACGCGCGTCGAATTCGAATTTGAATTCGAAAAAAAAAGTCAGAACTGGTCAGTGACTCGATGCCCCCCCAGGTTCCTGTTCTTCTTCTTCCTCCTTTCCTCTCAGTTTTCTTTTCTTTTTTTTCTTCCTCCTTGCAGGGATGACCGAGCTTGTAACCTCTGCACATGCCAACGGATTTCGTGCACGCCGACTCTCTCTCTCTCTCTCTCGATTTTTTGGAACAAAAACCCGCGGCTCGGGATTTGGAAAACGGAAAAACGAAAAAATCCCGGAGCTCGCCGATTCTCTCGAACGGATTTCGGTTTCGTTTTTTTTTTCTCGGGTTGAACAGATGGCCCAGTCCGTCCTCCTCATCGGCCCAGCCAGCAGCGGCCCATTCGGACCAGCGAGCAGTCCAACAGTGGCCCATTCGGCCCGTTCGGCCCATCCGGCCCAATCCTCCCCAGCAGCCCAACTCGCCAGCATATTTTTTAATTTTTTAATTTTTTTTATTTATAGAATCACCCCTCAACTTCCCGAACTAGATAAATCCTCGACTTAGTGGCATGTTTAAGGCTCCAGTTCAGAATATAAATGTTTGCTTGGATGGATATGTTGTGAAATGAGCGTTATTGGGTTGCGTGAATGATCGGATTTGTCCCGAACTCTATTTTACAAACTTTCTATTTTGTCTCACTTCAGTCCTGAAGATGCATTTTATTTTTTTTAGATCTGTCCCGAATTTTAAAATTCGTTTCATTCAAGTCCCAGCCAGTTTTAATATTTCCAGATCAATCCTTGAATTTTCCAGAATTTTCCAACCACTCCAAAGAACTTTTCAAGTTGTTTCAGTTTAGTCCTGGGCGATTTTCAGCCTTTTTCAGATCCGCCCCGAATTTTAAAATTCGTTTCAGCCGAGTCCCGGCCATTTTCAGCACGTTCCAATCAGTCCCTGAACTTTGTAGGATTTTAAACCAGTCCCAGAAACTTTTAAATCGTTTCAGTTTGGTCCCTAGGGGTAATTTTTCACTTTTCAAATTAGCTCGAATTTTCGAATCCATTTCAAACAAGTCCTGGGACATTTCAGTAATTTTCACACAGTCCCCAATTGTTTCAGAATTTTCAAATCAGTCCCCGAAACTTTAGCCGAATTTTCAAATTAGTCCCTGCTCTTTTAAAATCGTTCAAATCAGTCCTTGGGCATTTTCTAAAAATATCCAACCCTTCCCTACTTAGATCCCCGACCGACAACGTTTGTGCCCCGTTCAAATATTTTATTAGTTGTATACAACGTGACAATGCACGCTCATTTATGTTTTCCCGCTTCCATGAATCGGTACTGTTTTATCGATTCCGTTGATATTATGTTTGTGTGTATGTTTGTATGTGTTTATCATGATCATGGCGGCACCGGTTGTGTAAATTTGTATGCTCGTCGTTCTTGACGTGATAATATGCTCTTGATCCTTGTTTTAAATGTTTTATTTTCTCGTTTTAATCGAAACCTCACATGAATCGGTTTAATCATGCAAACTTGACCTAAAATTAATTTTTGAATCCCAAGGTGGTCGGGAATTAGGATTTGCATCGGACAGTCCATCAATGATCGGCTCGACGGTCTGAAACCCGTATATTTAGAGCATTCGGCAAAACATTAATTAATTTAATCAATAATTCCACCAATGGGGTAATTGGGACGTTCACGCGATTAATTAAATCACCTGGCCCTAATGATCTTGCACGAATTGGTAATAAACCGGTAACATGCGTCGATAGGTTGTAAACATGCGTTGGTGTCCTTCTCAAACTTGCAAATTTTATAAAACCTAAGAAACGTGGTTCGATGTGACATGAATGTCTAGGAAGGACTTGCGCGTCTTAACTTGAGGCCTCACCTGATTTCAGGAAACTCAGGTCGGGACGTGAAAGTTCTTCTTAGATCACTTCAGGATAGATTAAGCGATCTTTTGGCTTTTTAGGGTTCTTGACAACCCTGGAAGGTTCAGGGGATCGATTAACGCCGGTCACAGGCCGAGGTGGCCCGCACCGCGTAGTCTCTCTTTTTCAAAAATAATTTTCACCTCAAGGGCAAAATCGTCTATTTGCAACTTAGCGACACCCCTAGGGTTAGAATAACAGAAACACTACGGTGTCTGGGTAGGGATGGACTACCTGTCTAGGCCTAGCTTCATCTGCATAGCCTGCTCTATCCGACCGATGAGTTTTTATTATTCTAGCATAGTCTCGGGTAGTCAGTTCGGGTGGATTGACTCAAAATACAAATATCAGACTAATTGTGTACTTGGCTAAGACAAAAATGGGTAATAGTGGGATAGGCACTAGGTTCTAGGATTTACAGGCGGAATCAATGTTCGGTAATAACTTGTAACAATCGTAGTGTCATAACATAGAACAATTCTAAAAACAACCCACAAACACAAGATTTGACTACAGACGTCACGTCTGTCAAGTCCTCGGAAAATAATGCCGAATGCGAAATACCTTCCTGAGGCGATCCTTGATCGATTCACACCATGTACCCACTATGTTTGTTTTAAGGTAGGATTTGTATGCCAAGATACCTCGGTTAATAATTAGTTAATTCACGTAAATTCGGCGATAACAAAACCTCATTGTTTGTTTATTTGAGCTTGCTTGTTACATTTTTTTTGCAATTATTTGTTATGCGAATCGAGCCCGATCCTTTAGGACACGATTCACACAGGGTCCAACGCCTCTAACCGTCGATCACGGGATCCAATGCCCCCATACACCGAGTGCTCATTTAATTTAATTTTCGGTCTTTTCCAAAACCATACGGTGAGCATGAGTGAAACAATGGCCGAACGCGAACCGATCGGGATTCAGTCATTGTAATTTGTCTTTTATTTGAGATAAGGTTTTATATTATACATATATTCATGTAAAAATCCAGGTCGGAGAGTGGACGGCCAGAGTGTTTCTTCGAATTTTCGGTGTCAAAACGCATAAGATGAGCGGAACTTAATTAAGCGGTAATTAAATTAAAATGGCAAGCCTAGGCAAGCTAGAGTACCGAAAGGACGTGTGGGATTTAGGCCCACACATAATAAAATCCCCGAATTCGGAATTTTCGGTTCCGTACAGACCATTGCCTTAGCATTTTAGGTGTACCCCGTACCCCTAGACCCGGGCAACTTGTCGGCCATCGACCTTCGGGTCGTAAAATGGCAAGTGGCGACTCCTTCTCACGTGCGTCCATCGCGCGTCCCCGGGAAGGTGGACACTCCCAAGCCGCGTTGCATAGGCGCGTGCATGCGTGCCCCAACGAGACGAAATTCGGGTGCGCACACCATACACGACACTTTTATATCCGTGTCAACCCGTTTAGACACATTTAAACCCGTTTATCGAAACGTGTCATAATAGGTACACGTTTACACGACACGATTATAAACGTTATTCGGACATGTTAACACAACTTGTTTATCCGATCAACTTAGTTACCCGGATACATTAACAGGACATGTTTATCTGATTAACTCGTTTACCCGAATACGTTAACACGACATGTTTACACGTTAACATGAAAATTGAGTGGAGGGGAGGGGGATGTGGACGGGGAAGAGGCGGGAGCCGCATCCGAGGGAGGCAGCGACGGCGAGGATGAGATCTAGCCATGAGGCGCATTGGCTGGAGCAGGAGCCAGCGAAGCGGTGGGCTTCGAAGGGGAGATGGTGGGAGTGGAGTCGGCGGCAAGCTTGGGAGCAGGGGAGGTCGAGATTTGAGGCAGATCTGCGGACAATGCGAGGTACACAGAGAGGAGAGCAATGAGAGCGAAGAAGTAGAACTTTGTCATTGATGGATGAGAAGAAGGAAATCAAATCGTAGATGAGATCTGAGGGAGGGTAGTAGAGAAGTAGAAGTAAAAGTAGAAGTGCGGTTATACTGTGTTGAATTGGGTGAAAGAAATGAAAAGAAATTAGGTTAGGGACTTAGGAAATTAGGATTACATAAGGATATTTTGGTAAATCCAAATACATAAACGGGTTAAACGGATTACATGATTATAGTAACATGATTAAACATGCCTAAATAAATATGTTTAATCGTGTATAATTGGGTTATACGGGTTCAACCCGGTAAGACAAGCTTATTAACCGTGTTTAAATGGGTTGGACCCGTTTAAATCGATTATAAAAAATGTCCAATCCAAACCCGTTTAATTTCGTGTCGTGTTATCGTGTTGTGTGAAATATTGCCAGCCCTGCACACGACCATCGGTTTCGCTACTTCAACGGGTGATGCTCCTTGTTACATCACGTGGCTTTGGGATCGAGCATTATAAGCAACGAAATCAATTTAGTGATCGATTTTTGTACAGTAGCTAATTCTCATCCTCTCCGGCGCGCCAATTGACTCAAAGATCTCAAGTGTCTGTCTGCCATAGCAAGCGTGCATCTGAATAATAATAATAATAATCAACGATATAAATATATAAATAAAAGTCAACCGCAATAAAAAAGTGCCACTATAGCTTTATAAGTGAACTTTGGCTCTTTTTTGAAAAACTTTTCGCATATCCATTTAACTAATGTACTTTATGTATACCATATTATACTGAACGCATATCATGAAGATAATCCAAAAGTTGTTTTTTTTTAAAAAAAAATATTACAACACTCGTACAGTATATATTATCTCAGAGAAATTTTAAAAAATTTTCTAGGAAAATAAAAGGTTTTCTCGATTGGCAAATAGGCCTTCAAAATTTTTTCGAAAAGTAAAAGAATTCTCAAGGAATAATCAATTGATCAATTATAATCTTGAGCACCATAATTCTCTTGATTTTTTTGGGCCAAAAATTCTCTTGATTTTTCTACTACATTAATTTTTATAAAAATTTTATAATTATTTATTACATCAAAAATTACGAATTAAGATAATGTTTCCAACAATAAATTTTTGGATTTGCGAAGAAACATTTAAAGTTTTTGTAAACATACAAAATATACTCGAGAAATTGAGTAATATCTTGAAGAATGTCAAATATTATATCTAGTTAATTATTTTTACACCCGGGCAATGCACGTGTTTGTGTGCCCAATTGATAATCATGAGGAAAGGTTCGAGGTGCGTTCACCTTAAAATAATTCTACCAAACAATATAAATAAATTACCTGTTCTTTAATAGGTACATTACTTCAATTTTTGTAATAAAATACCTCCAATATCAAGTAAGTTCATGTATATCATGAGTAAATTATATATTTTGTTACCCAAAAAAATTATATATACATATACTAACTAACGTGGATTGTTTCCGCCTTTAAAGTGGTTTGGCAACTCTTCCCTTCAAATAAGACTTATGGTTTGAATTTTATAAATAGAAAAAATATATTGGAAGAATTTAAACACTTAGTGGACTAGTTCGGCTTACTCAACTTCCAGATACCATAATGAATTACTACAAGTAAAATACACCGATTTTAAAAGTGAATTATATAAATTTTACAAAAAAATTTATAACTTATATTTTTTATGAATTATACGGATTTCAAAGAGATGTAGATTTTTGATAATTCATATAAGTATGCTGTACAATTATCTTTATTGATTACATCATATAATTTCACAATAACGAAAATAACAAAAATTAACTAAATCATATCTTGACATAAAGGACATTCATATGAATATCATATCTTAACATAAAGGGCATTCATAGGAATTTTTTTTTACTCATCAAAACTGATACACCTCTCGGGGCATCAAGGTCTCAATCTCTTCTAATTAGAAAATTACACACTCTCGACAGATGAAGCTGTATAATTGATACGCTGTCAAAAATTGTCTTGAAGGTAATTACAATCATATCAATAGATCGCCTGCCATACTTCTTCCTTCGAATAGCCTCTCCCTTGCTTCCCTTGCCTGCGAAATGAGGACCGAAAAATAACGAGCTATCAGATTGCGAATCACTACATGTGAAGGCCCATCTCAGAGCACTACCATAGTGCATGAAAGGGAAAATATTGCCTGAACTAAGCTTCAGATCGGATATGAATGAGAAGCCGAAACACGTGCAAGTATGTCATATCGTTTATATAGAAATCTTCCTGATAATTAAACTCGAACGTTATCACATCTCTTAGAATGACATGACACTTTTGCATGCGTTTAGCCTTCTATTCGTTAATTCATCATTGAAGGGGCACATGATTACCTGCTTTTCCCAGTTGACACAGCTCGTGACAACTGCGAGAAGCACCGTTTGCACAAAAGCTCCGGTTTGGATTCCGATCCAAAGTCCTAGTCCCCTTAAGCCTGTCCTAAAACCTAGAAAGGCGGCCACCGGGATTCCACATAGATAGAACGCTCCAAGATTCACGTACGCCCCAATGTGCTGCCATCCACATCCTCTAGCCACCCCTGCCAAATTCATTTTCCAATCGCAATTCCCGGACAGAAGTTTAGTCATCTTTTAGCATTTATGGTTTAAGTTGGAATTAACAAGGAACGAGGAAGATTGTACCTGAGAGAACACCTTGTAAACTGTCGAAGATGACAGATAAGCAAACCAGAGGGGCCATCCTCGTCACATAGTCCACCACTTCCTTCTCGCTGCTGAAGGTATATCCGAAAACCTTCCTACTTAGAAACAAAGCTATGCTCACAATACCCATCTCCACCACCGCGAGAGACATCACAACACGAACAACCCCCTTGGCCGCACGTGGGTTCCCAGCTCCAAGTTCGTTTGAGATTCTTGTGCTGTCAGATATATGTTACAATCATTTAGACATATAAAATTGCAATAGTATATTGTATACAAATGCAAAATATGCAGTGCTTTTAACTAACCTTGCAGCAGCACCGAATCCGTATGGGATCATGTAGAGGGTTGAAATGGTCGTGAGGCTGTTTAGGAAATCAGAAAAATACAATTGATTTCAGAGAACAAGGGTATGTACATGAATATGATCACTGATTGGACGATATACAGCTGTAGTTGTGTACGCACCACACAGATAGGACCGAAGTTTCGAGCTCAGGGTTTGGTAAAAGCCCAGAAAGCAAGATAAGCAGCTCAAACGACCACCATTCGAGGCTTCAAAGAACATAAGCAAGCATTAGAAATCGAATTCCTTGACAAGTATGTGAACTCATACTTAAAAAGACTGCAAAACTTACCATATCATTACAGCCGAAGGGATAGCAAACCGGAAGAACTCCCCAACACCATGAAACATCTCTAAGGAGACAGTGGCCCGCGTCTTCTCGCAGGACTGGGAGTACCACGCAAACAACACCAGTAGTGCCACGTTCAACCAATATGACACGTCAATAGCCACAGCAGCCCCAAGGTTTCCGAGGCTAGACTTGAACACAAGGGCCCAGCACAGGGGCACATGGACACAGAGGCTCACAGACGAGCTCACGAGCATGGGGACTGTCAGGCTCTGGGCCTGGAAATAGCGGACCAGTGGCTGCGTCAAAGCATAGGAGAAGAGAGCTGGGATAAGACAAGCGGTGAACTTCCCGGCCTCTCGGGAGATCATGGGTTCTTGGCCAGTGAAGATGAGCAGTTTCTCCATGTAAAACCATAAGAAAGAGAGGGGTATGCAGACTAGGGTGAGGCATAAAATTGCAGTCTGGGTCTGGATCCCAACTTTACGGTATTGGCAAGCTCCAAAGGCCTGGCCGCATAGTGTCTCGAGTGCACTAGCCATCCCTAGCTGTTCGGTAAGTATTGAAGAGTTCATCATCAATGTGAAGATATGAAAAAATACTAGAGAAAAATCATTATCCCAAACCCAAATACAAATTAAATCAATTCGATTAAATGATTGGCCAACTTTTCGAAGACCAGAGACCAGCTATCTTTGATGGCAAACCGAAGGCACACCACCCACCACAAATCCGATTATTAGTGTCATCAGCAATGCTGACAAGTATTGCTGGATGTTGGGGTATCAGACCGGCAGACCGGCAGGACACAAAGTATAGCTCAGCGGAGGGTCATAAAGGGTGCTTGATCCCTTCCTCGACAAGAATTATCGTGGCCATTCAACTTGGTCCCCGTAGTCCATTGGAAAGGGGAAGAGATCGTCTTGCCATTTCCAATTTTCTGACACCCTGGAACAAAATACGAACTGTAATCCCCTGACTTTATATATGTCACTTCCAATTTTATGGCAAGGCTCAAGGCAAAGGCACTGCAAATCGTCATATTTCCACATCAAGAAAAAAATAGGAGAGCAACATATCCCATCTCTCAGCTCCAGGTGAGTAAAGTTCCACCATGAAAAGAGACTAGCATCGGAATAAAAGCTCAAAATGCTGATGGATATCGCTAGTTGCCATATATCAGACCATAGAACATCTCAAGAGATGAGTAATCACCATTGTAAGTGGCAAATGCATGGCGTAATGTCCGTCCAGGAGAGGCCACCAGGACCCGCTTTGTTACCACTTCCAGACATGGAGCTGTGAATCAAACTTGGAAGCATCCTATGAGACGATAAATTATCTCATCACTAGTTGCTCTCGTTATGATTTAGTTGCTCTGCTTCTCGTGGGTGCCAAGAGCAAATCAGATGGACAAAATGATAGAGATTCACTATTATAGCACTCCAATTCCCAATGCTCTAACAAGCTTCGTTGTCATTCAAATTCAATTCAGTGCAGCCTGCCATTTGGAATATTGCAATAGGCATGCCATACTCACAAATCCGATTCTACTGATATTGAAGTTTCTTCAAGCATTGGAAATTAGGATCCACTGTATTGAAGACTCTTATCATTTGAGATACATCCAACTTCCTCTTTTCACCTGTAAGAGTCGGAAGAGCCAAATCGGCAAGACAGCAGCAAATGAAGAGGGAATCGGTTCATACCAATATTTGACACTGCCGGATCAATTTGACTGCTCTTCAAGAACTCCGTGTCTGGAAACGTTGACAAAGGCATCTTAAGAAAGTATGCTGCTGCAGCCTTTCTCGAGATGAAACATTATATTCAGCATTGGGGATTGCTTGATTGCAATGGTGATTCCCTGTACCAAAGGAAGCTCTCGGATATGATGGAGGATGCCTAGTGATTTCGAACAAAGAAATTCGATGCCGACCCAGTTGTAGTTAAATGTATATGAATCGGAGGCTTCACTTATGGCGTTCAAATTGAAGGTTGCTCTCTAAGTGAATTGTACAGTTTATGCAAGTACAGTTAATCGATGTTGGTTCCATGGCTATCACACTCGTAAAAGAGATGTAAAAGGTCGAAGACAAGTTGGATCAACCGGAAATTCGAACCTAGCAGTCCACTTGATATATTGGAATCTGGGACATTGATCATTTGTTATTTCAAAAAGCTTATATAATAATTGTGTGTCACACCTGTAGAAATTCCAGAAGAACAAGGCGGACCTCGCCTAGACCCACAGTAGCTGCTGTTGCTGGCATATGACTCGATGGCGACCAAGTTGGTGATCGAGCCATGAAGGGATTGACAGAGGTCGATTAAGCACCCCTCAACCTTCGCTGAAATAGCTATTGTGTCCTGTTGGCTACTGATCTCATTTTTCGACCTTCGGCAATGGTCATCAATTGCGGCGACGGCTGCCAAATGCCGTCACTCTAGTTTTATGGGGCAACCATAAGCTGGACGGCCAGCAATTGGCCAGATCGTCTTAGAATAAGACCACTTAAGTTTCGAATACAGATTCAAAGTAATATTAACCCCGCAATGATATTTGCCCGGGTTAGTCTACAACAACGTAGGCCGAAAAGTGAACTATGATATTTCCAAGCAAATTGTCTGAAATTTTTCAAAAAATAAATATGTTTCGTTTGTATATCGACACATAGGTAGAGTAAATAAACAATGTAACAATAGAACGGAAGTTAAAATTCAAGTTACTGAAACTAAAAATTTCAATCTAAAATAATCGAGGGAGGTATTTTTTTTAATAAATAAATCGAGTTAACAATTAAGTAATCACCTCAACTGTGTATGGATTCCACTAGGCAACTGGACCACTACATCGAACGTAACCAATCCTAATTTTAATTGGAAGAATGAACCATCCAACAGTTTTAGGAGGAGTTAATGAGGCATGTCCTAATTAATATATTTGTCATATATGAATCTATGTGAAAAAAAAAAGGAAGAGAAAAAGACATTGTAGTCGTATATAGACAGATTGGCCGTCCCAATCTCAATCACACAGTTTGCACTATTCTCGGTCTTCGGTGCGTCGACAAGTTGTAACTTCTCGACAAGACCATTTTGGACATTTGCCTTTATTTCTCTGTCCTATGTCCACAAAACGGAGCCTACCGAATTGAATTGTTGCACTTTAATTATTTTCCAACTAGACTACGAATTATTATTTATTTTTTCTTCTTTTCCGTGTTGTGGAGAAATTAAATGCACCTTCTCAGCCGCAAACCTATTGCGACCATGCATTTCTCCTCTTTCAGTACGTGAGCAAATTAAACTTTTCTTCCTTTGGAAGGCCAATTAAATTACACATCCAATCCTGAAACAGTATGAGTCTAACACGTAAACCGAACTGGGGTTTTTCTTTCTCATCGACAACGTTTGCTTTATAATTGTGCCAAAAAAAAAAAGTCTGTCCCCTTCTGATATTATTTTGTGAAAGTTCTTAAAAAGATGAACTTTTGCAATTAATACGATAGTTGAGAGAGATGATCACGACTCAGCATCGACCCAAGATTTATTTGTTTGATATTAGAATAACATTCACATGCTTTCGTTGCCCTATCAACAGACTAAGACCCGGACGTTAATGAAACAAAAGTAAACAGACATGAAAGGGACGAGAAGTGAGGGGGAAAAAAAGGGAAATGTGGACGTCAATAATGGATGGATATAGAAAAGCAAATACGTACCATTAAGCTGAAGCCGGTGACGCCGGAGAGGGAGATGGCGACGGCGGTGCTGGAGAGGGAGAGCTCACCGAGGTGGCCGACCATCATCACCGATAAAACCTGGACCATGTATTGCGAAAGTGTCACCGCCACCATCGGCCCCGCTATCCAAATTAGCCTCTTCACCTCCTCCCGGAACACCTCCCATCCCCTCACCGACTTCCCCCCGCCGACTCCGCCGATCAGCAGATCCTCCTCCATTGGCGACGGCGATGCCTTGCGGTTCTTCTCCATGTGGGAACCGCCAATTACGCCGATTTGATTCCTGCAAATCAAACTCCCTCCTTCTTCCCCTCTCTATCTTTTGATGAAAGATGAAAAACGAAGGACCCACAGAGAGAGAGAAGGCTTTCTCTGGGGGATTTTGGAATGAGGAGAGCCGGAGAATAATTGGATCGGGTCTACTCTACGGCTGCAAGTTTAATAACCGTATATTTATAATAATTTGAAATATATATTTTGGTAGATGGCAACGATGTTTATTTTTGTGTCGTTGCTTTATGTTTTTACCTAATCTAATTTAACATCCTCCACACACAAAAGGAAAATGTTTTCACCTACTATATATAAATATAACCAGCTTCGAAAATACAACTTAAGTACATGAACTTTGCATCAAGGATTTAAATCACCGTCACATAACGGTCGCGTCATGGTTATAACAGTTTCGGCCATTTGCTATGTAACAGCGTCACGGCCATCAGGGACAGAAATTTTAATTTTCTTCCTAACCGCCCTCTCTTTTCCGTGGACTTAGCTACTCGATCTCTCTCGTTTCCTCACTCCCCTGACCACTCTCAAATGCAAAACCCTGCATCCATGAACGTGCATGGTCACTTTTTTAATTTGAATAATGGCTAAAAGAGGTGGATAACGGGCCATAAGGGCCTTTACTGCTGATATTTTACCAGTTACGGCTGTCACATAATGGCATTATGGCCGTGACGCATAGGAAATTCTTTCTGACCGATATATCGGCCCGTAACGGTAATGGACCCTGCCGATACCATTACATAACAGCTGATACGCACTGAGATTTAATACCTTGCTTCGTATTGCCTTTCGATCTTGCGTTTACGTGTTACAGATTTCACTTCCATTGGCTTTGATGGTGGGAGATTGTGCGAATTATTCTCTCGTGATTACCAAACATAAAAGGATTACGAGCGTCCATCTTTTTTCAATGTTCGTGCTGGTATTTGGAAACTTAATGTGACTAGTCTAATTTAGTTCTAGTGGGATTGGCCCGCTAGAAAAGTTTGGGAGCTTTCATTTAAGATATGGACTAATTGAACAGAAATTATGAAAATATCCGGCTATTATATACGTAGGTAGTAGTCGTTTTTAATACATAAATTAGTTATGCATTGACAGAATTGTGCATATATAATTGGGTCCATGAACTTTGTGTCATCTTCCACTCATGCCCTTGTGTGCAATTTCACATTTTCATTTTGCTTTTTTTTAAATTTCTACTGTGGGAGCACTGGGTCCGCGAATTAAGTGGACTAGGACAGAGCACATTTGAATTTAACTTTGTACTTAGATATGGATTGAGCTATAATTATTATCGATATATATATATATAATCAGGTTTTCATATTTAGAGTTATTAGTCACCGATTTTTACAGTAATTACACAAACCAATAGTAAGATTTTTTTTTTCGATAAATCAAAAAAGGAATGTTGATCCGACTTTTACTTTCCTAGAACGCCATTGCCACAATTAAACCTAATTAATAGAAACCACTAAATAAAATTTATAATTACAACTACAATAAATAACTATCCACTTTTCCACCTACTAATAAAAGCTACCCATTCGTTATCTTTCTCAACTCCCAAACTCGTCTCCCCTTTTCTCTCACTCGCCACTTAGCCCTCTATTTTCTTCCCCAGAAAATTTTAAGTATTAATTTATCTATTCTACTAGTATTCACCATTCAGTTCCGTACTTTGCACGGATTCGTATTCGTATATCTATATTACATTTTATGATAATAATAATTTAGAAGATAAATTCACTAATTAAAAGGAAAATTTTCAATGATTAATTTGGAAATAATCATAAATAGAATTGAACAAATTTAATTTTTAAAAAAATCTTTAATAGAGTTGGATTAATTTTGAATAGTTTAATTATGACTCCATTATCGAAGATCTTATTAAGCTACGAAGATTTATCTAAATTCTTTTAAACTTTAGTTTCCACATTTTTTAAGAAATAATATTTTGTGAATAGTGGAAGATGATTTTGTTTATTATATAGAATATCAATCTCCTCAATACGGACGGAAAAAATTAGTTGATGATACATAACTTTCAATTGAAATAGTAATTCACAATTAAAATTCATAAAAATACTTAACAAAGTTTATAGAGTAACTATAATAATTTGAAATAACACATTATTTAGAAAACGTTGTTTGAGTTATATTTTCAAATTTAGTAATTTAGACATATTTATATGTATAAAAAAAGAGTTGATTGTTAAATTAATTTTTTGATTGCTTTTATTCACGTGGTTGGATCTATAAAAAAAATTAAACATCAAATAAATTTATTGTTGAGTGTGAAACTATTTGATATTTAAAAGAGTACCATTGGTGAAAAAATAACTTATTTTGAAAACCTTATATAAAAAAGAAATTAAAAATAAAATAAAGAAATAGGTCCTAAATAAGAAAATTATTACTATTTTGAAATATTAAATTACTAAAACTCCACACCTAATTCTCATTCTTTTAACATAAAATTTTTTCTCATTTTTCAAATAAATTAGTGCTACATTACTTTAATTCTATTGGATGTCATGTGGATGGTTTAAGAGAATGCCATAAAGCTCTCCTTTAGTATAGACTGAAAGTAATTCTCGCGCGTTGCTGCAAATTAATTTCATGATAAAACAATATTAGAAACTCATTAAATTATCTTAAGTTTGAAATTATTTTAATTTTCTTGAATATGCTATATCTGATTATTTCTAATATGCACCCACTAATATTCCTTCACAACAAATTATCAAATATTGCGAACTATATAATGCTGTTTGAGGATTAAAAAACATAGAATCAATTAAAAGTATTTTTAAAAGTATATATGAAAGTTAATGAAAATGAGGAAATATATAACATTCAAATTAGTGTAGATTATGCTTGCATAAAACTATAACTTGTTGAGTAAAATATTAAATAAGTTTATTTCCATACTAATAGAGTTTTGGGGAACTTTTGAAAGGAAACATATTTCTTGGGAAGTTAGAAGGACTTATATGAAGATGAAAAATAATATGGGGAAGCTTTTGAAGGAAAAAAAAAAGTGAATTAACCAATAATTAATGGACACATGTCAAGAGTTCATCTTCAGAACTTTCCTTTAGCTGATGAGTATAGGTATTGATATAGATAGATAGATAGATAGATAGATAGACAAATTCGCTACACATAAATTAGATTACTAGACTTGAGACCGCATGTTGCGCCAGCGCTTGTGACTTTTTTTTGTTAATTTATCGTGAATAAATAAATAAAATCTTTATGTTTCTATAACTTATTGTGTTTATGCTTATATGTAGTATTATATATCAATAGATGTAACATTGATTGAGAGTATAGATTTGTTATTGTTATATGTTACTCATTTCCAATAGAAACTTTTAAATTTATTCTTAATATATTTGTATAGATGGTTTTATTTATTTTTTTCACGGAAATTTATTCTAAAATAATATACGGAATAGTGCTAAATCCAATACAACTTTCAATATGAATAGGTATATTAAATAATACATATTTTACATATCGATATGATAAAAATAGGACAATTTGTAGATTTTATAGTAATAGGAGTTACATATTTGCAACTCTTATCTTAAAAGTTTCATACCCATATAACATATTGGTCACATGATATATGTGTCACTTTGTAGGAGCCTAGAAGGGGGAGCCCCCGATCCGGTCCCCATCACGATGATCATCCAGCCTCTTGGCGTTATTTTTTTAAGTTTAATTATTTTATTTTATTTTAATTTCTCTTTTTTCTTTTAATTTTTAAATAATTTTAATTCATAACCATTGATAAATTACTATGTAGGCAAAATTAACGGTATCAAATCCACATTAAAAATGTCTTTTTTCCATAAATAAAATATGAAAAAGGCATAATAAAAATAAGAAAGTTGGATGAAAAATTTCTAACGTAAGACAATTGACACAACCTGTTGGGAATTGGTGTATGCCCTAGAGGCAATCTATAATCAGTTTTGTAATATGATATCTATTTCATTATAAAACGAGGCATATCTGTTATTGTGTAGATTGCGCTAAATATGATTTTACACAATAATGTCCTTGGAATAGTAGGTTCAATAGGCATCAAGTGTGACTTGATTGTGAGATCCTATAATTACTGAACATTATTCCTAAATGTCCATAGTCAAAGTATTATCGTTAATTAGGACAACGGTAATACGGTTAGACTAGTGTGAGTGTTGATTGATGACCAAATCTCATAGGTCATGGATATGGAGATATCAAATCACACCACATGTATACATTAAGAGTAATGTGTATTGGACTGACTCGCCATGAGATTGCTACATGGGTTGTTACGTGACTGTCATTAGCATATCTCAAAGTGACTATAGTGTAATGGTCCTTTGACTTGAGGTCACCATGGATTCCTACGTGTAATGTCGTATATTTTGATACTGTCAAACGCCACCGTAACTGGTTGGTTATAAAGATAGTTATTGGGTATGCCACAAAGCATGGAAAAGAATGTGAGTGACCAAGATAGGATTTGTCCCTCCTACGAAACGGGAGCGATATCTCACGGCCACTTGGTGGTTAAGTCTAAAAGTGTATGCATACCCAAATGAGTCGATATAATGATATCGAGCTCATTTGCTCTGATAGACTTACCCGGTAAATCAAGAAAGAGAGATATTAAGCCATACAAGGATGTCATCGACCATGCCTTGGGCTCAATAGAGATATAGAGGACAATGGATTATATTACACGGTAATATAGGTCACGAGGTTCGTCGAGAAATTGACTTTCCGATTACTTGAGTAACAGTGATGCATTGCTAGATGCCGCTCACTGTTTGTAATATTAAAATAGAGATTTCGATATTACTATCAACGTAATTGGGAACCTATAGGGTCACACACTACGACTAACTTGACGAGATATTTTGAAACAACAAAATTGTCTAATAAAGATTAGATGATTTATGGTGCGACCGATTAATCGGATATTTAATGAGATTAAATTTGCCGATTAATTAGACCCGATTTATTAGATTTAATGGTGTGCTAAGTGGTTATTTTTATGGAACCACTTGGAGCCAATTATAGAAAGAAACATGGGCCAATTGTATGATAACACTTAGCTATACACATGGACTAATTAAATGATGTCACCTAGACTTACACATGTCACTTGGAGCCTTGATTCTCCTTAATCCCACATCGGTGGGGCTTTGAATTTGTCTTCCCCATATTGCTTATAAAAGGGGCAGCATGCATGTTTAGATATAAGAGATATATATACATGTATATGGGTGTACGTGTATAAGTGTAAGGAAATTCAAGTTGAATTGTTCAATTTGAATTAATCCTACTAGTCTAATAAATTTCGGGTGTCGCATCGGGGTGTTTCTTTCGAGTGTTGGTCGCTAGCACCGCCGATCTCGAAAACTCGTCGACAAAGTCGGTGTGGATACCAGTAGAGGCGTCACGCGTGGGACGCTCGGTCGACAACTTTAAATATTCCAGGTACGCTTTTATTTACTCTTACTCTTCTAGTAGGTCTTGGAATTAGTTTCACGGGTAAGAAATTTTGAATTTCTGTTCCTTTTTACGCTTCCGTTAGCCCCGTGGAACTAGCAATTGGTATCAGAGCCTAGCTAGTTAGAATCTGAGTAGATAATAGCATAAAATATGATTTTATGCTTGGTACTGGTATGATTATGTTTGATATTTGCGGTGCATGACTGTTAGACATGGACTATGTCCTAGTTGTGTTAGTATAATAGTTATGCGTTTGGACTATTATGTAATTGTTACATAATAGTGTATGGTGAGATCGATTAAATGTTAATCAAATCCCTCAAAATATTAAGTCCATATCCTTCCACCGTGTAACGCTCGTCAAGACCAAGATCGATGAGTGTGTAGACCTTGCCTTCGCAGGATGCCCTTATCTATCCTAGTAAGACGTTGTGTTTACCAGTGGGTCGGACTTAACTGAGCAAGCCTAATAGGATTAGGAGTTCAGAGGCATGTAGTTGGGCATCGATCTATAAGATAGATTTGAATAAGGAATTATTCACTCAACTAATCAAGAGTTGCATGTGATGCAATTGGGAAAGTGAGTTCCCTACCTAAATAGCCAGTTCTGGGTGAATCAGCCCTCGCTGACTCAGAGCTTGGTGAGATATGGATCTTGAGCTACTATGAGAATGATATTCTCTGAATCAATGTTGAGGGTCATTGATTTGATATAAATAGTGGGAGCAATATTTATAAAGTCCTCATTAAATATTGATGTGTCATAATACTTATTTTGTATATTTCTATGGTAGTTACCATGGCAGGGAGCACTTCTAGTACTTTCTGTTTGCGATCCGTCCTTGATAAGGACAAACTGTCAGGGAATAATTTCCTTGGTTGGTATCGAAACTTGAGAATTGTTCTCACCCAAGAAAAGAAACTATATGTCTTAGAGCAACCTCTTCTTGCGCCACCACCTGACGATGCCCCCCAAGCTGAGAAAGATGCTTATAGTAAGCATCATGATGATACCGTAAACGTCGGATGTCTCATGTTAGTCACCATGGACTCGGAGCTTCAGAAGCAACATGAGAACATGAAGGCGTACGATATGATCGTGCATCTAAGGCAGCTCTATCAAGAGCAGGCCCGACATGAGAGATTCGAGATCTCTAAAGCACTTTTTCAGGCAAGGTTGACTGAGGGTAGCCCGGTGGGTCTTCATGTACTCAAGATGATTGGGTACGTCGAGACTCTGGGAAGACTGGGATTTCCTCTGGGTCAAGAGTTGGCCACAGATTTAGTCCTACAGTCGCTGCCCAGCAGTTATAGTCAGTTCATCATGAGCTATAATATGAATGACTACAATAAACCATTGCCTGAACTGCTTAACATGTTGAGAACAGCTGAGCATGATATCAGTAAGGGGACGTCTGTTCTAATGGTCCAGGGGACCAAAAGAAAGGGCAAGGGCAAGAGTAAAGGCCAGAGGGCTAAAGGTGCATCCAAGTATGACTTGGGTGCGTTGAAGCCTAAAGCCAAGGTGGCAAAGAATGATTACTGCTTCCATTGTGGCAACACTGGACATTGGAAGCGGAATTGTAAGGTATACCTAGAGGAGTTGAAGAAGAAGAAGGGAAGTGAGACTTCTACTTCAGGTATCCATGTTATAGAGATCAATGTATCTACTACTTCTACATCTTGGGTATTAGATACCGGGTGTGGTGCTCATATTTGTGGAAATATGCAGGACCTAAAGAACAGTAGATCGTTGGCAAAGGGCGAGGTGGACCTACGAGTTGGAAATGGAGCAAGAGTTGCTACATTAACTGTAGGGACTTATCACTTAGTTTTGCCTACTGGGCTAGTATTAGATCTTAACGACTGTTATTATGTACCTGCTATTAGTAGAAACATAATATCTGTTTCTTGTTTGGACAAGAAGGGATTTTGTTTCACTATCAAGAACAAGTGTTGTTCTATGTACATGAATGATGTATATTATGCCAGTACACATTTAAGTAATGGTCTGTATGTTCTTGATCTAGATACGCCTATTTATAATGTGGAAACCAAACGGCTCAAATCTAATGATTCGAACCCGACTTACCTCTGGCATTGTCGTTTAGGCCATATTAGCGAGAATCGCATCTCTAGACTCCATAAGGATGGATTACTGGACTCGTTTGATTTAGAATCGATCGAGACATGCGAACCTTGCTTAATGGGGAAAATGACTAAGGCCCCTTTTACCGGAAAAGGTGAGCGAGCTAGTGATCATCTGGCTCTCATACATACTGATGTATGTGGACCAGTGAACAAGCTTGCTAGAGGTGGGTATCTCTACTTCATTACATTTACTGATGATTTCAGTAGATTTGGATATGTGTATTTGATGAAACACAAATCTGAATCCTTTGAAAAGTTCAAAGAATTTAAGAATGAAGTGGAGAATCAGTTGGGTAAGAGCATTAAAGTTCTTCGATCAGATCGAGGAGGTGAATATTTGAGCTATGAGTTTGCTGATTATCTTAAACAGTGTGGGATTTTATCTCAACTGACTCCACCTGGAACACCACAGTGGAATGGTGTAGCTGAGAGGAGGAATCGAACTTTATTAGATATGGTTCGATCTTTGATGAGTCATGCAAACTTACCTGACTCCTTCTGGGGATATGCTCTACAGACAGCTGCTCTCATATTAAACAATGCTCCGTCGAAATCAGTTGAAAGGACACCATATGAGATGTGGTATGGGAAGCGTCCCAAGATGTCTTTTCTAAAAATATGGGGTTGCGAAGCTTATGTGAAGAGATTGTCTTCGGATAAGCTTGGCCCTAAATCGGACAAATGTTACTTTGTGGGGTATCCTAAGGAAACTCGAGGATACTATTTCTATAATCCCATCGAGGGCAAAGTGTTTGTCGCTCGAACTGCGGTATTCCTTGAGAAAGAGTTTCTCTTCAAAGGAACTAGTGGGAGGAAATTAGAACTTGGGGAAGTTCTACCACAAAATGACATTGACCAATCGACGGGCGATGTTGCAGAACAAGTACCACAAGTTGTTGTGGCACAATCTTCTACACAGGTGACACGGGAGCCTCGTTGGTCTAGTAGGATACGTCATGAGCCCGAGAGATATGGATTTCTCGTGACTCAAGACAATGACGTATTGCTCATAGATAATGATGAGCCTACAACCTATGCGGAAGCCGTAATAGGCCCTGACTCTGAGAAATGGCTGGAGGCCATGAGATCTGAGATGGAGTCCATGTACACTAACCAAGTATGGACTTTGGTTGATCCACCTGAATGGGCAAAACCCATTGGGTGTAAGTGGGTCTTCAAGAAGAAGACTGATATGGACGGTAATGTGATTACCTTTAAGGGCCGACTTGTGGCAAAAGGTTTCAAACAAGTTCATGGTGTTAACTATGACGAAACTTTTTCCCCGGTGGCTATGCTTAAATCCATAAGGATCTTGCTTGCAATTGCAGCTTATTATGATTATGAGATCTGGCAAATGGATGTCAAAACTGCTTTCCTGAACGGGAAGCTCCTCGAGGATGTGTATATGACACAACCTGAGGGTTTTGTCGATCCACATAGTGCCGGAAAGGTTTGTAAGCTACAACGGTCTATTTATGGGCTGAAGCAAGCTTCCAGGAGCTGGAATCTTCGTTTTGATGATGCAATCAAAGAGTTTGGTTTCATTAAGAATGAAGATGAACCCTGTGTTTACAAGAAGGTTAGTGGGAGCGTAGTGATCTTCTTGGTGTTGTATGTAGACGACATACTTCTGATCGGAAATGACATTCCTTCCTTACAGTCTGTGAAGACTTGGTTGGGAAGGTGTTTCTCTATGAAGGACTTAGGCGAAGCTACCTATGTGCTAGGTATCAAGATCTATAGAGATAGATCCAGGAGACTGCTTGGCCTAAGTCAGAGTGCATACATAGATAAAGTGCTTCGGCGTTTTAGCATGCATGATTCTAAGAAAGGGTCGCTGCCTATGTTACATGGCATAAGCCTTTCGAAGGCTCAGAGTCCTTCTACTCGAGAGGAGAGGGACCGCATGAATAGGATTCCATATGCGTCAGCTATTGGATCCATCATGTATGCTATGTTATGCACTCGATCAGATGTCTCGTATGCTTTGAGTATGACGAGTCGATACCAATCAGATCCAGGTGAAAGACACTGGATTGCAGTAAAGAACATCCTTAAGTACTTACGAAGGACTAAGGAGATGTTTTTGGTATATGGAGGCGAAGAAGAGCTCGTTGTAAGAGGTTACACCGATGCTAGCTTCCAGACCGATAAGGACGACAGTAGATCGCAGTCAGGGTATGTGTTCTGCCTGAATGGAGGTGCTGTGAGTTGGAAGAGTTCCAAACAGGAGACAGTAGCCGATTCTACCATAGAGGCCGAGTATATTGCTGCCTCTAACGCTGCAAAAGAGGCCGTTTGGATCAAGAAGTTCGTGACAGAACTTGTTGTGGTTCCTAGCATCGCAGACCCAGTGGATCTCTATTGTGACAACAATGGAGCCATTGCGCAAGCTAAGGAACCCAGGTCTCACCAGCGATCCAAACATATACTCAGGCGCTTCCATCTCATTCGCGAGATCATCGACAGAGGAGATGTGAAGATATGCAGAATACCAACAGATGAGAATCTCGCAGATCCACTTACGAAGCCTCTTGTGCAGCGCAAGCACGAGGCTCACACTAGATCTATTGGCATAAGACATGTGCCAGATTGGCTCTAGTGCAAGTGGGAGATTGTTGGGAATTGGTGTATACCCTAGAGGCAATCTATAATCAGTTTTGTAATATGATATCTATTTCATTATAAAACGAGGCATATCTGTTATTGTGTAGATTGCGCTAAATATGATTTTACACAATAATGTCCTTGGAATAGTAGGTTCAATAGGCATCAAGTGTGACTTGATTGTGAGATCCTATAATTACTGAATATTATTCCTAAATGTCCATAGTCAAAGTATTATCGTTAATTAGGACAACGGTAATACGGTTAGACTAGTGTGAGTGTTGATTGATGACCAAATCTCATAGGTCATGGATATGGAGATATCAAATCACACCACATGTATACATTAAGAGTAATGTGTATTGGACTGACCCGCCATGAGATTGCTACATGGGTTGTTACGTGACTGTCATTAGCATATCTCAAAGTGACTATAGTGTAATGGTCCTTTGACTTGAGGTCACCATGGATTCCTACGTGTAATGTCGTATATTTTGATACTGTCAAACGCCACCGTAACTGGTTGGTTATAAAGATAGTTATTGGGTATGCCACAAAGCATGGAAAAGAATGTGAGTGACCAAGATAGGATTTGTCCCTCCTACGAAACGGGAGCGATATCTCACGGCCACTTGGTGGTTAAGTCTAAAAGTGTATGCATACCCAAATGAGTCGATATAATGATATCGAGCTCATTTGCTCTGATAGACTTACCCGGTAAATCAAGAAAGAGAGATATTAAGCCATACAAGGATGTCATCGACCATGCCTTGGGCTCAATAGAGATATAGAGGACAATGGATTATATTACACGGTAATATAGGTCACGAGGTTCGTCGAGAAATTGACTTTCCGATTACTTGAGTAACAGTGATGCATTGCTAGATGCCGCTCACTGTTTGTAATATTAAAATAGAGATTTCGATATTACTATCAACGTAATTGGGAACCTACAGGGTCACACACTACGACTAACTTGACGAGATATTTTGAAACAACAAAATTGTCTAATAAAGATTAGATGATTTATGGTGCGACCGATTAATCGGATATTTAATGAGATTAAATTTGCCGATTAATTAGACCCGATTTATTAGATTTAATGGTGTGCTAAGTGGTTATTTTTATGGAACCACTTGGAGCCAATTATAGAAAGAAACATGGGCCAATTGTATGATAACACTTAGCTATACACATGGACTAATTAAATGATGTCACCTAGACTTACACATGTCACTTGGAGCCTTGATTCTCCTTAATCCCACATCGGTGGGGCTTTGAATTTGTCTTCCCCATATTGCTTATAAAAGGGGCAGCATGCATGTTTAGATATAAGAGATATATATACATGTATATGGGTGTACGTGTATAAGTGTAAGGAAATTCAAGTTGAATTGTTCAATTTGAATTAATCCTACTAGTCTAATAAATTTCGGGTGTCGCATCGGGGTGTTTCTTTCGAGTGTTGGTCGCTAGCACCACCGATCTCGAAAACTCGTCGACAAAGTCGGTGTGGATACCAGTAGAGGCGTCACGCGTGGGACGCTCGGTCGACAACTTTAAATATTCCAGGTACGCTTTTATTTACTCTTACTCTTCTAGTAGGTCTTGGAATTAGTTTCACGGGTAAGAAATTTTGAATTTCTGTTCCTTTTTACGCTTCCGTTAGCCCCGTGGAACTAGCACAACCAACCATGTTTTTGCTACTTCAATACTAATAAACATATGCTCATCTCTCACTTTCTTTAATGTTTTTGTTAATTACTTTTAATGGGTTATTAAGTTAAAGAAAATGAATGAAGAGACACTCAACCAGGAATTGAGGAATTGCTCAAAAATCATACGTGGCAGACTCACATCACATGAACGGAAACTCCTTATTGCACACGCTCGGGGAGCCTATTTTAAATACCTATAATAGATAATAAACTAATTAATTTCATTTGACAGAAGACAAAATGTGTAGCTTATGAATTAACGCATGTGTTCAAATAGTTGGAGCAAACTCACAATCAATATACAGGATCGCAAATAATCAAATAGCTCTAAAAATGAATGAAAAATATTTTAAAAAAAACTCAAAAAGTATATGAGCGATAAAGATGATTATCACCAACGAGATGTTGGATCCGCTGGTAAGCTGATAACAAACAGTAAGCCAGATCCAAGATTCGATTCTCTCGAGGGTCGGCATCTGGGGTTTAATGGTGGGCCCCAGGCCTTACAATACACATCCTGATGGACTATGCGGTTGTTACGGCGCCGGAGACACGAGGAGAGATAGAAGTAAGATCAATTACAATTGATCCGTTCGCCGGAGCTCCAGCTTCTTTGAGCAAAAAAAAAAAGAAAAATCCATCTTCCACCTTTTGTTCTCCATCTTCCTATTTTCTTACAAACCAAACAAATCAACCTTTCGCAGTCCTATCTATCACAGCACCATCGCAATTGGCTCCCCTCTTCCTCTCATTTGCCCAATTTTTCATGGAGTTTAACAATCTTACTCACAAAAACCTAAAGCTTCGTCTACTACATTCCAACAAGTCGACCCCGTGTGGCAATTCTCTGCTTGGGACTATCCCTCAACCTTTTCAAGAGGCGCATGTCAGTGGACGGACCTTCCTCTGCCATTGAGATCGCAAAAGTTTCAAGGTACCATATCTTGCCCAACGTCTACCTAAATATTGCATGTAGTGCTGCAAATATTTTTTCGGATCTAATGGTGGAAATCAACATATGGGGAATTGCAGGAAAAATCCATTAAGCAGGGTTTGCAGAAGGTTGGTTGTGTGCATGTCAAGGGAAAACCTATCTCTTCCATCAAATTGATCATCCGAGGCAAAAAATTCTCGAGGTAGACTTTCTTGCCCATAATTTATCTAAATATCAACTGTGTCATTGTCCCTCTCTTCCCCCATTCTTCCATGAAAATCAACAGGGTAGAAAGAGCAAAAGAACCCATATAATCCAAAGGTACTTTCATTGATTTATTTCTATGAAAACATAGAAATATATTTATTACATTTAGGTTTCATGAAAGATTCCATGTTGAAAAGACTGATATTGATAAGTGCTCTGAGTTTAATTTCTTATTCCTTTGCATGTTTTTGCTCTGCAAAAAAGCAGCAACTGCGTGTTGAAGTGATAGAGGTGGGCCCACCTAAGGTTTGGGAGGTTTCATCACTAAGGTTTAGCTAGAGTTACTAGGAGCCTAGAATTTGTTATTAGCTGAAGAAGGATAGTTGGGTCTTCGTACAATGTCTCGCAATATAGGTGTTCCTCAAAGATACATATATGCTTGAGTAGTTTTTCAAATTCTTAGGGAAAATAAATATACCTATCTATATGTACTATCCCATTTATAACTTTCATATAAATTCACTGTACAAAATGTTAGCTAAAAAATAATAATCGCAAGTGTCCATGAGAGGCTTCAATTTGTTTTGCAAGATCCTACCATGAAGTCTTCAAGGATATTCACTCAATCTGTGACGGATCGGCTCATAATCTCCATTATAAGTGAATAAATTCATAAATAACTTATAAAATATTAACTAAAAATACTATAAACCATCATTTGGTTGCAATTCTACAGATATATTTGACAAAAAGATTAACTAAAATATATAAATGTAAAAATCCGTGCAAGGCAGACGAGCTAAATACTAACAGTGCGTTTAGTTTCAGAGTTAAAGTAATTGTGATTTTAATTGTTGAAAAGGACAAATGAGATGTGATTATAAATTTGACTTGAGAAATATGTGTTTTTGTTATATAGTGTGTTGAGTTAAAGTTAAAGTTAAAATTTTTGACTTGAGAAATATGTGTTTTTGTTGTATAGTGTGTTGAGTTAAAGTTAAAATTTTGAAATTTTAACTTTGAATCAAAATGGAGCCTAAATATGACCTAATGAAATTACTTAGCAAAAGGACCTATAATCAAATTAAAATATGGGTGGCCGGGGAATTAATTATTGGCCTAAGGAAAGTAGAAAAACGAGAGTCGACAGGTGACGTTAACCCAATGCTAACGGCAGCCTAAAAATTCCCGTCTCCGGCGGCAACTGGGTGTACGTGACCAGTCCGCGCCAACGACCGCGACCAAACGATCTCGCGCTTCGCGCACTCTCCAGAAAAGCGCGTGGGCCTAACCAAATACCTGATTTACCGAAAACACACCTGGGAAGAACATTACCTTGGCATGTTGGCAAGGGCAAGGATGGAAACCTACGCAATTTGAGGCGGCACCCCGTGCTATTAAATGAGGGGGTTATGCAGGGTGGCTGTTCGTCGAATAGATACGAAAGTTAATCTAAATCTCTTCCTTTTCTCCCGAAAGTCTCTGAAGCCTTTTCAAATCTCTTCAAGGTAATCCTTCTTCTGTTCCTCTTTCTTTTCGCTTGCCTGATTGTGTACTTGATTCGGCTCTTGAGCTCTTGGTCGATCGGTCCGTTTCGGGATCTGGGGTTTTGTTTTCTTGATTTGGGAGATTGTAATGGTTTCTCTTTGATCTTGTTGGCGGAGTTGATCTTGTTGGCTTAATTGAATGGTTTCTCTTTGATCTTGTTGGTTGAGTTGATCTTGTCGGCTTAATTGGTTGTATAATCGTCCTGTCTGATCCGTAGATCTGATTATCCTGATCGATGGAAGCAGATCTCTTGATTATTTGGTTTAATTGATTCCATATTTGGCAGTATGGATGGATAAACCTCCACTCCGAGACCCCTGCTTGATCAAGTTTGTAGAAATTATGGTTTTTTTTTTCTTGTGTATAGTTCAACAATTACATCAAAGCTTGGTCTTTCTGATGTTCTCTTGATATTTGGCTGCCTTGTTGAATCGTTTGATTTGGTTCTTCTGATGCGAATTATATCTGGAGCAATAATCGTGCAAAGTTGTGAATTTTATTTTTTTATGGGATTAATAACAAAAGAAGTACAAACTTTTCACATTTTAACAATTTTAACACGAATTTATTTTTCCTTAACCTAAACATGCATAAACTTTCAATTTGATAACAGTTCTAGTACAACGTCAAATTTTTCGTTAATTTGGATGGAATCGAGGTCACAGAGGGTGCCGGCGATCCCAATCGGGAGGAGGGCGCCAGCGACCCCAATCAAGGGTGATGGCCGAGGTCGTGGCTCCACCCGCTGGAATCGGGATATTAACGAAAAATTTGACGCCGTGCTAGAACTGTTATCAAATCGAAAGTTTATGTATTTTTAGGATAAGGAGAAAAGTTAGTTCTTGAATTGTTAAAATGTGGAAAGTTTGTTGGTTATGAACCCTTTTTTTATGTTGAAGTTTTAATTAATGCTTGTGTTGGGATCTGCAGATGCAAATCTTCGTAAAGACCCTTACTGGTAAGACCATTACCCTTGAGGTTGAGAGCTCCGACACCATCGATAATGTAAAGGCCAAGATCCAGGACAAGGAGGGAATTCCCCCGGACCAGCAGAGGCTCATCTTTGCTGGTAAGCAGCTCGAAGATGGCCGCACCTTGGCCGATTATAACATCCAGAAAGAGTCCACACTCCACCTGGTCCTCCGGTTGAGGGGTGGCATGCAAATTTTTGTGAAGACCCTCACCGGTAAGACCATCACGCTCGAGGTAGAGAGCTCTGATACAATTGACAATGTTAAGGCCAAGATTCAAGACAAGGAAGGAATCCCCCCGGACCAGCAGAGGTTGATTTTTGCTGGGAAGCAACTCGAGGACGGAAGAACTCTTGCTGACTATAACATTCAGAAGGAGTCCACCCTCCACTTGGTGCTTCGTCTGCGGGGAGGAATGCAGATCTTTGTGAAGACCCTGACCGGGAAAACCATCACCCTTGAGGTGGAGAGCTCCGACACCATAGACAATGTCAAGGCCAAGATCCAGGATAAGGAGGGGATTCCCCCAGACCAGCAGAGGCTCATCTTTGCAGGGAAGCAGCTCGAGGATGGGAGGACCCTCGCAGATTATAACATCCAGAAGGAGTCCACCCTTCACCTGGTCCTCCGCTTGAGGGGAGGCATGCAGATCTTTGTTAAGACCCTGACAGGGAAGACAATCACCCTGGAGGTTGAGAGCTCGGACACCATTGACAATGTCAAGGCGAAAATTCAGGACAAGGAGGGGATCCCACCGGACCAGCAGAGACTTATCTTTGCCGGCAAGCAGCTTGAGGATGGTAGGACCCTTGCCGACTACAACATTCAAAAGGAGTCCACTCTTCACCTGGTCCTCCGTTTGAGAGGAGGCATGCAGATCTTCGTCAAGACCCTGACCGGGAAGACGATCACTTTGGAGGTTGAGAGCTCAGACACTATTGACAATGTTAAGGCGAAAATTCAGGACAAGGAGGGTATTCCCCCGGACCAGCAGAGGCTGATCTTTGCTGGGAAGCAGCTTGAGGATGGGAGAACCCTTGCTGACTACAACATTCAGAAGGAGTCGACCCTTCACTTGGTGCTCCGTCTTAGGGGTGGCATGCAAATCTTTGTGAAGACCTTGACTGGGAAGACCATCACCTTGGAGGTCGAGAGTTCTGATACCATCGATAATGTCAAGTCAAAGATTCAGGACAAGGAGGGCATCCCCCCGGATCAGCAGAGGCTGATCTTCGCTGGGAAGCAACTTGAAGATGGTCGCACCCTTGCAGACTATAACATCCAGAAGGAGTCGACCCTCCACCTTGTCCTCCGTCTCCGTGGTGGTTTCTAGGTTTGTCTAATGGGTTGCAGGT
This sequence comes from Punica granatum, assembly GCF_007655135.1. Classification (NCBI taxonomy): domain Eukaryota; kingdom Viridiplantae; phylum Streptophyta; class Magnoliopsida; order Myrtales; family Lythraceae; genus Punica; species Punica granatum. The sequence goes on from NC_045129.1 coordinate 28,548,450, forward strand.
TGATCGAGTCCTTATCAAATCGTGAGGTGGTTATGCTTGGTTTATTCTCGGTTGCGAATTGGATTAAAATGAATTGAGTTGGTAAGACTCTTCAGCATTATGGTGAATGATATTAGGCAGTTCTGAATAAAGCTCTCTTCTATGTATATGCATCTGTCTATGCAAGATATTCAATGGCTGCTCTATATTTATATTGATGTTTTGTTGCTCTGCTGATACAGATTCTTGCAACTTCGCTGTACTTTTTTTTTTTTTTTTAAAGTCTTCCTAAAATTCTTCTTTAGTTGACATGGGGCTAAAAGAGTTAGAACTCTCCTTAAGCTTTAATACTAGAAAAAAAAAATCTCTTGTGTTGTTACGGTTTAATTTCATGATAAAATAATATTGCAAACTTATTAAATTATATTAAATTTCAAATCATTTTAACTCTTATATATGCAAATATTTAGTTATTCCTTCTCCAGTAATATTCCTCCATAATACAAATTATCGGATATATGAACTATATTATGGCAATTGAAGATTAATGACGTTTCGTGAATTAAAAATAATTTTAAAACTAGATAGAAACTTAAAAAAAATATGGAAAGAGAGCATTCAACTTAATGTAGATGATGCTCGTATAAAACTTTAAGAACTTGTTGAGTAAAATATTAAATAGGTTCCTTTTCCATATTACCGGAGTTATGAGGAAATTTTGAAAGTGAAAAATATTTGTTCCGAAGTTCGACGGACTTGTATGAGGATGAACAATAATATGGGAAACTTTCGATAAAAAAAGAAAAAATTAAACTAACTAATAATTGATTGATATATCTCAAGCACAAAGGAGTTGCCCTTAGAACTCTCCTTTAACTTATAATTATAGATATAGATATAGAGAGATAAATAAATAAATAAATAAATATATATATATATATATATATATATAGAATATATATATAGATAGAGATAGATATAGACATATATAGAATATAGAAATATAGATTGAGAGAGAGAGACTAATGAGAAATTTCCTTCATTTTGCAATGAAATTAATTTCGTCTTTTATATAGAAAATCCCATCTGTTCAATAATCACAAAATAATAATTAGGTCATGATATACAACTTTGAGTTGATACATTACTCAAAAATAAGTTAAAACAGCAACAGTTAACGAAAATAAAATATAAAGTAACAGTTAAAAAGGGAAAAAGTACCCTTTTACCCCTAAACTATAGTCGCAGAGCCTGGGTACCCCTAAACTATTTTTTAGTAACATTTTTCCCCTCAAATGAATAGAATAGTCATGTGCACTACATGTGACGGGGCAAAAAATTTAAAAAAAAAATCAAAAAACAAAAAAAAGAAAAGAAAAAACCCTTATGCAGGTGACCCCGCGGCATTGGCTGGTGACTGGCTAGGCATGTCCACATAGGGGATGACCCCTTTCTTCCTCTTCAGTCCCCCGGAAACAGACTGTGCAAGGCTTTTTTTTTTCCATTTTTTCAAAAGTTTTTATCGATCCATCCAATTGAATGGTAAATGAAACGGCAGGGGCACATTTGCCCTTTAGCATAGTTGAGAGGGCAAATGATCCCAAAAAATAGTTTGGGGGGCAAATGAGCTCTGCGCCTACGGTTTAGGGGGCGAAAGGGTATTTTTCTCCTGAAAAAGTGTAATAGAACAACTAATATAATAGGTGATCAACAATACCCCATTTACACCATGTCACTATTCCGACTTCCTAAATCCACTATAAACAATATTGACAAAGTGACGAAAAAATTCTGGTGGGGCACAACAAAGGAATAAGGAAGCTACTACGCCCTAAAAAATTGGGATACCATATGCCAACCAAAATCCAAAGGAGGCCTAGGTTTTCGAAGGGCTGAGGATTCGAACAAGGCAATGCTTTCCAAAACAGCTTGGGCTCTAACAAGAACAAACAACAGCCTAGCTGGCAGAGCTGTTAGGGCGAAGTACGGTAATTTCTTAAACTCATCCAATCGCTCATCCTCATCGCCAATCTGGAAACAGCTTTAATGGTGCAAAGACACAATCCAAGCAAGTACATGCTTCACTGTTGGAAATGGCTCATCCATCTCAGCTTGGCTCAACCCTTGGATCCCAGGTACGCACGATCGCAGGCCTCCCCCTAATTCAAATATAGCCCCTAGCCAGGAGCTAAAAGTTCGCGACCTAATGCTCTTCAACCCGAAGAGATGGAACGCCCCTCTACTCACAAACCTCTTCGAGCAAAACACAATGGTGAAAGTCCTCAGAATCCATCTACCCCAGGAAGACTACGAAGACGGAGCACAATGGGCATTGAACATAACAGGGAAGCACTCAGTCAAATCCTTTTATCTCATTGATCAGCAGGGCAGATTCCAAAACAATAACGGAATTGCATGGAAAGCCATTTGGAATATGAAAATCCATGAACGTTTCAAACTCCACCTCTGGTTTAGCGAAGAGAACACCCCATGTCCCCTTTGCCAAACTAGTTCCGATAAACTTGATCATCTCTATAGAGATTGCATCTTTTATTGTGCAGCATGGAGGGAATCACCCTGGGACATACATTCAAATGTCATCCCATGTACATCTATCAAAGATTTGATGAATTTCATTGCATGCCCACCAATGACATTACTTGCAAACATCTCTGATAAAACAAGCTTTTCCTTATATGCTGCTATTATCTTATATCAATTGTGGAACTCACTAAATGATGTCTTGCATGCAGGGAAACCTGGAGACCTCCATAACACCATCAAAAGAATCAAATCCTGTTACATGGAGCACTCCAGAAGAGGACGCAACTCGAAAAAGCAAGAAAGGTGCTCACCATCCCTGCAACTTGAACCTGCGTAAGAACCCATAGGACTCGACTGGAGCATCATCAGCACGGACGCATCTTGGAACACCAGTATTTCATGTCTCTCAGGAGTCCTACATCATCAACATAGCCCTCCAATCTTATCATGGTTCCAGATCTTATAGGACGACAAGCCCATCCAAGCAGAGGCCCCGAGCAGCACTCCTTGCTCTTACAATAGCGGCAGAAAGAAGAGAGCCGAAGATTTGGCTACGTTGTGATGCCTTGTTACTTGTAGATGCCATTTTGCACCCACACAACTCGCCGTGGGAAATTAGGAGTATAGTTTCGGATATTACCTCTATCCTTAATTGTTTCTCAGATTGGATCTGCTCCTGGATTCCAAGATCAGATAACATCCTTGCCCATGACCTAGGCCAATTTGGCTCGAAGTCAAATTTCCCTTCACTTTGTATGTTTCAAGGATATTCGATCCTAAATCCAGTTGTAGACACCTCTAATTATTAATATTATTATACATTATTTAGCGAAAAAAATATAATAGGTAATATGAGATGTTTTAGTAAATTTTGTGCGAAGTGTTATTTCAAGTTTCCTTATTTAGATAAACTGTACATACTAACAAAAAATTTGGTTGATAAATTAATTTCCAATATCTCATGAGCATTTTTTAACATCGTTGGATTTCTCAAAAATTAAACACAAATAAATTTATTGTTGAAAATGATATTCTTCGTTGGCTCTAATCCCGTTTATCCGCAAAAAAAAAAATGACATTCTTTTTGTTGGCTAAAATTACTATTGTATGAGAAAAGTAACTTATTTGGAAAATATACCAAAAAACTAATTTCAAAAGACTAACTAAATCGGTGCTACATTAGAATTTGTTTTACTTACTTTCCATTATAAAATATTAAATTATTAAAACCACACCAGCTAATTCCCATTTTGTAATAATAGCTGAAGAAGAAAAAGGCACTTATATGGGAGTAAAGAATTACTGCCTACACTCTACTAAAGCTTCATTTTGAATTCTACTTTTGAATATAATTTAGAGTTATAAGTGATAGGAAATAAAATATCTATCCAACCAAATAACAAATTTTCTATTGCAGTCCAAGCAAAAAAAAAAAAATCTATAATGTGGTATTAGACGAAAATGTAGTTTCCTTCAATCATTTCTACCTTGTTTCCTTCGAGTCTTTGGATTTTTGAGTTTAGTACAAGATATTCTTACTAACGTCGGAGTGTCATATCATTCTGATGTGCCTTGTACCAATATATTTTTTAGAAGTAAAATGACGTTGGGATGATATGATGTACTGATATATGTGTCCGACAATCATAAATGTGGTTTATATGTGACTTTCCGATTCCGTCTCATGAGAGCGGCGCAAAAACAAGTTGGGTCTGATTGATTCTCTTGGGTTTTCAGGCAAAGGAACATATACACATGCGGGAAATACTAGACGCGTGAGAGGAGTGAGGAAGGATTGAGGCACAAATCTCTTCTCTGTAGGTGCATGTAGTGGAAAAAAAATATTAATCAAACATATAATTAGCCACTTCACCCGCATGTTACTGATATTATTATTCATGACAAAATTAGTATATTTTAATATTTAATTTAATTTGGTCATAAAAATAGATAATATGTTTATTATTATACAATTTACACTGAGATAATTTTGTAAATTATATGTTAATAGAATACATTAAATTCATGAGTCATTCATACTAAAATATTTTTTTTCCAATTATCAAAGTACTTAATTTATATTAAAGTATAACTAAATTTATATGTTTCACCAAAAGGAAGAGTAAAATCATGTAAAATTATTTTAACCAAAATTAATATTTTTATTCTTTACGATTTCTAAAAAAGCCTTTATATTGTTAACATTGAAATTGTAAAAGACACTTTGATATTCTGGGTTCACTTTAAATCTTCTAGACATAATAGAACACTCTTAAAATTTGAAGTTTCAATTTAAACTAGTATAAATTTACATTGTCTGTTACTACATGTGTCCATCATATTATCTACATAACATTTCATTAAAGCATTTTTTCTAGAAAACCTACATTTATAATTTTATTTCTGAATTTCTTTCTCTAGAACAGTTTGTCTTTTCATGTCATTTATTGATATTCTTATTTAATTTTTTATTTTAAGGAAACTTATTTTCATCAAATCAAATTAATAATTTTTTTGTTCAAGACCAATTATAAAAGACACTTGGATATTCAGAATTCACTTTAAATCTTCTAGACATAATAAAACACTTTTAAAATTAAAGTTTCAATTTAAACTAATATAAATTTACATAGTCTGTTATTACATGCATACATCATATGATCCAAATAACATTTTCAATAAAGTATTTGTCTTGAAAACGTACATTTATATTTATATTTCTAATTTTCTTTCTTTGCAACGGTTTATCCTTTCATATCATTTGTTGATATTCTCATTTAATTTTTTATTTTAAGGAAAATTATTTTCTTCAAATCAAATAATTTTTTTTTGTTCAAGACCAATCGTAAATGTCTTAGCTCTCAGTGTTATCAGAACCGGACCGGATATCGAATCGGTCGAGGCATGAGTTCATGGGTTTATGGGTTCAACCGGGGGTTTGATGGGTCGGATCGCACATTTAATTAAAAATTAAATAAATAATAATATTACCAATAAAAATAATTATAATTTGTTAAATATGCAATAACTACAATATTACCAAGAAAAACAATTAAAATATGATTTAGAATAGACAATTAGGATGGTCATTGAAATAAATTATAAAGGAATGGTAAAAAGTGCATCACAAAAAGTTGATAGCTCAATGGATCAGTGGGTGAAGTAATAACTTGAATGTCTAAGGTTCAATTCCTTCTCCATTCATAGTAATTTGACAATTTTAAGGAATATAGAGAATCCAGTGCACTTTGGGTTCACAAGAGAATCAGACCGGTCAAAGCGCCGGATTCCGATCTGATTTTGATAACACTGACTCGATCAGCACAGTGGATAGAACAAGATTTGATGAGTACTAGTCAACAAATTGGAATTCATTTATCAACAGATTTTTTTCTTCCATTTGAACTCATTTCGATAATACTTTTAGTTGCTTTAATAGGTGCAATAGCTATTGCTCGGGAATGATAAATCTTTATAACCGTTAACAGGAATCAAAATTCAACCCTCTGAAGAAGGGTGCTAGTTAGTCTTGGCACCATCTAATCACATATAAAAAAAGTTCTGATTATCCATATAATATCACGAATATGATTATCCATATAATATATCACGAATATGATTTTATTTTTATATTTGGTCAATGTATAATCGAAAAGATTTTTTATTTCTCTAAAAATTAAACGAATCGATTCATAAATTAAATTCAAGATTAATTTGATATACTTAGTCATAATTATATTGAGAAACATACCTTTCATTTAATTAATTTTTTTAGCTTTGACTCTTGGAATACATTATAATGGGTTAATTATTTATCGAAGATGATTTTTTTTAATATTGTTAATTAAATTGTTATATACATGTTAAAGAATATTTTAATTTCAAACGTGCTTTTTTTTTGTCATCTAACCAAAACTTATTCTTTCTAATTTTTATTCTTAAATTGAAATTTTGTGACCAAAAATCAATGAATGAAATTTTGGCATATCCTGATCATATATTTCTATTAAAAATTATTCATAGATCATTAGATAATAATTCTATTATATTATGTATGGACTAAATTAATATTATGAGATAATTAATGTGATGTTTATTTTTTTAGAGTATTGATGGTTTAATTAATGTGATTGGTTAATAAATGTCAGCCATTTCATAAATGAAAGTCTTATATCTATATAAAATAATAAAAGTCGGAATGACGTCCCAAGATACGCCACATAAGACAAAGCATGTCTCTGATTGAGAGACCTTTCAAGTCACCACCAATAAACACGTGACACTTAACGCATTGTCATGTTGTCTCCTTAATTTTAGAAGTCGAAAAGACTTGAATCCATGAAAAATCATAAGTCATATATTTATAATTACATTTATAATAGATTGAATTTTATTACTAAGGGCTTAATGTAAAGTTGGGGAGAAACAACTTTTTTTTTTTGCTCTACCGTCTCTTACATGAACTGAAATTTGAGTATAAAAGTTCTTCATCAACTAGCTGGAATAAAAAATAAAAAGATGTGGGATTCATAAAACCGCCCACCATCTTAAAGTGAGTAGATTATATTTATATGGATTAGAGAAAGATGATTCGATATTAAGTACATACCAAAATTTTTATTCGAACAACTCATGAACTCTCAATTTTTTAGAGAAAATATAATAACATAATCATGGAGTTTAGTATATTATTCATATTTTTGTTTTTATTGGCTAAATTGTTATTTTTTTCTTTGTTGTATGAATGAAAAAAATTCTTTGAGGGACCCTTTGAATTGGAGATGATTGATATGTCTTACTGTTCTTACAGTGGGTTGAGCACTGAGATCACTTAACACCTCAATATAGTAGGTATGCATGCATAAAATGCTATGTATATGTAAAATAAACAAAAATAATTTTAATAATGGTTATAATGGGAGAATATATAACATTTTATTAATTATTGTAATATATAATTCTAGCCCATACATGAGCGGGCCTTTGCATCTAGTTAATAGCAAGGAGTATGTGAAAGATCAAGCCATGAGGAGTTGAGGATTTGATGACTGAATCAACGACGTTAATTCTCCCTCTCCGTGTAACTATTATATAATATATATGTATATATATAGCCATGGGGCCGCAATATAGTTAATTGAACTGTTTCATTCTTTTGGGATATATAACTGAAGTAATTGTTTTATTCTTTTTTTTTAAAATGACTCTGGTTAAGGAAATTGCACTAATATATGATTTCACCGAATTTTATGATCATTTGGTGACAACGACTAAGAATTGCATTTTTCACAAAGCCTTGTGTTAAACAGCTAGCCTTTTGCCTTACCGATTCATGTACCTAAGGAAAAATACGGATTCATGTACCTAAGAGTGATCCAATTGATCGATAATGTTAACAAATATATACATTATCTCCATATGAGATCTAGAATTATCCAGCACATAAATTGATGCATTTCGGTTATGCAGTGTCAAGTTTCTTGGCCGCTTGACAAAATTGATTCTTTCGACCCTTAAGAAAACGCTCCACAGTCATCCGGTCCAAATGGGCGATGATAGCCTTGAGATTGGATCGAATGTGTCCGGAATGAACATATAATATATATTCGCTGAACCTTTAGTGTCATGAATTAATTCCCTACGGAGACATAGTAATTTTTTTCGGTAACACGGGTGGGGCCGGCAGCCAAGTCGATAAACTTTAACATCCGACAATCAAGACGATAAACTTATATTCTATCACAATCATCACGAAATATTCCCTTTTCCCTTGCTTGATTAACGCGTAAAAGGCCTCTGAGTCTGAGACCTTCAGTTCCGCAGGGGTCTCTTTGCTAAAAGTGGAAATCAAATGGTACATTTCTGCAGATTTGGAACCGGCCAAAATCTCTCCATCAAATCAGATCAATATCTCTCTCCCTCTTATTAAAGTGGTCAGCTCTCTTCTGGGGAAGAAAAATCCATGACCCATGTCCACGGACAAAGGATACGGCCAGCCGTTTGCTCCCCGGTTGGTCAGTACAGCCATGGGGACAAAAGAAAAAGCTGAGGTATTGCTTTATATTTATCGGATGCCCTCCGGGGAGCATAACATACCCACATGGAGGAAGAGGGTCTCTGGGGAGAGAATGTTCACTCTTTTATATCAAATATATCATCAGTTCTCTCTGCAGGGATTGTTGGAACACACTGTGATTGCAATTTGTGATTCCCCAACTCCAATGGCTTCTCCAGGAACTGGAAGGGATCAGCAACTTCGTCCGACATGTTACAAGCAGGTGAAACCCCTAGCAACTTGTAAGTCTGCCCCGTATTTTCCCGTTATCTGCCACCTATTGAATGTTATTTCCCATCTAGAAGAGAGCCTTCCGTGTTGGGTTTATTTTCAAAGGTCTCGACCAAGAGTTTGTTCTGTGTCACTTCTGAACAGCATTCTTTTTGGGTTCTGCTTTGCTTCGTAGGGCTCAGCTCAAACCAGGAGTGTTAGTGGCTTAGCTGAACTTCCTCGAATGTATAGTAATCATCATGCTTAGCTTACCAGACAGCACAGCTCTGTCTTATTCCACAACTAAGGAAGCCATTTGAGGCTTTAGCCGTTGTGCAGACTCGGTCTGCTTATTGCATGGTGCCACAAAGTTGCATCATTCCGTGTTTTGTGTGCTCCCCTACTATGTGCTACTTGCTGATGCAAAATTTCAATTTCTAGTCAGCCAATCCCAGGGGCTTTTATCGGGAGATGCAGGAACGACCTAACCAACCGGGTACTCCTTGACATCCAAAGTGGTGAAAGTTGGACTATTGAATTGGAGAAGAACAATGGGGATGTTTGGCGAGGAGATGGTTGGATGAATTTTGTGAAATATTTCTTTGTCGCTGCTGGATACTTTAACAGTTTTAGGTGGGAAGGGAGCAAAACATTCCACATCGTTATCTTTGATCTGACTAAGTGCTAGATCAAGCATCCCCTTAGGTGTAAAGTTCAGATTGTTATGCTCACTTAACAGCTTTGAGAATGTATATAAAATCTGCTATGGTTAATTACAGATAGTCCATGTTTATTTCTTGTGCATTATGTTATTTACATGAGCAATGCCTTTCCCTGCTCTTCACTCTCCTTAGTGGAACTTCCACTTGAAGATTCTATCCAAAAACAAAAGTTCTTATCAGTAGAGGACTCAAAAAATAGATAAATTTTGTTTTGTTCATGGATGATGTATGGGTATGAATATGCTGGAAGAAATCAGCTTTGAAAAACATGACCGATCAACCTATCCAATGAGCTGCTAATAAATCATTGATTCTCCATATATGATGAAACTGCACCTCGAGTTGTAGAAAGCTATTTGATGGAATTGGATGGAATTGCCTACAAAAATTTTCTCCAGTTTATTTAAGTGTTAATAGCCTAAAAATATACATACTTTCCTTAAATTCGTACATCTACCAATTTTATTTTATTCTTTTTTTTAACTTGTAAATTCACAAAATTTCGCTCCGTTCTCACTTTTGCCAAAACGTCTATTGTTCTATTAAGTTTATTGATGTGGCCTTTAACGGTGCCGACGTAGCAAACAGAATATGAGCTGTCATTTCTTTTTGTTTTCATAAAATCACAAACTTTTAATTTATTCCCAAATCTACCATTTTTTTAATATTTTTTTCACATAATAATAAACTTTTTGCTCCTATAATTATTTCAAAAATATTGATCCCTTTCTATGATGTGATATTTACTTCTAAGTGCATTTTACAACTAGTTTTACTTGAAATAAAAAAAATGATTTATGTTGGTTTTTTCGACATTCAGTGCTCGAATTATTGGAAAATTTAAATGGTTTCGTATTTTGTGATAATGTCATCATTGGATACAGTAAGTCATGCTCGGATTTGGGTCGTAACATTTAGCCAGGTAATTTTTTTTTAAGATCTATTTAGCCATGCAATTAAAAGTACATCTAGAGTTGGCTTTCAACAAGTACTCCATGAAAGATTATTTACTATCTAGTTCAGGAAACTTCTATTCTATAACATCGTACTGTAGCTAATAGTCCTCAATTGCTGGTTGGAGCCTTGCCTTTCTTACTAGCAGTAAGTCAATCTAATCCAACGGTGGGAAATAACTCTAGTAATCTAGCTGCGGGTATTTTCTTAATTTCTACTTCTCATGTAATTAAAAAAGAAATTCAAGTAAATTGGAAGTTTGCTTTGGTTATTAAGGGACACATCAATCTTATCTAACGGTTGGAAGTAGCGTCGGTTAACTGACCGGTTGGCTTGTCGAATTCCCTTTTTATTTTCTAAAGTATGAGAATGGCCTAGAATAGGATATAGTGCATAAATCCCTTATAATTTCATTACGCTAAAACGAAGTACAATAATGCATCACATAATTAAATAAAAATCATACCGATTTATTTGAATTTTCTCTTTTTATTTATGTGGGAAATAGGAGCTAGGAAAATTTTTATTAATAGTTGGGATACTAGAGTGACTTCCCACTGGTGGATTAGATGGACCTGCACTCTACTAAGTAAGGCCGGCTCCATCCTACTTGATTTTTTTTTTGTTTGCTTAGGAAGCAGGATTTCGAAAAAACAAATTTATCAGTGGCTAGGGCCTACTGCCCATCATTGCATTATTTTGACATGCCCCCTACTAAGCAATGCAAACTCCATCCAGCAATTAAGGACTATCATGTATGGTACCATACAAAATCTATTTAAAAGTTCAAATGATTCGAGTATTGAATATTATCCTATTTAAAAAGTTCAGCAATGATTCCATTTGGCTTTATCATAATATTCTAGCAATTATCCTATCGAGTTTAATAATAATAATAATAACAGTAATAATAATAACAATAATAACAACAACAACAGCATCAATAATAATAATAATAATAATAATAGTAATTCCCCTAGCAATTATTCCATTTGGCTTAATAATAAAATATGTCCATCCGCAAGTGCAAACATATCATGAATTTCAGCATCAGACCTGAAAATTACTCGTTTTCCTTACCCTTGCGTCTAAAATTCTTTGCCATTTTATTGTCCATCGGCAAGTGCAAACATATCATGAATTTCTGTATCACACCTGAAATTTACTCGTTTTCCTTACCCTTGCGTCTAAAATTCTTTGCCATTTTATTGAGTGTCAGTTATAATGATTATGCAGTGGTTTTCTGCACGCTTCCTCGGCAACTTAGAGAATAAACTCCGTAAGATGAAACTTGAGCACTTGGGTAGAAACATAGCGCATGAATCTGTTTATCTACTTGAACAGAAATCAGGCGGTCCTTGGTGCAGGCTGGTCCAAGTTATTGAAGGACAAAACGATCTACAAGTAAAGGGGACATGTGCGTGTTGGAGCTTACAGAGACGAACATGCTTAATGTAGTTACATTTAAATGTGCAAGTTCGATTTTCTTGCCTTAGTGGTGACCTCTCGGAGATACTCAATATTTCCGTGTGGCTCCAATAGGATGATGGCTTAAACAAAGAGTTTACATATGGTTTGTTGTGTTTTCAACAATCATGATTGCGTCTGGGGTTAATGTGGCTTAAACAGATAGTCTACTCCACTGTAGCTCCGCTCCTCGATAATTCGATTAGCAGTACAATGTGATGCAGTTACAAATAATCATCACGAATGAAATTTCCAAAGAAGTCGTCAAATGTTTTACAAGCTTAATTTTTGAGGTGTTGTAGTTTATTGAGTCCTAACGGTAGAAGGCATGAGCAAGTGTTCAATCAGTCCAAAATAATGAGGGATGAATCTGAAACATGCTGTCCCTCACTATGTTGAAGGACCTAGAGACATCTATTCGGGCTGTGATTGTTTTGCTTCAATCCAGCGTCAATATTCTACTCCTTGATGTAACACCCATATCTCTTCACTCCGCATTCATTCTGGAAAAATTAGCGAGTTTGAACACTCTTGTGGTAAATTTGCAGCTACTCAGAGAGCTCATATGCGCTATTTTCAGTCGGAAGAGTAATATATATGTTATCTTGTACATGTAATGTTTCTGGTCTCTGGTTTGCACCCCGGTTTGCTCCCCGGATCTTTCAATGTCCAATGCAATGCTTAATGCTGGTTACATCCTTTTCCAAGCAACGCACTGGGCTAGGTGGGACTGTTATAACACATACCATATGAAGATTAGTATGGTTATTGTGAGAACTGGGAATTATGAAGGAATGAGATAAAAACCAACTGAACGTTATGATTAATCATGATTCGCACTTGATTGATGCATGGTACAAAACATAGATGGAGAGGTACGTATTTGGCCTTAGTGGGCTTCATTCTCGTCGTCGTCGCTTGTATGAACTTTCATCTTTTGGAGTTTACTGTCAAGTAGGATGAAGAGGGAGGAGGGTATACTAAGCACCATTATTTACTGGTACTTCTGATTTCGAGTTGGGTTGGGGGGGGGTGGTCGGGTACTTAAAGTACTTCGAGATAAAACAGCTGCCCAACTTCCTCCTCGCGTCCCCGATCATACCACTCGCACTAATTTCTTGATTGTCGATTATGCAAGATCGAGGCCTACACAAAATTAAATTAACTTATGAACTTAGAATAAATAAACCAGAAGGTACAAAAAAAAAAGAAAGAATTCTGAGAAATATGTAATTCCACATTAAACAAAATTTGGATTTTCTTTGAATTGTGGAAAAAATATATATATATATATATTTTATATATTAATCTAAGATCCAAGAAACAAGTGTTCACAAGTAGAATATATTCACAATCAGTTTTCTTTTACTTTAAAATATTACATTGCTTACATATATATATATATATATATTAAGAAACATGACTCTCAAAATATAATATGATAAATTATATTTAGAGTTTTTCTCAAAGTCAATCGATTAATCAGTTAATAGTTATCATACTTAAATTCTGAGTGGCGCAATGTGGGAACTCCATTTTGATAATTCTCGCTTCTTTAAATTCTTTGAGCTTTTTTTGTTTTGATTCAAGCAATCATGAATAAAATGAAGTTTTCTTAAAAGTAAAAAAGTTTTCTTGATAAATTTAAGTTTGATAAATATTGATGATATTACAATTCAGTTGATGCCCTTACACACCGGCACAACACACGGGATTGTACATAGTTTGCAATTCATTCTCTTATTTAATGTCCATTATTTATTTATATAATCGTAAATACATTATTTAGACTCATTACAAATATTAAGTTTAAATATAAAAAAATTGATATTGTACATTTTCTTTCTCTCTTTTTTTTCCGGTTGAGCAAGACGGAGCGGAAGATATTGTGCATTTTCTTCAATATCGTTTTCTGATATCTTTACTTTAAAATGGAAATATTGTGTTTCGTCTAAGTATTGCATATATATTTACCATTAATATAATGCACTGATATATTATAATATATTCATAAAGACATATTAACCTTGCTTAGCATATTATTATATTATTACAGTTTTATTTTTCAGCAAAAAAACATACAGTCTTATTGACATGATCATGAACTCATATGATTTGTGGCTTGTATTTCTTTTTAGGTAAAAGGACACTTTACTCACTTTTGATTTCAATATTACTTTGCTCACTAAAGTTTTCTTTGCGTCAATTAAGATTCTAAGAATGAACCACTTTGTAACCGGAAAAAAAAAAAGAATGAACCACTTTGACTCCTAAAATTTGAGTTCAAAGTCACTTTGCCCTCTATAATTTCTTTTATGTCAATTTAAACACACAAAATAAAAATGAATAACTTTTTTTCAATTATAAGGGAGGCTTATGAGCCTAGCGTAAAAGGCGAATCACTTTGACTCATATTAATAATTATGTTTACTCAAATTGAAAATTAAATATATAGCTTGAATCATTTATATGTGTGTATGGAAACATAGAAGCCGGAGCTGGATTTGGAGCCGTCCACATAAACTGTGTTTTTCTATGGACTAGCATGCGCACCTGCACTGCGTTGCGGCTCGGATGGGATTTTCCTTTCTCTTTGTAATGAACTATAAAAAATGAAAGTATTCTAATTAATAAACAATTGCTCTTAAATGTTTCTTGTCATTCTTTTAAGGAAAATGTTGAACTTCATATACATCTATACTATATTTAATATAATTTGTTACTTAATTTGACGTTTTGACTATTACTTGGCATTAGTTTTATTATAATACTTATTGTTGAAACCAATTAAAATTAAGCATATTTTTCAAGTGTATGCCTGATATTCGGAAGTCCACCACCCGACTACTCCAGTTCGAGTCGAGTTTGCCCATGAGGGTAAAACTCTCCCAATTAAAGTTAGCACTTTTTAAGTATCAATTTTTAGTTACATTGCACTTTTATAATGTCAATTATCATTCTGTTAAGTAAAAAGAAAAATAAAAACGATCACAATATATGAAAATTGTCAATAATGACTAACATCAAAGTTAATTTTCATCGTTGGGTCTTCTATTTAAAAATTATAGATATTTTATTTTAAATAACAATTAAGAAATACTTTAACTCTCTAATAGCGCCAAATTTATCTACAAAATTTATAAAAACAAAAGTTTCGGATGGTATCATTTTGAGAAAAAATGCACGTGAATATTAAAATGATTCTCTACTTAGTTACCGAAAAAATGATACTCTACTCTACTTTTGTAGATTGTGGCCTATTATAGTTAATTGTAGATATGAATAAGACATGTTAATTTTAAAATTCTTTTGCAGGATACAAGATACAAAAGAAATAAATAAAAAATAGGACAAAAATGAAAAATAATCAAAGTTTATAGGTAAATTTAAGAAATAAAGAAAGAAAAGGTTAGAAATTGAAAAGAAAAAATTGGGACACATGTCTTCTTGCTGTTTTCATGGATGAGGTTTAGTTTATTTTTGGTTAGATAGTTAGAAATGGAAAAAGAGAAAAGTGGGACACATTGTTCTCTGACTGTTTCCATGGACGAGCTGTAGTTTATTTTATGAGATGAGATTATATGAAGTTACGATATGATTATGTTATGATGATGATGTCCACATATCTTCCTATAAACTAAATCTCTTGTACATGAAGCCATGCTGTTTGGCGTTGGGAAAGAGCAAATTGTTTGTCATCTTACAAATTATTTGCATTTATTTACTATACAAGAGCTTCCGTCTCCAGTCTTCACTCCACCAAGAACAAATCCACGTTGACTTAAGTTTCATAACCAGAAGAATGGGGGGATCGCCGGAAGGAGGAGCTGAGGACGATCTCGAATCGGCTTTGCTGAATGCAGAGGAGACTGGGAGACTGAACTCACCCACCTCCTCCGCCGTATCATCGTCATCACCAATAAGTACTCGGGATCAGAGAAGAAGAAAGGAAGAGATAACTGATGAAGCAAAGAAGCAGCTGGGGCTTGCTGGGCCTTTGGTAGGAGTGAGCTTGCTGCAGTATTGTCTGCAGGTTATCTCCCTCATGTACGTCGGCCACCTCGGTGAGCTCCCTCTTTCCGGGGCTTCGATGGCCACCTCCTTTGCCTCCGTCACCGGCTTCAGTGTCCTGGTGAGTGATGGAATCATCCGTTTTGATGTGATTCTCTCATTTTTTCTACGTTCTACAAGCTGTGGTTAAAATATATAAATCCAGATCCGCCTTGTGAAATGTGACCTGTACAATCCTTATCCATTACTTAACAACATCCATGCTAATTAATCACATGAGGGCAAGCTGTTGGGAGCACTGTAAAACCAGTAATGGCAGAAAGAAACAGCGAGCAGAGTGATATGGAAGAACAAATCTGAGCTAGTCCATATTACAATGACTATAAATCGGTTTTTATATTTTCTTAAACATAATAAATGACAGACATAGATTTGAAAATTCTTTATCGGCCTATGCTAACACAATTAGGACGTGGTTTGGCATGAAGCAATCCATTAATCCTACGACTAAATTAACTGAACCACCCATTGCCCTGCTTTATATTGTAACACTTTTTAGAACACAATCATTTCTTTGTGTGAGCTTTTCCTTACTCTATTTTCTCAGAAAGAAATGCTGTCTTTGTTTTCTGTATATAGCTTGGAATGGGTAGTGCATTGGAGACTCTTTGTGGGCAAGCCTTTGGGGCCAAACAGTACCACATGCTCGGAATCCACACGCAGAGGGCGATGCTCGTCCTTTTCCTCCTCAGCATTCCGCTCTCCCTCCTCTGCCTCTCGACTCGCCAGATTCTCGTCTCCCTTGGCCAAGACCCAGAAATATCAGCAGAGGCAGGGACCTTTAACCATTGGATGGTCCCCAGCCTGTTCGCCTATAGCCTCCTTCAGTGTCTCGATAGGTTCCTCATGGCTCAAAATGATGTGCTGCCAATGATGGTCAGCTCTGCTGTCACAGCCTGCCTGCACGTGCTCGTGTGCTGGGTCCTAGTGTTCCAGTGCGGACTCGGTAGCAGTGGGGCCGCCCTTGCCAACTCTGCATCATATTGGGTCAATGTGGGCCTGCTGACGGGCTATGTGAAGTTCTCCCCAGCTTGCTCGAAGACGTGGACCGGGTTCTCGAGGGAGGCCTTGCAAGACATTCTTAGCTTCATCAAGCTTGCCGTTCCTTCTGCTATTATGATTTGGTAGGTGTTACTATGTTGTATAAACAATAATGACAACAATTCCAATTGATGTGTTAGTCATAAGTACATTAGATTGAAAGTTTTTTGTGGGCATAAATGTAATTGCAGCTTCGAGTATTGGTCCTTTGAGATGGTAGTTCTGCTTTCGGGTCTCCTCCCAAATCCGAAACTTCAGACATCGGTGTTATCGATAAGGTGCATATGATTCCTCCCTATGTATGATCATAATTGCTGATTTATATCATTAGGGGCGAATAAAAAAACCTTTATTGAAATCATAATCTTGAGGTTCATCTGTTTGCAGTCTCAATACTTGCTGGATGGTTTACATGATCTCTGTTGGCCTCGGAGGTGCTATCAGGTTTCAAACGAAAACCACACTTATCGTATCAAGAATTTATTCTGTACTTTCCAGAAGAATCAACAATGCAATAGAAACCATACGGCCTTCTCTTTTGCCCCTTTTCTGTTTAATTTGCAAGAATTATGAAAGACTGATGAAATATTAATCAATCTGATATGATCCTTTCAATAATGCTTTTCTTTATACTGTCTTCCAACAGCACACGAGTTTCAAATGAATTGGGAGCAGGGAGAGCCAAAGGAGCACGCTTGGCATTACTAGTAATGGTCTCCATTGCACTCACAGAAGGTGTGATAGTCGGAGTTACTACTATCTTGGTTCGCCATGTTTGGGGAAGATTATACAGCAGCGAAGGAGAAGTGATAAAATATGTTGCCAAAATGATGCCACTGCTTGCTCTTTCGGTCTTCCTGGACGGGTTCCAGTGCGTCCTCTCAGGTCCTAAATTTACTCTAAGCTTGTTCTCTGCGTTGCATAATTCCGACAAACACCTACCACAAAATTGCCACTTAGGAAGATGAATCAACTGTCTGTATCAAGCATGCTCTACCACTCCTTTGTCAAGTCTGGAGCTTGATATGTTAAGATCGAACTTAAAAGTTATTACAAAGACTGAATAAATAAACAGAAATTGAAGTTACAGGACAACTCTGGTAAGAAGGTCAGGTCGACTGGACCTGGATAATACAAGCATGCCCTCCTTTTACGGGACGAAGCACACCAGATAAATGAGTGGTCTGAATATTTTACAGGGGCTGCTAGGGGATGTGGCTGGCAAAACCTCTGTGCATTTATTAACCTTGGTGCTTATTACATCGTGGCTATTCCATCTGCTGTGATTTTCGCATTCGTGTTACATATAGGAGGCATGGTGAGAATCTCGCTGTCCTTCTCTCACATCTGTAAATTTTCTGGTCATATGGCATTTGAACATAAAGTTATCAGTCACTGGGTCGTATATCATGATCGGATGTTGTTTAACAGGGTCTATGGATGGGGATAATATGTGGACTTGCTGTACAAGTAGTGGCACTCGTGACAGTAAACTTCTGCACGGATTGGGACGTAGAGGCAAGTATTATCATTATCTGCTGTTATTTAGTACTACAGTTTCCATGATCTGCCATTGTTTCTTCTTTCTATCAGGCAAGGAAAGCAATAGACAGCGTCCAACAGAATAGCAGCAGTCACAGTTAATGTCGGATTCGGATTTATTATGGGGGGATTCGCTGACTTACAAGATGGGAGCCCTTCGAGCTGAAAGCAATTGAGATCATCTATACCCGCTGTATCATGTGAGACGTATAACGTTCAACAATTATGGCTGCATTTCAGCTGGTCTATTTAGATGAAAGTAAACCAGTTTTTAAGCGAATTGCCTAAATAGATAGATATGATTCGTGATCTTTTCATTTAGTCCTTCAGCCATGCGTCACCTGACCTGACATTGCCTATGGGGTGCATATTGTCAGTCAGTTCATGGCAGCCTTGCAATCATCACATTATGCAGCTGTTTTTCATATCCGTCGTTATGTGAAGGGCACATTATTTCATGGTTTGCGATTTTCTTTTGACTCCTCCCTCCAGTTGCACGCCTTCACTGAGACTGATTGGGCTGGTGACCCTACACATTAAACTGAAGCCACAACACTTCAATGTGACAATCAAAGTTCGCTGCAGATTACTCTTAATGATGTCTTTCACGAGTGGACCAAGCATATTGAAACCGACTGTTACTTCATCCGTCAGCATATTCTCAGTGGTTTGGTTTGTCTTCATTACATCTTTTCGCAGGAACAACCCGTTGATATCTTTTCAAAGACTCATCCAAGGGCGAAGCCAAGAAATTGTCTCAGAGGACAAAATATAAAACGAAAATAGACGTATATATCTCTGGGGGAAAATACTTTAACGAAGGCATAGTTTATAATATATGAACGGGATTATATATATGCCTTTGTTAAAGTATTTATATAGACAGTGCCAACACATTGGCTCCGCCCCTGGACTCATCCTCCTAGGCGTTTTCGGAGTTTAACTGACAAACTTCATATGGTGTCTCTGCACCCTCCTGAGTTTGAAGGGGAATGGTTGTGTACTGTACGTGTATATCAATGTAGGTTCTTTTACGAGATTCATAACGTACAATTTACGTAGATTACCATATTCTCAGTATGTCCCCCCTGGGTTGATGACGTCATCGAATGCAGAATTCTTCTCTCGTCTATCACTTTTGATGAATTAATTGATAACTGGAAAATTCCAAAGATTGAATTAGATCATATATATACCAGCAATTAATGTACTGATTTTCTTATCTATGTATAACTAAAACTTACTTAAATGCATAATAAATACTTTAATGAAAATTTTAAAAATATGAAAAAAATTAAAAATAAAGATAATAATTAATTTTTTTTTCATGAATAAAATTAACGTATCTGAATCTCCCACTCACTATATATAATAATTAAAAGAAAACTAAAAGGATATGGAAAAATAATTAAAAATAAAGAATAATAATTAAAAATATTTAATAAATGCAATTAAATATACCTAAATCTCTTACTAAATACAATTAAGAGAACATTTTTGTTGTAATTTCTTAATTATATATAAGAGATAAATGCATATAAACAATTAACTTAACGTGACATTACAAATTGAGCCTAACTTACAAAAATTGATATAAAATTTTGATATTCTTATGAAAATTAATGAAGCGTATGTATAATTTATCATAAAAACTAAACATGTGTATGTACGAGGATATTGAAAAATAAAATTTAAAGTGATAAAAATAGGAATCATGAACCATAGAAATGATTACCTTTAATAAATTCTAAAATAGTAAGAAATATATAAGAAGTATGTATAAAAAAATGAGGGTTTTTACCCCATATATCCCATGGTTTAACCGTTCTTTCAAATCTATCATATGCTTTAAAAATTGTCCAATATATCCCATGATTTACATTTTTCTTCAAATCTATCATGGCATTATATTTTCAGTTCATGAAACGTTAGCAGGCTCCAAATCCATTCCACGGTTTTAATTTTTTTTCTCAAATCTATCACATGATTTTAAATTTTTTTCAAATCTATTTCATAGTTTAAATTTTTTTCTCGAATCTATCCCAGATAAAAGGGTCCCAGTGGCAAGACCGTTAAGCATTGATGGAGATGTAACGGCATGATAAATTTGGAGAAAATGTAAACCATGGGATATATTGGATAATTTTTAAAGCATATGATAGATTTGAAAAAACAATTCAACCACGAGATATATGGCGTAATTTCCCCTAAAAATATATATATAATGTCTCATTATATAGAACAATAACAATCCTTACCCACAAAGGAAGATTATATAAATTGAAAAAATAATATTATATAAAATAATAACAATCTTTATCCAGAAAGAAGATTTCATAAATTTGAAAATAATATAAAAATAATAAAAATATATAAGATAATATAATTATATATGATTCAAACTAAAATTGTGAAAGAAATTAAATAAATTTACAAGACATAATAAGAATGTTGATTATGAAATTATAATTGAACTATTCAAAAGTATTTATGCAACTCATTTGAAAATTGATTGTTGAGGACTTTTATTTTCAATAATAATAATAATAATAATAGGTAAATTAATATATTAAACTGTGATAATTACTATTCGTACAAAATATAAATATATGAATACAAACTCGTGCAATGCACGGGATTGAACCCTAGTTTACACTGTATTATAGGCTTGTTGGTTAGTCTTAAACGAAGTTCTGACTAAAACTTCAACAAGGGCTTGTTCTTCTTATCAAGTAGAAAAGGGCCCGTAAACATTCACATTGTGACCTTGGTTTCTTTTCGAGAAAATATTCAATAAGTAATATACAGTCAAATAATTATATAAAACTTCACCAATAAGTGACGCGTGTAAAGTAAGAAAGAGAAGTTTTTTGGGCTTGTTTACTTTTCATCCCCCGAAAGAAAAAAAAAAAAAGGAAAAAGAAAGAAAGAAAGAAAGAAAGAAAGAAAGAAAAGGACTTTGCCATCTCTGGAGACTCAGTCTTCGGTAATGGTGGCTGGACCCGAGCCTCCACGACCCCATTGGCCTTGAGTTGATACGATTTGATGATGTTTAGCTGCGATTTTGATTGATTGGGGGTAGTTAGTGTTATGTTGGTACTTTCTTATTCAGCAAGTTGTTGGGCCGGTTTCTCTCCTATATGGAGAATGGTGAGTGCGGGTGTTGGAAGTAATCCCACATGGAAAAGTTGAGAGGAAATCCATAGGTTTATAAGAGATAATGGTCTAACAACCCATTGGCTTAAGCTTTTGGGTTACGGATGGGCCCGAGTCCAAAGTAGACCTGTGGATTTTTTCTAACAAGTGGTATCAGAGCCCAAGGTAACGATTCTGGGGAAGTGCACACGCTATACGTGGAAACCCACACCACGCCAAGGCTCGAGTGTGGAACTCGTGGCTAGTGATGGGCCTAACAATTGGTATCCGAGTCCGGAAGTGAAAGCCCGGCTCGAAGTCCTCCATATAGTCGAGAAGGGGGGGAATTGTTGGGCCGGTTTCTCTCCTTTATAAGAGATAATGGTCTAGCAACCCATTGGCTTAAGCTTTTGGGTTACGAATGGGTCCGAGTCCAAAGTAGACCTGTAGATTTTATCTAACACAAGTGAAATGCCTCAAGGGATGCATGAGTCCCAACTTTCTAATCGCGGTATTGGTTAAGTCGTGTAAATGGGACTGAGAAAAGTTTAAGGAAAGGATTGACTATGGACTGGTTTGGTTGAGTTCGGGATGAATTTTATGATACGCTGTCTTTACTTGCTTTTGATATTTATAATGGTCTAATAAATTGATCTCTGTTATAGACAAGATAGACATTGGCTATTATTTACATGGAGGATAACAGAGGAGAAGAGGAACATATTCAAATCAATAGTACAGGTATAAAAATTTATTCTTTCTAAATTATGAATTGCTTACTAAATAATGCTTCTTATGTGGTTAATTAGTTTCAACAATTCTGAAAACTGCAGAGGATCCACAAGATGGAGGTCTACGTGTGATAGATAAAGATTTTCAGCTTTGAGTTGGTATGGTATTTTCTGATGAAAAAGATGCTTACAGTTCGTATAATGCATATGCGTTTAACAGAGGATTTGGAATTCGGAAGGGGCATAAATATTAGTCGAGAGAAGGAACTAAGAAGGTGTACATTTCTCTGTTGTTGTGAGGGTTCTAACGAGGTTTCTCCACATGAAGAAAGGAAAGTTGTGAGAACGATAAAAGGAGGTGTTTGGGAAGTGATTGAATTTGATGATATACATAATCATGCTCTTATTCACGAGAGTCAGAGACATTTCATGAGATCATCTCGGAAGATTACAGAGACCAAGGGGAGCATCAAAGTATAGTAGATTATGGTATTGGACCAACAAAGGCCTACTCGGATATGATGAAAGGGGCAGGGGTTATGGGAAGTGTTGGATTCACATTACGTGATTGCCAAAATTTCTTTCAGGCAAAAAAATCAGATTTGATTAGTGCAGGAGATTTTCAAAGTCTGTTGAACCATTCACAGTTGGTGCAGTCTAGTGGAAGGGATGTATTCTATTCGTTTCAAGTTGATGGTGTTAATAGAATGACTATACCTCTTTTTGGCATGATGGAACTTTGGGGCTTGATTATGAATGCTTTGGAGATGTAGTAGTTTTTGACACTACTTATCGCACCAATAAGTACAATATGATTTGCGCCCCGTTCATTAGAGTAATTAGTCATTGGAAAAATGTGCTATTCGGGTGTGCATTCTTGACTGATGAAGCGATCCCTTCATTTGTTTGGTTGTTTAAAACATTTCAAGAAGCTATGGGGAACAAGGCACCAAAAACTATCTTTACAGATCAAGATGGTGCAATGGCGAAAGCTATTCTTCAAGTTTTTCCTGAAACAATTCATCGATTATGTGTCTGGCATATTTCAAAAAATGCCACACTACATATATCTCTTCTGCTAGGAAAGCGGAGCTTCAAAGATAAGTTCAATAAATTTTCTGCATGATTGTGAAACTGACGATGGAGTGTTGTTGGAGAGAATTGTACGAGGAATGGGATCTTGCCGAGAATAAGTGGTTGAGCAACTTGTACTCACTGAGGGATAAGTGGGGTCCAGCTTTTAATCGTGATATATTCTCAGCTGGGATTAGATCTACTCAACGAAGTGAGAGCACAAACAAGGTTTTCAAGCAGATGTCTTGTGGCACAATGACATTGACAGAGTTTGTGAACCACTATGAGAAGCGAGCTGAGAAGATGCGTGAAGCGCAGGCTATGGATGATTTTGAGTGCGTTAGCGGTAGACCTCGGCGAATTGTGAACACAGGGATTATCAAACATGCATCTGAGGTGTACACTATACACAGTTTCAGAAAGTTTCAAGAGGAGTTCCTCGCTGTTATGGAATGGCGTGTTGCTAATACACATGTTGAGGATGCAGCTTGTACTTTTGTTATGGTTCAGGAGTTTGGGCAAAGGCAACACACGGTTCATTTCAATGTTAATGAGCTGACAATTGCTTGCACATGTAAATTCTTCGAGTCAAAAGGTTGGTTGTGCCGACATGCACTATGTGTCATGAACAACCATGTTAACCTCAGTAACATTCCAAATCAATATGTTTTGCAAAGATGGAGAAAAAATGCGAGAGGAGTTTCCATTGGTGACTACTATGGTTCAAGCTCTAAAGATACAGTATCACCACTGACACTGCATTCAAAGGATCTAATGCGACTACCCTTCAGTGTGATGAGCCTTTGTGCAAAAGACGTTGCTACTGTGAGCATTGCCAGAAGAAGATTGAAAGAGTTGGAGGAGATTACGAAAAAAACCAATCAACCATGTTAATCTATGTCTGGTTTGATTGGTTTTTTTCATAATCTTTTTGCTCGTAAGTATATTCTTTTGATTTTCCAGGTTTAGACACGGCAAAATATTCCGACAAATCAAGCCATTCCACATCAATATTTTCAAGTTCCACAAACAACAGTAATAAATAAAAAATTCTATCACTTATTTTGAATTGTAGTTATTGACAATTACTTTTCTAAATTGAGCCACAAATCATTTTCAGGGATCATTAGCTTCAACGCTTAATTTTTCAAATATGTCTGTTGGAGGCCTGGATACAGGGGACCAAGAGACTTTTGGTTGATTGCTGGGCTATTCCTATGTTCCTATGTGCAACATTTCTGTCCCACATAGCAACATGAGCCATGAAACTCTCTCTCTTTCTTTTTCCTGCGGGTGCCATGTGCTTGAGATTGTAAAATCCCAGACTAACATCATTTTTTAATTCATAAAATTTCTCATGGTGCCATGTCCTTTGGGGCACAACATTCATTTGTCTGCAAAACGGGATAAAAAGAAGAAGGAAGAACTTTGAATTAATGATAGAATTCTAACATCAACAGCAACTTATAACAGAACATTGAAGTTATCCAAGTAACAATATCCTCAGCAGATGCAAAAGGGGAAGAATAGTGCTCCCAAGCAATGGCAGAAGCCTCCTCATTAAAAATGTAAAGATCAAGCTGTCATTAATTTATACGGGAACAATAATGGCTACACTGGATTAGGAGTGATTGACAGGAACAATAATGGCAAGGTAATTAATGGTATAGGGGGATGTCCATTGACGAAGGACCAAAAAACCATCCTAGCAATACTTCATCTTCGTCAGATGAAAGAATTCAACAAATATGAAATGTATGATCCATCCATTGGAGCAAGACTAAAAAATTATCCTGAACTCAACCAAACCAGTCCATAGTCAATCCTTCCCTTGAACCTTTCTCAGTCCCAATTACACAGCTTAACCGGTACTACCATTAGAAAATTGGGACTCCTGCACGCCTTGGGAGATTTCACTTACTAAATAAAAAAGCAGCAGCATCAGAAACCCCTTTCTACCCCAATCAATCAAAACCATAGCTCAACATCAGCAAATCGTATCAACTCAGGCGTTTCACCTCGAGCCAACTACGGTCATGGAGGCTCGGGTCTAGCCACCTTGACCGAAGACCCAGCCCCTAGAGATGATGGTGGGTTGGGTACATAATTCCCCCCCTCTGAAAGGTAAGATGCCATGCAGTTAACCACCGCACCCAAGTTGAAAAGAAATAAGCTAAAAAGTAGAGAAAATATGAGTCAGTCATTGTTGTATGGACATACTTTCAATTCCCTTAACAAAACCGATTATTGCCAATACCTTCTTCCCGGTTCCCCCCTCTCTTCCAATAAACCGAGCTTTTTTCGAGGTCCATCGCCTCTTAACTCCCTAACTATTTCATTAACGTGTCTTGGTTAGGAGTCCCTCCCACTGACGGTAGACTGGCTGCAAGAGATTTATGGACGTCAAGTAGCAGTCATCTCTTTCCCCTCGCGAGCAAGCTCACAGGAAGAAGGTGATGAGCACTCAATGAGTACGGCGCCAAAGCTACTGTCATTTGCCGCTCTTTATTTTTCCTGTGGAACTACGAGGTACCCTGAGTCCATCATCAACTGAGATTAATCATTATTGTTGATACGTCTTGTTTATTCCTGATAATGAGATAACTCACTCACAAAATCAATCAATCTTTCTTTCTTTCTTTCTTTCATTTTTCTTTTTTCTGAGATTTTGCATCGCTCAATCTCTGAGTCTCTGACAAATGATCGGCTGAACAAGTAAGAAAAGGATAAATTTCCAACAGATTAATAATGTTTGTAGGCGCATCTCTTGGGCATATGCGTTTACCGCTCCATCCGACGATAAGTGGCCAAATTTTATTTGTTCTCATTATATATCTGTCCTCCTGACACTGACACACACACACGGACATATATGGAACAGAGACATGACAGTGTTTGTAGAAGAGGCGAATTGCTACACGGAATTCGATATCCTAATGAAAAGTATTTGTTTGAAGTAAAGTGGCGAAAGTTCCTGGCAAAAGTTGATAGACTTTATCATGGTGAATGAACCGATACTAAATGATAACTTGAACGAACATCAACAAGGACATGCACCAATGTTAGATGCAATCTTACTCTTACCCCATCGATAAAAACCGAGCATACATGAAATCATCACTAAATTAATGTTAATTGTAA
The DNA here is from genome assembly GCF_007655135.1 of Punica granatum. Taxonomy (NCBI): domain Eukaryota; kingdom Viridiplantae; phylum Streptophyta; class Magnoliopsida; order Myrtales; family Lythraceae; genus Punica; species Punica granatum. The sequence goes on from NC_045129.1 coordinate 28,575,116, forward strand.
TACTATGAACATAAAATGGCAAGAGATAACCTGGAAAAGTATCACATGTAATGATTTTTTATTATATGACTGTACCACGATATGCGCAAGTTTATTTAAATTAAGAAGAAAATTATTCTCCCCTTTGAAATTAAAATATTTGGAGATTTGAATAATTTTGATTGATTTTATGGCCTCTTTATTTTAATTTTCCCTATTTTCAATTAAATCTAATTACGGATTCCTCCTAATAAAGAAACAACAAAAGTTGTTTGAACTTTGATAAACATTTAAATATAGAGAGGGAAGAGGGCAGGAGATGGAGTCACGAGGGAGAAAAAAGTGAAGACTGGGTGATTATTTTGCTAAATCTATGATAGGATCTTTCATTTAAGGGTAGGTAGTGAATAAAATATAATAATTATGCATAGATATGGATTAGGTCAAATGATTTAACATTTATTTCTTTTAAATAGAATTTTGGATTCAAGTTTTGTGAATAATAAAAATTCATAATTGAGGAAAATCCTTGATGGACTGATCCTGCTCACGTTAAATTAATTGAGACTCTTTAGATTTCCGAAAATTAGGACACACTCAAAAATATATAATTATATGAATAGAAAGTGGAAAATGAAAATTGGATCAAATTTAGTATAAATAATTAGAGAATATCCCAATAAATTAAAAGAAGAGAAAAGCGATTGATTTGGCGTTTTGTCAATAATTATTAATAATGAAATCACGACCACGGAAAAACCTTTTGCTCTTTTTTTTTTCCCTCGAAAGCATGTCCTCTTTTTTCTTGTCTTTATAGTATATGAGAACAATATAGAGCAAACTGACAGAGTACATATATATACACACGCACCTTATTCCAAAATTAACAGAATCAACTCTGTGAGCAGCATCAACCTTCATACGTAGGAGAATTTCAAGTCCCGAGAAGCTTAGGTTGTATTTAATTTTAAAGTTGAGTTGAGTTGAGTTTTGATTTTAATTGGTTTATAATGATTGTGTTGTTGAATTATGAGAAAAAGTATGAAAAAGTAATAAATAGTTGAGAAAAAATAATGATTAAATATTATTGTGTCGTTGAATTGAGAAAAAAATAATGAATAGTTGAGAAAATTTAATATTAAAAATTAAGTTGAATGGTTAAAAAATTTGAAAAAAAAAGAAAAAATAATAATTGTATTGTTGAATCGGAGGTATTGAAATAATCTTCATTCTTGATATGATCTCATAATTTTCAGAACAAAGTCTTGAGAAAAGTGCAAAGAATAGTTGGCCTTTAATAAAGAAAATATTTGTGAGAATAGATTTCAAAATTTCGCTGTTTTTTTTTTGGTCCAACCAAAATCTCTTGACTATTGCTGATTGTCTATACTTCTATACTCTGCCGCTATGCAGGGAAGGAACGAGAGAAGTTGAGTAATATAAATGCATATTGTTTCTTGGGTTCTAATAAAATCTTTTATTTGTATTCCTCTCCTTATTCAGAAAAATATCATTATATTCAATCCTTAGTCAAAATCTTGGATCCGTCCCTACCGCTGTGCCCCTCCCTGTTAAATATCAAGAACTATTATACTTGGGCTCCTGCCCACCTCTATATATATTGTTCCATGTGGAATTAAAACCTAAAACAAATAGTGCAGGCAGTTACACGGGGCTTGACAAGAGACTCTCATTGCCCTACCACTTGAGGGGGTGAGGGTAGGCCCGGGAAAAGCAAGGAAATTGGACAAATTAACTATGGAGGAGGAGAAATTGGAAGGTTTGCTGACGAAAGGGAGGCCAGCGGATGACCAGGGAAAGAGAGGAGAGGAGGCTGCAGGAGGAGTGAGGGAAGAAATTAAGAGGTTGGCTTCAATCGCCACGCCGATGATAGCAGTGATGTTGTCGCTCTACTTCTTGCAGATAGTATCGGTGATGATGGTTGGCCATCTCGGAGAGCTCGCACTCTCTAGCACCGCCACCGCCGTCTCTTTCGGTGCCGTCACCGGACTCAGCCCCGTGGTAAGTAGTACGCTTCAATCTCTCTCTCATTTCAAACGTGTTTAGTAGATTGAGTTCAGCCTGCTGATGTTCTATGCCAGCTCTCTTTCTGTATGGGCAGAAAGCATGATTTGATTATTAGATTTTTTTTTTCTTGGGTGATGATTAATAGATTTTTCTATCCAAACTAAAGTGCCTTCGCTATATTGCGACTATATTTGGGTAAATTTTATCAATTAAAATGCGCCTCGTAGCTTGGATTAAACTGATATACAAATTGTATTAGTATTACCCACTAGACTATAATATTGGTAGTCTCCCAAAAAAAAAAGTATTTATTGTATTTTCAAATCAAGGCAGATATACATCACTTATTGCATCTTATCCTGCGTTATTAAGGCGTAAATAAGTACCAAAATTTTGCTTGCATGAAGCATTTTCGAAACAAGTAAATGCTTAATTTCCATGAAAGAAACCAAAACTTTGTTTTTTTTTTTTTATATATTTGGTATATGTATGTTGTACTTCCCTGTCCATGACCAGACATTTTCTTTGACTAAACTCGGTCAGGCTAAATGGACGAGTTTAGGACAACTGCTCGAGCCGTAACAAAAAAATAGACTTGTTTGGGCCGAGGTAGCCCGATGCCAATCCCAGGATTAATATTTCTTTCAATCCGCGTAGAGTTAGAAATAAATCCGAGATTTTCAATTAGGGAAAAAGAAGGCAATATGTTATGATAGTACGTCACAACTCAAACAATGTTTGATAAAAGAAAAAAAAAGGAGGTGGAAATGATAGCGTATAATCGGGCTAGTCTATTGGCGGACCTAAGTTTCAGCTTGCGTACAAATATGTTGGGCGGGCCAGTCAGTCCCTAGCAGGCTACCCCGGCCCTGGACGCATTGCTGGACTTGTACTTGGGTTACATTTAAAAAACAAAAAACAAAATAAAATCACGGGTATTATCAAATTATTGAATGAGCTTATCCCATTTGGGCATCGATTTGGCCATACTTCTTAGCCACATTTTGCTGTGGCATTGTTGATCAGGTAGACCGTGTGTATAGGTCCTCTTTTCTTTGGAGAATTAATGGGACATAAGCAATTGCGAAGATAATATCCCGCTACAACCTACGACGATATATATATATTTGGCCACTAGTTAAGTCTGATAACAAGTTCATTAGAGAGCATGTGCTATGAACATGATCATAGGAACTGACCACGGTCCCTGTGAGTAAGCTTTCTACCGGATTTTATGGTTAGTGTTATAGACACACACATATATATATATTGTCAAGGATCTTTAGATCCCACATTGGAGTAACACAAATATAATCCTAGGTTAATAAGAGGGTCGAGTCTTGTATCCTATCAATTTAAGGTTCTGGGTTGCAGAAGGGCTCAACCCCTTGTAGGTCCTTTAGATATTTAACATTGTAGCTTTTAGGTTGTAGATGATAGGAATTTATCGAATATATTTATATATATCATTGTATTTTTTGCCACAGTACGGAATGGCATGTGCCTTGGAAACACTATGTGGGCAGGCCTATGGAGCTCGACAGTACCACAAATTCAGTGTCCAGATATTCACAGGCATATTCTCCCTCATTCTGGTATGCTTTCCGATATCCCTCCTATGGCTCTTCATGGGAAGGCTCCTAGTCTTACTCGGCCAAGACCCCGAGATCTCCCACGAAGCCGGTAAGTTCATAGTCTGCCTTATACCGGCCCTCTTTGCCTATGCCGCCCTCCAACCCATCATTCGGTATTTCCAGACTCAGAGCCTCGTGATGCCAATGCTCGTGAGCTCCTGCCTGACAATCATCTTCCATGTAATTCTCTGTTGGGTGATGGTTTTTAAGTCAAGATGGGGTACCGTTGGCGGGGCACTGGCTATAGGTCTTTCGTACTGGTTGAATGTGATTTTGCTTGGGCTGTATATGAAGTACTCCTCCTCTTGTGGCAAGACCCGGATATCAGTCTCGCCGACAGATATCTTCCAAACAATGGGAGAATTTTTCATCTTCGCCATCCCTTCTGCCGTGATGGTTTGGTACTTCCACTTACCAATTCTATCATACTTTCGCAAACAATCCTCATAGTCAATAATATATGAAGGCTCTTTTCATGTCAATTGATCTGCAGCTTGGAGTGGTGGTCATTTGAGCTGCTCACAATGCTATCTGGGCTATTGCCAAATCCGAAACTCGAAACTTCAGTTCTCTCAGTGTGGTATGTATATGAATTAGCTGTTCAAAACTTTAAGCATAGTTATTACATGCTTGATGATTCAACATCATATTTTTGACAATTTAAAATGACTAATTGTCTCCCTGCAATTTCTACAGTCTTGCGACCATCTCAACTTTGTATAATATACCAGACTCGATCGGTGCAGCCACAAGGTTTGCTCCATGAGGCTCATATAAACATGTCATAAGAGAATTTGCATGATTGCCCATGTCCTATATACTAATTACATATCTACTGGCACTACACCGTTTAACATTCTGTTTCTTTTAATAAATCTCTATTTTAGCACGCGCATATCAAATGAACTGGGTGCCGGAAACCCACGAGCAGCTCGAGTTGCTGTGATCGCCACGATGGTGATTACACTCACAGAGACTGTGATCATGAGCTCGATTATATTTGCATGCAAACACGTGTTTGGCTACGTATTCAGCAATGAGAAAGAGGTCGTGAAATATGTCGCAAGCATGGCTCCTCTCGTATGCATCTCCATCGTGCTAGATAGCTTACACGGTGTCCTTTCAGGTCAGTTGATATTTCCATCTATATCTATATATAGTAAGTGCAGTATGACATTTAATTAGGGAATAAACTAATCGCATCGGCACGTACGTTGTTCAATCGCATTTACCCTTTAGTGGGCCGATCCAACTCGAATGGATTAGTCGGGGCCCAATTGGGCTTCCAGATACCGTGGTTCACACCAAAAAAAAAAAGAAGATAAATTTACCGTGAAAGTAGAGTCGAGATAAAGAACACATGGTTGATCATATATCAAGATCAGAATATACAATTTTATCAGAAATGTGCAACTGAAGAAATCACATACTAGCAGTCTACTTATAGACCAAATAACACAAAGAAAATCAAGAAATCAAAAACCAAATGTATAACTAAGTATATCTTAATCGGACACCGAATCATGAAGTAATCACTTCTTAGAGTATTTATTAAATAACTTGTTTGCTAAGCTATTCTGGTTTTTATGCCAGCTGAATGAATGGAGTTTCAAATATATATACTAGATGACTAACCACCTCGAATACAATTACACAAATTGTTGAGCAAAACTGGACCATTTCGGTACAATTTATATCATATAAGTATCTCGTCATAACACACGATCTGATTATTATTTATTAGGTATCGCTAGGGGATGTGGGTGGCAAGACATTGGGGCATACATCAATTTGGTTGCGTATTATGTATGTGGAATTCCAGTGGCAGCCTTGTTGGGTTTCTGGGCGCATCTCAGAGGGAAGGGTCTTTGGCTTGGAATCATCGTTGGTTCTTTTGTGCAAACGGTTCTTTTGCTAATCGTGACCATATGTACAGACTGGGAGAAACAGGTACGTCTTTCCCCATCTCTTTTTTTTTTTTTTACTTGTGAAAATCAGATTAAATCCATTTTCAATTTAGTAAAATAGATCACTCATTCATTCGTTCATTCATTCATTCATTCACATCACAATTGGGACATGGGAGAGCTTTATCCCTTCTTAGGCCAATTCGGCTCGAATTGAATTAGTTGTGTCCCATTTGGACTTCAAATACGAGGGTGCAAATTGAAAATACAAATGAGAAGAAAAGAGCAGTCTAATTTAGATTCTAAATAAATTGTCCAGTCATTTGATAATTCCACATGTTCTCAAGATGGAATTAATTGAATTATATCCAAACACACCTAGTAAGTTTCGTGATTTTGATTCTTTACTTGAGATCTTTGATTATATAGTTAGTCTAATAATAACTGGAACTAGTAGTTTATCTTTATAGTAACTAGAGAAGGGAAATTTTGGTGTAGCGGCACATGCAATCTTATATGAAATTAAGATGTTATACTTACTACACTTTTTATATTTTGTTTTTTTATTCATTTAACTAGCTACATGGGCCTTTATTGTTATAGAGTTTTCACTGGACTAATAAAATCTAATCTAAAAACTCGAATTGATAGATTGTGATAATAAATCTCATGAACCTAAGGATTACTTTATTCACTAGACCTATAAGCGATTGAATCATCTCTAATCAAAAAATTCAACCTGATAGATTGTGTGAACAATCTCTTATTAACTCCAAAATTTTTTCTCAATTTCTGATGTGGAATTGACTATTATTCTGAACATTTAACATACGCCCTCATGTGGCAATATGTGGCTCTGATACTTTATCCACACGTGCCATGTGGACTTGAACACTCGCTCTCAAGACTAGAAGATGACCACAAGTTTCACACAAGAATTTGACTAATATGGCACATTTTGGTAGTCTCCAAATTGGATTTGGCACGTTGTGAAGTCATAAGGATAGGTTACTCGCTCCACTATTGTCTTAAAATTTTCATTAGGCCTATAAGATATTGATGAGATCTCTAATAAAAAACTCAAACTGATAGAATGTGGTACTCAAACTTGGTATGTTGTAAGGTCACAAGATAGGTAACTCGCTTCAGTATTATCTTAAAATTTTCATTGGACCTATAAGATATTGATGGGATCTCTAATAAAAAAATTCAAACTGATAGGATGTGGTACTTAATTTTTTATAAATAAAATAATTTCCTTTTTATTTTTTTTATATGAGATTGACTAATTGTTGACACTAAATACCTGTAAAAGAAAATTATATTTTTTTGTCACAAGGGAGATCCATAAATTTAATACAATAAAGTTGAAATTTTAAATATCTAATAAAGGGGCATGGATTGTCCCACAACCAGAATCAAAACTGTCACCTTTTGGTTGACAAGTAAGAACATGTATCACTGCATTATACTCTCTTTCTTAAAGAAAATTATTTTTTATTGTAATTATTTTTAGTTCCTCTTATAAGGTATTGATTTGTGTTGCAGGCTAACAAGGCAAGGGAGAGAATATTTAAGGAAAGAGATTTGGTCCACGATGTACTCACTTGAGCTAAAAAAAGAAATATACATCAAAAGATGTTATAGCACAGTGGCGCATGCCCTTACCTGACAATCAAGAGATTCAAGATTCGATATTCAGTGGGACTATTCATGCCATTTTATTAGTTATTATGATTTTTATTTAATTATACTTGATCCATGGCCTCGCTTGTAACTGAAAAAAAAATATTTTTCTCACTGGGCAATTTTGTATGGGAAAGAAAATTGATGAGTGCAAGTATAATAACCTGTTGATCAATTGTATTTTGGAAAAGAACATCCTAATTAATGTCAAGCAATGAAAATGAAATTAATGTCAAGCTAGGCTTTACCCAATCACTAAACATAATTATTCTATTACGTAATACTTTGATTACTATTTTTTTGTCCCCTAGGCTACACGGGTTCATGTTCATATATCTCTATATCATTTTTATCATAATTATTAATATTTTTAAACATGAATTATCTTATATAAAATAATAATAATTTTCAACTTCTAATCTTAATATAAATAATATTCTTCAATAATGTTTTAATAAAACTTATTATAATAATAATTTCTATTCAATTAATATGCATCATATTTTTAAATTAACCGTTTACTATAAATTTATCACATATATTAAGTTTTGTAAGAAGAATATAAATTTGTATTTTAAGACATTGTTTGTAACATTCTTATCTTTATATTTATTTTTATTTTTTATCAGTTATAGCATTATATTATAAATTTGTTCTTTTATAGGATTATGATAATTTTAGAAATTCTATATATCATTGATTTTTTATTTGTAGTGTTTATATCATTTGGTATTTTATATATGTTCATTTTTAACACACACACACACACACATATATATATCCTTTCTTATAACATTTGTTCTGATTTTTGAAACATATATTTGCTCTTTAACAAAATAAAATATGTTAAAAGTTAATTTGAAATTTCATTCGATAATCATTTAATAAAATTAGACTAATTATGGTTTGATAAATATTTTTTAACTAATGGTCTCAATGCATTATATATTTATCTAACTGATCATTGTATAATATGCATATTCTTATAGATAGTCAGTTACATACTTTTTAAATACAAAATTTGATGACATTCTTATTTGAAATATAAAATTTTTATTTTTTATATTACAATAAGTTCACATATTACAATAATTTTACCTTTATAATAAAATATGCTTGAAGTTAATTAGAAGTTTCATTCTATAATAATTTAATGAAATTACACTAATTTTCAATGGTACTATAAGTATTTTCCAACTAATGGTCTCAATGCATTATATATTTATCTAATAATTGTATAATATACATATTTTTATAGATATTCACACAAAACTGGTTAGTTACTTTTAAAATGCAAAATTTGAGGACAATGATTTTTTAAAATTTTTTATATTACCATAATTTCATATATTACAATAATTTCACTCTTATAATAATAGAAATTAGGTTAATATCTAATTAAATAATTAATTTTTAGTATACTTAATTGTCACTGAATTATTGAATTGAGCATTTTCTAATAAGTCGAGGAGATATTGAGTATTTTGATAATTGGGCTTGATTTGATTAAATCAATTCTCTTACTTTTTTAATATATTATCTAGATAATATTAATGAGAGAGCATTTATTACAATAGGATACAATTTTACTTATATATATGGATTTTACCGGAAGAATTTATTCGTCTTCCATGTATTCTTTAGCATGTTATTGTTGTTATTTTATGTCAATATACTCGTGTTGGACCGATATTTCCGTAGTGTGATGAGGGATACTTGTAAAATGGGGTTTCGCGCAGCAAAATAAAGAAGAAAGGATTGGCCAATAAAGACCAAGAGCAGAAGTGTCCCTTTAGATTGGATTTCCAGGACACAGTTAATGGGAACTGATGATCAGAGGGAAGCTTATAGCCTTCCACCAGGGCATTTTTACTGGTTGACCGGTGGTAAATGAATTTTTTCTTTCTAGTTTTAAGGTTTTAAAACAATTAATTTAAGTTACAGAATTTATACAAATTCAAAAAAATCATTAATTAAAATGAGTGAATTAAAAATAGACAATGAATATTAACTATATTTTTTGGATATTATGAATAAAATTCGGAAAGATTGAAAGAAGAACAAAAAAAAATAAGTTATCACAAAATGAGATATCAGCTATAAGGAAGTAGAAAATGTGATAACTAAGTTCGAATTCGCCTATTTATCATATGTTGAACTAATATTATCACTAAACTACATCTTCCGCGATAATGAATGTAGAAGATGTGATAACTTAGTTTAAATTGACCTATTTATCATATGTTGAACCATTATTATCACAAAACTACATCTTCCACGATCACGGAAGTAGTAAATGTGATAATTTATCTGTTGAACTATTGTTATCACTAAATTACATCTTATGTGATAACGAATGTGGAAGAAGTGATAACTTAGTTCAAATTGTCCTATTTATCACGTTCTAAACTATCTTTATCACTAAACTACATCCTATGCGATAACAAAGGTAGTAAATGTGATTACTTAGTTCAAATTGGCCTGTTTATCATCTATTGAACTATCATTATCACTAAACTATATTTTATGCATTAACGAATGTCGACAAAGTGATAACTTAGTTCTAATTGGCCCATTTATCATCTGATGAACTATTGTTAAATCAAACTACATCTTATGAGATAACGAATGCGGAAGAAGTGATGACTTAGTTCAAATTTGCCTATTTATCGGTTGTGAAACTATCACTATCACTAAACTACATATTACGTGATAATGGAGCTAGTAAATGTGATAACTTAGTTAAAATTGGCCTATTTATCACCTTTTGAACTATCTTTATCACTAAACTACATCTTACACGATAACGGATGTAGTAAATGTGATAACTTAGTTCAGATTGGTTTATTTATCACCTTTTAAACCATTGTTATCACTAGACTACATGTTTCGCGATAACGGAAGTAGAAACTCTGATAACTCAGTTCAAATTAGCTTATTTATCACCTTTTAAACTATCGTTATCACTGGACTACATCTTCCACGATAACGGACATAGTAAATGTGATAACTTAGTTCAAATTGGCCTATTTATCATCTTTTAAACTATCGTTATCACTAAATTACATCTAACGCTATAACGAATGTGGAAGAAGTGATAACTTAGTTCAAATTTGCATATTATTAATCATGCAATTAATCTTTCCCAAGTACAATCAAGATAAATTAGCCAAGTTTGATTCTAATTAAGCAAGATACTACTCAATTAATCTTAATTAGGCTCTAAATCACACAATTTACCAAGCTAGTCATCTAATCTACGCATAATTATCCTACTTAAGCAGAAATTGACCGAGATGGGAGTTAAAGAGCTTCATCCCGATTCTGGACGGAGGCAAAAAGTCCTATCTCACCTTAGTTCGGCACGATTCGGACTCACGAGCTCAAAATCAGTGGAAATCACTTTCAAGCTCACTAAATTCTACTAATATCTATGAACTATAGGCGTTATTGGAGATTTTAGGCTAATTTTGGTAGAGTTTCAGCCAGTGTTATCAAAACCGGACCGGACATCGAACCGACCGAGGTATGAGTTCATGGATTTATAGGTTCAACCGAAAGTTCGATGGGACAGACCGCATGTTTAATTATAAAATAAATAAATATATTTATTATTTTAATAAATATAACCACTGCTAATAAATAGCAGGTGCCCATGGTAAATAAATGTAACCATTGCTAATAATAAATATTTATTATCTCTCTTATCACTGTGGCAAAACCCTTCCTGCCTTGGCTTCTTCTTCTTCAAGAAGCTTGTCCCCCTCATTTCCAAGGTCTCTCTCTCCCCCTCTAATTCCTGAATATTTTCAATCGAATGGGGCCAAAAGCCGACTAATTTCTCTGCCCCGCTGCCGTCTTCGCTGGAAGATCCAAACTTCTTGCCCGATCCTGAGAAGCTCGCACCAACAGCTCTTATCCTATTGCTCTTTGATTCTTCTCTTCTTCCTCCTCTTCCTCGTCCTCCTAGTCTTGATCAACCGCCCTAAAGCTCCTCTTTTGATCTTCGAGGTTTTTTCTTGATCCCATTGTCTTTTTTCCGACCGAGGGCGAAAACCGACCGAAGATAAATCGATGAGGGGATCGGAAAGCTGGAGAAAACTTGGAGATGTTAGGGGATTATATGGCAGATATAAGAAAAGGGGATCAAATATAAGAAAAATTTCTCTGTCCCGCCGCCGTCTCCATTGGCTTCATTTCACATCTCAATTAGACATCTTTCCCTCTGTGATTGCAGGAGATGCCTTAAGCTCTGCTTCCCATGGCGAACCACCCCGTTCTCTCCTAGGTCATGGACCTCTTGGAGCAGAGCAACCTCAAGGACCTCATCGTTGTGCTCATTTTCGGTTTTGGGGGATTTCCTTTGAAAATCAGAACCCATCCAATCGGCCGGTTCGAATAGGTTCGATGGGTTTGTCTAAAAACCGCTTGGTTTTTTGGATTCGCTGGTCTGTTTGTGCATTTTTTATTTTTAAACTAACCAGACCGGACATAGGTCCAGTTTTCAGTTCGTTTAGTCGAGCCGCTTGCTCCAGTCCAGTTCTGATAATACTGGTTTCAGCACATGAATTGTCAAAAGTCCTCTATTGCTGAAAATGAACCTCCTATTTATAGGCATAAGGGAGTCCATGGTCTTTTTGTAAAAATCGACTATTCAGGGACCAAAACAGAATTTAATTTTTACAATTTGAGAGATCTGTTCGGGTCCAACTGTCTGAACTTGTTCGTAGGGACAACTGCCATGTCACCACTGTTACCAACTGTGCTGCGGTCAGTAAACGCGCCTTCGTTTAGGGACGCGAGAACCAACTACACCCCTATCTATCTTGGTGGGAGCTAACTTGAACTAGTTAAACTAAATTGGTTTGGTCGGGCAAAAATTAACCTCAAACTTTCAAAAACATTGCATCTTCACCCTTTTCTGGATTGTAAAGAACATTTGAACAGAGAAAAATTATCAGAAAATATCTTCAAGCTTAGAAAACTTTTTCTAAGTAGAAATCACCCTAACATTAATACTTTTGCTATGTGAGAATATCTTTTTTCTCCATCTCGAACCATTGTCTTTTTGTATAAAATATATAAATTAAAGGGTTTTAATCGGAGAAAATTATCGTGCTTTTTTACATAAAAAATACGAGCAATTGGGTTTAAAACAAGGTCTCTAGAGAGTGAGCGTCACGTTCTCAAAATTCGTTTTACATGTGTGTCCCCGGAGAAATAAATATAGCCAATTAACTCGTACAAATTTTGAAAATAGTCACATATAGTTGTAATTAAGTACTCAGCACTCGAGGACTTATTTGTTTATTCTTGATAGTATGTCTTCACACGGGCAATCCCCAGGTGCTTTACTAGCTCTCCGATTCAATGCACTCCCCGAACGATGATCCCAGCCCAGGCCGGAATGAGGTGCTTACATTAGCAAACTAGGTGTTCATTATCCCTAGGCCAGAACAACTCACCGGCCCTCTACCTTGAGGATGTAAACAGGTAATGGTGTCTCCTTTCTTGCACAAGCTTCCACATGCGTCCCCCATGAAGGTGGAATTCCCAAGCTGGGCGATCAGTAGCACGCATGCAGGCTTGACGAGACGAAATCCGGGTCCGCACATCATATCGGCTTTGGCGAAGGCTGAAGTTCATTTATACTAGCATGTGTTTATGAAAGGGAGTCCATTATCGTCATTACTCACACCGACGATGATGGCTTCCTTGTTGACTGAGTGATCCTTCATAAAAGCCTGTCCATTCTATCCCTATGAGTGTGAGGGTAAACTGTGTTCGATCTTCACCTATTATGTCAGTTAGGGTGCATGTATGAGTAAACAACAATTTTAATTTTTTAACTATATCGTGTATGAACTACATCTTTCGTGCTTCTCGTGTTGTGAGTTATCTGAGCTATCTAACCTAGAGGACAGTGGACTGTAGGTCTAGACAGTTGACTTACCTAGAAGCCTATGTGGCATTGGCAGACCACAATGACAATGGACTGCATATGAGAAGTAGTCAATTGTTATGAAGGTCAACAATCTGGATTTTGTTAGAAAACAGAGTACGTGCGCAGCGAAAAGTTTAAATACGGTAAAAATCAAATTTTTATCTTGTGCTCATTTAATCAAAAACTTCAAAATCACATCTTGACACAAGAATCATCTCCTAAACGAATAGATAACATCACATATCGAATCCACAAGAAAAGTTTAGACTTTTATACTAACCTTATCAATTCGAGTTGATCAAACTAACCGTCCAAGTGTTCGGCCTCTAGCTCGTCCACACAAGCGTGTCTCTACCGAGATTAAGCTCCTCTCGACCCATACACTCCGATCTAGGTCACCAATCTCGAACGGAATCGTCTCGGAATGAAAGGATCACTTCAAGGACGTCAATGACAACATCGAAACGCCGAACCAGAATCGAGGAAGACCTTATCAGCCTTGGGTAGTGCGCAGCTGTATTGTGATGAGTCTTGGCCGAAGCCTCCTCTCTTTCTCTCTAATATCGAGTCTTATTGATAGAGTGCTCTCTAGGGTTAACTGTAAGATCATATCTATATATATCTTTACCATATGAACTAAAATGCAATTATTAATTAATCCACATTAATCAATAAATCACAAATGAGTCCTCACGTTTTAAGTCATCCAATGACTTGCCCTTGTAGTAAGAAAGAAAGATCAAACAAATCCTTGACATGAGTTTCCATCAATAGATAATCTATTTATAAAATCTCTCCAAATAAGAAAATTGTCATATTTCCTTAATTAGATTTATCCTTGATATGGAACTTGGCTTCAGGATGTGCTCGCACCCTTGCAACCACATTGTAAGCCTTATTTGATAATTAACTTTCTTAATTAGAATTACTTCTTTTATCGGTTTAGACACGTTCAATGTATGTGACTAACTAGGTTCAGGTGTAAGGACTATATGTACTAATATAATCCAGATAACATTAATTAATATAAGTAAACTATCGTATGAATATTATCTGCGTGTCACGTTCGACTACTTATCGTATAAGCATCCACATGTCTGTCCAGATAACAGTTATCAGATAACATGAAACTCACCGCTCCATTTTCATTAGTATATGTATACTAATCGTGGATACATACATATGTGACGATCTATCCGGAGAAATAATGTCAAGTTAAATCTTCTACAATCGTGAACAATTTAAAAATATTCTTACCGAATTACTTCGTCATTCATATTTTTAACTCTTTAAGAATGAAACATTCAAAATATTTTAAGGATTTTATTCTAATAAACATAGACAATATAATAATAATAGAATAAAATTTATTGCCATAAAAGAAATTATCAAAATACATAAATCTGGTTCTAAGGCATATCACTAACAATCTCCCACTTGCACTAGAGCCACTCGGTACAGTATCTAAGATCCATCTTGTCAAGATGTTTCTCTAATTGCTGCTGCGTCATGGCCTTTCGTGAGTGGATCAACGACATTATCCACTGAAGCTACTTTCTGCACGGCTACATCGTCTCTCCCAATAATCCCCTCGATATTGTGATATCTCCTCTCGATGTGTTTCGACTTCTGATATGACCTCGGTTACTTTGCCTGAGGGATTGCTCCAGTTTTGTCACAGTACAGCTCTACTGGTGACGATATGGAGGGAACAACATCGAGCTTTGTCACATACTTCCGAATCCAAACTGCTCCTTCACTACATCAGATGTAGCAATGTACTTAGCCTCTATAGTGGAGTCTGCAGTCGTCTCTTGCTTAGAACTCTTCCAACTAATTGCACCTCTATTACAAGTGAATATATAACCGGAGATAGACTTTCTATTATCCACATCTAACTGAAAATCAGAATCTGTAAACCCGTCTAGTCTCAACTCACCTCCTCCATACACCAAAACCATATCCTTAGTTCATCTCAAGTACTTAAGGATGTTCTTGACAGTAGTCCAATGATCAGGTCCTGGGTTGGATTGATACCTGCTAGTCACACTAACAGCATACGCGATATCCGGCCTAGTACACAACATAGCATACATCAGGTTGCCTATAGCCAAAGCATAAGGCACCTGTGCCATCTTCTTTCTCTCCTCAAGAGTCTTGGGAGACATCGTTTTAGAGAAATGGATACAGTGTCTCACAGAGAGCAATCTTCTTTTGGAATCTTGCATGTTGAACCTCTTCAACACCTTATCCAGATACAGGGCTTGAGACAGACCTATCAATCTCTTCGGTCTATCTCTATAGATTTGAATATCCAAAATATAGGTCACTTCTCCCAAATCCTTCATGGAGAAAGTATTAGACAACCAAACATTTACAGAAGTGAGCATACCAACATTATTACCCATCAACAGAATGTCATCCACATGTAATACAAGATCATGCTCCCATTAGCCGTCTTGTACACACATGGCTCATATTCGTTCTTAATGAAGCCAAAGCACTTTACGACCTCATCAAAACATCGATTCTAGCTCCTCGAAGCCTGCTTAAGACCATAAATGGATCTCTTAAGCTTGCATGCCTTGGACCTATCCTTGGGTTGGTCCATGAATATGTCTTCCTCAATGTATCCATTAAGAAAAGTGATCTTCACATCCATATGTCAAACCTCATAATCATAGTGGGCAGCAATGACTAGTATTATCCTAATGGACTTCAGTATAGCTACAGGCAAGAAAGCCTCCTCATAGTCGACTCCCTGCCTCTAGCGATAACCATTTGCCACTAGCCTAGCTTTATAGGTCTCTACCTTCCCATTAGCACCAATCTTCCTCTTGAAGACCCACTTGTTCCCTATAGGTACTATACCTTCAGGAGGATCAACAAGATCCCAGACTTGGTTCTTGCTCACGTAGTCCATCTCGGATTTCATGGACTCTAGCCATTTAGAAGAATTTGTATCTGATATAGCTTCCTCATAAGTGGTAGAATCATCCACATGATCTTTATCTCCATGAACGAACAACTCTTGCACGTTCTCGTGAAGATTTCGGTACCTCGCAAGAGTACGAGTTACCCTACCAGACCTTCGAGGTTCTGTGACATTCTCAATCTGAGTAGGTGTCTCAACTAGTTTATCAGTGTCCATCGAAATGGGCGCCTGATCGGTCTATGGTACTGATGACTCCTCATCAAGTATTATCTACCTTCCCATGCCACCTTCCCAAACAAACTATTTCTCCCGAAAGATTGCATCTATACTGACAACAACCCTTTGCTCAGTAAGGAAGTAAAAATAGTATCCAAGGTTGTCACTTGGATAACCAACAAATCTGCCTTTCTCGAACCGGGTTTCCAGCTTATCGGTCTTATGCTTCTTGAAGAATGCAGGACAACCCAAAATCTTAACGTGCTTAAGACTAGGTGTCATACCATTCCACATCTCATATGGAGTGGTAAAGACCGACTTGCTTGGAATCCTGTTAAACAAGTAACATGCGGTATGCAACGCATATTCCCATATCGAAGTGGGGAGATCTATATAGCTCATCATCGACCGAACCATGTCTAACAGGGTATGGTTCCTCTTCTCAGAAACTCCATTCCACTGTGGTGTTCTTGGTAGAGTAAATTGAGAAACAATACCGTGTTCCTTTAGGAAATCACCAAACCACATCATCGACCGAACCATGTCTAACAGGGTATGGTTCCTCTTCTCAGAAACTCCATTCCACTGTGGTGTTCCTGGTAGAGTAAATTGAGAAACAATACCGTGTTCCTTTAGAAAATCACCAAACCATGTACTCATGTACTCTCATCCTCGATCAGATCGAAGAGTCTTGATCCTTTTCCCTTTCTGCTTCTCTACTTCAGCCTTGAATTCCTCGAACTTTTCAAGGATTCATGTTTATACTTCATAAGATAAACATACCCAAACCGATAATAATCATCGGTAAAGGTGATGAAGTAGGAATAACCACCTCGAGCCACTTTACTAAATAGACCACACACATCGCTATGTATGAGTTCTAAAACTTCCTTAGCCTTCTCCATTTTTCCCATAAACGGAGTCCTAGTCATCTTGCCTTGAAGACAAGATTCACAAGTCGGATTGGGTTCAGAACCCAATGGAACTATAAGTCCCATCTTCTCCAACTTACTTATCCTATCATCTGCAACATGCCTTAGTCTAAGGTGCCAAAGTTGCTTTAGACTTAGAGCAGATTCGGATATGGTGTTGATCTCAACCGTGTTCGGAAGCGTCTCATTTCTAGCTCTATGATAATAAAGACCATCGTACAAATAACCAGTGCCAATAATTTTATTACCATAATAAATATCGCAAACATCATGTCTGAAATCAAATAAATATCCACTTTTAGTCAAACTAGAAACAAAATTAAGTTTCGATAGGCGTTTGGTAAAACTAAAACATGATCTAAAAATAAAAAGTGTCAATCTAGACGTAATGAAGTTGATCCCACAGCTTTGGCCGCAACACTTGCTCCATTGCCGATCTTTAAGCAAACCTCATTCCTTCCAAGAACTACCTTACTACTTGCTAGTTCATGTATAAAAGTACCAGTTTCTCAAACTTGCACTTATATCAAGAACCCATACAGTAGATGAGCTAAACGGACTTTTAGAACAGGCAAGAGATGGATTTACCTTCCAAAGGCTTGTCACTTTTCCTTTTGTTCACCTTCAATCACTCCATGTATTAAGAGCATTTCCTATTCTAATATACATACTTGCTACAGCCGGAAACAATTTCCTTTATTTACAACCACCTCTATCCTTTGTCTTTCTCTTGGATACAAGACACTTATCTTCCATGATCTCTTCACTATGCACCATGGATGAAAGAGTCAAGTAAACATATCCTATACGCTCCAAGTTTCAGACAATATCAAAGTATTGTAACTAGTCCTTTTAGGCCTAGTAGAGCTATTCGTGTTAAGTATGCTAACAAACAAATTAGAGATATCATATCAAGTAATGTAGAAAATAACAAGTTTCCAATTAGTGAATTTATGTATATCAACCATAATGACCATGGACTTTCAATCAAAATGGTCTCACACTATCTTTTCGAATCCTACACTTCCAAAATAGGAAATGAGAATCCTAATCGGGAAAGATTCCTAGCAGGTGATTAAATTCTCATAAAACACTAATTCCCTCATGTACCTACCATTATTGGAAACAAGCATTCTACAAGCGAACAACTCCTTATTCAGTACCTCTCTATGTACGGCTCAATCAATTCACCTCCTAGTACTCCGAACCTTAGGTGCCTGTCGTTATTGGTCCATCATACATAGTTAAGTCTGACTCAACAAACCATAGATGTCAGCTACCTCAGGTGCCTGCTGTTGTTGGCAGCTGACAATTTAAACGTCATATGTTTTTAACATTCATGCAAAAAGATCACTTCGTTTGTCTAGTGCCCCGTGTATCCACGACCGACAACGAAACAAACTAAAACTCTCTAGAGAATGCTTTGGTGGAGGGTCATGATAGAGGTTCGCAACCTTGTGCCATTCCCGACTTAATATTTTAATTTTGGAAGATTTTCTTTTAGGTGACCTAATTACTATTTGGTTTCACTTTGCACATTATCCGTATTCACACATCACATGCATAAATATGTACTCGGAATCGATAAAAGCATGATCATGGACTTACTATTAGCCTAATACTAGAGCCACAAGAATTAAGTAAAAATTTTCTAAAGTCTATAATCACACATTATGCTCGAAATTTATAAAAGAAAACTAATAGCATTGAAGGAACATAAATTTCGTGCCAATTTTGTAACCCTTTACAAAATATCCAAATATCATATATTTATGAGATTTTTAATTTTGAAAAATATACAAGATATCGTATATCTAGTGTATCTTCCAAAATCCCTTTTGATATCATATATCAAATTTCTAATCTCATTAGAATAGGATATCAATGCTCCGTTTGGTTTCGCAGTTAAAATCACAAAAAATTTAACTTTAACTTTAACTCAACACACTACACAACAAAAATACACATTTCCCAAGTCAAAGATTTTAACTTTAATTCAACATACTACACAATCATTTGTCCTTTTCCACAATCAAAATCAAAATTACTTTAACTCTGAAACCAAACGCACAACAAATATCCAATTTTCATAAAATCAATTATTAAGAAAACAATATTGGTAATTAATCGTTTCAAAAATCTTATTTTCGAAAGCATCGAAATTGGCCATTACGCGACTATCGCCGGCCCTAGGGCAGCCAATACACCTCAGCCATCATAGCCGAGAAGCATGGCTGCCCGGAATCAGCCAACCTGCAACCGAGAGTGGCCAGCGACAGCCCAACAGCATCTAGCCGACCAGCAGCAGCCAGCTACACCCGATAGCAACCAGCAACAGCAGCCAGCGACTAGCAGCAGTAGCTAGCAACTAGCAACAGCAGCCAACGACCAGCAACAACAACTAGAAACTCCCAGCGGCAGAGTCCAGTTGTGCGCTAAGTGGCGCCCCCAGTCGCATCCAGCAGTGCGCTCAGTCGCGACCAGCCACCAGGAGACCAGCGATTGCTGTAAACTTTGCAGCTTCCTCCAGAAAACCGCTAAACCAGCCAGCAAACTCTTGGGGAGAGACCAGCTCCACCCAAGAACATCAATCGCCCGCAAGACAGCCTAGCAGCAACGCAACCTCCTGGAGCGGTCAGCGGCTACCTGAGAGCCACCCGAGAGATCACCGAGTACCTCCAACAACAACTCGCCGTCCTACAGCCGCCAGCTGCGGTTGAGTTTGGCCGACAATGGCCATCCCACAGCTACTCAGCAGCCATGACAATCAACCCAATTGTATTGTCTAGGGCCGATCATGAGAAACGATTTCTCGTGCCCGATTCGATATCGATTTTATCAAACACTTCAATAAATCACAATCAAACACTAAAATTAGACACAAAACATGTATCTAATCGAATAGAATGGTGGCTTTGATACCACTGTTAGAAAACAGTGCACGTGCACAGCGGAAAGTTTAAATATAATAAAAACCAAACTTTTATCGCGTGCTCGTTTAATCAAAAACTTCAAGATCACATCTTGCCACAAGAATTGCCTCCTAAACGAATAGATAACATCACATATCGAATCCACAAGAAAAGTTTAGATTTTTATACTAACCTTGTCTATTCGAGTCGATCAAACTAATCATCCAAGTGTCCGGCCTCTAGCTCGTCCACACGAGCGCATCTCCACCAAGATTAAGCTCCTCGCTATCCGTACACTCCGATCTAGATCACCAATCTCGAATGGAATCATCACAGAATGAAAGGATCACTTCAAGGACGTCAAGGACAACATCGAAATGTCGAACCGGAATTGAGGAAAACCCCGCTCAGCCTTGGGAAGTGTGCAGCTGTATTGCGCTGAGTCTTGGCCGAACCCTCCTCTCTTTCTCTCTAATATCGGGTCTTATCGATAGAGTGCTCTCTAGGATTAACTGTAAGATCATATCTATATATATGTTTACACTATGGACTAAAAATGCAATTATTAATTAATCCACATTAATTAATAAATCAAAAATGAGTCCTCTCGTTTTAAGTCATCCAATGACTTGCCCTTGTAGTAAGAAAGAAAGATCAAACAAGTTTCTGACATGAGTTTCCATCAATAAACAATCTATTTATAGAAACTCTCCAAATAAAGAAACTGTCGTATTTCCTTAATTAGATTTATCCTTGATATTGAACTCAGCTTTATGATGTGCTAACACCCTTGTAATCACATTGCAAGCCTTATTCGATAATTATCTTCCTTAATTAGAATTAATTATTTTCTCGGTTTAGACACACTCAATGTGTGTGACTAACTAGGTTCATCACCAAATGGCAATGGGATTATAGTATCACTCATTTGACATTACTAGAAATGCTTTCTGTAATCAAAAGCATAATTCCCAAAATGCCATTGGTTCCCAAAGTTCACGAGTGACGCATAGCAGTGTATCATGACAATCCAAATGGTGACTAATGTATAATTGAAACATTCTGATGAACCTCTAATCGTTTATGCCATGCACATAATTCCTTCACTATAAGATCCCAATCTAGCCAGAGTTACGATAAATGTCAAACCCTATAGCTGATTACATTGACTCATTAATTTCATTCTCAGATCTGTAGAACTTGAATAGAAACTTCTTTTATTCGAGTCTATCTACCCCGGCTGAGAATTTCTCGATCCTGAACAAAACACACATCCATAGGACCTTTTTTCTTGTTTACTCAGGTTAGCGAATCTCGTCTTGATCAAACACCTACCTTAAAGTATAACTAACTAGAACTACTATCTATCAAATACTCATGCTGAACACAAATATATTAGTAATAGCAAATCCTAATTACCTATACATGAGATAGCGTTCCATCTCAAGTCTAATGATTATATGCACTAATACGATCTAGATAACATTCATTGATAAAAGTAAATTACTGTATGAATATTATCTACATGTCACATTCGACTACTTATCATATAAGTATTCACATGTTTGTCTAGATAACAGTTATCATATAGCATGAGACTCACTACTCCATCTTTATTAGTATTTGTATACTAATCATGGATACAGACAGATGTGACGATCTATCCGGAGAAATAATGTCAAGTTAAGTCTCCTACGATCATGAACAATTTAAAGATATTCTTACCGAATTACTCCGTCACTCATATTCTTAACTCTTTAAGAATGAAGCCTTCAAATTATCTTAAGGACTTTATTTTAATAAATATAGATAATATACGAATAATATAATAAACTTTATTGCCATAAATGGAATTATCCAAATACATAAATCTGGATCTAGGGCATATCACTAACACATTCTATGTTATTAAGTTCTGAGGGTATCTTAGTCTTTCCATTATGTATCAAACCGTTTCTTCAATTCATGTGTTGTATTTTCTTTTGGCTCGTACATAAGATCATCTTTTTCAGTTTGGAGTTGTGTGTTGTTACAGTTGTACATTATTATTACCGTATCTTGATATTATGTAAAGTATTCTTACTTTAGGCTAGACATCATTTGTTACTTAGTTTTTCTAGGACTTTCTTATTTCTCTTGGATGTATTTTGTCCTTATAAGGGATTTCCCCGATGAATGACTTATCACAGAATATTCTGCAAAATTGTTTTCTGCACTCTCCCTCTCAGTCCCTTCATGGTATCAGAGCATGGCGATCTGAGGACCGCGTGATTGAATCACGATCGTTTTCTTGTTCTCGACAAATCAATCAACCGACTCGCTATCGATCATGTCTGGAGGAAACGCAATTCCAGCTGCCCTCCCTCCTGCAAGAAATGTCCAAGCTGCTCCACCTACAACAGCTCCTGCAGTATCTTTGGTTTCTCCATACTCCGTGACTTCATCGGATGGATCAGTTTTGCGACTCACTGAGTGCAAACTAAATGGAGAAAACTATCTTACCTGGTCTTGACTGATAAGGATGGCTCTCCGTGCGAAGAACAAGGTGGGCTTCATTGATGGGACCCTACCTGAACCTGCTAATGACAATCCTAACAAGCCAATATGGGTGATGATAAACTCACTTGTGCTCATGTGGATAGTAAACTTGCTGGAAAGAGACTTGCAGTCGAGGATAGCGTGCATCGAAAATGCTCGAATTCTGTGGGAAGACTTGAAGCAGCGTTTCACTCAGGGAAATGAAAGCAAATTTACCAACTCAAAAGTGAGATTTATTCATCTCAACAGGAAGGGAAACTGGCAGCAGAGTATTATGGCTTCCTTAAAGGACTCTGGGATGAACTGGATAATCTTCTAGAATCAGTAGCTTGCTCCTGCGCTTGTGTATGTGGCGCGGCTCAGAACCGACAGGGGCAAAGGGAGAGGGAGAAAGGCCATCAGTTTCTCATGGGATTGAATCCCGAGTTTGCCACTGTTCATTCCAATATTCTTAACATGGAACCTTTTCCTAGTCTTAATCGTATTTATCAATTGATTTATCAGGATGAACGACAGAGAGCTATAACTCGTTCCCATGAGTCATCAAGGCAAGAAGCTGCCGCCTTTGCAATGAAAACGTCAAACGAAGGCAGACCTGCAGCATAGCAGGGAGGAAACCGACCTCATTGCGACTGTTGCAATCGAGTTGGGCGTACAAGAAGCACATGTTTTAAGCTGAATGGACGCCCGACAAACATGGATGGGTAGCGAAACTCTGGTGGCTAGGACAGTCAATACAAGGCAGGAAGCTCGAAAGGGTCAAGAGGTTCGTATGGAAAGAAACAGCACAGCTCTTATGGGAAGAAGTCTACGGTTAATTTCAGCCAGGCAAATACAGTGCAGACAGTAAACCAGTCGTTCTCGACCTTGCCTTTCTCTGAAGGACAGATACAACGATTACTGAGCCTGATCGGACCTGATGAAGAAGGAGAAAATCAGACTGGTAACCGTTTTGATTTCGTATCTTGTAATGAGGCATGGATTATTGATACTGGGGCTTCTAAACACATGATTTGTTGTTCCCGATTCTTATTCAGTTCGTCATCTTTACGGGGTGACTCAACAGTTCTTATCCCTAACAGAAAGTCGGCTCAAGCTACGCATGCTGGCAGTGTACACCTCGGTGGCGATTTCACATTGTCAAATGTCTTGCTTGTTCCAGAATTTAATTGCAACCTTATATCTGTTGCCCGACTATCAGAAGAAATGAATTACCAGATAACTTTTTCCTCTAATCTCTGCCTTATTCAGGACTGCTTGTCGAAGAAGATGATTGGAGTCAGTGAACTTCATGGAGGAGTTTATTATTTGCGACACATTGCTCGAGCTCGTGAAGTCAATAAGGTGGCAGCAATACGAGGGAATGATCTGTGGCACCAAAGGCTCGGGCATCCATCTCCCCGAGTGTCTAGTCCCGGTTTATTGTTTAAGAGTGATGTGAACAAGGATTGCGAGGTTTGCCATAAAGCTAAGCAAACTCGATCTATATTCCCGAGCGGTTTAAATAAAGCGAGCTCTATTTCTCAATTGGTGCATGTTGATATATGGGGTGCTTATAGAGTTCGATCACATTCGTGATGACTTCAGTAAAGGCTTATGGGTTTATTTGATGCGGGAAAAGTCAAAGGCAAAGCGACATTTAATAAATTTCTACAATCTCGTACAAAACCAATTCGATAGAAGTGTGAAGATAATTCGAAGTGACAATGAATCGGAGTTTCTGTCTTGGGATATGAAGGAATACTATTCTCAGAAGGGAATCATTCATCAAACTTCGTGTGTCGATACTCCTCAACAAAATGGGTGTGTTGAGCGAAAACATCGACATCTTCTAAATGTTGCACTATCTTTACTCATCCAAGCCTCTCTTCCAGCTAAGTTTCGGGGTGAATGCATTTTGACGGTGGCTTATTTAATCAACATGACGCCCACTCCGATATTATTCGGAAAAAGCCCATATGAAGTATTATTTAGCAAACCCCCTGTCTACTCGCATTTGAGAGTTTTTGGCTGTCTTTTTTATGCGCAAATAAGACCACCGCCTAAAGACAAATTCAAAGAACGGGCACGGCAATGTATTTTTGTTGGATATCCCTATGGGAAGAAGGGGTGTTGTGTGTATGACTTGAAGACTCGTGAATTTTTTGTCTCGAGAGATGTTAGCTTTTACGAAAATTCATTCCCTTTTCAAGTTTCGGGAATAGGTGGTCAGCAAGATGGCACACCTTTGGTCATACAAGATCCTGTTTTGCATGAAGAAGAAGAAAAATTGGGTTGGTTGCATGGAGAAGCTCACAATCCGGTCCACGACGTCGGCATGGAAGAGTCCAGTGAAAGCCCAATAAAACCGGATGACGGCCAAATGGATCACATATTTCCGGGTCGCTCCTCTCCGGGTCGCGCTTCTTTCCGGATCAGTGGTGATGGCCTGTCAATGGGCTCTAGCCCAGGATCGCCTACAACGCTAGCCCATGAACAAAAGAGCCCTGTCTGGATTTCTTATTCGTTGGATTCTACATAGGAGCTCGATTTAAGTCCAGCAACATCTTTGGAGCCGACTCCAGAGTACATTCCATCCTTACGTCGATCTGATTAAGAGCGTAGGCCACCTTCATTCCTCAAAGACTATGTATGTCATACAGCTATGTCTAATCCTTCCTCTTTTCACTCACCTGAACATCAAAACTCCTCAGGTACACCATATTCCTTCCTTAACTATTTGTCCTATATAGGTGCTACCGATAAATATATAGCATTCCTCGCTGCTTTGGATTCGGATGTTGAACCTCGTTCATATAAAGAGGCCGCTTGTGATCCACAATGGCAAGTGGCTATGGCAAAAGAACTTCAAGCACTTGAACTTAATGGTACATGGACCTTGAGCACTTTGCCCCCGAGAAAGAAACCTGTCGATTGTAAGTGAGTCTACAAAATCAAACGGCATGTTGATGGTTCTGTCAAAAGATATAAAGCCTGTCTTGTGGCTACAGGTTTCACAGAAGTAGAGGGAGTTGATTTTGGTGAGACTTTTGCTCCTGTTGCCAAACTTGCGACAGTCAGATGCTTTCTAGCGGTTGCTGTCATGAAGAAATGGGAAATTCATCAGATGGATGTCCATAATGCCTTCCTGCATGGTGATCTGCACGAGGAGGTTTACATGTCACTTCCACCTGGCCTCTCCTCCAATCGGCCAGGACAAGTATGCCGACTTCGTAAATCTCTTTATGGCTTAAGACAAGCTTCCAGAAATTGGTTTTCCAAATTAGTGGATGCATTATATGCATATGGGTTCAAGCAGTCCAGAGCCGATAACTCTCTTTTTACTTATTCTAGAGGGACTATCTTCATTGCAGTACTCATATACGTGGATGATTTACTAGTTGCTGGAAATTCATCTCTTCACTGTACCACGTTCAAAAGGTATCTTAGTTCTTGCTTTCGCGTTAAAGACTTAGGCACCTTGAGGTATTTCCTTGGCATAGAAGTGTCTCACATGGATTCAGGGTTGTTTCTTTGTCAACGGAAGTATGCCATTAACATTTTATCTGAATGTGGAATGCTGGATTCTCGTCCTTCTGGAGTTCCTATGGAACATAATCATCGCCTTTCTTCCGAATCTAGTGCTCTTCTAGCTAATCCAAGAAAATATCGTCGACTTGTGGGACGTTTGCTGTATCTCACTATCATTAGGTCAGAACTCACTTATTTGATCCAAATTCTATCGCAATTCATGCAGGCACCTCGTCAAGATCATTGGGACGCAGCTATTCTTATGCTCCTTTATATAAAACAATCACCGGGACAAGGAATCTTTCTTCATCCGTAGTCTTTAGAGCTCGCAGCATTCTGTGATTCCAATTGGGCTGGTTGTCCTATGACCCGATGTTCCATTACTGGCTACTTTATAACTATAGGGGCAGTCCCATTTCCTGGAAGACAAAGAAGCAAACCACTATCTCACGCTCTTCTGTTGAAATAGAATACAAGGCCATGGCCACTACAGTTAGTGAGATCATCTGGCTGCGCAGCTTACTATCATCTCTCGGTGTCAATTTACTTCTACCTACTCAACTTTTCTGTGATAATCAGGCAGCACTCCATATTGTTGCCAATCTAATTTTTCACAAGTGTACAAACCATATTAAGATTGACTGTCATTTCATTTGCGATCATATTAAGAATCATGTCATTGATGCCACATACATCTCCACGAAACATCAATTGGCGGACTTATTCACTAAGCCATTGGGACGAGATCAATTTCTTTTTCTCAGCAAGTTGGGTGTTCGTAATCCTCACGCACAAACTAGAGGGGGTATTACAGTTGTACATTATTATTACCGTATCTTGATATTATGTAAAGTATTCTTACTTTAGGCTAGACATCATTTGTTACTTAGTTTTTCTAGGACTTTCTTATGTCTCTTGGATGTATTTTGTCCTTATAAGGGATTTCCCCGATGAATGAATTATCACAGAATATTCTGCATAATTTTTTTTCTGCACTCTCCCTCTCGGTCCCTTCATGTGTTTAGCTTGATTTAATTTTACCCTGTCCTTACATAAGTACAAGACATGGAAACTAAAAGATATCAAAACTGAGTAAATAAACCTGTTTGACGTTATTTGATAAATCAATCTCAAGTATGTGCAGTTGTCTGTTTATTAACAGTCAATTGCCTTAGATTTAGAAGGGGCATCCGGAGTAAGCTGTAAATAATATTTCCAAACTGATATTAAATTTGGTCGAAGTTTTGATGACCATCTAACAGCCGATGTGCTCATCAACATGATTTACTAGATAAGCCAAAACATCAAGCCATATAACATAATTCAAAATGGTACCCCACCATTTACTGTTCCTACTTAAAAAAAAAAAAGAAAAAGAAAACAAAAGTACTGTACCAATAGACCAAGCAAAATCATAAGTCCTTCAATAGTATGCTATAGCTAGTAATGGGTGTATATCTTGATCTCTCCAAGTGCAATTTCAATGGTGATTCAAGTGATGCAATACTCTGAAAAAATAATGAAATTACTAAAATATTTCACGAATATGTTACGGACCTATGATTCAGAGTAAATCCACTTGCGATCATTGTGCTCTTGAACAGCCTGTAGAAAGGGGAAGATCGGGTGATGGCCCGACTTTCCTCTCCAACAGTCAAGTCAATCAAGGTTCTCACAAGAGCCAATAGTACTTAAAAGAGATCAAGGGACGAGAATAGAAAAATAGAAAATGAGGGGTATATTTGTTAATTTCTGATATAGTCAATTACATGTGAAGCAAGGGAGGCGTGACCAGTAATTCCTTGTATAAAAGGATACTGATGTAATAACTTCAGATTATCTGGATAAATGAAAAGTGATTACCTCTCTGATGGCTTCTCTCGCTCTCTGATCTCCTTCTTCTCCTAATTTCCTCTTCCTCTCTTCTCCTCTGTTTTGCCGTTCACGGTTGGTTCAATCCATAACAAGTGGTATTAGAGCCTCCTTCCTGGCATCCATGGCGTCTACAACTCGTAACCAAGAGGTGAACAAGCTGGCAGCTACATTGGAAGAACAGGATAAAGCTATGGTGGAGCTCAAGAGCCACACCAGTAGTCGTATCGACCAACTTGCAGAAATGATCAGTGGTCTTACCCTGCAACAGAATCGACTGATGTCTCAACTATAGAAAGGTAAGTCTGACTTACTTTGCCTTCTTCAGATGGGTTAGAAGTGGGGCACTATTCACCTACCTCTAGAATTGGCAAGCTGGATTTTCCACGATTCTGTGGTGATGGAGTTAGGGAATAGTTGTATAGGTGCAAGCAATTTTTCGAAGTGGATGAGACTCCAGATGAGGTTAAATTGAAATTGGTAGTCATTCACTTGGAGGGAAGAGTCCTTCAATGGCACCAATCATATGTTAGGTCGCTGGGAGTAGAGGGGAAGTCCGTGAGTTGGAATGAGTATGTTGCTGCTGTGGGTTCGCGATTTGGTGACTATGGGTATGTAGACCCCATGGCTGATTTAAAAAACTTGAAGCAGGTGGGATATATGCAGGAGTATATGAATGAGTTTTGACGCATTGGTGAACAAGGTATCTATCAGTGAGTCCGATGCTCTACGCCATTTTCTGGGAGGGTTGAGAAGTGAGATCCAATTGCCTATTCGTATGCTTCATCCTACTACCTTAACCCAAGCTTATTCCCTAGCCAAATTACAAGAATCCACTTATTTAGCTCTGCACAAACCTGGCTCAACAGTCCCTAAGCTGCAAAATATTTTTTCTAGCAACAACTACATACCTTCTCCAAACACCCACTTTAATGCATCCAAAAACATTGTACTTAACACCCACAAAAACATCCCAACAACCCACAACGAGGGCAATGGATTACTACCTTTGAACACTCCTGCTTTACCAAGAATCTTACCTTCCCCTTACAACCGTCCCAACAAAACACTTACTTAGAAGGAGTTGGAAGAGAAGAGAGCTAAGAACCTTTGTTTTTGGTGTGATGAGAAGTTTGTGCCAGGACATAGGTGCTCGAGAAGGCAGGCCTTTATTATTGAAGTAGAAGCAGTGGAAGGAGAATAAGAGGTAGAGGTCGAGGAAGAGCAGGAAGAGACAACCCCTTTGATATCCCTACATGCCCTCTTGGGTACCCGCAGTTTCCAAACCATGAGGGTCGTGGGAACCACAGGCAAACGATTGTTGCACATTCTAGTAGACTCGGGAAGTACTTACAACTTCTTAATGTGGAAACTAGAAGGAAATTGGGTTGTCAAACGGAGTAGGTGCCCTCTGTGAAAGTAGCTGTAACCAATGGTAATGAGTTGAAGTGTGAGAGAATGTGTAAGAAGTTTACGTGGAGGATGCAGGGTAATGAATATGTAGCTGATATGCTGCTGATACCCTTAGACAGTTATGACATGGTGCTGGGGGTGCAGTGGTTATCCACATTAGGAGACATACTATGAAACTTCAAAGAATTACATATGAGGTTTGTTGTAGGAGGCAAAGAAAGTGCACTACAAGGTAATAATTCTAAAGAGCTTAAGGCCATTGGAGAAGAACAAACGGAGAGCTTGTTGCAGAAAAAAGACCAACTGGCTATGGTGCAACTGTGCACTCTGCAAATAGCTAGGCCTAGTAAGGTACAGTTGAGTAGCAGTCAAGACCACAAGGAAGCACCAGAACTAAAGCCATTATTGAAGGAGTTTGAAGATATTTCCAAGGAGCCTAAAGGATTGTCACCCAAGAGACAACATGACCATAGGATCCCACTCAAGGAAGGGTCACAACCAGTGAATATCATACCATATAGATACCCCACACTGCAGAAAGATGTCATTGAAAAGATGAATTGGGAAATGATGGATGTAGGTATAATACAGCCTAGTCACAACCCTTTCTCTTCTCCTGTGGTGTTGGTAAAGACAAAAGATAATTCATGGAGAATGTGTGTAGATTATAAAAGTCTTAGTAGCATGACCATCAAGGACAGGTTTCCAATTCCTTTGGTAGAGGAGCTACTGGATGAATTGCATGGATCATCAATCTTTTCGAAGATTGACCTGAGGTCAAGGTATCACCAGATCAGAATAAGACGGCTTTCAGAACTCACGAGGGGCACTATGAGTTTCTGATCATGCCTTTTGGGCTTACTAATGCTCCTTCAACATTCCAAGGCTTGATGAACGAGGTGTTCAAGCCATACCTTAGGAAGTTTGTGTTGGTTTTCTTTGATGACATTCTAGTTTTCAACAAGGACTGGCAAATGCATATGGAACACCTGAGGAGGGTCTTTACTATGTGTAGGAAGAACTCCTTATTTGCAAAACAATCCAAGTGCAGCTTTGGGGAAGATAAGGTGGAGTATCTTGGGCATTATGTGCCTGCTGTAGGTGTAGCAACAGATCCCAGGAAGTTAAGGGCGGTGCAAGAATGGCCCACACCCACCACTTTGAAGCAGGTAAGGGATTTCCTAGGACTCACGAGATATTATAGGAGATTTGTGAGGAACTATGGCAGTATTAGCAAACCACTCACAGATCTTCTCAAGAAGGATGCATTCCTGTGGACACATACAACACAGGAAGCATTTGAGAAACTTAAAGGAGCTTTGATTTTCACACCCGTGCTGGCTTTGCCAAACTTCTCAAAGGAGTTTATAGTGGAAACAGACGCTTCTGGAATAGGGATTGGAGCAGTTTTGCAGCAAGGAGGTCATCTCATAGCCTACATCAGAAAGATATTGGCTCCAAAACACTAAGGACTCTCAATCTATGAAAGGGAGCTCTTCGCTATACTCTATACAGTGAAGAAGTGGAATCATTATTTAAGTGGAAGACACTTCATAATCAAAACCAACCATCAAAGTTTGAAGTACCTATTAGAGCAAAGGCTTAATACCCCACTTCAACACACATGGCTAGCTAAGCTATTGGGGTATGATTATGAGATACGTTACAAGAAGGGGAAAGAAAATGTAGTGGCTGATGCCCTTTCTCGGATAACTGGGCAAGAACTTCAATGTATGGTAGTCTCGGTGGTGTCTACAACCTTCCTTGACAAGATTCAAGCAAGTTGGAGTTCTGATCATGCCATTCGGCAGCTGATAGCAAATCTGAAAGAAGGGTCGTCTCACCCTAAGTTTACTTGGGTTGGAAAGCAACTGAGGAGAAAAGGAAGACTAGTGGTGGGAAAGGATACTGCATTACAACAGGAAATAATTGCTGCATATCACTCAAGTCCAGTAGGAGGGCACTCAGGGGCTCAAGCTACTGCAAAAAGGATTACAAGTCTATTATATTAGAAGGGATTATGGAAACATGTGAGGCAGTTCATGAGGGAGTGCCAGGTCTGCCAACAAAATAAAGCAGAGCACTTTGCCTATCTTGGACTCCTGCAACCTTTGCCAATGCCCATGTCAGTTTTTACTGACATAACTATGGATATCCTCCAAACTGATTTGATTGAACCATCTGGATGAGTGCCGACTTCAGTTCAAAGTTATTAGCTGGAATAGGGGCCTTCTGATCGCAGAACCCATAATAGTAGGTGCTGCATAGTCTCGAAGTGCTCTAGCAGCACCTTGTATTTGGCAGTTGATGTCATCATCTGCCATCTCAACTGCCTGCAATTCTTCCCTTCTTTTGTTCTCTCTTCTCAACCGATGCAAGGTGCGCTCTATCTCAGGATCTAATGGTTGAAGTTCAGCACTTCTACTCCTGCGCATAGAATACCTGCTAAGAGAACAAGAAATAAACACATAGTAAAGTGCGCCTAAATTAACAATAGAACTAAAAGTGGTCTAATATTAAGTTAGTCCCCGACAATGGCGCCAAAAACTTGATCCACTGCAAATATATATAAAGATAAGCGCAAATTCTACCAGCAAGTATACTGGGTCAGATCAAGTAATGTAGTGATGAATAGAGTGTCGATCCCACGAGGATTAATTAAGTACTAAAGCTATATTAGATTCTATTATTATCTAAGCAATTAAATTGAGAGAATTAAATAATTAACTACTAATCATCCTAAATCGTCACAAAGAGCAGAAAGATTACCCTAATTATCCCTAATGTCTTAGCGAATAACTAACTAGAAACATTGCATTAATCCCTGGATAATCTCTAATTAAACTAATTAACGTAGCTTCCACATTTAACTAATTAGTCTAATCAAGAATTCCTAACAAACACTATATCAACTCCCGTATCAATAGTGTTTCTAACAATTATAATCAATTAAGAATTAAAATTGAAATTATAGGAATTGCAATCATGAATCATTAACACATCTATTAATCCTATAACATGGCGACAATCATCATATTAGCTACCTAGGGTTTCATCATATTCCCACAAGAGAAGCTTAGAACATCATGGAATTGAAAACACAATTATAATTCAAAGAAGCCATTGCAATAGAATTCATATTCAGCAGTAAACTCAAGATATTGAATCCTAAAATAAAAACCCAACAATTCCTTTAAGGATTTGTCTCTTCCACAATTCTTCGCTTCAAATCAATTGATCCAGGTGACGGCTCCAGACAAGACTCTCTCCAAAAACTCTCTAGGTTAAAAGAATGGTGAAAGATGGCTCCCCCCTCCAGGGTCTCCTATTCTTGTTATGAGGAGTATTTATATCCAAAACAAAAAAGATTTCCAAAAGATATAGGCTGGCTCCAAATTACGCAAAACTCCTCAATATTGCTCGTAATTCCATCTAAGTCCTCAAAGACCTACAATATCAAATTACACATAATTAAGCACCAACTTCTTATAATTTCTATAAAATTAATAATAATTTAACATGAATTGCACAATAAAATATTAGTATAATATGTGTGCGCACCCGAATTTCATCTCGTCAGGGCACGCATGCGCAAGCCTAAATGCAACGCGGCTTGGGAGTGTCCACCTTCCCGGGGACGCGCGACGGACGCACGTGAGAAGGAGTCGCCACTACCTGTTTACGACCCGAAAGTCGAGGGCTGGTGAGTTGCCTAGGTCTAGGGGTACGGGGTACACCTAATTGCTAAGGCATATGGTCTGCGAAACCCGAGGTTCCGAATTCGGGGGTTCTGTTACATGCGAGCCTATATCTCGCATGCCCTATTGGTACTCTAACTTGTCTAGGCTTGCCATTTTTTACTTAATTACCGCTTAATTAAGTTCCGCTCATCTTACGCGTTTTGACACCGTAAATTCGAAGAAACACTCCGACCAGGATTCTTACATGAATAAACGTACAACATAAATCCTTACATTATCCTCTCAAATAAATAAAATACAAATTACAACAACTGAATCCCGGTCGGTTTGCGTTCAGTCATTATCCTACTCGTGCTCACCGTGTGGTTTGAAAAGACTGAAATTGAAATTAAGGTGCGCACTCGGTGTTTAGGGGATTAGATCCCGTAATCTACGATTAGGGCGTTGGACCCCATATGAATCGTATCCTAAAGGATCGGGCTCGACCCGCATAACAAATGAGTGTGAAAATGTAACAAGTAAGCGCAAATAAACAAACAATGAGATTTTGTTATTGTCGAATTTACGTGAGTTAATCAATTATCATCCGGGGTATCTTGGCATACAAATCATACCCTAAAACAAACAAATAGGATGATGGATAGGGTATGTAGCATTCGGCATCATTTAACGGACCCGACAGACATGATGTCCATAGTCAAGTCTCGAATGAGTGGGTTATTTTTAGATTATTATGTATCGTGACAATATGGCTTTTACAGATTAATAGTACTTTCACATAAAACCCAAAACCTAACCCTCTATTTGACTATTACCCATGTTTGATTTAAGCCGAGTTTGAAAATAATCCGTTTTCCCATGTTTTAACCCGTTCTAAACACAAACCTACACTAGAGTGACGGCAGGACAATGCCGGTAATCATGCCCTTGAATCGGTAAATATGTGTATGCATGAAAATCAAGATTACGTTGTACGTATCTCGGTGCTTTTAAAATTGTGAATTTTGAAAAGGGCATGACTAACAGTTCTTGAACTGTCGATGTGATTACAAATTATTAATCAGTTCGTACAATTTATTTAAAAGAGTCCAGTGATTTAATTTAGCCAAATTTAACGTCCCGATTACCCCGTGTATAGAATTTTAGGTTAATTAGAAATTTACCGAATGCTTTGGTCTACGGATTTCGAGTCGTTGAGATAGCCATTAGTTGACCGTCCGATAAACTCTAATTTCCGATATGATCACGTTGTATACATATAATTACAAAAATAAAATATTTAAATGGAGCACATACATTGTCCGTGGGTGATCCAAGTAGAAAAGGGTCGGATATTTTTAGAAAATGTCCAGGAGACTGAATTGAACAATTTTAAAAGAGCAGAGACTGATTTGAAAATTCGGATGAAGTTTCGGGGACCAATTTGAAGATTATGAAAAAATTGGGGACTGTGTAAAAATTACTGAAAATGTCCCCAGAACTTGTTTGAAACGAATTTGAAAATCTGGACTGATCTGGAAACGGAACAAATGGCCCCAAGACTAAACTGAAACAACTTGGAAAGTTCCTTGGGATGCTTGAAAAAATTCTGGGAATTCCAGGACTGATTGGAAAATAGTAAAATGATTGGGACTTGATTGAAAAGAAATTTTGAAATTCGGGGCAGATTTGAAAAAGGTGAAAAATGGCCCCGGGACTAAACTGAAACAACTTGGAAAGTTTTTTTGGGATGCTTGAAAAATTTCAAAAAATCCAAGGACTGATTGGAAAATAGTAAAATGACCGGGACTTGATTGAAAATAATTTTTAGAGTTCGGGGCAGATTTGAAAAAAATAAAATGCGTCCTCTGGATTGAAATGTGACAAAACGGAAAGTTCGTAAAATCGAGTTCGGGACAAATTCGATCACCCACGCGACCCATGAACACTCATTTCACATTATATCCATCAAGCAAGCATTAATATTCAGGAAAGGACCCCTAATCATGCCACTAAGTCGAGAATTTACCTAGTTCGGAAAGTTGAGGGGTGGTTCTGTAAAAAATAAAAAATTAGAAAATTTCGTCGGCGAGTTGGGCGGCTGGGTTGCTGGGCCGAGTTGGGCCGAATGGACCGCTGGGCTGGGCTGGGCCGAACGCTAACGGGCTGCCGCTGCTGGACTGGGCCGGGCCGTTGTTGGACTGAGCCGCCGCTGCCGGATTGTGCCGCAAGCTGGGCTGCTCGGGGTGTGCATCTGTTCAACCCGAAATCACGAAATCCCGATTAGGAAAGAAATGGCGAAAATAGAGAGAAAGAGAGGGATGGTCCGGGATATTGATGCGAGGAAAGGAGCTCCAGGAATCAATTGTGAGCTGGAGGAGAAGAGAAGAGTCGAGGGCGAGTTCCAGATCGAGCTGAGGGTCTCAGTCCGAGTTCGAGCTCCGAGTTTCTGAGGGCGTGTGAGCTGAGGGAGAGTCAGGTGAAGGCGTCGTGTGCTGAGGGCATTCGGGATCCGGGAGCTGTGTGTGTCCCGATCGACGAGCTCCGGATCGTTCCCAGAATCGGCGAGCCCTCCTCCTCGATGAGGTGAAGATTTCTTTTTGTTTTAGAGAATCGGCGAGCCCCCGAGATTTTTTCGTTCGTCCGTTTTCCAAATCCCGAGCCGCGAGTTTTTTTGTTCCGAAAAAATCGAGAGAGAGAGAGAGAGAGAGAGAGAGAGAGTCGGCGTGCACGAAATTCGTTGGCGTGTGCAGAGGTTAGCGTGTGGCGGGCTCGGGTCAGGAGGCGCGGCCGCGGTCACGGGCTCGGTCATCCCTGCAAGGAGGAAGAAAAAAAGAAAAAAAAAAGCTGAGAGGAAAGGAGGAAGAAAAAGAACAGGAACCTGGGGGCTTTGAGTCAACGGTCAGAACTCGTTTGACTTCTGAGCGGTTTTGACTTTTTTTTTTTTGAATTCAAATTCGACGCGCGTACAAAATTGAAAATTCCGTCTTCTTGATCGGACGTCGGAAAAATGATTCAGGACCGCCATCGTGCTCAGAAAAATTCGTTGATCGATATTATGCAATAAAATTATTTTCAATCTCGAATTTTGTTCCGAATTTTGAAAATTGACGTCAATGTACGCGAAATTCGAAATCGTCTCAAATAGCATTATTTTTGAATTAACATAAAATTGGTGTTAAATTCGGGAAATTTGCTGTTTCCAAAATGTCGCAAATACTCGAGTAATTAATCGGAAATACTTCCCTTACGGGTGGCAAAAATGACGATTTTGCCCATCTGGAGCCGGTGGACCAAAATTGGGTGCTGACAGCTTGTCCCTCTTTGGTTGCGTGCCCGAATAGAAGATGTAACCAAAGATTATGAGAAGCACACATTTTGGTCCTGGCGACTGTCTTGGTATCACTCTCTGTAATCGCTTGCTCCTTTGCCTTGGATGTGTGGGAGAAATCATGCAAGTGTACAAACCTGCCACGAAACGGCAACGTGGTTGAGGGATAGAAATTATGAAACAGTAGATGAGGGGTCTGAGCCCGCAAAACGGTAAAGTGCTAGGCCGGAGCCCGTGTAAAGCCGTAAAGTGCTGGGCCGAGGCCCGTGGGAAGTAGTAAAGTGCTGAGCCGAGGCCCGTGGGAAGTAGTAAAATGCTGGGTCGAGGCCCGTGGAAAGCAGTAAAGTGCTAGGCCGAAGCCCGTGGACGCGGAATTCGGAACGAAGTAAAGATGGACACGGAGTTCGAAAAGCTGTAAAGATGGACACGAAGTCCGAAAAGCAGTAAAGATGGACGCGAAGTCCGTGGACGCGAAGTCCGAAAAGCAATAAAGATGGACGCGAAGTCCGAAAAGCAGTAAAGATTGACGCGAAGTCCAAAAAGCAGTAAAGATGGACACGAAATCCTGGACACGGAGTCCGAAAAGCAGTAAAGATGGACGCGAAGCCCGAAAAGCAGTAAAGATGGACGCGAAGTCCGAAAAACAGTAAAGATGGACGCGAAGTCCAAAAAGCAGTAAAGATGGACGCGAAGTCCGAAAAGCAGTAAAGATGGACACGAAGTCCTGGACACGGAGTCTGAAAAGTAGTACAGATGGACGCGAAGTCCGAAAAGCAGTAAAAATTGACGCGAAGTCCGTGGACGCGAAGTCCGAAAAGCAATAAAGATGGACGCGAAGTCCGAAAAGCAGTAAAGATGGACGCGAAGTCCGAAAAACAGTAAAGATGGACGCGAAGTTTGTGGACGCGAAGTCCGAAAAGCAATAAAGATGGACGCGAAGTCCAAAAAGCAGTAAAGATGGACGCGACGTCCGTGGACGCGAAGTCCAGAAAGCTGTAAACGTGGACGCGAAGTCCGGAAAGCAGTAAATGTAGACACGAAATCCGTGGACGCGAAGTCCAGAAAGCTGTAAATGTGGACGCGAAGTCCAAAAAGTAGTAAATGTAAGTTGATAGGAGAATGTAGGAAATGCTGAAGCAAAGATAATTGCTAGGGAATGGTGCAAAGCGCTGAAAATGGGAGCTTGGCATTGGGTCGGGACAAGCTGGTATGGTGCAGCAGTAGGCGTGGCCTGCAGTTTGTCGCATGATTGGGCGCGTGCTGGATGACTTGTGTCGCGCACTTGGCGGGGATGGTCTGATCGCTGTGTTCACCGGGGATGCTGTTGCTTATGAATGTTGCCATAGTGAAGCGGTGGTGGGGGTTAGACTAACTCTCGGGACTAAGACGCATCTTGTCTCAGTGGAGAGTGAGGATTGCACGTGGTTCTCCCGCAAAGATGGCATCACTTTCCATTAGTCATGTGAATGGTGGTGTACGCTGAATGTGCAGGGCTAATGCTACCCCAAATGTGCCGATCTGCCGGAGGCCGGCCTCGCCACTAGGGCGGTTGCTCGTTGCTCCGCCGGATGTCGGCTCTGTCGCAAGGGCGAGTGTAGTTTGCTGGGGATGCCCCGGTCTTGCGATGAAAGACTCGAGTTCTAGACAAAGTGCCCACGTATCCCGAGAGATGGGGAATCAGAGTCCGCCGTAGTTCCCGCGTTTATTGTACCTGTGATCCTAACATCATTAGTAAGTCATGGGATTACTAGCAATTTATAAGCACAGGTAAAAGAATGTGTTCGCGATGCATGTTCTTCAGTTTCGAGTCGCCTGGACGACCCGTAGAGAGTTTTTGCTTTGGCAATGCGAATGAGATCCCATTTTCGAAGGCCTCAATGCGAGGCCTCCTGTTGACCCTGCACGAGCATATCGAGACATTCTCAATGATGCCCTAATGGCTCTGTCTATTATTCGACGCGCCCGTCGGCTTAGGACCCCTCTCGTCAGGGTACCGTAGGGCAGCTGCGCTTGTGACCCGCATGGGGATTTCTGTACAAATTTGGTTAGACCTCAGTTTATTCATTTTCAAAGTGTTATGACTTGACTCCCAAAGATGAGTGTCTAGGATTTTGGCTTTGTGATAGCCGATTGTAGGGTGGCTATGACCCATTTAGAGTCATTTATGAGCCGAGAGAAAAGAGAAGCATGGGGAGCACGTTGTGCCAAGCTAAAAGGATACACAGATTCACGCCTTCAGTGAGATGTACCCCCCTTTCTCTTCCATCCTCCAGTTGGTGTTGGCTGTCTTGAACTGCTTGGATTGGGTGCTTGGTCGCCCGCTGTGCTTGAGGAAGAATCCGCCTTGGACAGTTGAGTCGTGCGAAGAGAGCCGATCGGGGATCGTGTTGGAGTAGATAACCTGGCCAATTCCCTTGGGGATCCTTGGTCTGCGCAGTGTGCGAGAGCCTAAGGTGACTGTTTTGTTTATCTCTCATTTTACTCTCCTTTTGCTACGGTTACCCACCTCGGGGCCGTACCTCTCAACCTAAAGGGGATGAACTCTCCTTTTGCCACGGCCGCCCACAAGGGGTTTCCGGTCGTGCCTCTCTTGTGCCCTAATTTTTGCCTAGGCCGCCCCGAAAAGGGATTTTCGACCTAGTGGGCTCGACTCTTTTGTCTCTCGAGTTTGCAAGGGCGAAGGGTTCGAAGGATTCGACCTCTGAGTGCGTTGTGTTCTGTCTCCGTCGAGGAGTTGCGTCTGCTGCTCCCCTTTTTGTCGGGGTTTGTCGATTTCTTCTTCGAATTGGCGGTGCCGGAGTTTTATATCTCGGCGGTGCTTTGTTTTGTTCATTGGCGGGTTTTTCCTGCGTCTTTTCTCTCTCTCTTCATTGGCGGGTTTTTCCCGCTTCTTTTCGCTCTGGTTTTTTTTTTCTTGCAGCTGGGGTTTGTTTTGTGCCCCATGTCTTTGTTTGAAACTTCACGATTTTGCATCGCCGAGGCCGCTTTGATGTGCTTCGCCTCGTGGAGACTTGTTGTGTGTTACTAGCCCTATTTTGTGAGTACCGGCTTTCTTGGAAGTTTGACTCTCGCACACTTGGAAGTCGAACTCCGTGTCATTTGCCCTTGCAAGCATTACATGTGAACTTCCCTTGTTTTCTAGGAAAAGAAAATGTCAAATTGCCCCATGTGGAATAGGGAACCAAGGTTGTCTCGGCGCGAATGTTGAACGGGGATGCCCTGGTCTTCATTTGTTGAAGTGGCCCGTGGTAGGCCCCTGGTGTGATGTCTCCGATCATCTCTTGTTGTTCTTTACAGCGCCTGCCTCTTGGAGGGTGCACACTGTTGAAGCCACTGGATGTTCGAGGAAGACGGTTGCATCAATGTTGAGTGATTCGCTCGATTGTCCTTGTTTTCGACTTCATAGGGGGG
Organism: Punica granatum; assembly: GCF_007655135.1. NCBI lineage: Eukaryota > Viridiplantae > Streptophyta > Magnoliopsida > Myrtales > Lythraceae > Punica > Punica granatum. Next base: position 28,615,044 of record NC_045129.1, read on the forward strand.
GTACCTCATCGTCGGACACCTCCCTCGTCCAAGTATAAGGAAAGGATCCGAGACAAGTTCTCAAGGAAGCGTGAACTCGTGCATCGCTCTTCGTCGGTGGTCAATGTGCCCCTGTGAAGGATGACAAAGAAGACAATGCATTATGCGATTATGTGAGGAATATGAGGTGGTCCCATAAGAAAATCCCTTTTTGTCCCGCGCGCGACCCATGGGGTGCCACGTGTAGGTGGCATTTGTTTCTGGGAATCTAATCATCACTACTCTGGAGTGGTTAGACCGTGACTAAAGTCACATAAACATATTTTCCCTATTTGCGAGTAAGCATGCGCAGTCGTCCTAGGGAAAGCTCGAGGAGTCGGGTCCCATGAGGACAAGCGAGTCGAACAGGTCCAACAAAACTAATAGGGCGTTGCAAAGACTGTCCTAATGCTCCATTGAAGGATTTGTTCATGTCGAGAGCCCATTTGTGGGAATGCATTTAAATTAAAGCAAAAGAGAGTTTAAAGAAGACTGCGCATGTTGCCCCCGTATTCAATCGGCGACCACAACAGAGGTGAATGAGATCCATTCTTTGATCGGAGGCCTGATCGTGCTGGTATCTCTTGCGATCGAGAGTTGGGTCATGCTCTGCTTGTGGAGTTGTCACTTCCGGTCTTTGCAGCGAAAGGATTAGACTTGCTCCTCGAAGTATCGCTTGGATGAATTTGAATCCAAGTCGATTTTGGATTTCAGATGAGCCTAAAAGCAGTAAATGCCAGGTGTCAAAGGCTGAATGTAGTAAATGCTGGGTCGGAGCACAAAAACAGTAAATGCTGAGCTGGGGCCCGAAAGTAGTAAATGCAAGACCGAGACCCGATACGGGGCCGAAGCTCAAAAGTGGGGCTGAAGCCCGATGAGGGGCCGAAACCCAAAAGTGGGGTCGAAGCCCGATGCAAGGCCAAAACCCAAAAGCGGGCCCGAAGCCCGATGCAGTAAATACGGGGCCGGAGCTCGATGCGGGGCTGAAGCTCGATGCAGTAAATGCGGGGTCGGAGCCCGATGCAGGGCCAAAGCCCGATGTGGGGCCGGAGCCCAATGCAATAAATGCGTGCTCGATAAGAAAGTGCAAGAGATGCAAAAGCAAAGGTCAATGTTGAGGAACAGTGCAGGGCACTGCAAAGCGGTGACTCTGATTTTTCTTGCGGTCTTGCTTTATGGAGTAAGGATGGAGACTTAGTGTTGAAATCCCAAGGAGCTGGATGAGAGACGTTTGTTGTCTCAATTGTGGTCACTCAATATTCAGGCTGTCTTCTTATTGAGAATTTCCTGCAATGGGAAAAGAAAACAATGAAATAGCATAAACTGTTCAAGATTTCAATGCAAGAGTGTAGGGAAGCGAACTGGCCTGGTAGGCGTCGTGCGAGCGTGCCGGGGGTGTGTGCATGGGTAAGGTGAAGGCATGCTCGCACGACGCGGGAGGTCGCACTCGGTTGTGCTGGTAGATGTGCTCAGTTGCGCGAAGAAACATGTACGCGATCACGCGATGATTCTTAGTTGCGTGGGATTAGTGAGAAGCTAGCTTTGCCAAGGAAGGTGCATTGGTCCTCGGGCCACGGCTCGCCTTGCCGTGGAGGGAGGGTGAAGGTCGCGGTTGGTCTACCTGCGAAGGAGGTCTTTCACTTACTTGTATGGTGGGGTGTTAGCTGTTATGTAAAATAGTAAATGAGTAGGATGCATGCGATGCGTGAGTTTTCCAAAACTAATGCCGTCATTCAAATTGACTCAAAAGTTCAAAGTACAATGTAAATTTTGTAAAATAAAGCCCTAAGCCGATCTTCCACCACACTCGAAGTTTGAGCTAGCGCGGCATTGGAAAGCACCGATTCTAAGCGAGGGCCTTGCAGAGACATCTATCATAGAGCGCATGTGTGGGTCTCTACGAGCCCTCTTCCTAGACCTCTCCAGGACGGCGTTCGCTCGTGCGGGCTCTTTCTGAAGTTGTGGTTGACCAACGAATTCCTCATCTCTCAACAATCTCTCAGTGATCGGTCCTAGTGTTGGTGAGGTCAATCATAGTGGCTGTGCTCGAAGGAAAGGGTGTCCTGGGAGACGTGTGGCATGCATCCTGTGGCGAGTCGGTGAGGTCCTCGTAGATTGGCGGGTTCTATCGAGGTGCGAGCAAGAGGTCTAGTGAGGCGTCTCTTACCAAGACGAAAGGAAGATCGACTTAGCACTCGTCCATAAGAATGACACCCTAATTTTGTAAAATAGATTATGCATGTGTGCGAAGAAAGTAAATGCCTACGGCTTAGTACAAATTACAAGGTACATCACTCTTGAAACAGAAAAGACTCAAGTGGCACGCAGGCCAACTCGATGGACTGTTCGTCGAAGCCGGGTTAGAGGATGGCATGGAGTTCCTGCAAAATGCATGGTTTTAGTGCTACGTAAGGATGGGGGCTCCCGACTCAAGGGTATCAATTTCTTAAAACCGAGCGGGATTCTTTTCAAGGCCTAAGCGGTAGTCGAACTGCGCGCCGTACCCCTACTTCGAACCCCTATCTAACCTATGCTCCTATTACCGGTCGTGGGACGCGACCCATAGGTATCTAGAAAGCGAGTATGATATGTAATGCGTGCGCGGGAAATAAAAGTGCGTAAAATAGATAAGCGAAAAATTGCGGAAAGCGATAAATAAACAAGCAAACAAAGCAAGCGGAAATGAGCTTGAACCCTCTAAGTGTCCCCAGTGGAGTTGCCAAGTTGTGCGCACCCGAATTTTATCTCGTCGGGGCACGCATGCGCGAGCCTAAATGCAACGCGGCTTGGGAGTGTCCACCTTCCCGGGGACGCGCGACGGACACACGTGAGAAGGAGTCGCCACTACATGTTTACGACCCGAAAGTCGAGGGCTGGTGAGTTGCCCAGGTCTAGGGGTACGGGGTACACCTAATTGCTAAGGCATATGGTCTGCGAAACCCGAGGTTCTGAATTCAGGGGTTCTGTTACATGTGAGCCTATATCTCGCATGCCCTATTGGTACTCTAGGTTATCTTGGCTTGCCAATTTTTATTTAATTACCGCTTAATTAAGTTCCGCTCATCTTACGCGTTTTGACATCGTAAATTCGAAGAAACACTCCGACCGTCCGCTCTCCGACCGGGATTCTTACATGAATAAACGTAAAACATAAATCCTTACATTGTCCTCTCAAATAAATAAAATAAAAATTACAACAACTGAATCCCGGTCGGTTCGCGTTCGGTCATTATCCCACTCGTGCTCACCGTGTGGTTTGAAAAGACTGAAATTGAAATTAAGGTGCGCACTCGGTGTTTAGGGGATTAGATCTCGTAATCTACAATTGGGGCATTGGACCCCATGTGAATCGTATCCTAAAGGATCGGGCTCAACCCGCATAACAAATGAGTGTAAAAATGTAACAATTAAGCGCAAATAAACAAACAATGAGATTTTGTTATTGCCGAATTTACGTGAGTTAATCAATTATCATCCGGGGTATCTTGGCATACAAATCCTACCCTAAAACAAACAAATAGGATGATGGATAGGGTATGTAGCATTCAGCATCATTTAACGAACCCGACAGACATAATGTCCATAGTCAAGTCTCGAATGAGTGGGTTATTTTTAGATTATTCTGTATCGTGACAATATGGCTTTTACAGATTAATAGTACTTTCACCTAAAACCCAAAACCTAACCCTCTATTTGACTATTACCCATGTTTGATTTAAGCCGAGTTTGAAATTAATCTGTTTTCCCATGTTTTAACCTTTTCTAAACACAAACCTACACTAGAGTGACGGTAGGACAAGAACTGGTAATCATGCCATTGAATCGGTAAATATGTGTATGCATGAAAATCAAGATTACGTTGTACGTATCTCGGTGCTTTTGAAATTGTGAATTTTGAAAAGGGCATGACTAACAGTTCTTGAACTGTCGATGCGATTCCAGATTATTAATCGGTTCGTACAATTTATTTAAAAGAGTCCAGTGATTTAATTTAGCCAAATTTAACGTTTCGATTACCCCGTGTATAGAATTTTAGGTTAATTAGAAATTTACTGAATGGTTTGGTCTACGGATTTCGAGTCGTCGAGATAGCCATTAGTTGACCGTCCGATAAACTCTAATTTCCGACATGATCACGTTGTATACATATAATTACAAAAATAAAATATTTAAATGGGACACATACATTGTCGGTGGGTGATCCAAGTAGGAAAGGGTCGGATATTTTTAGAAAATGTCCAGGGGACTGAATTGAACGATTTTAAAAGAGCAGGGACTGATTTGAAAATTCGGATGAAGTTTCGGGGACCAATTTGAAAATTATGAAAAAATTGGGGACTGTCTAAAAATTACTGAAAATGTCCCCATAACTTGTTTGAAACGAATTTGAAAATCTGGACTGATCTGGAAACGAAAAAAATGGCCCCAGGACTAAACTGAAACAACTTGGAAAGTTCCTTGGGATGCTTGAAAAAATTCTGGGAATTCCAGGACTGATTGGAAAATAGTAAAATAACTGGGACTTGATTGAAAAGAAATTTTGAAATTCGGGGCAGATCTGAAAAGGTGAAAAATGGCCCGGGAATAAACTGAAACAACTTGGAAAGTTTTTTGGGGATGCTTGAAATATTTCGAAAAATCCAAGGACTGATTGGAAAATAGTAAAATGACCGGGACTTGATTGAAAATAATTTTTAGAGTTCAGGGCAGATCTGAAAAAAATAAAATGCGTCCTCTGGACTGAAATGTGACAAAACGAAAAATTCGTAAAATCGAGTTCGGGACAAATCCGATCACCCATGCGACCCAAGTACACTCATTTCACATTATATCCATCAAGCAAGCATTAATATTCAGGAAAGGACCCCTAATTATGCCACTAAGTCGAGAATTTACCTAGTTCGGGAAGTTGAGGGGTGGTTCTGTAAAAAATAAAAAATTAGAAAATTTCGTCGGCGAGTTGGGTGGCTGGGTTGCTGGGCCGAGTTGGGCCGAATAGGCCGGACTGGGCCGAATGGACCGCTGGGCTTCTGGACGCGGCTGGGCTGGGCCAAACGCTAACGGGCTGCCGCTGCTAGACTAGGCCGGGCCGTTGTTGGACTGGGCCACCGCTGCCGGATTGTGCCGCAAGCTGGGCTGCTCGCGGTGTGCGTTTGTTCAAATAGAAATCACGAAATCCCGATTAGGAAAGAAATGGCGAAAATAGAGAGAAAGAGAGGGATGGTCCGGGATATTGATGCGAGGAAACGAGCTCCAGGAATCAATTGCGAGCTGGAGGAGAAGAGAAGAGTCGGGGGCGAGTTCCAGATCGAGCTGAGGGTCTCGGTTCGAGTTCGAGCTCCGGGTTTCCGAGGGCGTGTGAGCTGAGGGAGAGTCAGGTGAAGGCGTCGTGTGCTGAAGGCATTCGGGATCCTGGAGCTGTGTGTGTCCCGATCGACGAGCTCCGAATCGTTCCTAGAATCGGCGAGCCCTCCTCCCCGATGAGGTGAAGATTTCTTTTTGTTTTAGAGAATCGTTCCTAGAATCGGCGAGCCCTCCTCCCCGATGAGGTGAAGATTTCTTTTTGTTTTAGAGAATCGGCGAGCCCCCGAGATTTTTTCGTTCGTCCGTTTTCCAAATCCCGAGTGGCGAGTTTTTTTGTTCCGAAAAAATCGAGAGAGAGAGAGAGAGTCGGCGTGCACGAAATCCGTTGGCGTGTGTAGAGGTTAGCGTGTGGCAGGCTCTGGTCAGAAGGCGCGGCCGCGGTCACGGGCTCGGTCGTCCCTGCAAGGAGGAAGAAAAAAAGAAAAAAAGCTGAGATGAAAGGAGGAAGAAGAAGAACAGGAACCTGGGGGCTTCGAGTCAACGGTCATTCTGACCGGTTCTGACTTCTTTTTCTTTTTTCTTTTTTTTTTCGAATTCGAATTCGACGCGCGTACAAAATTGAAAATTCCGTCTTCTTGATCGGACTTCGGAAAAATGATTCGAGACCGCCATCGTGCTCAGAAAAATTCGTTGATCGATATTATGCAATAAAATTATTTTCAATCTCGAATTTTGTTCCGAATTTTGAAAATTGACGTCAATTTACGCGAAATTCGAAATCGTCTCGAATAGCATTATTTTTGAATTCTCATAAAATTGGTGTTAAATTAGGGAAATTTGCTGTTTCCAAAAAGTCGCGAATACTCGAGTAATTAATCGGAAATACTTCCCTTACGGGTGGCAAAAATAACGATTTTGACTCTCTGGAGCCAGTGGACCAAAATTGGGTGCTGACAATATGCCCTTATCAACTTCCCCACACTTGAACTTTTGCTTGTCCTCAAGCAAAATAAATAAGACCAAGGAAAGAAATCTATCATCGAGAGTACAAATTTTCATATTCACTAATTCAAGCATCTGATATCTCAGAATTTATGACTCGCTATTTTGTGGTGCCCACTGCTCAAACCAAACTGGAAACATGTGATCAGAGTACTACAATTGAAATTAACCAGCTAATCTAAAGAAAGCAAATTTTAATCCAAGCGTTTAGCCTAAGATTTCTATTTCAAAAGTAAATACTCAGTCTTATAAGGAAAAATACACATTTAAACTTCATAGCTGTTAGCAGGCATATGATCCCTCTAATTTTCCCTCTAAGCAAGTCAAAAAGGTAGTGAAAGTATATGGTATCTGCTTCGTCCCTAGGTTTTCTTCCTTTTTATTACAAGTCTTAATTCATTTTTTTGTTTTTGCATTCAATTTTTCCTTTCTGTTTCAGAAACAATTTTTTTTTTCAAGTCCAATTTTTGTTTGAACTTGTGCCTTTCCGCTCTTCTCGTTATAGTGAGTTCACTGAGTTGGCACATCCCGGGCTCATCACCCAAGTGACCGGGTTTTAAAGGGACCCCTACGAACTCTTCCTCACTCTAACATTCAAGTTAGGATACTCATAACTCAATTCTTGAGTCATTGGAGTAAAGGCTATGCTTGCTTGTTTTTTTTTTTTGAATGCTCACTAACACTTTTCAGACTTTTTTTTATAGGAATCACTAAGTACAAAACTTCTTCTACCTCTTTCACTAAATGTTAAAGTGCTATTAGAATAATTAAAAAGAGGATATACTAACTAACTTTGCTTAGAAGTAGACTTGTTTATTTTTCACTTAATGACTTGACCGACTCTTAAACTTCAAACTCTAGGGCTAAAAACTAGGTAAATTTGATTTCTAAATATTTGACTAATTAATTTTAACTAAGTACAAAAATTACAACAGTGGTGAGTAGGGCGCCTAAGTGAGTCAATTTTTTTTCAAACAATTCCTGAACAAATGCTATCCACAGTATTCTTCGTACAATCTCTAGATTTCAATAATTAAAAAAAATTATAAAAAAGAATTTGGCCTAACAATTACCAGATAACTTAAGGACAATTATAGTTCAAGGTGACAGGGAAGTATAACCATTTATCAACAAAGACAGGCATCAGATGTCATGAGTAACAAATTAAATCACAGAATTCAGACATCAACACTATACTCAATTTTATACTCCATCTATTTAGTATCTCCCTTCCCCACACTTAGATTAAACAGTGTCCTCACTGTTCCTAATGTAGTTCTAGTAAAACGAAAATAAAAATAAAGAACATAAGAGAAAAAGAGATACTAGTACTTCCTCGGTTTTGAAAAATTAAGTTGTAGCAATTGGAGTTCCAACTGGTATAGCAATAGAGAGAGTCAGCAGTTGTTATCCACCCTGGCTTCAAAAACAAAAGGAACAAAAATAGCAGATAATCTATCTTAACTAAAACAGTCAAATAGCAAATATCACAAGTCTATCCAATGAGTGGGTGCTTGATAAAGTACAAACCAGCATCAAATCAAAATAAAACAAATGAAGCAAAAGAATTGAGAGCCAACAGGGCCTTTAGCTCTCAGACATGGACTGCCTCCCATGAAGCACTTAGTTTATAGTCGCTAGTTCGACTTTTCCAGTTCTTCAACCGAATTTGCTAGATCCACCGTAGTGGCATCACCATCAATATTTTCCCCTTCAAAGTAATGTTGAGAAGATGACCGTTTACTTTAAAAGTGCGGTCATCTTCTGACTTCAGCTCAACTGCACCATAGGGAAAAACATTAGAAATAACAAATGGTCCAGACCATCGAGATTTTAACTTACCTGGGAACAACTTCAAGCGAGAGTTGTATAACAGGACTTTCTGACCAGGCAAAAACTCTCTCTTTAGGATGTTCCTATCATGCCATCGCTTGGCTCGCTCCTTGTATATCCTAGCATTTTCATATGCTTCCTCTCTCATCTCAGCCATCTGATTCAACTGGAGCAATCTCTTTTCACCTCTCCTTTGCCCAAGTACTGCTCCTACAGCATAGTCGCTGGCATCACACATCAGCTCAAACGGAAGCTCCCAATTAGGTGCAACGATCACTGGTGCAGAAGTGAGTTTCTCTTTCAATAAATTGAATGCCTGCAAACAACTGTCATTAAAAACAAAAGCATAATCTTTTTCAAGTAAATTACAAAGAGGTCTAGAGATTTTAGAAAAGTCTTTGATAAATCTCCTATAGAAGCCAGCATGTCCTAAGAAGCTCCTTACTCCTTTTGTTGAAGTGGGTGGTGGCAACTTCTCTATTATCTCCACTTTTGCTCGATCAACTTCAATCCCTTTCTTTGACACCTTGTGACCTAAGACTATACCCTCTCTTACCATAAAATGACATTTCTTCCAGTTCAGAAGCAGATTAGTCTCCTTACATCTTTTAAGCACACAGCCTAAATTTGTCAGACAAGATTCAAATGACTTCCCAAAAACAGAGAAATCATCAATAAATATTTCAATAAAATTCTCTAACATGTCAGAAAATATAGACATCATGCACCTCTGGAAAGTGGCAGGTGCATTACAGAGACCGAAAGGCATTCTCCTAAAGGCAAAAGTGCCATAGGGACAAGTGAATGTGGTTTTCTCCTGGTCCTCGGGTGCTATATGAATCTGATTGTAACCAGAATAACCATCTAGAAAACAATAATAATCATGCCCTGCAAGTTTTTCTAGCATCTGATCAATGAAGGGGAGGGGGAAATGGTCTTTACGGGTAGCATCATTTAGTTTCCTATAATCTATACAAACTCTCCACCCAGTCACAGTATGAGTCGGGATTAATTCATTGACCTCATTTTTATCCACAGTCATATCACCCATTTTAGGCACTACTTGAACAGGACTAACCCATTTACTATTTGAGATAGGATAGATAATACCTGCATCCAACAGTTTAAGCACTTCTTTCTTCACTACCTCTTTGAGAGTTGGGTTAAGTCGCCTCTGTGGTTACACTGTGGGTTTGTACTCAACTTCCAACATTATCCTATGAGTGCAAATCAGAGGGTTGATCCCTTTGATATCTACAATAGTCCATCCTATCGCCTCCTTGTGCTCTCTCAGCACGCTTAGGAGCTGTTGCTCCTGATCACCTGTCAAGGAAGAAGAGATAATTATTGGCAAAGTATCATCTATTCCAAGATAGGCATATTTTAAATGGCTAGGCAATGGTTTAAGTTCTAGCACCGGGGACTGTGTCAAAGATGACACTGGTTTTGTCGCACTGGTGCCCAGCTCCTCATAGTAGCGAGCCTTGATTTCTGACACCTTCTCCACAGATTCTTCCTCATGCTCATCATCATCACTCCAATCGTCCAGATCCCTAAGGACTGATTCCATTGTATCCACACCTGCTTTCTCCTCCACAGACTCAGAGATAAGCTCATCAATAATGTCAAATGGTGTAACAAGATTTGCCATCATTAAATTTCTTTATGGCATCATAAACATTAAAAGTTATTTGTTCATTCATAACTCTTAAAGTGAGCTTACCTTGTTCCACATCTATTAATGCTTTACCTGTCGCAAGGAACTGTCTGCCAAGGATCATGGGCACCTCTCTATCCTCCTCCATCTCCAAGACTATGAAGTTGACTGGAAATATGAATTTTTCTACCTTCGCCAGGACATTCTCGACAATACCCTTTGGATATTTGATACTCCTGTCAGCAAGTTGCCAGGTAATATGAGTTTTCTTGCATTCTCCAAGTCCAAGTTTCCTGAAAATAGACAGAGGCATTAAATTTATACTTGCACCTGAATCAATAAGAACGTTCTCAAAATGAAAATTCCCTATAGTACAAGGAACAGTGGAACTCCCCTGATCTCTTTGTTTGCGTGGTAAGTTAGGCAAGTCCTTTTGAAGAATCATAGAACACTCTCCTGTAAGCATCACAGGCTCACTCCCATCAAACTTCCTCTTTTTAGTGAGCAGATCCTTCATGAATCTAGCATATGAAGGCATCTGCTGGAGTGCTTCTGCAAATGGAATGTTGATTTGCAGCTTTTTAAAGACATCTAGGAATTTAGCAAATTGGGCGTCCAGCTGCTGTTGCTTCAATCTTCCTGGAAAAGGGACAGGAGGAACATACGGTTTCACCCCTAGTGACTTCTGCCTTGGTTCCTCCACCTTTTGCTTACCTTTGTCTTTCTTTGGACTCTCCTCCTGAGTTTGAGCTTTTCTATTGACTGTGTCCAATTCCTTGCCACTCCTCAGCATTATAGCATTGACACTCTTGGGGTTCTCTTCAGTGTTGCTGGGTAAAGACCCTAATGGTCTATTACTCAATTGTTGAGAAATCTGATTAATCTGACCCTCTAGGTTTCGAATAGTGGCTTGTTGATTTTGTAGCATGGTGTCAGTCTTTTGCATATAGCTCAACATGAGCTCTTCCATTCTCGACTGACTCTGCTGAGGTGGAGCATTCTGAGCAAGGCCTTGCTTCTGGAATCTAGATGGCGGTTTAAGTGCATTATTCTCATTCCTCCATGAGAAATTAGGATGATTACGCCACCCTGGATTATAAGTGTTCGAATAAGGCCCTTGATTACTCTGTTGGAAGTTGTTGACAAAGTTCACTTGCTCTCCATTGGGTGAAGCTGAGGGATTTCCAGACATGCATTCAAGAGTCGAATGTAGTCCTGAACACAACTCACAAAAAGCAATCTGATTAGTATTAAAAGAATGTGCTGAGGTGAGTTTACTTACCTGGGTAGTGAGAGCTGAAATCTGGGTTGTCAAATTAGCAATAGTGTCCATATCATTGACTGATGCCCCTCTTGATTTGCTTCTCTCATTCTGCCAATTATGTGCACTGGAGGCCATCTCTTCTATCAAAGCACTTGCTTCATCATAATTCTTACCCATCAGTGCGCCTCCTGCTGCAACATCTACTAGAGACCTCAATGTATCATCCAGGCTAAGATAGAAGACCTCAATTAGGAGATTATCTGGCAATCCGTGATGTGGGCACTTTCTGATTGCCTCCTTGAATCTCTCTCATGCCTCATAAAGTGATTCACCACTGAACTTGGTGAAGTTAGTGATTTCGTTCCTCAATCTTGCAGTCCTAGCTGGTGGGAAAAATCTCATGAGAAACTTAGATGAAAGGTCGGCCCAGGTGGTAATGGACTCTTGTGGCAATGAGTTGAACCAGGCTCTCGCTTTATCCCTAAGTGAGAAAGGAAAAAGCTGTAATCTAATAACATCATCAGTGACATTATTCATCTTTACCGTGTTACAGTATTGGAGGAATCCTGCAATATGCTCATCAGGACTCTCGTTGGGATATCCTCCAAACTGATTTGATTGAACCATCTGGATGAGTGCCGGCTTCAGTTCAAAGTTATTAGCTGGAATAGTGGACCTTCTGATCGCAGAACCCATAATAGTAGGTACTGCATAGTCTCGAAGTGCTCTGACAGCACCCTGTATTTGGCAGTTGATGTCATCGTCTGCCATCTCAACTGCCTGCAATTCTTCCCTTCTTCTGTTCTCTCTTCTCAACCGATGCAAGGTGCGCTTTATCTCAGGATCTAATGGTAGAAGTTCAGCACTTCTACTCCTGCGCATAGAATACCTGCAAAGAGAACAAGAAATAAACACATAGTAAAGTGCGCCTAAATTAACAATAGAACTAAAAGTGGTCTAATATTAAGTTAGTCCCCGGCAACGGCACCAAAAACTTGATCCACTGCAAATATATATAAAAATAAGCGCGAATTCTACCAGCAAGTATACTGGGTCAGATCAAGTAATGTAGTGATGAATAGAGTGTCGATCCCACGAGGATTAATTAAGTACTAAACCTATATTAGATTCTATTATTATCTAAGCAATCAAATTGAGAGAATTAAATAATTAACTACTAATCAACCTAAATCGTCACAAAGAGCAGAAAGAGAATTGTATGAAAATATATCAATTGAAAGTGGGAAAAACAGAATCCACCCTAGTTTCACTAATCAGATTGCCATCATGTTATATAGATTAATAGCTATGTGCTTATTCAAGTGAGTTTATCAAACCTTTAAAATTAAAGTCTTAAACCCCTAATTAATCAATCAGCTCCCGCATCTCTAATTAATAGTGGACTCTAAATTATAATCATACACCTTCCAGTGCTATGATTGTCTAATGCCCTAAATTAATTATTCCTAATGTCTTAGCGAATAACTAATTAGAAACATTGCATTAATCCCTGGATAATCTCTAATTAAACTAATTAACGCAGCTTCTACATTAACTAATTAGTCTAATCAAGAATTCCTAACAAACACTATATCAACTCCCGTATCAATAGTGTTTCTAACAATTATAACCAATTAAGAATTAAAATTGAAATTATAGGAATTGCAATCATGAATCATTAACACATCTATTAATCCTATAACATGGCGACAATCATCATATTAGCTACCTAGGGTTTCATCATATTCCCACAAGAGAAGCTTAGAACATCATGGAATTGAAAACACAATTATAATTCAAAAGAGCCATTGTAATAGAATTCATATTCAGCAGTAAACTCAAGATATTGAATCCTAAAACAAAAACCCAACAATTCCTTTAAGGATTTGTCTCTTCCACAATTCTTCACTTCAAATCAATTGATCCAGGTGACGGCTCCAGACAAGACTCTCTCCAAAAACTCTCTAGGTTAAAAGAATGGTGAAAGATGGCTCCCCCCCAGGGTTTTCTATTCTTGTTATGAGGAGTATTTATATCCAAAACAAAAAAGATTTTCGAAAGATATAGGCTGGCTCCAAATTACGCAAAACTCCTCAATATTGCTCGTAATTCCATCTAAGTCCTCAAAGACCTACAATATCAAATTACACATAATTAAGCATCAACTTCTTATAATTTCTATAAAATTAATAATAATTTAACATGAATTGCACAATAAAATATTAGTATAATATGCCCTTATCAAAAAACAAACGCAAGCTATCCAATTTGATTCTCAAGTAGGAGCCGATTTCATAAATCTATGGAATTCAAAAAAGAATTTATCTTATTATTAATCAAGGATTTCGTATATAGCTAGAACGACCCTCCCAAATTGCGAATACTAATTTGACTAAAATTAATCGGATTGAAGTTATAGCTTGCAGTCCATAGATCATTCTTTTTTTGGGTAAAATTCTCGAAAGTTTTCTCGTTAAACCAGTCCACAGATGGTTAACCTCGAGACCATGTTTGATAATTTTGGAGCAGGACACAATACAAAAAGAAATATTTCCAAATATGATAGATCTTTTTTTCTGGAGACACGAACTTCCAAGGGGCGTCGAGATGTAAATGTGAAAAAACAAAAGCGCGTCGAGTTTCGATTGTGGCTTCTTAATAAGCAACAATATCACAGTGTACGAAGAATGGAGCAGAGACAGAAAAACTGTGTAATAGACTGGACAAATCGATAGAGAGCAGAGCAAGGAAGAAAGGCAGTAGCACAGTAGAACGTAGAGAGCAGTAGAAGAGGGGAAGAAGATGAACTCAGAAGAAGGAATATGATATTACTTTTTTGTTTTCTTTTTTTTTTAATTCTGATATTCAAAAATTCAATTGGGTCCAGATTAATTCAGCTGATTCGGCCTCCGATAAGGTAGAACTCTCTCACATGATGATTGACAGTACACGTGTGATGCCTTTTATGGGATCTGCTGCTCATCGCACGCAGACAATCCCTTCTAACAAGGTAACTTTAGATATTTAAAAGCGAGCCACTCAGTTCTTAACGTTTTCACTATTTCTCCTTACATTTATTTAATAACCATTGGGCCTCATTACATAAGTTTGTTCCCTGACAAGCAGAGAGAGGGAGACTATACGTGGAGAATTTTTTATATAAAGAAGAAGAAGGAGAAGGAGAAGATATAGTTAGGTGGGCAGTGACAAAGGAGATTCAAGAAATAGAGCACATTCCTTCTTTTTCCCATTATCATGCGAGGCTGATTAAATTAGCTGACATAAAGTTCTTCTTCTTCCAGATCTAATTTCCCTATTATTCTTGTTTGGGAATCGGGAAATAGATCGAAAGAGCATGATTTTGGCCCAAAACAGTTGTCGTGTCCATCCTGCTGACTTCAATCAGGATCCGAAGACTGAACCTAATCAAGGAACTTTCTTTCCTTTTGTGGCATTATCAGTAACAAAAGGACAGTAACAAAAGGACAGAGAGAGAATAACTTAGACAATCCTCGACTCGAGAAGGCATCCTGGTTCTCTTGGAGATTCCAATATCAGCTGTGAGCAAGAAGAAGAGACAAAGACAGGGGCATGAAAGAGAAAAGCACTGAAATTAGGAAATATAATAAAGCATCAATGGAGGGAATTTAGAAGCAAAATCAACTAGGAGCTAGGAAATGCTCGAAATGCCTACATAGAAAGCTCTCGTCAAACGGATGGAGGCTTCTCGTTGCATGAGTCCGAGGCCAGCCCAAACTATAAGCAAGTAAAAGGCTTCGTTTTAGGCTCTCGGCCCACTAAGTCCTTTATGTCAATCTATTTATGGCCTCAATTTTTGGCCCAGTAAGGTCTATATATATGACTCATAGTCCCAAATATCTTTGACAAAATATGATATTCACAGTTCACACAACACATAGAATAAATGAAGCCTCTATTAATTACCTAACAACCCAATTTATCTCATACTTTTCAATATTTGCTTATTTATTTTTTTAATCTCTCTCAGTTACTTCCTAATAACTCCTCTAACCAAGGTTGTCAGAATCGCGATTCTACCTAAAATCGGTCGAGGGTCGTAGAATCGTGAATCGTAAGATTCTACCTGTAATTAAAAAAAAAACATATATATATATATATATGTAACATACTTTTCTGAGTAAAAAAAATTAATTCTTGTTCATTCAAATAAAAACACAAATCAACAATAAGTCATAAAAACTCAAAATATCATTACAAATTATCGAAATTCAAGGTTCAAAATCCAAATCATAACTTAAACTTCCGAAATAAATGATTAAATACAATACATTACACTTTTTTTAAGATGAGTCAGGTGGTCCGGATGCATAAATGACAGAAGAGATTAGTTAAGAACTCATAGCAGAAGACAATCACTCGGCCTCACTTCAACTAAAATTCAACTGAGACAAAGCAGTAGTAAAGCAACATGACAGCTTTGAACATTCATTTGACCTTATATGCTTCAGGAAGAACATATAAAAGAGAGAAAAAAGACATCTAATCATATCACCTGGTCAATCAAGTACAATAAACTCGGAACCAATAACAATCGTGATATCGGGAAAGGAAGAAACAGGCGGCTGCTGGTTTATTCGTTTAAAGACAGAAAGGCACTGTCAGTAATTGACACATCAAAACTTATCAATCATATTGCGAATCCTAATACTCTGGACTTGTATCTATAAGTAACAACAAATGATTGGCTCATGTTCGTAGTATTATTCTGACAGACATTACGAAAATGGACATGAACTTCAATCAGCAGCACTGCAGCACTGAAATGAGGAATCGGCGACAAAGCAGATCACAGATATACAATTTTACAGTTATTCCTGTTTTTTTTAATAAGTGGAAATACAATTCCTTGGATTCTTTTTTGTATTGTAATAGAATTGAGCTTTTGAAAAACAGAAGCTGATGAAAATGGCACTAAAGCTGATTGCAACTTGCAATTTTACAGGACCGAAGACGAAGGAGGAGTCAGACTAGGAACACTAAAACCCAGCCTCAGCAGGAGAATTCTGAAACGAGTCAGGCTAGTAACGCGAGTCTGAGAATTCCCAGAAATGCTGATAAACCTCGACGGCAAAAGCATCGGAAACACATTAACACATTAACCCAAAAAAAATCACCTTGTATTGCTACAATATATGGGAGTTTGGATGCAGTAAAGACTCTGCTCGAGAAAAACAAGATGTTGACCCAAATCGTCACCACGTCCGATGGAGTTACGGCCCTCCACGCCGCAGCCTATTTCGACAGCAAAGATGTGATGTGGCACGGCATTAACCCATCAAACTCAATCGAAAGGAAATAGAAGAGAACATGAAGGATACATCCATTCAACTGCGAAAGGGCTGTGCAATTGGGGTAAAAGGGAAAAGTACTCGACACTTTTCATACCTGGAAAATGAAGAGGAAGTAACCGCAAGGTCCGAAACCGCAATCAAAGCTTGGACAAGCTAGCTTCTCGGAAGAAGAAGGTGGTGGACCGTTAATCGAAGCAAGTAGGTGGATCGAACTATCGAAGATTTCGTCGAAGATTTGAGGCAACGTTCGAAGGTCGAATTGGAAGGACAAAGCAGGGGAGAAATTAGGGTTTCATGACAGGAAAATAGGAAGAAGGGCGGGTGGGAGAGGGGTTTCGGGTTTGGGCTTTCGGGTCCAGGCTACGGCCCGCTTATTGGGCCCGGGCTTGGGCCGAATCCAGCCTGAACGTAGAATCGCAGAATCGGCCCGATTCTGCGATTCTACGATTCAACACGCGATTCGGATCCGATTCTACAATCCCGACTCACCTAGCTGAATCAGAATCGGTGATCCTCCTTGAATCGTAGAATCGTACAATTCTACGATTCGAATCACGATTCTGACAACCATGTCTCTAACATACAAATTATTGTTCTAGAAAGATTACACAATCAGTTATTTTGCAAATAAATAATCAATCCAAGAATGATCAAATTAATAAATATTAACAGTAGACTAAACTTATTCATTTTTTACGTCCAAATTAATTTACTCATTCTAATTGGTCCAGATTTTCAATTACTCATTCAATTAATTCATCCAACGTCCAAACTGTTTTTCAATTACTCTCCAAAGTCCAATGACTATTTTAATATCATTGGAAAAACCAATTTTATTCCTTTATTTTTCACTCTAATTTTCTGAATTGTTATGGGGATAAAAAAAAGTTAGACGAAATTGATTATAAAAATTTAATTAGTAAGTTTGCATTTTACTTAGAGAAAAAAATAATTTTGGATCTCAAAATGTTAAAATAATAAATTTTCCATAAAAGTTTACATTAATTTCATTGAATAAATAAAAGGCCCCTTCTTACGGTTTCGCTTCAGGCCTCAATTTCCCTTGGACCGCCCTTGTGCATGAGGTTCAAGGACCTACTTTAAATACTTTTATATATATATATATATATATAGATAACATAATATTAAAATGCGTGGTAAAAAGCGAAAAAGAGAAAATATGGGATTTTCAGTACTTGCTTTCTCGAACAATTTTGACTTGATTTATATATTATTATTTTTAGGTGTGTACCTTGGTATTCAGAGCCCAATAGAATATGACTAATCCAGTCGGGAGATTGAGCATTAAAGGTTATTCTCTCTCCCAACAAGTGCGCTTCCCGAGGTTTGAACTTGTGTTCTTCTGTTTACGGGAGTGAGTTGCTTACCACTCAACCAACACTTTTGTTAGTTGACTTGATTTATATTGAGCACTTAATTCATTGACTAATTAAAAATAAAAGACTTAATCTTCAGAACTTAATATTAAATCGAAACAAATACCACCTAACATTACTCGAATCAAAACACCTCCCGACTTAATTATTATGTTCGTTATGCCACAGTTCGGAATGGCGGGTGCCCTGGAAACACTAAGCGGACAGGCCTATGGAGCTCAACAATACTACAAATTTGGAGTCCAAATTTACACAGGCATACTCTCCCTCATTTTGATATGCACCCCCTTACCCCTATTATGGGTCTTCAGGGGAAGGCCCCCAGTCTTACTTGGCCAAGACCCCGAGATCTCCCACGAAGCCAGTAAGTTCATGGTCTGCCTTATCCTGGCTCTCTTCGCCTACGCGACCCTCCAACCCATCGCCCAATACTTCCAGACTCAGAGTTTCGTGATGCCGATGCTAGTGAGTTCATGTGTTACGTTCGCCCTTCACTTATTGCTGTGTTAGGTGATGGTGTTCAAGGCGGGATTGGGAAATAGAGGGGGCGCCCTGGCGATAGGTCTATCATGCTGGTTGAACATAATTTTGCTCGGGTTCTACATGAAGTACTCATTGTCTTGTGCCAAAACCAGGGTTTCAGCCTCTCTAACAGAGATATTCCAAGAGGCGAGGAATTTTTGGCTTTGCTATGACATGCTATCCCTTCGACCATAATGATTTGATTAAACTTTTTCACATTGATCTTTATATGGTTGTCTTGCGAAAAACGTTTTCGGTTTCTAGTAAGTTTGAGAGCATGTTCTTAGATTAATTTCTATCTGAAAGGTGAAATTTTTCATGTTTGACTGTTGCGGCTTGGAATGGTGATCATTTGAGCTGCTGACAATCCTCGCTGGGCTTCTACCGAATCCGAAACTCGAAGCTTTGGTTTTCTCTCTATGCTAAGTATATGTAACAATGTTTCAAAAACGTCGGGGAACAGGTAGAGTTCAAAATCTTGAATGCACTAACAGGATCGACCGATATAATTCGAACTCATATTTCTCAAATCGATTGTGTTTTGAATTGTTGCAATTTCTACAGTTTTGCAACCACCTCAACCACGTACACAATACCGGACTCAATCGGTGCTGCAGTAAGGTTTGCTCCAAACACTCGTACAAGCATGCCGTAAATTTGCAGATCGCCTCTATGCCATTATAACTACTCCTTCACAAGCTTTCTTATTGGTAATTTTTGTTTAAATCTCTATTTAGCATGCGTGTATCAAACGTACTTGGTGCTGGGAACCCTCGAGCAGCTCGAATCGCAGCAGGTGCAACAATGCTCGTTAAGCTCATGGAGACGGTCATTGTGCCTGTTTGCGTGCAACGTCTTTGGCTGCATATTCACTGATGAGGAAGAGGTCGTAGAATATGTTGCAAGAATAGTCCCACAATGAGCCAACAAATTTTCACTTACAAATATTTTAATTGATTTTTACTTATCCAAAGGGAATGAATAATACTCATTAAATATTTTCTCTGCATGGAGTACTTTCAGGTTAATTCTGAATCTGATGTTAGTTTTACTGCTCTCAAGCTCATTTTCGTACTTTATTTAGGTGTGGCCAGGGGCTGTGGGTGGCAAGATATTGGGGCATACATCAACTCGGCGCATGCTATCTGTTCCGAATTCCGGTTGCGGCGCTGTTAGGGTTCCGAGTGGACATCCATGGAAAGGGCCTCTGGCCTGGGATGATGGTTTGTTCAGACGGTCTTCCTCCTTCTCGTGACCGACTGTACGGACTGGGAGAAACAGGTCCTCACCTCAAATCTCTCAAATCCTATAGATTTCTTTTTCCCATCATGTCCAAGAAAGAAAATGAAATCTCGTGATGATTTAGGGTTAATTTTATGGCATTTAATTGACGGCTAACCTTCAATTTTATCTGCTGTAGGCAAACAAGGGCAAGGGAGGGGATATTTCAGGGAAGACATCTGGATAGTGATGCTGTGCCCACATGAGCAAAGCAAAGGGAAAAAATGAGTGAAATTTGAACTTATCCTAGGCTATCCTACTCGGACAATGGACATATCCTAATGTATGTCAAACACCAGAATCGTCTTGTTCCATCCAATGTCTTCTCGGATCGTGCATGTGCTACGTCATGCACAGATAAGCTCTCAATCAATGTAAAATTAAGGTCTTGGATAACTTTTGCAATCTCTTTAGCGGAAAGATTCACAAGCTCAGTCATATATCAAAGAGGCATTCTAATTGTCAGCACCTAATTTCGGTCCATCAGCTCCGAGGGGGGCAAAATTGTCATTTCCCAATTTATCACCTTTTCTTTAAAAAATTTAAAATTAAATTAATTTTAATTAAATTAAATTATATATGTATAAAAAAAAACACTCGGGCAGGCCGGGCAGCGTTGACCGGCTGCCTGGGACCGCCGGCATTTAATTAAAAAAAAAAAAAAAAGAGATTCAGGCAGTTCGGGCAGGTCAGGCAGCGCTCGCCGGCTGCCCGCGATCCCCGCCGGCCCAGAACGCCCAAATCGAGGGTATCCGCTATTTTCCCCGAAGATTGGCCGAAATCCTAACGAAAAGGGGAAGGAATCGAAATTAATTAAAGGCAACGGCAATTCGGCAAGGGGGGAACAAGACCTATTGAGAGAAATCGGAAAATTGGCTCCCGTTTTAAGGAATTTGGAAATCGATTGAATTCGAGAACCGTCGTCAGAAAACCAAGATAACTCCCCCGATTCCGACTGATTAAGCGCCGGTGAGGTCCCGATCGACCACGGCGAAGCATCGGCAGCGCCCAGAGCTATCTCCCGCGTCCATTCCGGCCGTCGTCGCGGCGTCCAGGGGCGAGAACCGCCGCCCCCAGGCTCGTCGCCGCCGCTGCCCCCCGATCCCGGCCGCCCTTCGGCTAAGGGGCCACGGCCCAGTTTTTTTTTTTTTTTTCGCAGGCCCTGTCCAAGCCCAGCCAAGCCCAACTTCCCCAGTCCGGCCCAGCGTTCTTCCGGGCGGTTTCTCCTTTGGGCGGTCCGGTCCGATCCGATCCGGCCCGATTCATCCGGCGATTTTTTTATTTTTACAGAGAAGCCCCTCAACTTTCCGAACTAGGTAAATTCTCGACTTAGTGGCATGATTAGGGTTCCTTTCCTAAATATTATTGCTTGCTTGATGAATATAATGTGAGATGAGCGTTCTTGAGTCGCGTGGGTGATCGGATTTGTCCCGAACTCGATTTTACAAACTTCCTGTTTTGTCACATTTCAGTCCAGAGGACGTATTTTATTTTTTAAGATCTGCCCCGAATTTCAAAATTATTTTCAATCAAGCCTCGGTCGTTTTATTATTTTCCAATCAGTCCTTGGATTTTTCAGAATTTTTCCAAGAATCCCAAAGGACTTTTCAAATTGTTTCAGTTTAGTCCCGGGACCATTTTTCACCCTTTTCAAATCTGCCTCGAATTTCAAAAATTCTTTTCAATAAAGTCCAAGTCATTTTACTATTTTCCAATCAGCCCTGGAATTCCCAGAATTTTTCAACAATCCCTAGGAACTTTTCGAGTTGTTTCAGTTTAGTCCTGGGGCCATTTGTTTGTTTTCAAATCAGTCTCGATTTTCAATTTCATTTCAAATAAGTCCTAGGACATTTTCAGTAAATTTTTTACACAGTCCCCATTTTTTATAATTTTCAGATCAGTCCCCAATTTCTTAGAATTTTCAAATCAGTCCCTAATTTTTTCAGAATTTTCAAATCAGTCCCTGCTCTTTTAAAATCATTCAATTCAGTCCCCTGGACATTTTCTAAAAATATCCGGCCCTTTTCTACTTGGATCACCCACCGACAATGTATATGCCCCATTTAAATATTTCATTTTTGTAATTATGTGACCATGTCGGAAATTAGAGTTTATCAGGCGGTCAACTAATGGCTATCTCGACGGCTCGAAATCCGTAGACTAAAGCATTCGGCAAGTTTTTAATTAACCTAAAATTCTACATACAGGATAATCGGGACGTTAAATTCGGCTAAGTTAAATCACTTGATTTATTTAAATAGATTGCACAAATTGATTAATAATTTGTAATCGCGTCGACAGTTCAAGAACTGTTAGTCATGCCCTTTTCAAAATTCACAATTTCAAAATTACCGAGATACGTACAACGTAATCTTGATTTTCATGCACACACATATTTACCGATTCAAGGGCATGATTACCGGTTCTTGTCCTGCCGTGATCCTAGCATAGGTTTGTGCATAGAATTGGTCAAAACATGGGAAAACAAATTAATCACAAACTCGGTTTAAATCAAACATGGGCAATAGTCAATTAGAGGGTTAAGTTTTTGGGTTTTAGGTGAAAATACTTTTAATCTGTAAAAGTCATATTGTCACGATACAGAATAATCTAAAAACAACCCACACATTCGAGACTTGACTATGGATATCACGTCTGTCGGGTCCGTTAAAATAATGTCGAATGCTACATACCATATCCATCATCCGTTTTGTTTGTTTTAAAGTAGGATTTGTATGCCAAGATATCTCGGTTAATAATCAGTTAATTCACGTAAATTCGACAATAACAAGAAACCCCATTGTTTGTTTATTTGAGCTTGCTTGATTACTTTTTGCACTTGTTTTTTTCTTTTATGCGGATCGAGCCCGATCCTTTAAGACTCAATTCACACTAGGTCCAACACCCTAACCGTCGATCACGGGGTCCAATCCCCCCATACACCGAGTGCGCATTTAATTTAATTTTCGGTCCTTTCCAAAATCATACGGTGAGCATGAGTGAAATAACGGCCGAACGGGAACCGACCGAGATTCAGTCATTGTAATTTATCTTTTATTTGAGAGAACAATGTAACGATTTTATGATGCATATTTATTCATGTAATAATCTCGGTCGAAGAGTGAACGGTTCAAGTGTCTATTCGAATTTACGGTGTCAAAACGGGCGAGTCGAGTGCAACCTTAAATCATGCGGTAAATAAATAAAATGGCAAGCCTAGCAAGCTAAAGTACCGAAAGGGCGTGTGGGATATAGGCCCTCACGTAATAGAACCCCCGAATTCGGAATTTCTGGTTCCGCACAGACCATTGCCTTAACATACTAGGTGTATCCCATACCCCTAGACCTGGGCGACTCACCGGCCCTCGACCTTCGGGTCGTAAACAGGTAATGGCAACTCCTTCTCACGTGCATCCGTCGCGCGTCCCCGGGAAGGTGGACACTCCCAAGCCGCGTTGCATTTAGGCGCGCGCATGCCTGCCCCGACGAGACTAAATTCGGGTGCGCACAGCTTGGCAACTCCACTGGGGACACTTAGAGGGTTCCGGCTCGTTCCCGCTTGTTTTGTTTACTTGTTTATTTATCGCTTTCTGTAATTTTTCGCTTATCTACTTTACGCACTTTTATTTCACGCACACGCATTGCATATCATACTAGTTTCTAGATACCTGTAAGTCGCGTCCCACGACCGGTAATAGGGGCATAGGTTAGATAGGGGTTCAAAGTAGGGGTACGGCGCGCAGTTCGACTATCGCTTAGGCCTTGAAAAGTATCCCGCTCGATTTCAAGGAATTGACACCTTTGAGTCGGGGGCCCCCATCCCTAGGTAGCACGGTCCTTGTAGTGTCGAAACCATGCATACTGCAGGAGCTCCATGCCATCCTCCAACCCCACTTCAGTAACAGTCCATCGACTCGGTCTGCGCTCCATTTGAGTCTTTTTTTTTGTTTTTGAGAGAGATGTACGTTGTATACATTAAGCCATGGGCATTTATTTTCTGTATCCATACATCATCTAATTTCAAAATTAGGCGTCATTTGTATTAACTAGTCCTAAATCGGTTTTCCTTTCATCTTGGTAAGAGATGGCGCGCTCGGTCTCCTTTCCACACCTCGACAGGGTCACGCCACCACTCGAGGAAATCAGTCACATCTGGGCTCATCTACGTCAAGTCGACCGCGATTACATCAGGACCTTTGTTGGGGATATACCAATGCTAGCCATGTGCCCAGTCCACGCCGTCTTCAACATCCAAGGTACCGAGCTCACACCTACTATCGAGGAATATCGCACTCTCGTCGGAAGAATTGCGGCCACCCGCAACATTGTGGAACCTAACTTCCACACCACCCGACTTGTTTTGGTATCGCGTCTACTCGGGGTGCATAGGTCTCAACTACAAGCCGAACTTGCATATTCCGGTGGCACAGAGATAGTCATCGCGAAACTCCTCCATTTTATTGAAATACGAGCGCGCGAGGTTCAAGGGGATCTTTTACAAAAAAAAATTTGTCATGCGATCTTATTCTTAATTTTTGGGACTCTATTATTCCCTCGCTCGGCCGGTCACATTGACGCAGCCTTAGCTAGCGTTGTCCTCCAAGTGGTTGGAGGCCGCGAATACGAGGTGGCCTTGTTGGCCGAGACCATACGGTCCCTTGATCGCGTTATAAGAAAGACCGATCGAAGGTTGAGAGGGTCCCCAATCCTTTTGCAAATTTGGCTCCAAAGCCATGCAAACCCCTTTGGCCTTGTTCGTCCGGTTATGTTTTTCACACGTCCGGAGTCTATCATTTCGCGGTTACTACCTCTGTTGCATGTGGAGGAACGCAAGGTCTTCGAGTGGAT
This sequence comes from Punica granatum, assembly GCF_007655135.1. NCBI lineage: Eukaryota > Viridiplantae > Streptophyta > Magnoliopsida > Myrtales > Lythraceae > Punica > Punica granatum. The sequence goes on from NC_045129.1 coordinate 28,639,503, forward strand.
CAAAATTTTTCGCGAAATAGCACCAAAGGGCTTTAAATGGCGCGCCGCATGGATGCCAACCGGACCCATGACCCTTAAATGTCCTGATTTTAACGGAGTACCACTCGTGAGCCATGCGGGGTCCACCACTTATTTTCCGGCGCGAGTAGTAAGGCAGTTAGGTGGCTTACAGACAGTTCCCAAAGGTACGGTGTGAACCAAGTTCGAACACGCTTGGCGGGAGGACCAGACGTCCATAGATCGCCTAAGTGAAATCGAACGGGTTATGATCGTGTGGCAGACTACGGTCATCGAGCATCCTTACTTCCATGAGCACCCGACCCAAGATGAACGGGACTTTCAAGCCACGGAGGAATATATCCTCCGCTTTTATCGATCGGGTCCATCAGAGAATGATGATTTCACAGACTCTCCTCCGGTCGAGAGTAGCACATCATCCGGGGTACCGGTACGGGACATGGCCATCCAAGCCGAGCTCGCCAATCTCAGGGCTGAAAGGGACCGCCTCCGCCGGGAGGTAGCCGAGAAGAATGAGCAGCTTTGCGATCAACACCAACTACAAAAGGAGCTTGCCCAAGCTCGCGCCCAACTGCAGAGACGTGATCAGGAGTTGGCACAAACGAACGCTGCCTTGGAGAGGTCCAGGAAGAGGGCCCGTGGAGGTCCACACTCACCCTAGGATAGACACTTCCACTAGGCCCTCACCTGGAACCGGTGCTTTCCACGGCGACTGTCGTTTGCACCTAGGGCACGTTGGAAGACTGATTTAGGACTATCTTTTCAAAATTTGTATTGCATTTTGAACCATTCGGAGTTAATACGAATGACGGCATTAGTTTTTGGAAAACTCACGCATCGCATGTATCCTACTCATTTACTGTTTTGTATACTAGCTAACATCTCACCATACAAGTGAGTGAAGACCTCCTTCGCAGAGAGCATCACCGCGTGATCAGATACACGTCTCTCTGCAAGACCCTGCGCATCTACTAGCGACTAAGCGCGCCTCACACATGTCCAGGCATGTTCACACCAACTCATACACGCATGCTCAACGTATCAATGCATGTCTCTTGTTGTGCTCGCACGACACTTACCAGGCCAGTTCGCTTCCCTATACTCTTACATTGAAATCCTGAACAATTTATGTTCTTTCATTGTTCTCTTTTCCTATTGCAGGAAATTCTCAACAAGAAGACAGTCTGAATACTGAGCGACCACAATTGAGACAACAAACGTCTCTCATCCAGTTCCTTGGGATTTCAACACTAAGTCCCCATCCTTGCTCCACAAAGCAAGACCGCAAGAAAAATCAGAGTCACCGCTTTACAGTGTCATGCACTGTTCCTCAGCATTGATCTTTGCTTTTGCATCTCTTGCACTTTTTTATCGAGTACGCATTTACTGCATTGGGCTCCGGCCACACATCAGGCTTTAGCCTTGCATCGGGCTTCGGCCCCGCATCGGGCTCCGGCCCCCGCATTTACTGCATCGGGCCCGCTTTTGGGTTTTTGCCCCGCATCGGGCTTCGGCCCCACTTTTGGGCTTCGGCCCCCACTTTTGAGCTTCAGCCCCATATCGAGCCTCGGTCTGCATTTACTACTTGCGGGCCCCGGCCCAGCATTTACTATTTTTGGGCTCCGGCCCAGCATTTACTACATTCAGATTTTGACACCTCGCATTTACTGCTTTCAGGCTCATCTGAAATCCAAAATCGACTTTGATTCAAATTCATCCAAGCGATACTCCGAGGAGCAAGTCTAATCATTTCGCTGCAAAGATCGGAAGTGACAGCTCCACAAGAAGAGCATGATCCGACTCTCAATCGCAGGAGATACCTGCAAGATCATGCCTCTGATCAAAGAATGGATCTCATCCACCTCTGTTGTGGTCGCCGATTGAACGCGGGGGCAATATGCGCAGTCTTCTTTAAACTCTCTTTTGCCTTAATTTAAATGCATTCCCCCAAATAGGCTCTCGAAAATGAACAAATCCTTCAATGGAGCATTATGACAATCTTTGCGACGCCCTATTAGTTCTGTTGGACCTGTTCGACTCGCCTGTCCTCATGGGACCCGACTCCTCGAGCCTTCCCTAGGACGACTGCGCATGCTTACTCGCAACTAAGGAAAATATGCTTATGTGACTTTAGTCACGGTCTAACCACTCCAGAGTAGTAATGACTAGATTCCCAGAAACAAATGCCACCTACACGTGACACCCCATGGGTCGCGCGCGGGACAAAAAAGGATTTTCCTATGGGACCACCTCATATTTCTTACCACATATTCCCCGCATAATCGCCTAATACATTGCCTTCTTTGTCATCCTTCACAGGGGCACATTGACCACCGGCGAAGAGTGATGCACGAGTTCACGCTTCCTTGAGAACTTGTCTCGGACCCTTTCCTTATACTCTGACGAGGGAGGTGTCCGACGATGAGGTACACCCTATGAAGTCGAAAATAAGGACAATCGAGCGAATCACTCAGTATTGATGCAACCGTCTTCCTCGAACATCGAGTGGCTCCAACAGCGTGCACCCCCAAGAGGCACGCGCTGGAAAGAACAACAAGAGATGATTGGAGACATCACACCAGACGCCTACCACGGGCTACTTCAACAAGTGAAGACCGGGGCATCCCCGTTCAACATTCGCGCCGAAACAACCTCGGTTCCCTATTCCACATGGGGCAATTTGACATTTTCATTTCCTAGACAACAGGGGAAATTCACATGTAATGCTTGCAATGGCAAATGACACGGAGTTCGACTTCCGAGTGCGCGAGAGTCAAACTTCCAAGAAAGCTGATCCTCACAAAATAGGGCTAGTAACACACAACAGTCTCCACGAGGCGAAGCACACCAAAGCGGGCTCGGCGATGCAAAATCGTGGAGTTTCAAACAAAGACATGGGGCACAAAACAAACCCCAGCTACAAGAAAAAAAAAACAGAGCAAAAAGAAGAGGGAAAAACCCGCCAATGAAGAGAGAGAGAAAAGACGCGGGAAAAACCCGCCAATAAACAAAACAAGGCATCGCCGAGATTTAAAACTCCGGCTTCGCCAATCTTGAAAAATCAACAAACCCCCACAAAAGGGGAGCAGCAGATGCAACTCCTCGATGGAGACAGAACGCAACGCACTCGGAGGTCGAATCCTTCGAACCCTTCGTCCTTGCAAACTCGAGAGACAAAAGAATTGAGCCCGCTAGGTCGAAAACCCCTCGGGGCGACCTAGGCAAAAGTTAGGGTAAGAGAGAGGCACAATTGAAAATCCCGAGGCAGGCAGTCGTGGCAGAAGGAGAGCTAATCCCCTTTAGGTTGAGAGGTACGGCCCCGAGGTGGGTAACCGTAGCAAAAGGAGAGTAAAACGAGAGATAAACAAAACAGTCACCCTAGGCTCTCGCACACTGCGCGGACCAGGGATCCCCAAAGAAAATGGCCAGATTATCTACTCCAACATGATCCTTGATCAGCCCTCCAACACAGCTCAACCGTCCAGCGTGGATTCTTCTTCAAGCACAGTGGGCAAACCGAGCATGCTATCCAAGCAGTTTAATTCAGCCTACACAACATAAGAACATAGGAAAAAGGGTACATCTCGCTACAAACGTGAACTCGTGTATCCTTTTAGCCTGAGGCAACGCGTTCCCCCAAGCTTTCTCTTTTCTGTTTGTCTTTGCATAACTTCAGAATGGGTCACAGCCACCCTTCAACAGGCTACCACAAAGCCGAAATCCTAGACATTCCTTTCTGAGGTCTAGTCATAGTATTCTGGAAATGGTCAGACCGAGTCTGATCAAATCTAGGCAAAAACAAATCCTCATGCGGGTCACAAGCGCAGCCGCCCTCCGATACCTTGACGAGAAGGGTCCTAAGCAGACGGGCGCGTCGAATAATCGACAGAATCGCTTGAGCATCACTGAAAATGTCTCGATATACTCGTGCATGGCAACAGGAGCCTTGGAGGCCTCGCATTGAGGCCTTCGAAAATGGGATCTCATTCGCATCGCCAAAGCAAAAACTCTCCACGGGTCGCCTCGGCGACCCGAAACTGAAGAGCATGCGTCGCGAACACATCATTTTACCTGTACTTATACATTGTTAGTAACCCCATGACTTACTGATAATGCCAGGATCACAGGTACAGCAAACGCAAGAATTACGGCAGACTCTGATCCTCGGTCCAAGAGGGTACGTAGGCGCTCTCAGAGCTCGAGTCCCGCATCGCTAGATGCCGGTCCCTAGCAAATGAACAACCGCCCAACCAGTAACGAGCAACCGCCTCGCAAGCAAAAATCCCATTGGCGAGACCAGGGCATTCCCAGCAAGCAATCGCTTCAGCGGCGAGACCAGCTGCCAGCAAGAGTAACAAACAATCAATCTAACAGCAGGGTCGACTTCTGGCAGATCAGACGTACAACCGCCCGAGGGGCAAAGCGGGCCTCTAGCAAAGCACAACCACCCCGACGGCAATGCAAGCCACGCCTACCACTACACCATCCCAACAAAGCCACGACCCAATGCCAAGCACCCCTCTTCGGCGCTCCGCGCCATTCCCTAACACTAGTCGCTGCTTCTAGATTCCTTACATTTTCGCATCATGCCTACCTTTACTGCTTTCTGGACTTCGTGTCCATCTTTACTGCTTTTCGAACTTCGCGTCCATCTTTACTGCTTTTCGGACTTCGTGTCCAGGACTTCGCGTCCAGGACTTCGTGTCCATCTTTACCGCTTTTCGGACTTCGCGTCCATCTTTACCGCTTTTCGGACTTCGCGTCCAGGATTTCGCGTCCGTCTTTACTGCTTTTCGGACTTCGCGTCCATCTTTACCGCTTTTCGGACTCCGCGTCCATCTTTACTGTTTTTCGGACTCCGCGTCCATCTTTACCGCTTTTCGGACTTCGCGTCCATCTTTATCGCTTTTCGGACTTCGCGTCCATCTTTACCACTTTTCGGACTTCGCGTCCAGGACTTCGTGTCCATCTTTATCGCTTTTCGGACTTCGCGTCCAGGACTTCGTGTCCATCTTTACTGCTTTTCGGACTTCGCGTCCATCTTTACTGCTTTTTGGGACTTCGTGTCCATCTTTACTGCTTTTCGGACTTCGCGTCCAAGACTTCGCGTCCGCATCTTTACTGCATTTTGGATTTCGTGTCCACATTCATTGCATTCCGGACTTCGTGTCCGTGTCTACTGCATTCCGGACTTCGTGTCCACATTTATTGCTTTCCGGATTTCGTGTCTGCATTCACTGCATTTTGGACTTCGCGTCCGCATCTATTGCATTTTGGACTTCGTGTCCACATTCATTACATTCCAGACTTCGTGTTTGTGTCTACTGCATTCCGGACTTCGTGTCCTCATTTACTGCTTTCCGGACTTCGTGTCCGCATTCACTGCATTTTGGACTTCGCGTCCGCATCTTTACTGCATTTTGGACTTCGTGTCCGCATTCACTGCATTCCGGACTTCGGGTCCTCATTTACTGCTTTCCGGACTTCGTGTCCGCATTCACTGTATTTTGGACTTCGCGTCCGCATCTATTGCATTTTGGACTTCGTGTCCACATTCATTGCATTCCGGACTTCGTGTCCGAGTCTACTGCATTCCGGACTTCGTGTCCGCATTTACTACTTTTGGACTTCGTGTCCTCACTTAATGTCTTTCAAGTATGCGTCCACATTTACTAATTTATGGTTTTTACTATTTTTGCAACAGGCCCACATATTAGCAAAAACGAGGAGAATTGCCAAACGGTCGCCAGGACCAAACGAGGTGCTTCTTATAGTTTTTGGCTACATCCTCTATCCGAGCACGCAACCAAAGAGGGGCAAGCTGTCAGCAGCTAATTTCGGTCCATCAGCTCCGAGGGGGGCAAAATTGTCATTTTCCAATTTTTCACCTTTTCTTTAAAAAAAATTAAAAATTAAATTAATTTTAATTAAATTAAATTATATATGTATAAAAAAAAAGACTCGAGCAGGCCGGGCAGCGTTGTCCGGCTGCCCGGGACCGCCGGCATTTAATTAAAAAAAAAAAGAGATTCGGGCAGTTCGGGCAGGGGCCGGGCAGCGCTCGCCCGCCCAGAACGCCCAAATCGCGGGTATCCGCGATTTTCCCCGAAGATCGGCCGAAATCCTAACGAAAAGGGGAAGGAATCGAAATTAATTAAAGACAATGGCAATTCGGCAAGGGGGGAACATGTCCCATTGAGAGAAATCGGAGAATTGGCTCCCGTTTTAAGGAATTTGGAAATCGATTGAATTCGGAAACCGTCGCCGGAAAACCAAGATAACTCCCCCGATTCCGACTGATTAAGCGCCGGTGAGGTCCCGATCGACTATGGCGAAGCATCGGCGGCGCCCAGAGCTATCTCCTGCGTCCATTCCGGCCGTCGTCGCGGCGTCCAGGGGCGAGAACAGCCGCCCCCGGCCTCGTCGCTGCCGCTGCCCCCCGATCCCGGCCACCCTTCGGCTAACAGGCCTCGGCCCAGTTCTTTTTTTTTTTTTTCGCAGGCCCAGTCCAAGCCCAGCTAGGCCCAACTTCCCCAGTCCAGCCCAGCGTTCTTCCGGGCGGTTTCTCCTTCGGGCGGTCTGGTCCGATCCAATCCGGCCCGATTCATCCGGTGATTTTTTTATTTTTACAGAGAAGCCCCTCAACTTTCCGAACTAGGTAAATTCTCGACGTAGTGGAATGATTAGGGTTCCTTTCCTGAATATTATTGCTTGCTTGATGAATATAATGTGAGATGAGCGTTCTTGGTTCGCGTGGGTGATCGGATTTGTCCCGAACTCGATTTTACAAACTTCCTATTTTGTCACATTTCAGTCCAGAGGACGTATTTTATTTTTTAAGATCTGCCCCGAATTTCAAAATTATTTTCAATCAAGCCCCGGTCGTTTTATTATTTTCCAATCAGTCCTTGGATTTTTCAGAATTTTTCCAAGAATCCCAATGAACTTTTCAAATTGTTTCAGTTTAGTCCCGGGACCATTTTTCACCCTTTTCAGATCTGCCCCGAATTTCAAAAATTCTTTTCAATAAAGTCCAAGTCATTTTACTATTTTGCAATCAGCCCTGGAATTCCCAGAATTTTTCAAGAATCCCTAGGAACTTTTCGAGTTGTTTCAGTTTAGTCCTGGGGCCATTTTTTTGTTTTCAGATCAGTCCCGATTTTCAATTTCATTTCAAATAAGTCCTAGGACATTTTCAGTAAATTTTTTACACAGTCCCCATTTTTTAGAATTTTCAAATCAGTCCCCAATTTTTTTTCAGAATTTTCAAATCAGTCCCTGCTCTTTTAAAATCGTTCAATTCAGTCCCGTGGACATTTTCTAAAAATATCCGGCCCTTTTCTACTTGGATCACCCACCGACAATGTATATGTCCCATTTAAATATTTCATTTTTGTAATTATGTGACCATGTCGGAAATTAGAGTTTATCGGGCGGTAAACTAATGGCTATCTCGACGGCTCGAAATCCGTAAACTAAAGCATTCGGCAAGTTTTTAATTAACCTAAAATTCTACATACGGGGTAATCGGGACGTTAAATTCTGCTAAGTTAAATCACTTGATTTATTTAAATGGATTGCACGAATTGATTAATAATTTGTAATCGCGTCGACAGTTCAAGAACTGTTAGTCATGCCCTTTTCAAAATTCACAATTTCAAAAGCACCGAGATACGTACAACGTAATCTTGATTTTCATGCACACACATATTTACTGATTCAGGGGCATGATTACCAGTTCTTGTCCTGCCGTGATCCTAGCGTAGGTTTGTGCATAGAATTGGTCAAAACATGGGAAAACAAATTAATCACAAACTCGGCTTAAATCAAACATGGGCAATAGTCAATTAGAGGGTTAGGTTTTGGGGTTTTAGGTGAAAATACTTTTAATCTGTAAAAGCCATATTGTCACGATACAGAATAATCTAAAAACAACCCATACATTCGAGACTTGACTATGGATATCACGTCTGTCGGGTCCATTAAAATAATGCCGAATGCTACATACCCTATCCATAATCCATTTTGTCTGTTTTAAGATAGGATTTGTAAGCCAAGATATCTCGGTTAATAATCAGTTAATTCACATAAATTCGACAATAACAAGAAACTCCATTGTTTGTTTATTTGAGCTTGCTTGATTACATTTTGCACTTGTTTTTTTTTTTTATGCGGATCGAGCCCGATCCTTTAGGACTCAATTCACACTGGGTCCAACGCCCTAACCGTCAATCACGGGATCCAAACCCCCCATACACCGAGTGCGCATTTAATTTAATCTTCGGTCCTTTCCAAAATCATACGGTGAGCATGAGTGAAATAACGGCCGAACGCGAACCGACCGAGATTCAGTCATTGTAATTTATCTTTTATTTGAGAGAACAATGTAACGATTTTATGATGCATACTTATTCATGTAATAATCCCGATCGGAGAGTGAACGATTCAAGTGTCTATTCGAATTTACGGTGTCAAAACGGGCGACTCGAGTGCAACCTTAAATCATGCGGTAAATAAATAAAATGACAAGCCCAGCAAGCTAGAGTACCGAAGGGGCGTGTGGGATATAGGCCCTCACGTAATAGAACCCCCGAATTCGAAATTTCCGGTTCCATACAGACCATTGCCTTAACATACTAGGTGTATCCCATACCCCTAGACTCGGACGACTCACCGGCCCTCGACCTTTGGGTCGTAAACAGGTAGTGGCGACTCCCAAGCCGCGTTGCATTTAGGCGCGCGCACGCGTGCCCCGACGAGACGAAATTCGGGTGCACACACTAATCAATCAAACTTCAAAAATTACGACATGCTCTCTGCGCATCTCTAGCGACTTCTCACTGTAAGGACCGAAAGGACTGGCAACTTTATGAACATTGGTATAAAATCGCCATCAAACTCTCTGTGCTCAAAAGTGATTCTATTTCCTTTCTCCAATAAGTAAACTTTCTCAAAAACCACCTATATGGATAATCTCCCAAACACGACTATACAGGAGGATAAGAATGTGAAATTGGACCTTTCGGCGTGGCGGCAAATAAATAGGAAAATTGGTATTAAATAATTTTACGCAGTTTCTTGACAAGATTCTTCTACATACAATTTTTCGGAGATCAAAGCAGCTGTCTATATGTGCATTCTGATGAAACAGGTCAAACTCACCGGCCTGTGAGCTTGACAACCCATGCGCCACCCAAGTAAAGGCCAAGAAGAGGGGCTGCTAGGAGCACCTGAGTGAGAGGATCCGTTGATGGTGTTAGCACAGCAGCCGCCACGACTGCCCCAACAACCACGTACCTCCAAATGGAAAGCATTTGGTCACCCGACACAAGACCCACTTGCCCCAGAAGCACTTGTATGACTGGGACCTGAGCAAGAGATGGAAGGTAGAAATATGAAATACTGATAGGGTGACCAAACAGAGAGAACAAAGTGAAAAAATCAATGTGATATTAGTAAAAGAATAGCTGCTTTGAGAGTGCAATATTGATCCTGTAGAATCTACAAAGGAATTTTGGAAAATACCAACATAGATCACGTCTTAATAGTAGATTTTTTTAGGCTGAGTCAATTAGACATGATCGTTTGAAGCAGTTACAATGACAGCTAATGTGGGTAGGAAAGCAATTAGTGATCATGATTTGTTGCCCGATAAAAGGTTTCTTTTGGACCAGATCCTGGTAGGAAATTTTCTGAAAATGGCTGGATCAATGAATTAGTTTCAATTCTGAAACACGCGAGGGTGAATGAAATTTCAATATAAAAGGTTCTTTTAGACCGAACCAATCAAAAAACCCATCCATATGGATCCAATGACCATCAATGCAGAAAGCGCAACCATGACATGCTCTTGTGATGAAAAAAGAGGGTTTTTGTGTGTGTGGGTGGGGGGGGGGGGGGATGAGTTCTGGCTAGGTCTTCGTTAACATAATCCCAATACAGAGCTGCGGAACTTATATGATGATTTATTTCAATAAAAGACGGAACAACTCGGAATAATTCTGAGCCTATTCACCTCCTGCTGCACAAAATGGTAAAGCCATGGAAGTTAGCGTCACCTCATTCAAAGGCTAAGTTATAGTCACAAATATGGCATTGGTCTGTTTAGTCTGAGAAAAGGATTTCTTCAAATTTTCTTTTTCATCTTGTAAATGAAGAAATTTTAGGGGAAAATGTCAACCTATATAATAGATGTCGCATAATCCAAAAATTTTGTAGAGCTTCACCATCTGTTTTACTTGTTTGTTTCAATTTGCTAAACAAATAAAAGAAACCAAAGATTTGGAAAGCTTTCTGTTCTGAAAATCTATATGAATCATGCAGTTTAGTTGCTAGACAAAGCTACATCTTATACCTGCATGCAGAAGGAGTGAACTTGCTAGAAGAACCTTTTACCTGAAAAGACAATCCTGTGCTGAACATAAGCACTAGAACGAACTCGAAGTACTGATCAATGGACCATAATGATTCAACAACACCTTCAGCGTAACTAACAAAGAAATTCAAGGCTGCTGGAGTCAGAACCAAGTAAGAGAACACTATTCCCGCATAGAAAAGCACCGAGGAGCCCAATACAATTGGACCCAGAAACCTTCTCTCAGACCGAGTTAGACCTGGGAGGACAAATGCTATGATTTCATAGAGGATTACTGGGCTTCCTAAAAGAAGACCGCAATATCCTGACACCTGCAGTATGAGATTAAGACTTTCTTTAGTAAGAATACATTTCTTTCCACCAGAAATTAACAGGAAAAGCTAGTACATTTGCATTATTAAAAGGCAAAGGTAGTGAGGGAATCACAGGAGCAATTAATACATTGCACCATATCTGTCAAAAGACATTTGGTTCACATGTGAATCAGCCAGCAATTGGAATGAGATTGGAATGAGATTGGAATGATCAATATTAGGATATTCCAGAATAAAATATAGGGTGAAAGCCTAAAGAAATAGAAACAATAACAATTACAGGCATAAATTTATGTAGAAATTACAACTCAGATCAAGAATTAACCAATCAGCAATGATTGAACTGACATATGCTTCTTGAATAAATTGGTCAAGCAATTAACCATTTCGTTTCCAGTTCTGTCCTATTCAGAGCCCATTTTCATTCATATGATTCTGGAACACGAACCAAACTGGGCCATAATATCTTTCAGCTCTATAAGAAGTTACAGATGAATAATAAGTTCAGAAATATCATGCCCCACTAAAGATTCTAAAACTGTAGAAGCTAGTAAAGGAAAATGAGAGAAAAGGGGAGGGGGTGAGTAATAATTAACATTGGGAGTTTTTCCTTCTTCGGATTTTAATTGATCCGGAGATTACATATAAAGAAGGTCAACCATCACTTTGCAATCCAATGATTGATCTGCAGAGCTAAGAAAGCATAGAAGCATATGCCTAGCTAACGAATATAGCGATCATTGATCCTGAGCAGGAATTTCAACTGTCAATTTGGAATAAAGGAAAAAAGTACAGACCTTCAAAGTCGTGAAGAAAAACTCTCCTGGAGCAAGTTGCAGAAATCTAACACCCTGCGCTTTAACTGGAGCTTCAAGGACCATTATCAATTCTTTCGAGAATGCAAAGCACCCCAGCATAGCAGCACCGACCGACAAAACTGAGACAAATATTCTCTGCCTTAACTCTTCAAGATGATCGAATATGCTCATTTCTTTGTCATCAGGGAGGAGCTCTTTATTCGGATAGAGAAAATCATAAAGTGCATTCTTTTCATCGTCTTGGCTGAAAGTTCCAAGGTTCTCTTCTCTCGAGCTATCAGTTGTATCTACATGGACAATATGCATCAGTCATACAGGACCATCCTACAAATGCTTGAGAAGCATATCCACCTCAGTATATATCTAAACTAAAGAAGAAACACAAATGTTAGAGGAAATAGACAGTTCGATCAACCTTTTCTGGAACAGGGGCTCGAGCAGGGAGCGACTAAGTGGCTATATTAGAAGAGCAAGTAAAACAAAGATGTTCGACCCAAGTCCATGGCAGGTCCCAAAAAAGCTTTCTTTGCAACTTTCCGGACAGTAGACACCAAACCCGGGACACAATACTAATTGAAAACAGCAGAAGAATATAGAAGCCCAATTAAGCAATGATAAACCGGGAAAAACGAACAAACATTCCTCATCCAGTACTATTTTACATTTTCCACCAGGTAACTGCAGAATTATATCGGCTGAATTGCGTTCACAGCAGGCAAAGAATCAAACTTGTTTAAATGAATCATATCCTTCTGATACATACATACTTATTCAAGAAGAATAACTAATATGACCAATTACGCAGACGAAATCGAGGATTATCCCAAGAGGCTGAATGAAACGATTCAGGAAGGGCATGATTTCAAAATTGAAGCAAAATCCAAAAATAAAACTTACCGGGCCTATCTTCTACCGCAGAACCAAGACCGCCATCACCAGAACGCAATTCTTGTTGCTTGTCGTCCTCGACCGCGGAACAGGCAAAGCTGCTTAGTCTCTTTGAACTCATCAATCTGAGCTCCGTTCTTCTCCTCCTGGACCAATCGATTCGGAAGGAGGTTACTTGGGTCTTAACCGAGTCCAGGCGGTTGAAGCAGCAGCCGTTGAGCTGCAAATGAGGGACCAGAGCAGCACTTGTGCTACCCATCTTCCTGAAGATTTCCCGAGTCGAGCAGCTGTAGGAATTGGATTTTGTGAGTTGATTCCCGCTTCGATTTTCTTCAAGAAATGGAATCCGCGAAGATGAAGAAGAAATGAAACGGAGTGAAAATCCGAAGGATGAAGCAGCAGCAGCAGCATAAGCAAGCAGCGGAGCAAACCAAAACGATTGGCTCTAATTTTGCTGATATGATATTTGGTGAAAAATGGGGCTAAAATTGCATTTATGGGCTGTGGGCTTGTTTATTATGCCACAAGAGTAATATTGTCAAAAGCCCATCTCCAAATTTTTTTTTTTGGGGGGGGGGGGTTGGGGGGGGGGGGGGTTGGGGGGGGGGGGGGTCAAATTTTATCAAAAAGTTCTGCCACTGCCTGGCAAATAATTACAAAATTATTAATTTATTTAGTACATAAATTATAAAAGAGTTAATTTCAAGAAAAAATTCATACTTTATTTCCTATCTTTTATAAATATAGAGAAAAATGAAAATTTTCAGGAATTAAAGCAAGTATTTTTATTTTTATTTTTATTTTTTAATAACTGTAAGCACCTCGTTCCGATCCAAGTTACGTCCACCGAAGGAGCACGTCGAATCAGAGAGTAGATAAAAACACTTGGCAATCGCACATCAGAAGATGAACTTTGATACTAAACAGATGAGTCCTCAAGTGCTAAGTACTTATTTTTAACGTTCAGTGCCTATTTTTAAAACAATACGGGTTAATTGGTAGAATTTTATTCTCTGGAGGAACTCGTATAAAACAAATTGTGAAATGTTTGGCCCACCCTTCAAAGACTTTGGTTTTAAACCCAAATTACTCGTATTTTTGACAAAAAAAAAAGGCACATTAAATATTCTCTTATCAAAATCCTTTGATTCATATAATTTATTCAGAAAGACAAAAGTTTGAGACAGAGAACTCGATATTCTCACGTAGCGAGAAATAATCATGTGGGGGTGTTTTACAGTCAAAAAATGTTTTCTGAAACTAAGTATATTTTTTAATAATTTTTTTTCCTCTCAAATGTGCTTTAAAATCCCAAAAAGGGTGAAAATGAAGTGTTTTGACAAGTTTAAGGGTGGACACGCTAGTATTTTTGACAAAGCTAGTTCAATTCTAAGTAGTTGAACTCAGTTCCTCAAAAGGGGGAATTTTATGAGTGGGACGCGGACATTACCCACCCTTCTGTACAGAGGCGCGAACAGCCCATGCCTGGGAGCTTAGGCACGGTTAGTAACCGTGCCTAGCTTCCCCACTGGCCGTCCGGAGCTGTCACCATTTGCACCTCTCAAATTTCAAAATTATTTTTCATTTTTATCACAAATATTTTATTATTTACAAAACGACCACGACTCCCCTTTGCCTATAAATAAATTAATATTTTTTTGAAGAATGCACTTTTGACCAACTTCATGTGCTGAGATTTTGCCAAAATAACCCTAAATTCCTCTAATTCCACCATAGTTTATATAAATAGTATTGAAGAGCTTAGCCCCAACTCCGATCGTTCTAAGCTCAGTGATTCGAAACTTGCCCGAACTAAGGTAGGAAAGGCATTCCTTGCCTCTAGTCAAAACTAAAATCGAGCTCTCTAGCTTGTATTTCGGTCGACATGTATATATTTATCACATTCGTGTATAGATTAGACTAATAGGTTGCTAGTTTGTGTGGGTCAGAGCCTAATTAGGATTAATCATGTGGTATCATGCTTAATTAGGATTAAACTCGGCTAAATCAAACTTGATTGCCTCCGGGAAAAGATGAATTTCATGTTAAATGGACTTGATTCAGTGTTAATCGAGTCAATTTGTACATATTTAGGTGTAATTAGTAGTAATTAGTTTGTATAGGTGCTAATTAGGTTCTAATTAGGCTTAATCTTTCTTAATTTCCATGTGGTAATATTCTGGTCATGTGGTAATTTGGTCCAATTAGTGGTCAATTAGGTTTAATTTGGCTCAAAATTGTGTGTAATCAAACTAATTACGAGCTTGGCTACGAGTAATTAGGCTAGAATTCGCTTGATTAGTCGAAATTAGCACGAAATTGAACTTTGTACATTCTGTAATTTTCTGTAAATTAGGATTAAATAAATCAATTTGATGGTTTATGACTCAATTAGTCCTTATTATTAGAGGTAATTAACTTCCTTTCGCTTGAAGTAGGCTTAATTAGATTCAATTGACCTTAATTAGCTTAAAATTGAACTCCTAAGCATGCTCTAAATTTTCTTCTGAATTGATCCGAGAGTCAATTGATTGATTTAGTGGTCGATTAGGCTTAATTGTGCGCTAATTGTGCTGATTAGTAACTTTCATTGCGTAATAAGTCCTAATTGTGGCCATTTGTCTTGATTTTTGCTCTAATTGGCGGATGAGGCCTTTGTATGTATGAATGGAAATTTGGCCGAATGGGTTATGTCCAATTAGGTCTGATTTTGCTTAATTAGAATCTAATTAGAGGTAATTAGACCGATTTAGGTTAAATTAACCTAATTAGTGTTTCGGCCATAGGAATTGGTGTCTAATTGAGTCCAATTCGATGTCCCTAGGCTTGATTAGTGTAAATAACCATTTTTATGCATATGACCGAAATTGTGTATGTATAATCAAGTGTCAAACTACGAAGTTAGTGTCTTAATTTGTAATAATCAAGTACACTTAGCCTAATCACATGGGATTAAGGGTAATTCGATACCAATTAGCGTGTCTAGGCTCTTAGGACTTTGTGACCTTGAGGGTGGGTAATTAGGACCCAGGGTCCCTTGAATCCGCTAATGTCAATCACTTGACTTAATTGGATTAAAAATCCCACTTTGTGTGTAAATTGATTAAAAAATGGTTAATTATGTACATTGATACAAATCATGGGGATTGAGGGTAATAAACTCACTAATTGAGTCTTAGGACCCAAATTGAAGGTTAAACTAAACCTGAGGGAATTATGATAATTTTTGTAGATTTTTGGAGATTAATTGGCCTAAATATTGCCTTGGTAATAAAATTATTGTGAATAAAATTGTGAATAAAAGGGGTGTCTATATATATATATATATATATATATATATATATATATATGAAAATAGGCTTAGGATTTTTCTAGGTTAGGAGTTCTAGGTCCAATTCCGCTCTTCGGGCCTTAGGCTCATTTTTAGGACCGCTTGACCCTCTTCGTGAGTATCGGCCTGAATATATGGCTCGTGTATGTATGATGACTTGAATGTATAGCCCATTTATTTTAGCCTGAAGGTATGGCCTGTTTCATTTTTCTTGGCCCGAATGTGTGACTTATTTTTTGGAGTCAAACTATATAATTTGGGTATAAGCACGTGTATCGTGTGGAGTTTATAATTTATCCTTTATTTCCTTGTACATTCGTGAATAAAGGCATTGACCATAAGTTTAATAAACTGGACTTTAAAAATAAAAATGTTAGAAATCAATAGGAGCCTAGAAGGGTACCGAAATGACGAGTTATTAGCTTGCGGCCCTCTAATTTCGTAACAAAGCCTACAAATTCATTTCTCTGGTTCAAAGACATCAGGCTTAAATTCTTAGGTAGTTAGTGTATTGACCCTTAGATGACCCAGGTGGCTCACCGGCCAAATAAATGGCGTAGTGCCTAAAACCCATGCTCGATCGCCGACAATAACCACTTGTAATTCCCGTTAACTTTTCCTCTACACAAATATTTTTTATTTCAAAGTATGAAAAATAATTTAAAGATGCAAACATGAGAAAATTGAAAGTAAAAAAGAAGATGACCAAAAACGAGCTAGGGGCTATCATATCAAAATAAATTAGAGTAAATTGACAAATTGGTCCTCTAAAGATTGAATGTACATCAGATTTACCCCGACAAATTTTTTACATCAGTTTAGACCTCCACCTTAAAAATTTACATTGCATTCATCCTTCCGTCTAATTATCGTTTAGTTTTGACAAACCCATTCGATTGGCCCTATCCTCCTTTCATCTTCTCAACTTTCCTCAGTTCTCTCTCTCTCTCTCTCTGATGTGCTTCAGATTGCAGCTCAACACATATTCGAATTTTCGGGTCCAAACGCGTATTCTAGAAGATTCCGAAACAAGAATTTAGCTTAATTAGATATTAAGTTTCCTATATTGCTATGATATAGTTTCCCTTAATTAGATATTATTTCCTATATTAGCTTGAGTCAATAATCTTAAGTTTCCTATTTCATATTGTTTCCTTATTATTATTTTAAGAAAGTAATTTAGAGAATATTAGATGTCAGTTTCATATTCTAGAGTCAAGAGAGGTGTCTTCCCTCTATATAAATATGCACCTATTGTAAGAGAAAACAAAAGACGAATTTGATGAATATTTGAATGAAATTGCCTAGAGTGTTTCCTCTATTTTTCTTATTTGAACAAGTCCTTTTTTTAGTGGCGAAAACCCCGATTCTTATCGTTCATCCTTGAGCGTGGCAAATCAACCCGACTTTTCTTACTCGTGGCGAGTCATCTTATCGAGTGAGTTTTGTTGGTTTTACCCTCCACCCTTCTTTCTTATCAAGTTCTGGTTCGTGAGCTTATCACACACACTCTCTCTCTCTACCTCTCGTGCTCCCAATCGAGGCAATCATGGAGTTGAGGGAGGGCGCCAACCGCGATAGCCTCTGCTTCGCCTCCGCGAAGCCGATCGACACGAAGGGAGGGAACCTGATATGGGGGAGGTAGGTTCGGCCTGCCCTGCTGCTCGAGAGCTCCGCGATGAAGTGGGAGATTCTCCGGCCATGCATGGCCGCAACCTCTTCCCTTGCTGAGGGGAGCGATTCTACTGGGTGAGGTCCGTGCCGCAAGAATCCGACTCAACCGGCTCTGTGCCGCAATAATCCAACTCAGTCGGATCCTGTTAACATGAAAGAATTCAAAAAATTTCAGGAGAAAATTCCTTCTTTGACCCTTTTTTTCGGGTAATTACTAATTGAAATTTCTAAGTTAATTCTTTCTTTTCATCCTAACAAAGTTTGGTTTATAGGTGCCTGCAAAAAGTCAATGGTCTAGTGAATTGTGATGGAATATGCAAATGATGGTTCGGTAAGGCAGTTCTTGATGAAAAGGCAAAACGGGTCAGTTCCACTCAAATTGGCCATTAGGCAGGCACTAGCTGTTGCGAGGGAAATGGCTTGTGTTCATGGGCCCAGGTTCATTCATTGGGACCTGAATTCTGATAACCTCTTGATTAATTCTGATAAGACTAAAGATTGCTGATTTTGGAGTTGCAGGGATTGAGGTGCAAACTGAAGGGATGACACCAGAGACTGGAACTTATCGCTGGATGGCTTCGTAAGAATTTCTCTCTTTGGTGCTGTCGAAGTTGCATTGTTCCTTTGGTTGACCATTTAGATGCATTTTGTGTAATATAATTTATTGCAGCTCTTTATTGGCTTTGGGTATGATACCAAGTTTGATAGTACCCTTATTTCCCATGGTTTTATCTAGTCAAATGTAACTTGAGGTGGGCAATTCAATTCAAAGCATGCTACATCTCTATCTACTGACCATTAAGCTTACATTGATGTCATGTCTAATACATAGAAATGGACTCTTTTGACAATAGAATATAGTGTAACATTTTATTTTGGGATTCCATGTTCATATTTCTCCACACGAAACACAGCATCATAGTTTGTAGTTGAAATGTCCTGCAAATTTTTGCTACTTCGTAACTTTGTTGCATGACTGTTCTACAGGAGACCTGTTTCAATCTCTGGAATTCGTTAATTTACTCTCGTAGGAATGTTGGACATGTGTATTAGGTAGTTTTGTAAGTTTTGAAAACCTGTGCAGATAAGTTAATGCAGTTAATATGTTGTTCTCTCAAGTTCTCTCTATTCTATTAATCTTTTATATTTGTATTGTGTATACTATCAGTATTATCATTCCTAGTTTGCTTATTATTTCATGGTTTTGATGAATGTAGGACTGATTTTCAATAAGTTGTGGATATTTCAAATGGGTGGATGAGCTTCTCTGTTGGAAATAGATCAGTGCTGCATGACTGTTCTGCAAGAAACCTGTTTCAATCTTTGGATGACCTATTCGATAGTTTACTGTTGTAGGAATGTTGGACATGTGTATTAGTCATTTTTGTAAGTTGTAATGACAAACTTACTGTCCTTTATGTTTCAATTTCTGTGTAATGCAATTTTGCAAACCTTTGCAGATAAGTTAATGAAGTTAATGTGCTGTTCTCTCAATTTCTCTCTGTTCTGTTCAGCTGCTATATCTGTATTGTGTATACTATCAGTATTATCATTCCCAGTTTGCTTATTTTTTCATGGTTTTGATGAATGTAGTATTGATTGTCAATAAGTTGTGGATATTTCAAATGGGTGGATGAGCTTCCCTGTTGGAAATGGATCAGTGTTGCATGACTGCTCTGCAGAAGACCTGTTTCAATTTCTGGATGACCAATTCGATAGTTTACTATTGTGGGAATGTTGGACATGTGTATTAGGCAGTTTTTAAAGTCGTAATGATAGATTTACTGTCCTTTATGTTTCAATTTCTGCGTAATGCAGTTTTGCAAACCTTGACAGCTAAGTTAATGAAGTTAATAAGTTGTTCTCTCAACTTCTCTCTTTTCTGTTCATCTGCTATATCTTTAATTTCCCTTTTATTGTTGTAGCTGGTTTAAATTGGTTGGAAATATGTACATAAGTTTGTTTATATATTAATAAGAAGTTGTATTTATGTGACATCCAATCTAAACTTATGTACTTATGAGATTTATGATGTAAACTACTATGCAATGTAAGAAAATTGACAGAAGCTCAATAACATTCTTTTATGTTGCCATTATCTTTTCTCTTGAACTGATAGAAGCTTAACAACATTTCTTCACAACAAGATTGCTTCAACAAGACTAAGGAACCCGACAGATATATATAATATAACTATATGAATCAGATAAGAAGTTTAGTATGCATTAATGGAACTCAATATACAAACACATACAAAGGAAGTCAATATACCATTGAAGTTCATATTAGATACATATCAGTCTTGACAAGCCTAAACAAAGAAACAAATTCTTTTCTTCTATCAACATTCCTTGCCACTATAAAGAAAGTCTTGAATTGACAAAAGCTCAACAACATTTCTTCACAATAAGATTGTTTCAACAAGACTAAGGAACCCGATAGATATATACAGTATAATTATATGAATCAGATAAGAAGTTCAGTATGCATTGATGAAACTCAATAAACAAACACATACAAAAAAAGTCAATATACCATTAAGTTCATATTAGATACATACTAGTCCTCACAAGCCTAAACAAAGAAACAAATTCCTTCCCTTGTTCTATCAACATTCATTGTCACTATAAACAAAGTCATGAACTGACAGAAACTCAACAACATTTCTTCACACATTTATTTCTTCAACAAAACTAAGAAGCTCGACAGCTATATACAGTACAATTATATGAATCAAATAAGAAGTTCAATATGCATTGATGGAACTCAATAAACGAACACATACAAAGGAAGTCAATATACCATTGAAGTTCATATTAGATACATACCAGTCCTCACAAGCCTAAACAAAGAAACAAATCTATTCCCTTGTTCTATCAACATTTCTTGCCACTATATAAACAAAGTTTTGAATTGACAGAAGCCCAACGACATTTCTTCACACCTTTATTACTTCAACAAAACTAAGGAACTCGACAGCTATATACAGTACAACTATATGAATTAGATAAGAAGTTTAGTATGCATTGATGGAACTCAATAAACAAATGCGTACAAAGGAAGTCAATATATCATTAAAGTTCATATGAGATACATACTAGTCTTCACAAGCATAATCAAAGAAACAAATGCCTTCCCCTAGATCTAACAAATACCAAATCGATATAAGACTTGGATTTGGTACCTATTATACAAAAAATACAGTACTTCCACAAGCTAACATGCATATATGTGTTTAACTCCCTAATATCAATAAGCTTAGCTGCCTAATATTAACACCTTTAGTTCCTTCCAACTTTACAAAAAGAACCATTCAACTTTACAAAAAGAACTACAATATATACCTTATATCACTTCAAACTTTACAAAAAGAAGCACAATATATACCTAAGATCAGGAAGTTCAGATCTGATCAAAAAATTACAAATGGCATTATCCAACATTTCTTCACTGTGAAGGGGGCCTTTGGTTGAGGTTGAGATATCTAGTAAATGTTTTTGCAGTTGCAGGACCAGCAACATGCATGATTTCTGATGACACTAATTGATGTCCCTTGGACATGAACTGAGTAGGTATTGCCAAACCTCCACTACAATGTCAAATACTTAACATCAGCATACTCAAACAGCCAATACATATTCAATGCTTCAAAAACATTAATACATACCACAAATGAGCTTGATGCAACTTGAGATGGCACTACTGAATTTGAAACAGTCACTCCTGAACTTGAAGCATTCTTCAACTGTATAATAGAAATCTTTCATGCTAATCAACCTATTTGCAAATTTACTTATAAGAAAAATAATACCGGTTAATATATACTTATGTTGATGGACTTGGCCTTTCAGGTGGGAAATCTTAACCTACGAGAGGAGTCCCCTGCATTGTGACCCGTTTCATTATTATAAAAATAAAAGCACATCGAATAAACCAGAATAAAAAATCTTTAAACATTTACCTGTGTTGAAGTAGAACCATTAGATATAGAAGCTGAATTAATTCCACTAGGCTCCACATTGGATTTCCTAGAAAAAAATTTCCTTTTTTTCTTTGAACTTAAAACAATTGAAGGACATTTGCAAGTCCTAATGTTGTGGTTACTGCCTTCACATTTCCCACAAACTATAGGACCTAAGCTTCTTTTCAGCTTGTATGGATCTTTTGGTTCTTCTACTCCCTTCTTCCTTTACTTCTTGGGACAACCAGGTGGCCTCTTTAACTTTAGAGGTTGAACATGGTTCTCACTTGTTTTTGTCCAATATTCATTCCTCACCAGCAGTCGGTTTGATGAAGGAACCATACTGCTGCTCATGTGTGCTCCTTGAATACCATGGATGCACAAAATCTTCAAGTTTCAAGTTATTATAGCCAATGCAAGCAACTGCATGCATACAAGGGATCTCAATAAGGTCTCATTCCCTGCAAGAACATGTATGCATCTGTAGGTCCACGACACATTTGGAATTTGGAGGGCATGTGACCTAAAAATTAACCATATCAGGATCACCAACCCAATGTGGAGTCCAAGCAACAGCTCTATTCTTCATGATCTCCAACTTAGTTTGAATTCTAGGGCAGAATGGATCTTTGTATTTGCCCATTTGCAGCTTGCTCTTTGTCATCTTTTTCATAATGTACATTCTAATTCCTTCAGCCATGGTGATGATGGGCTTACTCCTAACTTTCATTATCTCATAATTAAATTGCTCACACATGTTATGTGTCAGTGAGCGATTCTTTGAATATGTATCAAATGTTGACCTGGTCCATCTGTCAGGTGGT
Organism: Punica granatum; assembly: GCF_007655135.1. Taxonomy (NCBI): domain Eukaryota; kingdom Viridiplantae; phylum Streptophyta; class Magnoliopsida; order Myrtales; family Lythraceae; genus Punica; species Punica granatum. The sequence continues at coordinate 28,661,706 of NC_045129.1, forward strand.
AATTTGCTCAGCCAAAGCCATCCTTCAAGACTGATTGTCTTCAAGTGATCCATCCTCTGTTGAAATTGCTGCTCAGTTACTACTCTAGCACAAGCCCAGAATGCATCCTTCAATTCCTTACCTAGCCAATTCCTATTCAAATTGGCCCAGATATGCCTAGCATAAAACCTATGTGGTATTCCTAGGCAAATCTCTTTTAGAATGGCATCTAGGCCCTATAAATATAAAGTAATTGGATTAGCAATAAGCAAAGGTAAATACATAAGTAATGAATGAAATAAATTAAATTTAAACATACCTTTTGCATATCAAACACAAAGCTAAAACCATTGAGCACATGATCCCCTAAGTCATCCACAAGATTTCTGAGAAATCATTTCCAATTTTCTGTGTTTTCCACATCAACTATTGCATATGCTATTACATAAAATGCATTATTTCCATCTTGAGCAACAACTGATAGAGGTTGGCCCCCCAAAATATCCTTTAGGAAGCAACCGTCTAGGCCAATTAGTGGCCTGCAACAACTCAAAAATCCAGCCTTACAAGCCCCCAAGCATACATACATTCTCTGAAAATGATGTGAGACTGGAGCAACATTTAATCCCACACTCGACTCTAGGTAGGTTTTTAGAAGTTCATTACAGTAATATCTTATCTTAGCATATTATTCATTCTATGAACCCTGACATGTCTTATGAGCAATACATAGGGCCATGTAGATCATAGCATTCCCCACATTCACTCTATATGTGTGCATCAGGTAATCATGAGCCTCTTGTTCAATTATGCTTGGTTGGAACCTAACCCTTGGAACCAACTTACTTGCCACCCACTCCCTTGTAGCCAACTTATTCTGCAACCTTCTACCACATGTATGTTCATTCACAAAATTTTTCACTTGATATGTGTTGGTCTTCTTGTTCAGTGAGCACAATATAACCCACTTACACTCTTTCTCCACACATTTCGCCCTCACCATAATGGACTCATTTTTCTTAAATCGAACTTCCCTTCCCCTACTAATATTATAATCCCTCACTGCATTCCTGAATACTTTTAGATTTGGAAATTCCATCCCAAGCTCTATTGTAATATGTTTAAACTCAGCTGCTTCATTAAACACTGGTAACTGTACGCCCTCTCCATCATTCTCATCACCTTTAAGAGACTCTAGCTCATCTGTGTCATAAGGATCAATGATGGCTAAATCCTCCACCTCAACATTTATCTCTTACTCTGCAAATATTCTCTCTTGCTCTACAAACAATCTTTCTCTTTCTTCAGTTGTTCTTTGCTTGGACCTGGTTTTTGTGTTCTTCTTTTTTCTTTTAGCTCTCGACTTGTCTTGCATTTGAGCCTCTTCGATGCTATATCCACCAGCACTAGCAACCTATAGTCCAGACCCTCCACCTCCAGCAACTTGCAGTCCAGACCCTCTAGCACCAGCATCATGCAATGTACTCCTTCCAATAGCAAACTGCCCTCCATAACCTCCACCATCTGCATGGTACACCTCATAATCCTCTAAACCTGGCTTACTTGATTCAATAAATTCATGATCATCATCATACCAATAAAGATACAATTCAAGCCCCATATTATAGCCACTGTCCTCTACATAATCCCATGCCATACTGCAACAATCTAAAGAATAATAGGCATATTTAACATGAATTGAAGATCATCACCCATGCATTGCTGAGTAAACATGCTGAGTGAAAGAAAAAAAAAGTCCACTTAATGACAGCAACTAGAATAAGGGATGGAAGCTTCAAATACTCTTATAGCAAAAGGACTGAATATAAGATATAAATCTATATGGTCCTTTAAGATTCGCATTGAATACTAACAGAACTGGTGGAAGTTATAAAATATAATGAGGTTACTAGGCCTTTTATCTCATTACATTGGGAGATGACCCTAATATTTTCTTATGGTAAGACAACTTAAAGCTACCACAATTAACCCATTAATTAATTAATTTCCCTTATCTTCTTGTCTTACTAATCATTTAATGGAATCTTCCCATGAGATGAGAGCGTCCCCATTTCTTCAATCCCCCCAATCCATCCTAAATGAAGGAAAAGGATAGCAACCAGAATCACTCTCCACTTTCTTCTTTCCCTTGTTATAGGACCAGACTTTCAAATTCCGCATAAATAGAGATCTGTGGCAACAGCTATAGCTACAATTGTTCATGCAGGAGATGAAAGCTACAGCTACAGCTACAGCGAGCACTCCTACTTCTAGGCAACAATTGTTCTTCCAATTTATTCAATCATTTTATTTTTTCTTTACTTTAACTTTGTGATCAGTTTCCTCTGCTGATACTAATTCGTCTTCTTTAAACAGAGAGCCTCCATGCACTACCAAGGAAAAGATCGATGAGGAACAATATCGGACCACAGTTGGTTCTAAAAAAAGAAAAAAGAAGAAGAAAACTTTATCATCATTTGGGCCACAACAACGCTGAAGAGGAACAGTAGGGGACCACATTCATGACACATGACAACACATCAGAGCAAGGAGACAAGTAGGGGACCACAAAAGACTGATTTTCGAAGACTAATAAACACCCTTACCTACCTTTAGATTTTCGAAGCTAGTAGCACACTACATACACAAGACTGATTTTCTTCGAAACCCAAAAACCAAAATGCTTAACAACACAGGACCGATCTTCTTCGAAACCCACAAAGCCGATTCTGTAGAATTTCGTTTCCCACCCTCTGCAACACTTTTTCTGAAACAGGTGAGGGAGAGGAAGAATAAGAGGTGAGACAGTAGAAAAGAATAAAAAATTTAAAGGCACAGTTCAGTAAATTCACGAATTGGTCCTCTAAAGATTGAATATACATCACATTTACCTCCAGAAATTTTTTACATCACTTTAGCCCTCCAACATTTGGACGGAATTGGACAGACTTGGACGGAAGGATGAGTGTGATGTCCAATTATAAAGTGGAGGTTTAAACTGATGTAAAAAATTTCTCGGGGTAAATTTGATGTACATCTAATCTCTGGAGGACCAATTTGTCAATTTACTCAAATAAATTAATGTATTAAGTAGGCTATTTGACTTTAATTCTTTTTCTTTGCTCTATAGATATAAAATATCATAATTCATAATATTAATTGAAAATTTTTTGTATCTTCCTAAAAATCTTACTTAATATAGTTTAATAGTGTAATGACGCAAGCCATCGCCTGACAACTAAGAGGCTCTAGGTTCGATATTCAGTTGGACTACCAGTACCCATTTATTAGCCATTAAAATTTTTATTCATTGTATTAAGCCCACGGGCCGCTCTTGTAATAAATAAAAAAGGTTAACCCATTATAAAATTATTTATAAAAATTCTCACGTAATAAGAGCATCCTTTCAACTTTCAAGGGAATTTTTATTAGTCAAACGCACGTTCATATGTATTCCAGATAATAGAGAAAATTTCATGGCAGTACATTGAGAATCTGAAGTAAAACTTCATTAAACTCATTTATTAGATTTGTGAAAAGTCATTTTAATATTTCTATTGATTGATTCATATATTATTAATTCAGTTTATTTAATTTATGATATATTATATGTATATCTTCCGATAATGCTAAAAGTTTTTTCGCAAATTTCAATGAATCATTAAATATTGAAGTTTCCCTAAAATTATAATAAACAAAAGTTGAGAAGATTTTCTGTAAGATGATGGTAGAAACAGAACAACTATATATTCTGGCTCGAATTTTACGTATCAAATATAGCTGATAAAAGATTGTCATTTTACTGAAGACTAGAAAAAGTTCCCGTGTATTGCTACGGATTAATCTCATGATAAAATAATATCCGAAACTCAAATTACTCCTAATACGTATTCCACTAATATTCCTCTATAATTCAAATTATCAAATATAGGAACTATATTATGGTATGTGAGGATTAAAAAATGTTGAATGAATTAAAAATAAATAGAAAGTAAAAAAAAGAAATAAACATCATTCAAATTAACGTAAAATTATAATAACTTGTTGAGTAAAATATTGAATAGGCTCCTTTTTTCATATTATTAATAGAGTTTTGGGGAACTTTTGAAAGCTAAATGAACCGAAAAGTCCTAAAACTATGCGAAAAGTTAAAATTAAGTCCTAAATGTATCAATTTGGCTCAAGAAGTTCTAAACGTTTAGTCCATTCAATACTTTCAATCCTAAACCGTAACCGAAAATTTAAACCGTTATGTGGGTCCACGTGGAACTTCCTAATTGGTCCATTAAAATTTTTATTTATTAAAAATATTTAAAATTTTTGAAAAAATAAAAAGAAAAATAAGGAAAAAAAAAGAGCTGGGGAGGGGAGTCCAAAAATAATGTGTGGTCCCCAAATACTTTATTTTGAAGCCCGACTATCCATATTTTTCCTCAAAATCATGACACTTTGACCGTTTTTCAACTATAAAAATAAAAAAAAAAACCTTTGATTCCCACTTTTTATATACTAGAGGAAAGGGTGCACAACCAGGGAACCGATATCCTCGCTTAGCAAAATTCAAATCATGAGGTTATTTTTGAAAAGGGAATTTTCTGAATTCTACAAGCAATGGCATAAAAGGGCAACAAATTTTTTAGGTCCAAAATACTTCCCGTTGAAGTTTCAGTGAAAAAGTATTTTCCAGGATTTTGAGAAATTTTCAGACCAATTTAGATAGGAAAATGCACTCAGAATGGATTGGTACGGACTTTTGAATTTTCCAATGAAAGAGTATTTTATGAGATTTTGTGAAATTTTCATACTAATTTAGACTGGAAAATACACTCAGAACGGTCTGATACGAACTTTTAAATTTTTCAATGAAAAAGTATTTTCCGGGATTTTTCAAAAATTTCAGACCAAATCAAACCGAAAAGTGCACTCATAACGATCTGGTACAAACTTTTGAATTTTTCAGTCAAAAAGTATTTTTTGGGAATTTTATAAAACTTTCAAACCAAATTTAGACTAGAAAATATACTTAGAACGGTCTTGTACGAACTTTTGAATTTTTTAGTGAAAAAGTATTTTCTGGATTTTGAGAAATTTTTAGACCAATTTAGACCGAAAAATACACTAAGAACAATCTCGAATGGACTTTTGATTTTTTTAGCAAAAAAAGTGTCTTCTGGAATTTTGCGAAATTCTCATACCAAATTAGACTGAAAAATTCTTTAGAAATGGTCCGAAAATGAATCTTTAAAATTTTAGTCGAAAAGTATTTTCCAAGATTTCGTGAAATTTTCAGACCAAATTAGATTGGAGAATATACTCGAAACAGTCCGAAAATGGATTTTCAAATTTTGGTCAAAAAGTATTGTCCAGGGATTTTACATAATTTTTAGACCAAAATTAGACCGGAAAATACCCTCGGAAAGGAATTTCTAATTTTCTGATTAAAAGGTATTTTGCAAAATTTTATAAAAATTCCATACCAAAATTACACTGGAAAATATAATCGGAATGGACCGTAACAGGATTTTCTATTTTTGATCGACAACCGCGTGAGAAACAATTTAATTTTTCGGGATCTACAAATGTTTTCAATCGTACTTTTAGTCAAAGAATATTAATTCAGAATATTATAAAATATTATTATACTGGAAAATACACACGAAATGGATCGAAATTGATTTTTCTAGCGTTGGTGGCAAAATTGAAGTTTTTGGGTCAAAAAGGGCGGCAGCTGGCCGTGATCGGCCACCGGGACAGACTGCTTGCAGCCGAAAAGGAGGTCGGCGGCCGCAATTGGCTTGCCGTAGGGCACCGCAAGGCAAGCTGACGTCGGCGCTTGCGTCAGCAGCCTCATTTATATCATATTTTCTCCGATGCCTCCATCTCTTCTTTTCTTGAATTTCGGTCCTTCCGCCTGCCCTGCAAGTTTTGAAACGCTCGTTCGTGCTCCAAAACGTTTTCTTTTACCCCTGGAACTCCAACCCCCAGCGAGAAGTTTCCAGCTCCTTCATTTTCGCCCCCAAACCTTTTTTGATCAATTCAAAAGGCCCCACAGTCCCTTTCCACTATAAATAGAGGGGTCTTTGCACTTTCATTTAAAAAAACTTTCGGCATTCCACACTTTTTGCCAAGAAAGATGCCCCACATCTCTAGTTACCCATAGTGAACCCGATTTAGTAAGGAAAAAACCCGAGTTTTTCCCGATACTCATTCCCAACGCTCGTGCAACCTGAAATCGGTGAACGAAAGGTATAATCCCACTTGAGTGGGTTGCCCAGTGAGGATCCGAGCTCTCTAGCTTGGGTTCGAATCCCTCTTCCCCTTCTTCTTTCATTTCCGCTTGTTTACTTTCTTGTACTTTACTTTCCCGTTGTTGAGATACGTTATCCCATATCGAAAAATTGAGAAAGAAACCACAAGCTTAAGACTTGGGTCCAGTAACCTATCAGCTTAAGCTTTTGGGTTGCAGATGGGCTCAAGTCCGTGTGGGCCCAAGTGGGTATTTTACACCCGTCTTTCCTTTTCCCGCACTTTGTTCTTTCTTCTTTGTCTAACCTCACTTGAGGGGGCTGCCCGGTGAGGTTTCGAGTTTCCTAGCTCGGGTCCGAACCCATTTTCTTCTTACTCTTTCATTTCCCGCACATATATACATATATATACATAAATATCGCATTTTCTTTCCTCGCAATTTGTGTTACCGTCATTTACTTTCCCGCACTCTTTTCTTTCTTTTGCTTATGCTGCTTCTCGGCATTTTCACTCCCCGTGAGACCCTCGATGCCAAGATTCGGTAAGGGAGAGAGGTCGAAGTTCCCCGAGAGTTTTATTTCGTTAATTACGCATTCTTTCCATTTATGCTTTTATATATATATATATGTATATTTATACTATATGCTCATATATATCTACATATTTATATTATATGCTTACACATATATTTATATTTACGCCATTATAATGCCCGTTTTACATTTAATTTTTCCTTTCTAGGCTCATTTACTAAACCCGACTTAGGTAACCGGTTAGTATCATGAGTAGGAAACCGATTTTTGTTCTTTCTTTCTTGGCTTGCTCTCTTGTCTAATAGGCTAGAGGGAAGGCCGAATGATGTTTGATGTTCACGAGGTTCGATTTTGCTTGATTGCATTGAAAAAAAATTGATTAATCGGTTAAGTGGCATGATTGGGTAGTTAATGAAATCGATCAAGCATGGTCACTTGGACTAAGTCGATAACAAAATTGCATGAAATTCACCTTTTTCGCTACTGGTGAACAGTAACCGAGAGCATGAAATCGAGTGAACCAACCCAAAACGGCTTAATTTGTCGGTCTTGCCCGCGGGTCTTGGGAAGTAGTGTTGTCCGAACATTGTTTGATGACCATTGAGCTCAATAATGTCTAAATTTCATGAAATCGACTTAGTAAGTCTGGACCACACAGGGAATCGAATTAAAAATTAGTTAACTGAGTCAGTTGGTCATAAGGAAATGAAATGGACAATCTGTGATGTTGAATTGAGGTGTGGCCGAATGTGTTTGTATTGTCCAAGCGAAGAGCTTACGCGCATCTCCTCCCTCAAGAGAGTATCAACTGCTTCTGTACGAGGCATCCTCAAGAAGTCCCTTTTCTACCGCTTGTCCTAGGGAGGTAGATAAATTCCAGTAGCTGCGAGGGAACTGCAAACTCCTCGATTGAGGAGTCCTCCATCACCGTCTAGTCCGGCAGGGGCATGTATAGGTTACGAGGGCGGGGGACCTCCTCGCATTGTCGTTCCTTAGCAACGACCATTGCACCTCGCGAGGTTGACCCCGTCCTAAGGCCTCGAGACGGAGTGTCTAAGTCCTTTGAGACATCGACTTGGACAGGGACTTGGCCTCTGTCCTCACCTTTTTCTTCTTTTGCTCCTTGGCAGAGGACTCACATTCCTCCGTTGACGCGAGGACCTTGTGATAGGGCGTTAGGGTGCCTTGGATGACACCGAGGGGTTGACCCCTGCAGAAGCTCCAGTGTGAGTTGGGGGCAGGCGATACTGAGTCTGTAAAGGTTATAGTAAGTGTGCGATACTTGACAAGTGACCTGTCAATCAAATGAAAATAAGGGAATTAGTATATACCCAAGTAATCTGGACTGATCGATTGAGAATTCGCCGAGCCACCTCCAAGGTGTTCTTGCTCAAGTTCTCATTAATGGAGATGGGCCTAATAGGGTCACCCTCAATAGGCGAACCATTAGCTTCCAAGCGTCCACAGCCGTCCACTCTTATGGCGAAAGCCTTGGGTCAGAGTGGGGGGCAGCTTCGCGCTACACCCATCGCTGCTAAGGGCTCCAAGACTTTGCCTGGTTTAGGAAAAACCATTTCTTCCGCCTGTTAGAGTTAGTACTGGGGTAATCATGGAGTATCCTCATCCTCCCATAATGAGATGTGAAGAAGTACTCGTATGTCAGCCCACGAGGGTTCTCCTAGATGTGGAAGAAGTGAAGAAAAGCATTGAGAAAATAAACTATGCCATGAAGTTGGTAGCACACGCGAAACGTGAAACATAGCCTCCATGAATTAAAAGGCGGCTGTGAAGGGCGATGGTGAGTCGCTTGCATAGCTCCACGATGTTTGCCTGGAGAGACCGATGAAGCCCCGCCTCGATCAGTGCTAGCCACATAGGCATCTACCCAATTTCATTGGTATCATCTGGCCTGCGATTAGGGTGGGGGAATTGCCGATTCTCTGAGTCACACAGGTGGCTCAGCATCACTGCCTCTTTAAAGTCATCAAAGGTGATATGATTTCTGGCAAAGACCTCGCGATCTTCACCTGACCTATGCGTAGGGTTCAACCCTATTACCTGATGTCGCACTCTCGTTCCTCTGAGAAGCCATCGCTTGAAGATCGGAGTAAACAGAGAAGATGTTCAGAAAATGCTCAGGAGAAGGGAGAGAACGGTCAGAGCTTCCACACAGGAGAGAGACTCAGAATTGAGGAAAAGCTCTCCAAATGAACCCTTTTATAGATGTTGGGATCTCACTGGAAGACAAAAGTCGTGGCCTCGGGAGTGCCCGCCATCATTTGCTCTGACACCCCCCCAAAAGTGAAACGATGCCTAATTTGAAGATTGATTGTAAGTAGGGTTAAAATGATCTGATAGCTAGGGGGTAGGGGAGAATTGACGCGGATTAACCCCCCATCCACTGTTGGATCAAGGCCAATCTAACGGTGCGCGGGCACTTGAAATGTGCTTCTGGTGAGGTAAGTTCCGTGAGCCATTGAGCAACACGTGTCAGTGACTTCCTCGACCACGCACATCACACATGCTCGAGTAGTGGGGCAATGCTAGGGACAGGATTTCGAGCTCCGGCCCGTAAGGCCCAGCGACCCAAGCAAGGCATAACGAGGTCCAATCCGATTATTCACGAGATATGTCTAGTCCTCCCAGAGAGGCCTACTTACGAGGCCAACGAGCGAAGGCCTGTTAGCAAGAGTTATAATTAGGAATTGCCTACAACAACAATATACACTTCCTAATACATCGAGGCATATGATACGAAAATATGCTGAATATTTCGTCATAATGATAATGTAATCTATCTCTAAGCCCTCTATAAATACATGCACTTTATATGTTTTAGGATTGATCAACAATTCATCACTTTTTTCCATATTCACGGCTCACATTGATTTGAGCGTCGGAGAGGGAAATTGGGCACCACTCCCGACCTCCCATTGTGTAAGTATTTGAGGATAAACATGGGTTGTGGATCTAGTTTCTTCATCGACGAAACGCACGTAAATCACTCATGATTTAGACCCGAATTTTGCCGTTAGTTTTCCCTTCGGAAAAATCTAATGCGGTCATTTATCTAAATAAAATATTATTTTCAAAAATAAAAAGGAAAAAGGGGATACGGAGGGGAGGGGCCTTCGCTAGCAACCATCCCTCCTCTTAAAAAGTTGTTACAATCCCAACAGCCACTGATAGGGGTGTGTACGAGTACCAGATATACTCGGAACCGGTAGAAACCTACCCAGTAAGATAGGTTCTGGGTATGTAAAATTAAAATTAGAGGAGGGTTTGGGTAACAATTTCAAGAACCGGTGAAAACAAGTTCTAGTTCCAGTTCCGTAGCATAGGATACCTAAAACCCAAATCGAAGCCGGCATCTGGAACCTGTTCTTTCTTTAGTATTATTTGTACATATATATATATATATATATTTCGGTGATAGTATTATTTGTATATTTTATTATGTTATTTTATTATTTTTATAGGTTAATAATAAAAAAAGAACAATTTTTTGATATTTTAACAATTTTAAAAACGAATTTTTTTCTTAATATAAAAATGCATAAAATTTTGATTTGATAACAATTCTAGCACAACATTAAATTTTCTGTTAATTTGGACAAAATTGAAGCCACATAAGTCATCGACGACCCTAATCAGGAGAAGGCGTCGGCTACCCCAATCGGAGGTGGTAATCGGAATTGAGGCCTCCACCCTCAAGAATCGGGAGAACCTTCAAATTGAGGAGTCTCCCAATTCCGATGGGTGGAGCCACGTGACCCTAGTCATTACCCTCCTGATTGGGGTCATCGGTGCCCTCCCCCTGATTAGGGTCGTTGGTGCCCTCTGTGGCCTCGATTTTGTCTAAGTTAATGAAAAATTTGAGGTCGTGTTAGAATTGTTATTAAATCGAAAGTTTGTGCATTTTTAAATTAAGAAAATATGTTTGTGCTAGAAATGTTAAAATGTGAAAATTTTATTTTTTTTATAAACCCTTTTTTATATAGTAAATCTGTAAAAGAAAAAATATATAAAAAATAAACCATAAACCTCCAGCGTTTGGTCACTCCATCATCACTCCTTCCACTGCTTGTAGGGCTGGCAATATTTGATACGACACGATTACACGACACGGAGTTAAACGGATTTGGGTTGGGTATTTTTGATAATCGGGTTAAACGGGTCCAACCCGTTTAGACACGATTAATAAGCGTGTCTTACCGAGTTGAATTCGTGTAACCCGATTATACACGATTAAACACATTTAAATAAACGTGTTTAATCGTGTAACCCGTTTAGACACGTTTATGTATATGAATTGACCAAAATATCCTTTATGTAACCCTAACATCCGATTCCCAATTCGCAAACCTAATTTCATTTCCTTCGAACCTTCGTTGCGTCCAGATCCTCCAGAGTCCAGACCCTAATTTCATTCGACCTCGACCCCGACGGTCCCGACCCCAACCCTCTGGCCTCTTCCCTTCCGCCATCCGCGCGACCTCGACCCCGACCCCGACCCTGACCCTCTGGCCTCTTCCCTTCTGCGCGACTTCGACCCAGACCCTCTGGCCTCTTCCCTTCCTTTCATCGTTCCTCCCGTGGTTTTCATCTTCCTTCTCCACTGCTCTGCCCTGCTCTGCTTTTCCTCCGTCTGGAGATTCCGGCTCCAGTGACCCCCTTTGCAGCTCTACTTCAAGCTCAAGGTACTCTTTTCCACCTCTCTCTCTCTCTCTCCCTCTCTTCCACTTAGAAGAACAGGGACATCGTCTGGTTAAGCTCGGTCTCAACGAACAATGGGAAGGGTTCCCCTTCTCAATCTTATTTTCAAATAGTAGTCTTACTCCATTGCACCGTGGGAGAGCCCGAACCAGAAGAACTTGACAGATTGATTGTAGAGGATACAACAATGCATGAGACTAAATATCTATAATTTCATGGGACCATTGAAAGAGAACGATAAAGTACGAAGGAATTTTGACTACACACAAGTACATGCCTCTGATTGTATCGATCTTATTGATCCTTTCTTGCAGCGTATTCATCGCAAGTAGGGGTTATCCAGGCTTTTCTTAAAGAATTTTGTAGAGAATTTTGTAGAGTGCCCTCTGTAGAGAATTTTGTATCTGCAATTTGTGGAAGTTTAATGATCCCCTGAAACCCCATTGGCCCATTAGCTTCATTTGTTTTCTCCTATTCCTGTTCTATTTGTTATCGTCTATTGGCTCAAGATATTTGGGATTCCTTTGTTGAAAGCATCCTCTAGCTTCTTTAACATAACCATTTTTTAACATGTCAGAAGCTGGTTCTTGAGGCCTATACTAGATCTCGAAAGTTTGAATGGTCGTCTTGATACTGTGTCCTTTAGCTTGAATGTATCTGTGCATAATTAATCTGTTGGAGTGGGGCCTCTAGTTGTTTTGATCATTTGCTTTGCTTTGTTATGTTTTTTATTTGTTTTTTTTCCCTTGGTTCTGTTTGACTTCCTTTGAGAGTGCTTTTGTATTTCTTCTCGCTAGTATTTAATCTTTGGGTGCCAGATTCAAACTGTCCTGTTTTCTGCAGAAGCATTTATTTTGTATATGTTTGCCTCCTATTATTCTGTTCAGCATTTTGAGATTTTGCTTATTAGTTCTCTTTAACTGGGAAATTTCTATTGCCCTTTGAATTCTACATCTCCACTTTATGCTTTTGATTCAATTTATGTCTGTTTATCATGCTGACATGCTTTGAGTTCATATTTGCAGGCAATAGGTTCCAAGGGAATACCTTCACACCAACATCCTTTATGAGAAAAGATGTAGTCTCCTTGTTTTTGGGTTTGGTTAGTGGAATTATGCTGAGCAATGCAAGATGACAAGAGCTTCTATTGTCAGCTGATCTAATGAAAGATTTCCATTTTCAATGCTGACATAATGTTTGATGTGTTTTTCAGTGGTATATTTGAAGTTGTTGCCTACTAGTGGCAGATTGGGAGTTTCTTAGGTTTTATTATGTATGGATAATTATGAACATGGAGTAGAATAGTTTTCAGAGATTGGAGGATTTTCAGAATTTCCAAGAGAAATGTTTTGGATATTACTGTGAAATGCTATGTGCCTTTTTCATTACTTTGTGGAGCTTCAATTTTGTATGATTAGCTTAGTATGGAAATGATTTTGTTCTACTCACTTTCCAATTTTTTGGGTGTATCGTTGTTTCAATAAACGGGTTATAAATGGATAAACGGGTTATTGTTCTCATTCCTTTTCTTCTCGGGTTAACGTGTCCTGTGTTCGGGTAACCGGGTTAAATGGATAAACGGGTCGTGTTAACGTGTCCGGGTAACAGGATTGAACGGATAAACGGGTCGTGTTAACGTGTCCAGGTACCGGTTATAATCGTGTCGTGTATACGTGTACCTGTTATGACACAATTTAATAAACGGGTATAAACGTGTCGTGTACAGGTTGACACTGATATAACCGTGTCATGTTCGTGTATGCGAAACCTGACCCGTTTAATAATCGTGTCGTGTACGGGTTATAACTTTAATGACACGAACCCGTTTAGACACGACACGACACGAATTGCCACCCCTAACTACTTGCTCCGCCTCGATCTTCCGCAAGCCCTCCATCCATAGTTGCCCCTTCCTCTCCCTTCCCTTCCACCTCCCGATTCTGTCCTTTCAAGGCTCCTCCCACTCTTTCATTTCAGTGGCTCTGCTCCAGCCGATTCCGCCTCCCGATTTCGTCGTCTCCAGCTCTCTTTCATTAGCGTTCGCAATCAGCCGCGACCTGCTGCTGCTTCCCGTGCCCAGTTGCTTATATCATCTAGTCCAGCCGCTACCAGCTAATGTTACTCAGGGTTGGCATTTGCTGTTGCTGCCTCTTCTCGTGCCCTGCTCCATCACGAGCAATTGCTGCTGCCTCAAGCCCTTCCACAAGCCTCTATTGTTGTTGAAGTGCTGACCTCAAGGCTCAAGCTATTGCTGGTGCTGCCTACTGTCGCTGCCTTTCCACGATCGTTTGCCCTTCCGACTTCCTAATTTTTTGCAATATTGAGTTATTGTTGCTGCACTATTACTCTTATTGTATAAGATTTTCAGTTTTGTGGATGGATTTTCGATTTCAATGGATGTGGATTAGTTATAGTTATTGTGTTTGTTTGAAGAGGGAATTAGAGGTTCCAGCGTGATACTCCAAACTTGTGGTAAAATACACGTTCCACGTAGGTTTTGGATCCAGGTATTAACATGGTAGATTCTGATTTCCTAAATTTTGGAACCGGTCCTCTGAAGGATAGGGTTCGGATATCATGAAAAAAAAAATAGAGGATCCAGATCTGCACATCCCTGGCCACCAACGACCTCATCAGGGAAGAAATGACTGCTGGCAAGACCCCCTTCTTCTTTAACCAGAAGACCTCATCCAAACTGCGGTGCTCCCGGTTAGAGGGGGACGGGTGACCTTCAATTAGGCCCCCTCGCTCTGCTTTCTGTTATGTTATGAGCGGATTTTTTAATAAAAATTGAATTTAACATCAATGTTTTTGAACGAAAAATTAACTGTAGGACCAAATATAAACTTACCAGAAAACAATGAGGACTAGGTTCAATTAGAAAAAATTACGACGAAAATAAAAGGGTACTAAAAGGTAGAGAACTTAATCCACTTTTTTTTTTTAATATCTTTTCTTAATACTAAATTTTATTTGCCTTTGATATTAAATCCTGTAAATAAAAAATGTAAAAACTAAAAGGGGCTCGCAATGTGTAGTTGTACAATCTTCAATATCTTCTTGGAAGCATCAAAATTGAAGTCTACCAATGCAACAATATATTTTGCATCAAGGATGTTAAGTCAGGATCTCCCTTAGAATATTAGGCTGGGGGGTTTGGAAAAGACGGATCACGAATCATAAGATTCCACAAAAATAGAATATGAGATTTATCTTTACTTCTAATCAAGCAACCAAATTATTCTAAAAAGTATGTGAAAAATGCGTACTAGGGAACTATACCTCCTTTGTTTCTTAAAATAATCAATAAGGCATAGGTTCATTTGATTTCATTTCTTTCGATTGTTACAAAGATTTGTAATCAAGTGGATTAATGTGTCAATGATAATCAAGTATCTCGGAAGACATGGGAACTTGCAAAGATTGGTCTAAAAATATTGAGCTCCGATGAATTTATTTTCCCCCCATCTAAGTTCCGATGATTTTTATTTGTCTTGGGTTCTTTCACCATCTTGTAATCATTTGTGCCATTGAATTTCTTGCACTGTTGGAATGAAACACGAATCTATGTCTATATAAATTATTACAAGTTGAATTTTTGCATTTTCAATAAAATTGAAGTTCCTAAAACACGTACTATTACGGTTTTTGTCTTGATCTTGTGAAGATGATGAGGGCATATAATACATTAATAGTGTGATTTTTTTAAATTATATAGTATATATAGAGTTTCTTTTTCATAACCGAAAGACCTTTAAAGTTCCATGAGTAGTGTGACACGATAAAATGTTACCGTTTGTTGCTTTGTAATTTGTGAGAAGTTCAAAAGTCACTCAACGATCTACATGGCAACGTCCGAGACGTTGTTTCAGCCTTTTATGATTTATATAGATGCAAAAATTCAACTTGTAAGAAAATAAGTAAAATATTTAACCAAAATATGATTTATAAGAGATAAATTTTAATTAAATATGTTTTAACAAAATAAAAATTTGATCAACTAATTTTTTAAGGGACGAAGCTCTACTAAGGTGGTCATAGGCGAAGTTTTTAAGTGGCCACATACAAACATTTGCTAAGATGGCAACCGTCATTTTATGTTACTTATTACAAAATTGGTCACGCTCTTTTGAATATGATTAACGATTTTAGCTAGCGTATGTGCGCGGGACTTTCGTCTAGTTTCAAGACAATGACAAAAACATGTTTGTTTAGGTCCTTAGGATTGATATAGAAATGATAACTACCATACATAATTTGGGAGATTCCAAAATCAAACATTTGATTTGGATATTATAAATTCAAGGCAATTTTTTGAATCCAGTAGCTGAATATTCAGCAGGGGCCCTGTACGAAACATTATTTTCAAGTATGAAAATATTTCGTACAAAACATCGGTCGACTGATTGTTGAGTACAAAACGTTATTCTTCTTGTACGTAATATTATTCTTCAAATACGAAAACATTTCGTACAGAGTGCAACGACTGAATATTCAATTGTCGTATCCAATAATTTCCGTATAAATTCGTTATGCATCCGGTCTGCGTCACCAAATGTAGCCTCATAATTTCTCTCTTGCAACAAGAGAGCCAACAAATTTCATAATACAAAGTATTGTTTGATGTAATTATAGAACTTCAACTATATTTGCACTTTCTCTCGCTAATTAAAAATAGAAAAACTTCATGAAAATTTCAAACATTTGAGATTTCCAATTAGTAATCTAGGGATCTTGAGGCTCCTGATAGACAATTCCAAGTAGGATACTTGTTAAGATTTTGAGGCTCCTTGAACTTAAAACCTATACATTATTCCCTTAAAAGGTAAGTTCTTTCTAAATCGATTAGCATTGCAAGAATAATTTTGATTTCCTAAGATGAAGGTTCCTAATTTTCCACCCGTATCCATTTCGGTGCCACGCTGAACCAAAATCCTGAAAAGAATCGCAACAAGCCAATAATGCTGCCAAAAATATCAACCACAAAATGGATTTCAAAAATTTATGAGACAGAGAACAATGAATCAGTTACAATGCAGAGGCTCAAGCTCTGTGAAGTTTAGACGGAAAAAAACAAAAGGAATCGAGCAATATGACAATACCGAACTAGTGACTAGCATACACTGAACTACATGTTCACAATTTTCATCTGACTTGTAAGTTTTCAACCACGCTCACTTAAAAAGAAAATCACACCAACTAAACCTAATCAAATAAGGATTTACAATTTTCCAGAAAACATAGGTATTCACAAGGGGGGGAGGGGAACAGAAACTGGGAAATCAAATCAAATGAAAGAATTTTGGGAGATCCTATCGCCTTTTTCTCTTCATCCGTTGATGGATTTGCCATGACCAAACCGCCAAGAAAACTAGGAGGCCTACTCCTACAACTGACCAGAAACTCACCAACCACAAAGGCATTGGTTTCGGATATAAACCTGCAGAGTTGATGAGAAGAAACACATAAAAAGCATGCACAAGTAGTCAATAGTTGTATGAATAGCCTAGAATTTTGTAAGCAATACTGTAATTGTAATGCATGCGACATGAGATCACCAAAAGATTTACAGGAAACGAAATATGGCCACCATAGCACATGACTAGAGACCATTATTTGACCTGAGTGATTCATTTTGACCAGATTGTAATTTGGAGAAAACCATCTAAAGCTCCTTTCTATTAGTGCGAATATAGAGAGATTACCATGGCCAAATTTGATGCAAATGAGAAGCTCGACTATGCAAATGGCAAGGGAGAGCCAAACAAAAGCACCCACCTTCTTCACTGTTTTCCTGAAAGATCGAGATAGGGACTTTGAGCAAGAATAACACATAACAGCCACAAATGGACATATTCAGCTTAAAAGACAAAAAAGAATGAATAAAACGGCACTATCCTATTGGTTCTCTGTGCAGGTTCAGTTCGCAGGAAAAATTGAACAGTTTCTGCTCAAGGTCGAAATAGGCTGGTATTTTCTTTGATGAGAGGTGTCAGTTAAGAACAATGGTTTTATCCAAAAGCAATTCCCCCGTGAGTAATAATTGGCTTCCAGAGCAGAGGTCTCAATCCATATGTAGCTCTATTATACTGAGTGAGTGGGTGAGAGAGGAACCTGTCTTGGAGATAGGAATTATATTCACGTATTGTCGGGATAGCAATGAGCCACCAGAGTATCAGCCTATATATAATCACGGGATTACGGGGAGGTATCCAAAGGCAAAACTTGAGAAAGAATGTGTTAAGCTCGACGGTCAAGAAGACAATGCAGAGAGTGAGAATTTGAATAAAACGCCAGGGGCCTTGCAGAGGGTGCCACTCGTCTTTGTCCCATTGCGCTGGTGTAAACTGCCCCAATGTCCGTTTCACCTGTAAGGGGAGAATTTCATTTTGTTTCATTCCAGGAATCATGTAAAAATTAACTCATCAAATTACGGCCAAGAAAATAATTATATAGAACTTAATACGCTTGTCAAGTCATATCTACAGGTGAGCTCAAATATCAGGATTTCGGGTGCGCTTGTAATGAACAAGTAACCAGTTCTGCTATATGTCTTATCCTTCAGAACCAAACAAAGGCCATATAAGATGATGCAATTTCTACTTGGGGGCATGTCATCCTCTTTAAATCTGTTCCACCTTACAAATATTGTACATTTAAGTACATGAAAAATTCAAATCTACACGCTGTCCGAAAAGAGCTTAAGGGACTAAACTAATTGTATCATAGGGATCACACTGTTAATATATGCGGGACCTTCCTCTTCAGCAGAAAGAAGGTTAGATCTGTGCATTGCTGTTCTACTCGACTATGTGTGAGACTTCCAACCAAGTGAACTCTCCCAAAGTCACACCTACTGAACTAGGAATTACTCATAGAAAACTCTTTTCAAGAATCATTGTCTATTTTATTCTACCAGACATTTGGCATGTTACAAAATGAGGTCAGGGTCAAACCTTGCCGATGACATTTGGTTGTCGGCTTATACCGACCCATTCATATGTTCTTCCATCAAAGTATCTGACCGTATGCATTCCAGCCCATATGCCTGCCGAATTGAAGCACTGTTCACATTAATCTCGAAAAATATTATAATAAATAAAAAGATCCCACATTGACATTAAGACGATAATCCAAAAAGTGAACTGGCATGAACTTTGATAAAATAAACTTATAAAGCTAAATAAAGGGCATAATCTTACCGAACCAGTTGCAGATCAAAATGTCAAGAACAATGCTATCCCACCAGCACTCGTTGAAATTCGGTAACATGTGACAAAAAGTAAGCTAGAAATGGCAATACAAAGTACTTGATTAAACAAATATGCCAATGCATAATATTAAAGAAAAAAAATGTATATAAAAAAAAACAAAAAACAAAAGAAGAATCCATGAACAACCAGAAACACTAACCTCCATCATCTCAAATCCAATAGAAAGCACCCACAGCAATGGCTGATTGCGAATCAATATTGCCTTACCCCACCATCCAAGAATATGAGCTAGCACAAACTCATCGAAAAGTGTTTCCTGGAATGAAGACATATTAAGAAGAGAACTATGAGAAAAATCCGCCGTATATGAGAATTATGAAAGGAAGAATGGAAAATGATGTTTAAGAAGAATTCGTACATAAACATTCTTAAACCTGCTTGCAGGATTATCAGGAAGATAAATACGGCAATCAGCACCATAAGATCTTTCTGGAAGTTCTGAAAAAGTTCACAATAATGTCAGCTTCCACTGTTAAACAACAAATGTTAGACTGTAAGACTGAAAACATTTCTGCGGAAAACATTAAATGACATGTTAGATCAATTACCAACACCGAGATCAGGATGGAGAAACTTCATGAATTGCCTGGCATCATCACGCTTCTGTAAAAGAAACCAAAATGATTTGATATAACAGTCTCGGCACAATAGCTTTTCTTCATAACCATATTGATGCTCGCAAAGGCAGCAAGAGGAAGCAGAAGAAGACGAGAAGGGGAACAGAAGAGACCTGAAACAGCAAGAAGGTAAGAGCCACAAGGTAGATAACAGCCATTCCATGAACCAATCGCCAAATTGCAGGGTGTGGTCTGATCAGAATTCTGCATGAAAATGCACGTGATAGTAATGAGTTAAAGCACAAAAATTAAGGATCATCACTGTACAAAAGTAAGAGAAGCTCAAAGTATGCGCAGTTCTGTTACAATAGAAACATAACTTCTTTTCCTTGGTTAGTAATTAACGCCTGCCCCTCTCAATAACATTTCTTTTTTTGGAATATCTCCAGAAACTGCAGAAGTATATTTAGGAGCTAAAAGGAAGGTGAAAAGGAAAAAAGAAATGGCCTTTTGAAAAAACTACATTCCTACCAGTGAAATAAAACTATTGCACTATTCCAAAAAATTATTAAATTTAACGAAAAAAGTTGAAATATCAAAATATATGATCAAACTGAAGACATACGTTGAAGGTGCTTGCAACAAGCAGTAAGCAAGAAAAACTGCAATCATTGCCCACACACCCCTGAAAGAAAAGAACAGGAGTCAGCTTCTTCTATAAGCAAAGAAGAGAAGAATATAGAGAAAAACTCAATATAGTGAAACCCAAATAGAAACCTCTTTACAGAAATAACAATGTCTCCAGGGGAACTGCCTTCGGGATCAAGAGCTCCACTAGCCCATCTGAAAAAGGAGACGGGAAAAATTGAGGACATACTTCATATCAGATAGTTCTAAAGTTTATGACAAGCATGTCTTTTTTTTTGTTTTTTGAAAAGTACAGCTTATCCACAGATTAGACAGGATCTCACATCAGAAAACATGCTCCGACAAGTAAGAGCGTAATTGTGCGAGGCCTGTATGCCCATGCAGTCCACGGATCTAAATCACCATGAGGATACGCCAGACTGCCTTCACCGTTTGCATGAACATGATGATCCCTTCTCCTCTGCCTCCCATGATTGTTAGGCTCCATGATTTAATAGCTCAACTTCCTTGGAATCTGCAAAATGGAGAAACCACAATAAGAAAGATATGGTGTCAATTTCACTACTTATCATTAAAAGAGAAAAAAGTTACAGAAATGGCACCAGAGTACAGTAACTAGTCCATGTGCAGAACGATGATAGTTTAAAAGTTCATGAAGAATGCTATTTTAACTAGTAAATACATATCCTTCTAAGAAACCTACATCGTTAGCAAGGGATGCAAAGACGACTGAACCAAGAGCAAACTATATTTTATCACTACCTAACAGTGATCATGGAATTGCATAATTTCATGGGCTTACTCTCTAAGAAATTTGCAGACTCAAAACAATTTTGTGATTTTGAGAAAACCAAAGAAGAGACAGGACCAGAGTCGACCACGCACCGAATATGTGTATCAGTTCCATAACCAAGAGCATGGGCATAATTTTTTATGAGTATTGACTTTACAGTTAACTTTAATCGATGCTGTGATAAATGAATAGTAGTATAAGACAACTACCAAGATTTGTAAAATCTAAACACTTTTATGCCCAACAAAGGCAAATAAAATAACACAAAAGAGATTGTTTATGATGTTCCAAATGATTATGAATCTCCGCTAAAGTGTCTTTATGATTAAAAAAACAAAATAAATATAAAGGGCACAAACTTTTCGCTGTATTTCTCTTCCTTCTCAACATTAGTAGATGATTCTAGCTTATAGAAAACGCAGAACATATTCCGTTGCACAAAATATGATCAAAGTAGCTAAACGTACAAGGATGCAGAATCGAATTATGAAACAAGAAAATCTATGTAACACTTGACAGTGCCCGAAGAACCTCTGCCTTCTACAAGAAAAGACACCAAAATCTAACGGAAATGAACTTCACATGCACAGCTATCGACATCATATTCACCGGGAAGAAGAGAGATACATGAAACTAGTGACAAATAACAATATATAAACAAAAAGGTATTAATCCCCCCACAATTTCCACTTAGCAGAGGCCACGGAGGACACTGAAGTTGCCTATTATTTATGCAATTACGCCCCTATAGCCCCAGCGCATTAATTCTCAGTCCTCTTTGCATTATATAAAGGGCAGAAGCAGTCTTACTCTTGACTCCAGCAGTCTTCAACTCAAACCAATCATTAAATTAATCGACAAAAAACTGTTGATTGACAAGGGGGAATAGGAAGAGAACAGTGCCCCGCAACATGGAAATGGGAAACTTCATGTTTCAAGGGAAAAGCTACGATTTTAATCAAATTTCTGCGGTAAAGAAGATCAGCAGAAGCTAACCGAAGAAGAAAGAGGAAGAGTATCATACATGTCGCTATCTCATTCTGTGCAGTTTGCTGAACATAAATGATTCGATACATACAGAGAGGAGGCAGAAGAAGAAGAAGAAGAAGAGGGGAAAAGAGGGAATTTTTTGCTTACATTTTTCGGGGGAGGGGAGAGAGAAAGGGTGACCCAAAACGGAAAGGAGGGGTTGGGTGGAAGCTGAGGGAGGAGCCCTCGCCGTACGATTTGGGGGTGGGAGACGAGGAGATCTAAGCCGTCAGATGGATCCAATCGAGCTCCAACCCCGACCCAAAATCAATCGCACAAAGCAGGACAGGAGAGATACGAGGCGAGTGTGAGTGCGTTTAATAATGGCGGTGGCGGTGGTGTTAGAAGTTGTTTGTTCTTGGAGAACTAATAAAAGGGTCAGTCAGTCAGACAGTCATGGATTCGATCATCAATTCATCAATCAAGAAAAGGGCAAGGGGTTGCTTTTTCCCCTTTAAATCATCCCACTTCGAAGTTGCTGCTGCTTGCTGTTGCTGCTGCTGCTGCTGATGATGATTATAATCATCCCACTATTATCACAGCCCCCTCTCTCTCTATCTTCTCTCTCTCTCTGGGTCTGCAAGAACGGCTAAAAGGCGATGGTGGGTGATGATAAGAGGGGGGGGATGTCTGTGTCGGAGACTGGAGAATCTTCTTCGCCTCTCTGATCTCTCCTCTCTCGCTTACTTTATCTAATCTATATGGTCTTCAATTGTGTGCATATATATATATATAGCTTTGTCACCTCACCCCCCTTCTCTTCTCTCGTCTTCTGCAGTTTTCCCCTTTGTACTCAGAGAGAGAGAGAGAGAGAGAAGCAGGGGACAGAGAGAGAGAGTACGACGGTCAAAGGCAGATTTCTGAATGCCTTTAATTGAAAATTCATTTTTCACTTTTTTTTTCTTTTGTGTGTTAGAAATTTGGGTTTTTTAAGATTCGCTGGTTCGCTCGTGTCGACAACAATGGCAGATCGAGGAAGGGGGCTTGGGAGATGGATAGAGCGGTCTCTCTCTCTCTCTCTCACAGAGTATATGTGTGTTGAGTTTCGTACCGGAAATGACCTTCTGTTCCCTATTCCAGAGCCTCCATCCCTTCTTTCACTTTAATATCCAAAAACAAAATAAATCTCGAATAATTCAATTCGGCTCGAATTAAATCAATAATAAATAAAATTTTTGTATTCGTAAATTTTTTTCATTTACAAAACTCGTACTTCATATTTAATGAGTGTTAAATTGATTGAATCAACTCATATTATTATTGATTGTTTTTTTAATTATTTTTCTATTTTAATAAACAACCGTTAGTATTCAGATTGCTCAACTAATTCTCACAACTCTCCTCTAGCCAATAAATAAATAAATAAAATCCCACAACTCTCTTGAACATATTGCAAACTCACATAATAGTCTAAATAGGATAATAAGAAATATTATCCTACATGACTTTTAGAATAATTAAATTTACGTATTTATTGAAAAGAAAATCAAACATTTTAATGATTAGACCAACTCCATCGAGTTTTTTCCTCCCTTTTTATTATATTCCCTCTCTTCAACCTGATAATTAATGAATGAATTATTCCATTTTGCCACTCTCCAGTATTCGCTTTATGTTGTTCCGTAGTTGGATTGATTTCGATAATGACCCCTCTTTGGCTGCTTGGTTTTGACTTGTTCCCCATGGGCCACAAGATGGCTCCGTGTAGAAATAGATAAGTGTGGTGCAACGATAACTTTAATTATTATGAATTGAGAAAAGTATAAAAACATCATTCTAATTTGAGTTTGGAACAAATTGAATCACGTGATTTTCGAGAGATAACTAATACCTTATGGTTCCGTTAATTTTTTTCATCACTTTTGGTAATCAAACTTCTCTTTTTGCCATTATTACCCTCAAACTTTCAACTTTTTTTCAAGTTAATCCTAAAATTTGGAAAAGAAAGGGGGAGGAGCTGAGATCGCCGATTGGCGACCCCGACCCCATCACCGAGGTCATTTGCACCCATAGAGGATACCAACAACTATGGAGGTGGGATCGGGGTTGCGGATTGGCGTCCCCCGCCCTCGAATCTATTGGGATCTCGAGTTTGAGATTTCGGTCGATTTTGGAGCTGGGGTCCCCAACCGTCGACCCCGACCCCACCCTCAAGGTCTACGTCGTCCTCTGTGGGTGTTGGCAACCTCGGTGGTGGGGTTAGGGTCGCCAACCGATGGCCCAAGCCCCTTCCTTTTTTTTTTGAATTTTTTCAAATTGCAAAAAGTTGAAGTTTGAGAGTAACAATGGAAAAAATAAAAGTTTGAGGGACCAAAAGTGAAGAAAAATCTAATGTTGAGGTCCATTATGTCTCACGAAGTAAATCACATGGTATTAGTTGTCTCACAAAAAATCACAAGGTTCAATTTGTCCCAAGCTCAAATCACAATGGAGGTTTTTGTACTTTTCTTTTATCAATTTACGATTGAACTTCATGCCACGTGAAATTACTAAAATTATTAACTTCAATATACGCATCTAAATTATTAAGATATTCTTTAAGCCTAGCCAAAGTTAAAATTATGAATTTACCTATTTGATCTCATTACATAATTACAATAAAGTAACTTTTTATGTATCTTTAGTAAGAACTTTTGTGCACATTTTTTTTATTATCTAAAATGTCGTTTTTGAAAAGAAAAATGCTTTTAGAGAGGATAACAATATAGTGTCATTTTGAGAATAAATACACGTGAGTATTAAAATGATACTCACTTCACTCTTACAGGATATGATGTGTTTTAGTTAATTGTGTGGATAACTTAAAACATTTAATACTGAGATTCTTTTGGAGAATATTGAAAACAATTATCATACACTTTTTTATTTGGAACCAATAAGGTATGGATTCGATTCGCTAATGGGATTTTTAATTTCTTTTTTTTTAAAATTTTTTTATTTTACAATATCAAGTTTAGGGGCTTTTTTATAATCGATAAAAAGAAGAGACAAAAAAAGAAGAAGCTTGTGGGCAAAATCATAAAAATTAGAAAGAGAAAGGCAACATGAAAAAAAAAAAAGAAAAGAAAGAAAGGAGAGCAAGTCATGATGTGCTCGCCATAGATAGATCTATATTACATTGTCACTATAAAACATAAAATGTAAAATAATATAAAAAGGCGAAAATTTTTGTAGTTTGATAAGTATCCACTACGTGTGGGATTGTTAGAAAAATTTTGAAAAAAAAAAGTGATATAGAGAGAAAGGGGTGAGAGTTGAGAGAAAACGAAAAAATTTTGGAAAAAAAAGTGACGTAGCAAGAAAGATATTAGAGTGGAGAGAGAAGAGAAGAGAGGAAAGATGAGAGAGATAAGGGAGGAAAAAAAGAGAGTTGTGAACGGGTATTTTATAAGTTATTTTACTATATTAACCTTAAATGAATGACTCTTATTAATTTAAATATATCAAATATGGATAAAATGAGAAAGTAAAAGTTAGACAAAACTTTCGTTCTCCTTTTTTAGTATTAGAGATGTCCACAATGAATAAGAATTTTGATAGTTTGGTAGCTCACAAGGCCCATAACCTTGAGGTTATGGGTTCAAATCCCGTCTCCACAACATTTTTGTGGCAAATGGAATGTTGACATGGTATTAAAAAATTAAAAAATAATATGAACAGTATAAAAGTTCCAAAAGAATTTAAAAAATTCAGAAAAATTATAAAAAAAACTAATAAATTTTTTATAAAATTTCAAAAAAAGCAGATAAAAGTAAAAATAAGATATGAAAAATAAAAAAAGATCTGAAAAACTAAGGAAAAATAAAAAGCGTAAAAATCGCAGAAGAATAAAAAAATTTAAAAATGTGAAAAATACAAAAAAATAAAATTTAGAAAATAATAAATTAACATAAATTAAGGGAAAATAATAGAAAAAGAAAAAATTTTAAAAAATTAAAAAATTCAAATAAAAATAAAAATAAACATTAGAAAATTTTAAAAAATGAGAAATTGAAGGAAAAAAGAGGGAAAATAATTAAATAAAATAAAATAATTAAATATAGAGTAAGTAACTCGCAAAGAGGGATATATATTGACTAGGTAATTATCCTAACAAGATTTTCAAAGATTAATTAAATGTATAAGCTAATTTTGCTTTAAGTTTTTATAAAAGCTTCTGAACTTTAACTTATTATACCTACATTTAATTAAATAGACCTCCCTAAGTTCAACATGTCCCCTTCACTATATAGTATACACCATGTGATTATCATTTCACTTTGATTACCCCTTATTCACCTCTTCGGTTGAGTCTTCTTAGCTCATTTCTTTAGCTAGGCGTCAAATGACACTTGTTCGTACTCCATCAACTCCGACAAGCATATAACAACTTGGCTAACCTCATTTCCAAAACTCTCAACTTCTAATGAAACTTGTTGGAATTCATTGAGGCTGGTGGAATGAATGTGGCTTGCCTAACAGTTGATTTCCCAATCAATCGATGGGTAAGCTAGTTATCGCCTACGGGAGAAACAATTGCTGGGAATAACTACGCTGGCTCTAAAGGCCTCAACGAAGTCTGGCAGCTTTCACTAGCAATTGGACGTTTTAGAGGCAAGGTTAGCTTAGACGAGGATTTTTGGACTTAATGGTGACTCAACAAGTTCAAAGCTTAAAGATGAGCTATGATGGACGTGAATTAAGACGCAAATAAAGGACAATCAAAGTAGAACGTGAGTGGTGTGGTAGATAGTTAAGGAGGCATGTTGGTGTTGGAGGATCAAGAGCTCCCATGAAATTTCAAAATCGATTAAATGTAGGAATAAAAAGTTATAGTTAAAAAACTTTTCCAATATTTTAACTTAAAAATTAATATGTAAATCTAATTAATCTTTAAAAACTCATGAAGTAAATTATCCAATCAATAAACATCCTCTTGGTGTGTCAGGTTGCTTATTCTATATTTAGTCTTTTTTTTCTTGAATTGCAATTTATTTTTATCGAATTTTTCTTTTTCTTTTTTTAATTTTTTTCAATTTTATAATTTTTAAAAACTTTCTAAAATCTGGATATACTAAAATATTTTAAACTAAATACGAATAATCTAGACATATTTCTAATATTCGTTGAATATAATAACAATATATGCCAAATGTATGAACCTCAGTCAAGATACATTGAATTCTCGTCAAATGGAGTAACTCAAGGGACGCTGTAACAAGGAGCTAAGGGTTATGGAATGGGTTAATTCAAGCCACTAATGACATTTAACTAAGAGAGGATTTTCAAAGTGAATGCTCACATTCAGCGCCTTAACTTTTATATATTATAGATAGATAGATTAGTCATCATTATTGTACAAAATTAATTAATAATTAAATTCCTTTCTTAAAAAATGAAAATTTTACTCGATAATATAAAGAGAATCTCGAGATATATTTTTTATACATAATTTAATTATTTACGTACTAAAAATCCTATAATTATATTTATCATTCACAAGTCAAATAGAATAAAAATAAGTCTGTCGGCCATCTTTTATAGCCTAGAAAATTGTCACCTTCCTGCCCCCAATCTAACCGGCTCATTTCTCCCAATGTATTAAATATTTCGTTATATATTAAGGTCATTCGTTTAATTCTTCTCTACTGCGATATGTTTTATTTATATACATATATTCTCTTGTCTGTCTTTCTCTAGGAATTATATACAATACTCAAAATATATAATACTCTTACGTTATTATACTTTCAATATTTCTTAGACAAATTATTTTTTTACACCAAATATAAATCAAAATAAAAATAATAAATCATATATTCATATTTCGTCAAGCAATAATTGACATATTTTTGACATTTCCAACTAATTAATATCATTGCCTCTAGGCTCTATAATATACCTTTCTCTGACTCTTACCAAATTAAAGATGTTCGAACAACTTAGAAAAGGCACATAAAATGATTATTGGATGACCATTGAGTTAAATTGAAGAATATCTAAGATGGATTGATAAAATGCCATTTCTTGCTTTCATGGATAAATGGTCGTAGGAGACTCAATGTTAAGTGTGTACATATTAATATTTTAAAATTTTTAAATATATTATTTGTTTATATATCTGCAATAAATAGTCCTGTTTTACGATTCGAATTTGTTTCATTCATCCATAATTGCATAAAACCTACCAACAGGTGCATATATTCTTGGATTTCATCGAATCTCCACGAATCAAGTAAATTTTTTTTTAATCTCTAATTATTGGTCAAATGGCTTGTTTGAACTCTATAGCGAAGCACGGGGATTAGGCCTACCATGCTATCATAACGTCTATCTTATCATGCTTTACATCATTGTACCCGTTCCTATCAGATATAATATTTTATGCTACCATTAGATATCATACCGGAAGAAATCTTATGCATAAAAGAAGTTGAGAAAGAATTTAAAATCTAATGTACGATAAAGCAAACATGCGAGCTTATCGCGATTAAGTTATTTGAGAAAATCTTCTTAGATAGAAGTAATAAAATTTTTAATCACCTCCCCAATACGAAATAATAAATGACACAAACAATTATTATAGACAATAAGATGGAAACAGGGGCATGCTAAGTAAAATAACATATAAAGCTAGAGAAATTCTAACATGATCGTATGTCAGCTGACACACGGCCATCACAACCATTTATCCTCGGGATCCACGCGGGAACCATGCATGGTGGACCGTCGTGATCCTAGTGTCACCTGACACTAGGTCATGCTAGACTCTCCGATAAAGTTAATATACATGGACATGCTCTTTACTAATAATTAGGTAAAATAATAATTAACATTATTGAGATTGCATTAGTACGCACAAAGAAATCAATCCGTTAATCAATTATAATACATAAAAATAGAATTACGAGATGTGAGAGCTCATTTTGGAAAATCCTCCGCTCTCTAAATTCTATGAACTTTTCATTATTATAATTTTCAAGAAATTACATTATTTTGTCATTATACTGAAAAATGCATATAGATATTGAATTTTATTTTTAAAATTGAAAATCTTCTCGATTTATGAGTAAACATTGTAGGTTAAAAATAAGGTGTTTTCTCTATAAATTAAATACAAATTATAATTAATTAATTTTCATATTCACCTGCCCAAACGGGCGCCTCTCCACCCCATTTCGGTATTATTGAAATTTGAATGTAATTTGAAAATGTTCCAAATTCATTACATTAAATTAATTAGGGAAAATAAATTGCATTTATTCTTTCAGTTAGTAAAGCACCTTAAAATAAGAGATCATCAAAGCTATTTTCATATCCTTACCCATAACAAAGCACGAGACTACTTTCTGGTAAATATTCAAATTAACATATAGTAGAGTCAAAAAGTGTCCCTTGATTGCACTTTTTAGGATCAGCCAACTTACTTTGGCAATGCAATAAGCAAAAGGAATTAAATGCTTTTTTAATAATTTTTTAAGGACCACCGCTGTCATTTTATATGTGAAAGAAATAAATCGGAGAGAAGTGCGCAATGTCCAAGCATGGTCCATGCCTATCCGCATTCGAAGTTACTATAAGAACTCTGTGTATAATAGCTTAAATCGATTAAGCAGCGGAAACTGTCCTCTTACAAAGTTCGATGGACGTTGTTTCGCCCTGGATGATCTAACTGCATGAGTCCACACGATTATTTGAAATCCATACTTGATACTTAAAACAAAAACCCTAGATCTATTAATGGATTGAGATGAGACTGATGCTAACTTTTCACTTATAAGATGCAATGTAGATTGGCACTTGCCCTTAAAATTTTATTTCATAAAATCAGATAATATGGCCAGATGATGTAGTGTAACAGGAAACACGATGACCACTTAACAGAGTTTCCTTTTTCGATTGTCCATTCTGATGTTCAGAAATCCAGTGTGCTTCAACTAATATTGTTTGAACCAGTTCAGTCTAATAATAGATAAAATCCTCTTAATCGTAAATTTTCTCCATTTAAAAAATTAATATACAGGACTTTACTAAATAATTACATGTATCGAACCATCTGAATCAATTTTCACTTTGGTAGGACTGGGATATTGTGTATAGCTATTCTTTGTTAGCATACAAAGGTCTTGCGCCTGTTCTATCGAATCACGTGCCTAATTTCCAAGGAATCAATCAATCAATATGGTAGAGGAGCTCAAGTGACCAACGATGGTGTAGAGTTAGTCGGAGCGAATCTCACACACAGCGGCTGATGGAGGGCGCGATCACATTCACTTGTTTGCCGCATGGCTCCATTTTAGATATTTTAGGTATAACAAAAAGGGAAGCCTTTTGCAATTAATGCCTTCGAAGAACTCTCTCATTTTTTTTCCCTTCTTTTAGCGATGGAACGTCGAAAAGCATAATTGCCATCTGATTAAGAGCAATGAACGCGACACGGGTGGTATCAATCATTGGCACACCCTTACTGTTGAGAGTCAAAAGTTGATGCACAAAAATCGATAACGTGCACCTTTGTTCTAAAGTTAAATCAATCAATCATGTTAGGACCACAAATTTAACCCGATTCGTTAGGCTCGAATTACCTTCATAAACCCGAATTGATACTCTAAATTGTGTAATTAATTTTTTTTAGCATATTTCTCTACCTATATCTCTTAATATCTCTCACATTATTTTTAGAACATTCTTCTGATATATATATATATATATATTAATTTTATGAGAAATTTCATATATCTAACTACATATATGAAAAGTACATCTACTTGTTATTTGTTAATAAATATTCCGGACATATTACGATATTTCGATATACATATCTCGGGACTCTTATAAATACCTCTCCAGGTACCCTTAAACCTTAAGTTCAATTCTTCTATATTTCTTTGATACATTCTCATTTAAACATCGGAGAGGGAGATCGAGACTCCCTCTCGATCCTCCCCTTTTTGCAGGTCATTCGAGACTTGTGATCTGCACATGATTAAGGTCCGAAACCGATATCCTAACAAACCATAAAGAATCAAATGGTCTTTTCTTTTTTCAATTTTTTTTTTGCAACTACACTGCTTAATATCCATAAGTTTAATAAGTCCCGACTTGATTCGATCGGCCTATTGAAGGATAAACCTCTTCCAATAATCATAAATTTTCCTCTAATGAGAAAAATAATCATAAATTTTCGCCATTTACAAAATTGAAACCCGGAATTCTATTTAAGTAAAAGAGACATCAAATCACTTAAACCAGGTTATGTTGGTAATATGTGCCTTTAATTTGTATGGGACTTCATTCTCACAATTGCACTCCTAGAATTTATAAAATATCACAAAATGTGACAAATGGAGTTAAGCGCAGTACTGGCACATACTGAATTTTTATTGGTGGATTGCCCAATCTCATTATTTCTCTTTTTCCTAATTCTTACATACTAAGATTCATGAGTTTCCTTTATATATGATTGATTGAGAAAACAGAAGAAGATAACTATGCTGATCCCTTCCTTCTCTCAACACGCTATGGCCCCCGTGCAAAGTTTGACCAGTGCTTGAGGCCGAGAGTTCCGTAGCCGATACTCAATACATCGAACTTAAACTGGACTTTGCAAGATGAGAAGAATTTGGAAACATTAACATGGGGTGTAGGCTAGTTTCTATCGGGGTTCAATGCGCGGAACCCCGGCATAAATATCTCAACCGCTTATCTATATCTATCTATATATATATATATATGTTCCACAGGAAAATATAATATGGATGGCTTTTTTCTTTTTTTTTTCCTTCCCCCCAATGACTAGTGCTCGATTAAAGTTATCATATGGTCACGAGTCTTCCCTTCCATAAACAATCATTTTCTTGAAAAGGAGGAAAGCAAGAAACCTGCAAGGCAAGGCATTGCCGGTATTCGGAAAGCGGCTGAAGCACGTACACACATACACGAGAAAAAAGGTGGTCCATTTTATGCGCCCAAGAGTGGGAGGACTCCTCAAGATTGCGTGGAGACATCAGTCAAATGCCATTTGTTCACATCGATTTAGTTTACGATTCACCGAGGAAGCAGTTCGGTAATAAACCTCGCACTTTCAAACAAAAATTAGGAAGTTCTGGATTCAATTTATATATAATATAAGCGAGTGAAAAAAATTAAAGTCGATATGTATGATAAAAACGTAAATCCTCAGCCTCCTCATTCTTCAAATGCCTTAACATAATTTGAACAATATGATCATTTGATACCAAATAATATTTATAATAAAATTTTAATTTTAAACATAATTAATTATTTTCTTGAAAATGTATAAGAATTTCTAGAAAATTAAAAATTGTTTGTAATCATCACATTAATATTAAATTAGTTCATACCCACGCATTGTGCTGTAATATTTTATCAATATTTTGTATAACCGAATACAAATAATTAACACTTATGCCAATAATAAATACAAGTAGAAAAAATACATGATTATATATAAATACATACAAATAATATGGAAAAATATAAAAAAACTCGTTCAATATAGTTCAGATAAATTATAGTAGAAGTTCATTTAATTGAAAATGCAACTTAATATATCTACATATAGATATATTAATTAGCGCATAAAAAAATAAAAACCAAAATATTGTAAAAGAATTTAGAAAGCAAACGTATTTTCAAATTAAAACGTATTAGTAAAATTATTAAGTATACAACACAACAATAAGTAAATTAGGTTAATTTGTCCTAGAAATATGAATTTTGCCTATTTTCCCGAATCTTGCATGAAATATTTTTTATTATAAAAAAAATGCATCAACTTTCATCTTCATCCCAAATTTAGCATTTGTTAGTTTTTCAATTTATTTTTGCTGACATGGCGAATGGATTAATGACATGGCATACAAAATTAAAGGACTAATTAAAAAATAGGATAAAATGAAAAAAGAAAAAGAAAAGAAAAGTTAGAAAATTTAAGAAATTTTCAAAAACATCATTTGAAATAAAAATAAAAAATAAAATTTATTAAAAAAAAGTAAAGAATTTTAAAGAAACAAAAAAATTAGAAAAATTACAGAAAAATGAGAAAACTTTACAAAAGTTCAACTAGAATTTTCAAGTCATCTATTTAAAGCATATATTGGAATTTGAAATAATATCTTGTATCTCAAGGAGCCTTTATAAGTTATCGAACAACTTTTGATTTTTCAAGAAGACTCATAATTATATATAAATACATACAAATAATATGGACAAATATAAAAAACTTTGTTGAACATAGTTAAAATAAATTACAGTAAACTTTTATTTAATTGAAAATGCAACTTGATATATCTACATATAGATATATCAAGTTTTGACTTAATTAGCCCATAAAAAATAAAAACCAAAATATTGTAAATGAATTTAGAAAATAAACATATTTTCAAGTTGAAATGTATTAGTAAAATTATTAAGTAAACAAACACAATAATAAGTAAATTAGGTTAATTTTCCCAAGAAAATTGAATTTGGCCTATTTCCCAAATCTAGCATGAAATATTTTTTAATATAAAAATACATCAACTTTCATCTTCATCCCAAATCTAGTATCTGTTAGTTTTTCTGTTTATTTTTGCTGACGTGGCAAACAGATTAATGACATGGCACTGCAAAATTAAAGGACTAATTATGACACATAAAAAAAATTAAAAATAGAACAAAATGAAAAAAGAAAATCTTAGAAATTTTCAAAAATATCATTAAAATAAAAACCAAAAATAAAATTTACAAAAATTAAAAATTTTAAAAAATGAAAAAACTAGAAAAATTACAGAAAAATGAGAAAACTTTAGGAAAATTCAAAAAAGTTTCTGAACCAGCCAAGGTCCATGAATATCACCATTAAAAATCCATGCTCTAATCACGTGTATCTCAGCCGCCCATTTCTCATTCAAACAAATAATGAAGATGATGATGATGATGTTGATAGTAGTAATAATAATAGTAATAGTAATCCCCACACAGATTGAGAATCTGAAAATTAAACAGAAAATTTAGAGTTCTCTTTCAAGCCGATATCTAAATTATTTTCCTTTTAAAAATTCACCGACAAGTTTGATTCCTATTTTAATGAAACTGTAGATAAGAAATCTCAACACCAACCATATTGCTGGTTTACAATTTCTTTAGTTTTTGCAGCTGTTCTTAACAAGTGGATGTAAAGATTTTGGCTCAAGCTTTTCCAATAGACTACTGGTGGAACAGGAACTCATTAATGTAATTAGGTGATGCAGTGAAGAGGACAACTTTTTATTGAAGCGTTAGAGTTTCATCTGATGGGTACGTAGATAAGTGTCATGACGAGCAAGGTATCCCCATCTATTAATTTCCGACTCTAGTCCATCGTACAAGCAAGTCTACGACATCCGAATGAGCACAAAGCATACTGATATCCCCATTATTAAACTGATCCTCCGGGTTGACATGTCTGTTGGTTATGATATATGTCCGAATATATAGTGGCACGGATATTACGACCTTGCGCAAATTGCTGTCTAATGTTTTTTTTTTTTGAATTTAATATTTCTTTATAATTCAAATGTGGGCGCAGGGGAAGGTT
This sequence comes from Punica granatum, assembly GCF_007655135.1. Classification (NCBI taxonomy): domain Eukaryota; kingdom Viridiplantae; phylum Streptophyta; class Magnoliopsida; order Myrtales; family Lythraceae; genus Punica; species Punica granatum. The sequence continues at coordinate 28,696,040 of NC_045129.1, forward strand.
CCCTACATGAGTGGACGAAAATGAATGAACAAGAGCCAGGAAGAAAGAAAAAGTTGGAATGAATGTTTCGTTTGGAAGAATAAAAATAATAATTAGCATACAGCTCATCAGAGAATATTTCATTGAGTTGTTGCATCAAAATCCAGGCCCTCTCTATTGTGAAAGAGGGCTCCACGGAGGCCCGACGACATCATTCAATGTCATATATACATATACAGAAATGTACATGTGGACGCACACGTACGTACACATTGACCCATCTTCCACGTGATTGCTATCGTAATATAATGAATAACAGATAAGCTCTTCAACTACAAGAATGTGGTTTAACGATAAATTGAGATTAATGAGAGGATTTTAGCTATAGTGTAGGGGCTCAAAAACCCACCGGATATACCTTGTACTCAGAGTCACGCGGATATCTAAATGGAATTAATCTCAGCCAATAAACTGATGATATCCGTAATTTGAATAAAAAATAAATAGAAACATACAAAGCATATCAAGTTCTAGATGAGGAAAGTTTGCATCACCTGAATTCTGAGATCGACATGATTAATCCTGTCAATTTGATCCGAGGCCTTGCATGTGTATTTTATAGCTACAGCCCCCAGGCTCTTCTTAGTATGACATGGGGCCCGTAAAATTCTGCTTATATTTAATTTTCACGATTAAAAGTATGGGAATATCAATATATATATATAGATATATATATATATATCATTTGTGTGCAATCATATGGATGTGATTAACGCATAGTGGACAATATGTAGTCCTTTTATTAATAATCGTGTCCTTCCGTTAATTTCTCATTTTGTTGTTTTTTTCTCTGTTGACATTGCAAGATCAAACGCATAATAAGTAGTTTTCTGACGTTGGAAAATCAAATAAGAAAATTTTGAGTACACAAATGAATCAAAATATCTTAATTATCAACTTTATATTTTCAATATGTAACTTAATATCCAGAAATCCAATAGGTTTCAACTTAATTCGAGTTGAGTCGGCTTATTAAGGGGTAAGGTTTTTCCAATCATGAATTTTCTCCATTTACAAAACTCAAACCCGAAAACTTACTTAAAGATAACAAACACCCAACCTCTTGAATCAACTCATGTTGGTTCTTAGGACCCATCAATCATATGTCAAGTAGAAATTGAAAATTGTATAGAGAGAGGTTGGAGATTTATTAATGTAATGACCTCCCTTGAGATTTCAAGAAATAGTCCTCAATCCTATTTGTTGACAAAATATGTACTTAACTCTATTTTGACTTATTTGACCAAATCATTATTTTGGGGAAATAGCAGTTGGGGGCACAACTTTTGAATTTTTTCTCTTAAGAACATATGATTATTTTTTACTAAATAAGGCCACTATATTACACGTAAAATGTCAGTATAAGTCTTTTCTTATTTTTAAAACGTATTCTTTATTCCACTGAAAAATGCATTCTTTAATTTCAGAAATAAAAAATGAAAAAAAGATTGTCGAATAGATAGGAGAAAGGCATCCAGCAACGTTACTTATGCCTGTGGTAACCAACGGTGGGCCACGCTGTCCCATAATCCTGTGAGACGGTGAATATTGAGATTTGAAAATCCCATTAATCAATAATAAAATCCTGTGTGCATAAATGATTTATTTCTAGTGCTATTAATTTAAATTTTTGGTTGGGTGAGCCAACCGCTTATATGTCGTCTGAAAATTGAAGAATTTTCATATTTATAAGCATCCATGTTTCTGTAATTAAAGCCCATCCCTCCCAAGTTGAGTTTTCTTTTCTCTTTCTCTTTTTTATTTTCCCTTTTATCCTGAGCAGTTGGCTCCGTTTTTATATGCCAGGATTGCCCTTGCCAACATTCAACTTTCATGAAATTAGAGCTATTAAATTGAAAAACAATAGGGATATATGATGATAGAAAAATTAATAATTAATCAACACATCACCTCCTTCACCCGCTCCGTCTCCTGACGAAGCGCTCCAAGTCCTAGCACAAGGGAAATAACAAATAACTACTCTCCCTAAATCTCGATATTTTTCGTGATGAAGGGACCAACAAGAGACATTGAGGCCTACCTAGCTATATTAAATTGTGGGGGCAGCACTTCGAAGTCATAATGTCATCCGGAGCTGGGAACAGCATTGCATGAAGGGCAGTGATTCTAATTCCACAAGAATGACTTGAACCTCAGACCATCCGTTTGAAGGGACGTCATCTTTTCACTTCAACCGTGTTCCTCCGTGGTCACCCAATACTACTGTTCGTTTTCTTTTCAATTTTGTAGAACTTAATGACATATACATTCATTAATGCCCAGAATTCATGTATTTGTTTTGATCATCATTTGCTATATATACAAATCTACAATTTTTACTATCATGAAACTGCTGCGTTCCCGATCATGCAAAAATCATATATATAGTTTTAAGTTTCAAGTTTAAGAAGTAGATAACGTGCATGATAGTATTACACTCAGCAGAGAGTAAGAATCTCATTAGGGAAAAGTTAAGAAGAATTCAAGGAGTTTATTAGGAGATTGAGTACCACAATTTGACAGTTTAAACTTTTGAATTGAAAGTATATCCAATTGTTTATAGGTGTAGTTGAAAACTTTACAATGCATCCACCTCACGATATCTAACATCTTGTCTCAGCTAATATTTAAGAGCTGACATTGTGCCCATATTATAATATATAAAAGCCGACAAGAGGAGGCGTGGTTGCGCCACGTAAGCCAATCCTTAGCTCCATGTCGGCTGGATTTTCCATTCCGGTTAAATGAACTCATACTACATTTCATTTCAACGTATTTCGAATATATATCTATATTTTTTTGTATGTAATAATATGTAATAAAAGAATATTTTGAAAAATTAAAAGTTCTAGATATGTGATATGTCTAATTGAAAAGTTTATTTTATATGTCACCTTTATATTGATTGTTGTTATTTTCCTTTTTTGTAACCTCTACATGATATCATTGGCTCTTCGTATATACGGTTTACCTACCTATATATATTACAAAACTACTATCTTTTACTTTATAGGTTACTTCATTTCTTGAAGAATACTATAGCATTTATTTGCCATAGTCATGATTTCCAATTCTTTAACTCACATTTGTAATATGTTTATTATGTTCATTTGATGGAATACATAATTCAACATCTTTGTTCTGTCCATATTCATATGTATGTATATCGCCACTTATCTATTTTTGTGATACAAAAAATGATAGAGTTACCGCACAATGTGCAGGAAATCAATTACTTTTATTCTGAGCTTTTGTGGTTTCAAACACTTGGTAGATCTGACATCATTCATCCTCCGATTGCCTACATTTGCTTTGTTGTACTTCATATCATAGTGGAAGAAGCAGAATCCCAAACCCTAAACATGATACATTCTCCACTTCCTCTCTCTTTCTCTTCCCCCTTTCTCCTTCGAGTTGATTAATGGCGGCATTTTCCTTTACGCCCTAATCTGCTCCATTTTGCCGGCACATTTGTTTCCATGCTTGCATCTACTAACCCTTGACATTGCGTGAATGGCTATGACAACTGACATTCAGCAAAAAACTAGGTCTATTACATGGCTGATATCCTAATCACTCGCACCTAATTAGACTAAACAACCATTGGGAACAACAAAATATTTTTTACTCGTAACATCTCCTTAATGGCATTTGATCAACCATGCCCTGATGATGGGGAATTTGAACTATTAAGAGTCAATGGATTCACTACTCCGTCCCATTGATATCGTTATCTATAGGAGATGACACTAAATTATTATTTGGAGTGAGAATAGGAATATCTATTACCTTTGTGGCACGTTTAGTAGTGATATAAGGAATTAATATGGAATAGGATTCACGGCGAAATAAATTGATGAGGAATAGATGGAGCAAAGTATAAATAGATTCCATAGTTTGGTAGCATGACGTGAACATATGGAATGAACGGAGAATGAAAGCTATTCAAAACTAAAAAGACAAAGTGCCCTTGACATTTTCCCTTGGTTAAACAACAAAGTATAACGGAGACTTTCATAAAAAATGCTTCCCTAAAAGCCTTAACATAGCAAACTTTCAGTTTCGGGATAAATAATAGTCAAACTTTCAGTTTCTGGATAAATAATGTAGATTGGATCTTGATTCTGCATTATCTAATATGTAAACTTTTGCCCTAAAAAATACTTACATGCCATGTACTTTACCGAAAAATGCAGGCAACAATATCTTCATAGTTAATGGATTTATATTGTCAAGTATCTCCCATGAATCACGCCCCAAGTTAGTCTATAGTGGCAATGGCGCAACAATCCCTGAGAATTTCTTTAATTAGTTTAACCTTATAACCTCTTTTTAGCAATTACCAAATGTGAAAAAAATAAAACATTTATATTGCAAAGGTTGATACTACAAAAGATAAAGTTTTCTCAACAAAAATCATTTCATTGTCATACTTGGTTATTGGTAAAACTTTCTCCAACTAATTACGTGAGATCACATATTCCATTAACCTTTAAATGAAACACTTTCGATGGAAAACTAAAAGAGCCTTTGCGACGTTTTGAGTTTAACTAAATGCTAAATGTCTTTGCTATTAAGCACTTCCAAATTATTTCACCGATTTCTTTATAAATGCTTCCAATAAGAAATGCGATTTTGGCATCTTTGTGATGTAACTTTAAACCACGAGTTACTAATTATATGAATATTTTGAAAGAGGTTTATGACATTAGAGAGAAACTCTCTCTATGCTTTATTATCTTCTCCCATTGTAAAACATTTGACTACCAATGTAACAATAAAATGCATCATGTCTGTCAGCACCCAATTTCGATCCATCGGCTCCGGGAGGGCAAAATTGTCATTTCCCAATTTATCACCTTTTCTTTAAAAAAAAATTATTCAGGCGAATCGGGCAGCGCTCACCGGTTGCCCGTGAACCGTCGGCCCAGAGAAAAAAAAATGTGTTCGGGCAGGCCGGGCAGCGCTCACTGGCTGCCCGCGATCCCCGCCGGCCCGGAACCCCCAAATCGCGGATTTCCGCGATTTTCTCCAAAATCGGCCGAAATCTTAATGGAAAAGAGGAAGAGATTGCAACTAAATGGATAGAAAAACAATTCGGATGCACACGAACAGGACCTAGCAAGAAAAAACGGAAAATTTGCTCTCGTTTCGGGGAATTTTGAAATCGGGGAACTCAGAATCTTCGCCGGAAAACCACAAATTTTCCCCCCGATCCCGACTGTTTTAACTCCAGTGAGGCCCAGATCGACCACGGCGAAACGTCGGCGGTGTCCAGAACCGTCACCGGCGTCCATTCCGGCCCTCACCGCGGCGTCCAGAGGCGAGAACCGCCGCCTGCAGCGCCGTCGCCGCCGTTCTCGGCGATCCCGACCGCCCGTCGGCTAACGGGCCTCAACCCATTTCTCTTGCTTCGCCGGTCCAGCCCAGAAGCTCGGCCCATTCCGACCCAACGTCCCCAATTCGGTCCATCAGCTCTTCCGGGCGGTTTCTCCTTCGGGCAGGCTAGTCCAATCCGATCCGATCCGACCCGATTGACCGGCAATTTTTTTATTTTACAGAGAAGCCCCTCAACTTTCCGAACTAGGTAAATTCTCGACTTAGAGGCATGATTAGGGCTTCTTTCCTAAATATTAATGCTTGCTTGATGGATATGATGTGAAATGAGCGTTCTTGGGTTGCGTGGGTGATTAGATTTGTCCCGAACTCGATTTTACGAACTTTCTGTTTAGTTACGTTTTAGTCCAGAGAACGCATTTTATTTTATTTTTTTATTTTAGATCTGCCTTGAACTCTAAAATTCTCTTCCGTCAAGCCCAGCCATTTTCACTATTTTCCAATCAGTCCTTGGATTTTTCAGAATTTTTTTAAGCATCCCAAAGAACCTTTCAAGTTGTTTCAGTTTAGTCCCGGGACCATTTTCACCCTTTCAAATCTGCCCGGAAGTTCAAAAATTCTTTTCAATCAAGTCCCAGTCATTTTACTATTTTCCAATCAGTCCTGGAATTCCCATAATTTTTCAAGAATCTCAAGGAACTTTCCAAGTTGTTTCAGTTTAGTCCTGAGGCCATTTTTTTTGTTTTCAGATCAGTCCAGATTTTCAAATTCGTTTCAAACAAGTCCTGGGACATTTTCAGTAATTTTTACACAGTCCCCAATTTTTTTAGAATTTTCAAATCAGTCCCCCAAACTTCATCCGAATTTTCAAATCAGTCCCTGCTCTTTTAAAATCGTTCAATTCAGTCCCCTGGACATTTTCTAAAAAATATCCGACCCTTTCCTACTTGGATCACCCACGGACAATGTATGTGCTCCATTTAATATATTTTATTTTTTGTAATTATATGTATACAACGTGGTAATGTCGGAAATTAGAGTTTATCGGGCGGTCAACTAGTGGCTATCTCGACGGCTCGAAATCCGTGGACTAAAGCATTCGGCAAATTTCTAATTAACCTAAAATTCTACATACGGGATAATCGAGACGTTAAATTTGGCTAAATTAAATCACTTGACTCTTTTAAATGAATTGTACGAACCGATTAATAATCTGTAATCGCGTCGACAGTTCAAGAACTGTTAGTCACTCCCTTTTTAAATTCACAATTTCAAAAGCATTGAGATACGTGCTACGTAATCTTGATTTTTCATACACACACATATTTTTCGATTCAAGGGGATGACTATCGGTTCTTGTCCTGCCGTCATTCTAGTATAGGTTTGTGTTTAGAACGGGTTAAACCATGAAAAAACATATTAATCTCAAATTCGGCCTAAATTAAACATGGGCAATAGTCAAATAGAGGGTTAGGTTTTTGGGTTTTAGGTGAAAATACTCTTAATATGTAAAAATCATATTGTCACGATACAGAATAATCTAAAAACAACCCACACATTCGAGACTTGACTATGGACATCACGTCTATCGGGTCCGTTAAAATAATGCCGGATGCTACATGTCATATCTATCACTCCTTTTGTTTGTTTTAAGGTAGGATTTGTATGCCAAGATACCTCGGTTAATAATCAGTTAATTCACGTAAATTCGGCGATAACAAAACCTCATTATTTGTTTATTTGAGCTTGCTTGTTACATTTTTTTGCAATTATTTGTTATGCGGATCGAGCCCGATCCTTTAGGACACGATTCACACAGGGTCCAACGCCTCTAACCGTCGATCACGGGGTACAATGCCCCCATACACCGAGTGCGCATTTAATTTAATTTTCGGTCTTTTCCAAAATCATACAGTGTGCATGAGTGAAATAATGGCCGAACGCGAACCGACCGAGATTCAGTCATTGTAATTTGTCTTTTATTTGAGATAAGGTTTTATATTATACATATATTCATGTAAAAATCCCGGTCGGAGAGTGGACGGTCAGAGTGTTTCTTCGAATTTACGATGTCAAAACGCATAAGATGAGCGGAACTTAATTAAGCAGTAATTAAATTAAAATGGCAAGCCTAGACAAGCTAGAGTACCGAAAGGGCGTGTGGGATATATGCCCACACGTAATAGAACCCCCGAATTCGGAATTTTCGGTTCCGTACAAACCATTGCCTTAGCATTTTAGGTGTACCCCGTACCCCTAGACCCGGGTAACTTGCCGGCCCTCGACCTTCGGGCCGTAAAATGACAAGTGGCGATTCCTTCTCACGTGCGTCCATCGCGCGTCCCCGGGAAGGTGGACACTCCCAAGCCGCGTTGCATAGGCGCGCGCATGCGTGCCCCGACGAGATTAAAATTCGAGTGCGCACAATGTCCCTCATTGCTTTTCACAAAAACCGAATGAGAACCATAATCAATTTTGTTTAAAGGTAATTGGATCCACTACATCTCAAAGGTGAAAAGGGTAGAAACAAGGAGACGAAAGAGGGAAGTTATGATTATGAGCTTTTGTGGTTTCAAACTCTCCACAAATTCGACATCGTTACTCCTTTGATTGGCTACGTTTGCTCTGTTGTACTTCGTATTACAGTGGAAGAAGTAGAAACCCAAACCCTGCATTCACAATTGGCAGATCTGTTCACTAAAGCTCTCCGTCGTGATCGTTTCCATTTTCTCCATCGCAAGTTGGGAATTCGGGATCCTCATTCTCCAACTTGAGGGGAAGTATTACGAGATATGCCATGATTTCCGGGATATTTCCATATATTCCCTGAGATTTGGTACATTAGAATCTTCTTGTATATTAGGATATACATTAGGATATTTCTTTGTATAGTTTATACAGTATCCTTTTATTTTTGCTTACCATAGAAGTCAATGAGTATCATGTATATATATACGGTTAACACATCAATGAAGATGATCACCTTCTATTCAATCAATTCTCATCTTTTCACAATCAAAGACATCCTTAATAACATGTAAGACTAAAATTTCACCAATCTAGAAGCTACTTTGGCAACTATAACTCACATCAATTAATGAAACGCTCTAACACGGGATACATAAAAAATAAATGCCCCACTAGATTTCCATATTGAATCCGACTTGATGAGGCTTGGGGATCAATGTGTCTCGAATCAATGCATTCAAATCTCCGTTCTAGATGAGTGCAATTCTTGGTGCATCTTAAAGTTATCTTTAAATTTCAAGCTGCATAAAATTTTGGACACTATATTAGTTTTAGTTAGAGAAAATTTGAGTAATTAATCTGATTCAATGATGATAATATATGTACAACTCATCAAGAGCCATGAAAAGATCGGTTAATAAATATGAAAAATCATTCTTTGTTGCTCTCGAAAACAAGACCATGCACATCTATGATCTGGAAAGAACGAAAAGCGAAAAAAAAAACAAGCAAAAGCAAACCCATTGTTCGTTAGGGAGCAATAATTACAAAGTCTATACTATATATAAAAGCATGAGATATTTCTCCAATTTTCATTATTCCAAAAATACCCTCGTGTCGTATCCTTTCGATTAGTTACATTTGGTCCCATACTTTCAGAATGTTTATATTTAGGTTCTTTCTATTCATCATTCATTTTCAACATTTTCACCGCAACATTTGCCTCAACAGAGATGTCCCTTCATCGCAGGTATGCTTCTCGTATTTTTTCATACCAATTTGTAGTTTCAAAAGTTCACTGCGTCATATGTTTATTTTCAACATGCGTTGCCCAATGAGTTCAAACAAGTGTTTCTCTTTCATTATTTTAAAATTACCCTTGTATGGTCGTATTTTTTGCCGCACTCTTTTGGTTCGTGACTTTTAGTCTCATACTTTCAAAGTATTTATATTCAAATTCTTTATTTTTGTCATTCATTTTCAACATTTTTCCCCTCATATTCGTCTTAACCGAGATATCCCTTCATCGCAGATACGTGTCTTATTATTCATACTAATCTATAATTTCAAATGTTCGGTGCAACATACTTTCGTTTTCAAAATTCGTTGCCCAACAGATTCAAATATTCTTTATCTCATTGCCATACACGGTTTATTAGGACGCAATAGATAGAAAATTGCGTACCTACCGATATGAATTGCAAATCAATCTAATTGGATTTTGATGAGAATTTTTTAATTAGTTGATAGGAACAAAAAGAGTGAAACTTATTAATTATGATGATGCTATGAATTTTTTTTCTTGCAATATGATGCTAAGAATTTTAAATTTAATAAAAAAAATTTAGAACATATTAAATAAATATAGGAAAAATTAATCAACAAATAGCCATCATTTTGAAGAACTTTAAATTGAAAAAGGAAAAGAAAAAGAAAAGAAATAACTGACTCTACCCACGAATGATGACTTTCCAACCTCATGTGATCCTAGCCCAAGGGTCGGAGCCTTGGTATGGGAGACTTAGGTCTCTGGAACCCATGGCTTGCCGGACACGGGTCTCGGGTGGGCTGGGTGGAGATCATTCATTATATATAACATGAGTGAGCACAACATGCGTTAGGAATTAGATAAGGTTTCTTGTAGGACCAATTGGATTACGAACGGTGATCGCAACACCAGGTTCTTCCATATATCTACAATCATCCACCGTAGGAGAAATAGGATCTCTGCCCTTCGAAACTCAGTTGGTGAATGGATCTTCGACAATGCCTCTCTCAAGATCTTAATACAATCCCACTTCCAACACTGATTTTTCTCCGAGGCAATTTCAAGCCCACTAACTACCCCCATCTTCCCAGGCAGGAAAGCTACCTTCGATCCCTCTAAGACTGATGCTCTTCTCCGCCCTCTACTAGCTGATGAAATTACAAATGCCCTATTTTCAATTGGGCCCTACAAAGCCTTAGGGTCGAATGGCCTCCATGCCTGCTTCTACCAACGATGTTGGGATGTCATCGGGCTATCAATCCAATAGGTTGTCCTTCAATTCTTCAATATTGCCACCTTACCTGCAGGTGTTAACCAAACACTTATCTTGCTCATTCCGAAGCATAGCTCACCATAAACTATCTCTCAATACCGACCTTTGCAACACAATCTACAAGATTATCTCGAAAGTCCTGGTGAGAAGGATGCAACCCCATCTAAATGATCTCATCTCACCTTTCCAGTGCAGTTTCTTACCTACCAGAAGAGCTGCAGATAATGTCATCCTCCTCTGTGAAGTTATCCATTCTTTCTGGAAACACAAAAGGAGAATGGGCAGCTTTGTCCTTAAGTTAGATTTGGAGAAAGCTTTCGACCATCTTTAATGGTGTTTCATCCGTAAAATTCTCCAACACTTCTGCTTCCCTAGTGCTTGGATCGATTGGATAATGGCCTATGTGTCCTCCACCTCGACTTCTATTTTTTTCAATGGAGGCTGCCTAGACTCCTTTGTCCCCTTTAGAGGAATCCGATAAGGAGATCCTATCTCCCTGTACCTCTTTATTCTATGCATGGAGTACCTAGTAAACCTCATTGAAAACAAAGTGCAATTAAGGACCTAGAAGAGAGTAAAACTAGCCCGTGGGGTCTTTCTCTGACACACCTCTTATTCGCTGATGACATTCTACTAATGGGCACCACCACGTCTACTACAACCAATGTTGTCAAATCTGTTCTGGATTCCTTTTGCGAAGAGTCTAGTATGAAAATCAATCTAGAGAAATCCAAGCTCCTCTTCTCCATAAACACCTCCCTCACTCACTGAGAACAAACCTGCTCAAGCTTCAACATCAATGAAACCGATGACCTTGGGAAATATCTCGGTTTCCCCATTGGCCATTCCCCTCATAAGGAAAATGATTTCACCTTCGTCATTGAGAAAGTTCGAGCCAAACTTGCAGGTTGGAAATCCAACGCGTTGAGTATGGCGATCCGAGCTGTGCTCATAAACTCAACCTATGCAGCTATCCCTTCCTACTTCATGCAATGTTCGCGACTCCCACAATCTACTCTCTCCAGCCTTGACAGACTCAATAGGGACTTCCTATGGAGTTCTACCTTGGACAAAAGGAAGCTACATCTTGTATCCTGGAAGGTTGTCACCAAATCCAAAGATATGGGAGGCTTAGACATCCATAGTATGGATATACGCGACAAAGCCCTCCTTAGTAACCTAGTCTCCAGAGCATCATCTCCCAGCACCCCTGGGCCTGCCTCCTCCGCCACCAATTCCCATCAAGAAACCCAACTAGGCTCAACCGAGGGTCCTGCAACTGGAGGGCACTTATAATTCGTATGAATGTTTGGGATAAAGGAGCAAAATGGCTAATTGGCGATGGAACATCAACCCGATTTTGGACTAACCGCTGGGTAGGTGCATCCCCTCTCAGAAGCCACATACAGGGCCCATTACCTTTCCACGAAAACCAGAGACTAGTCAGTTCAATGCTTTTACGCCACAGGACCTGGGATTTTTCCTCACTTCCCTTTGATCTGCCAAACTACATTCGAGACTCCATTCAAGGCCTCCCAATTGGCCTAAAGCCTAGTACACCAGACACCGTCATTTGGGGACTCTCTCACGATGGCAACTTTAGCAACAAGTCTGCCTATATCCTCCACCTAGATCATGAGAATAGCCCGGTAGACAAATGCGACTGGCTATGGAAATGTCAAACTCTCCCTCGAATCCACTACTTCATTTGGCTGTGCATCAGAGATAGTGATACGACTCAGGGTCAAACGGACGAGCTTAGGTCGGAAGGACTTCGTGATGAGGATCGTGGGCACGATGATGGGGCTGAAGCACACGAGCTCGGAAGTGGGATTCGTGAAGAGGGAGCTGATGCACAAGATCTCGGAGGCTTACATGTTTCGAGTGGACCAATCACACGAGCGAAGGCAAGACAAATCCAACAAGCTGTGGAGAGCTCATTTGCGGGTTTCTTGGGCCAAGAAGAGACTTATTCGAATTGGTCTCTAAAGGGCCTTACCTAATTAACTTGTCTTGAGATGGTCAATAGCCCATCTAAGATTATAGTAGACGCATAAGGAAAGCCAAGAGATGCTGAATAAGGAATAAAAAGACTGCCAAATATTCTAGGGGGGCCTTTATTTAGTTTCCTCTATTAATTTCGATTTTAGGAAACTAAAGATATTCCAGTTGCCAAGTTTATTAGTTTCCAGATTCTACTAGGCTTATATAAAGGAGGCTGAATAGCTTATTAGAGGGACTTTCAGACTACACTGGTGAGAATTTTCCTCTATGTTGTTCTTCGGCAACCTTCCGTGATTGTAAGCATGGATGCTTGTAATTCTCGGCTATTTATAATATTGGTTCTTGGTTTTCTATAACCATCGAGTCAATATTCCATTCCTTTATAATATTGGTTCTTGGTTTTCTATAACCATCGGGTCAGTATTCCATCCCTCTTAATCTCTATTGGCGATTCGGGTTCGATTTCCAGTCTTTGTTGTCGGGTCTTGCGGCTGGTCTCGTGAGGTTCGCATAATTTGGTATCAGAGCCTAAGTTCCAAATCGAGGTTTCATCTATCCTTGTTCTTTTCTTTTTCTTCATTCTAGAATCTTTAGATATAGCTTTCATTTCTATCCTTTCCATTAATCTTGTCTGATCTGATCTTAGCTGTCTAAATCGTCAAAAAAAAAGAAGAAAGAAAAAGTGCAAAAAAAAGGAAAAAAAAAAGAAGAAAGAAAAAGTGCAAAAAAAAAAAGAAAAAAAAAGAAAGAAAAAGTGAAAAAAAAAGAGGTATCATTGGGTGTTGTTCGTAGCACCATTTGCTGTCTTCGTGGGCGAAGAATTTATTGCACAATTTGTTGTCTTTGTGTTCTAATCGTCTTGGCGTTAAGTTGACCTGTCATAGTAGCTCTTCCGTACTCAGTGTCTTCTATCAATCCATAAACTACGTCGTTGGGTCAGATTGTGTCATATCATTTTCTTTGGATCTAATATTATAAGTTGTTCGGGTTGAACTCGTTTTCCGCCTTACGATCGGATTGATTAGTTGCCCTAGAACTTTGAAGAGAAAATTAAGAGAGGAAAAAGGCAAGAGTGTGTGAGAACATCAGAGGATAAAAGCCTATTTTGAGTGAAAACACGAGTGTTTTGAGTGGCATCTTGCTGAGTGTAAACACGTGAGGGAGCGCGTGAGGATCCTATAATTGCATATTTTATCATGTCAAAGGAAAATAGTGGAGACGATAGAGGACCTGATTTGAACATGACGTTACGAGCCATGCAACAACAGTTTGAGCGCATGAACATGGTTTTCGGTGAATTCCGAGAAAGGTTGGATAGGCAAGACGAACGGTTGGAACGGCTTCAACCTGCGCCCGTACCACGGATTAGGAGACCCCACCGACAACCATCCGTTGATACTCTTGATGAAGAAGCATTTGATGAAGAAGAGGAAGTGGCCTCCGATGCCACTTGGGGGAGAGGTAGAGGAAGAGGAGGCAGACCAAGGCATTTCGTTCGTAGGGAGCACCGGAGGAGAGACGCCGTGGACCATAACACAGGTTCAATTAAGCTGATCATACCTCCATTCCAAGGTAAAAACGACCCCGATGTTTACATTGAATGGGAGAGGAAGGTTGAGCTTGTGTTTGATTGTCATAATTATTCAGAGGAAAAGAAAGTTAAATTGGCTGCAGTTGCTTTCACCGATTATGCCATTGTTTGGTGGGACCAATTAACTGTGAGTAGACGCAGGAATCGTGAGCCTCGTATTAATACTTGGGAGGAAATGAAAGCAGTAATGAGAAGAAGGTTTGTTCCTGCCCATTATTATCGGGACTTGCACTTGAAGTTGCAAAGTCTGAAGCAAGGTTCCAAGTCGGTGGAGGATTATTATAAGGAGATGGAAATAGCCATGATACGTGCTAATGTTGAGGAGGACCGAGAAGCAACCATGGCTCGATTCATCTGTGGCCTTAATCGGGAGATTGCCAATGTAGTTGTGCTGCAACATTACGTGGAGATTGACGACGTGGTACACATGGCCATGAAGGTTGAGAGGCAGCTCAAGAGAGGGGGTCGAACATTTTCAAAGGTAGAAGCTTCTGGTTCAGCGTCTTGGAGATCGAAGTGGGGTTCTTCTACGAAACCGGACGAGAAGACTGATTATAAGCCAAAGGGAGACACCTACAAGACCCAAGCCAACAACAAGAATAAGGGTAAAACTTTTTCTGAACCTCAAAGAAATCGTGATATCAAATGTTTTCGTTGTTTGGGCTCAGGTCACATTGCTTCCCAATGTCCAAACAAGCGGACCATGATTATGATGGAGAGTGGGGATATCGAGACTGAAGAAGAAGAAGATAGTGATTCCATGCATCCACTCGAAGATGCTAGTGACGTCGAGCATGCGGTTGAAGGTCAAGCCTTAGTTATCATGCGAGCCCTACATGTTCAAGTTAGAGAGGATGGTGATGAAGTGCAAAGGGAGAATATCTTCTACACTCGTTGCCATGTGAAGGATCGTGTGTGTGGGTTGATTATTGACGGAGGAAGTTGCGTGAATGTGGCCAGCAAGTTGATGGTAGACAAGCTCGGTTTGCATACCCAAAAGCATCCCAAGCCGTACAAACTCCAGTGGCTGAATGAATGCGATGAAGTGAAGGTAAATAAACAGGTTCTTGTGTCCTTCTGTATTGGAAAGTACCGGGATGAGATTCTTTGTGATGTTGTACCAATGAGTGCTAGCCATATGTTGCTCGAGAAACCATGGCAGTTCGACAGGAGAGTGATACATGATGGGTATAGGAACCGATATTCATTTGTAAAGGACGGGAAGAAAGTAACACTTGCACCCTTGACACCGACTCAAGTGTTTGAGGATCAGATTCGAATTAAAAGGTCTCTTAGTGAGAAGAGTGAAAAAGTGGCTGAAAAACAAAAAGAGAAAGAGAGTGATCTTGAGAGAAAAGAAAGTGGAGAGAATGTGAAAAACAAGAGTGAAAAGATAGAGAGTTCAGAAAAAAAAGGAGAGGAAATTGAGTTTTTATGCAAAAGAAAGAGAGCTTAAGGGTGCTTATAAGGCTAATAGACCGATGATCTTGTTCTTGTACAAGGAGGTCTATCTTTCTATTTCTAACCTTGACTCTACTTTGCCTAGTGTTGCTATTTCTCTCTTGCGGGAATTCGAAGATGTCTTTCCCGAAGAAATGCCGCAGGGACAACCACCAATAAGAGGGATTGAGCATCAGATTGATCTTATTCCAGGAGCCCCTATTCCAAACCGACCGGCCTATCGAAGTAGTCCGGAAGAGGCTAAAGAACTTCAGAGGCAAGTTGAGGAGCTATTGGCCAAAGGACATGTTCGAGAAAGTATGAGCCCATGCGCTGTCCCTGTTTTGCTCATTCCAAAGAAAGACGGGACTTGGAGAATGTGTGTCGATTGTAGAGCTGTGAACAAGATCACGGTAAAATATCAACATTCCATTCCTCGATTAGATGACATGTTGGATGAATTGCACGATTCCGTTATATTTTCTAAGATTGATTTGAAGAGTGGGTACCACCAGATTCGAATGAAAGAAGGTGATGAATGGAAAACAGCTTTTAAAACCAAGCATGAATTGTATGAGTGGACGGTAATGCCATTTGGTTTAACTAATGCACCCAGCACTTTTATGCGTCTTATGAATCATGTTTTGCGTGCTTACATTGGGAAATTTGTGGTTGTCTATTTTGATGACATTCTGATATATAGCAGGAGTTTGGATGACCATGTTGAACATTTGAGAAGTGTCCTTGAGTCATTAAGACGTGAGAAGCTGTATGCTAATCTCAAGAAGCGTAGCTTTTGCT
Source organism: Punica granatum (assembly GCF_007655135.1). Lineage (NCBI taxonomy): Eukaryota > Viridiplantae > Streptophyta > Magnoliopsida > Myrtales > Lythraceae > Punica > Punica granatum. Next base: position 28,712,261 of record NC_045129.1, read on the forward strand.
TGGATATAGTTGTTTTTCTTGGTTTCGTTGTTAGTTCCAGGGGTGTGGAGGTCGATGAAGAGAAGGTAAGGGCAATCAAGGATTGGCCTACACCTACCACTATCGCTGAAGTGAGGAGTTTCCACGGCCTAGCGGGATTCTATCGAAGGTTCGTGCCGAACTTCAGTACCATTACTGCTTCTTTGACAGAAATCATCAAGAAGGATGTTGGGTTCAAGTGGGGAGAAGAGCAAGAGAAAGCTTTCAATACATTAAAAGAAAAGCTAAGTTCAGCTCCATTGCTACTTTTACCAGATTTCTCTAAACCTTTTGAAATCGAATGTGATGCTTCTGGAATTGGTGTAGGTGCTGTACTTATGCAAGACCGGAGGCCCATTGCCTATTTTAGTGAGAAGCTTAAAGGGGCCGCTTTGAACTACTCTACCTACGACAAGGAGTTATATGCGTTGGTAAGAGCACTGGAAACGTGGCAACACTACTTGTGGTCTAAGGAGTTCATCATTCACACAGACCATGAATCACTGAAGCACTTGAAAGGCCAAGGTAAGTTGAATCGCAGACATGCACGTTGGATTGAGTTCATCGAGATGTTCCCATATGTGATCCAATACAAGCAAGGTAAGGAGAATGTGGTAGCCGATGCCTTATCTCGCAGGTATGCCCTTGTTTCAACTCTTGGAGCTAAGTTTCTTGGGTTCGAGCATTTTAAGGAGTTGTATGAGCATGATTCTGATTTTGCTGCTATGTTTGCTGCCTGTGAAAATGGAGTGTTTGATAAGTTTCATAGGCATGAGGGGTATTTATTTCGTGAAAATAGGCTATGTATTCCAAAGAGTTCCATGCGTGAATTACTTGTTAGGGAGTCTCATGGGGGAGGGTTGATGGGGCACTTTGGAGTTGCTAAGACCTTGGACATTCTGAAGGAGCACTTCTTTTGGCCTCACATGAAAAGAGATGTCGAGAGAATTTGTTCTAGGTGCATCACATGTAAGAAGGCTAAATCAAAAATTCATCCACATGGACTTTACATGCCATTACCTGTTCCAAGTCACCCTTGGATCGATGTCTCCATGGATTTTGTTTTGGGTCTGCCTAGATCTAGGAATGGTCGAGATTCTATCTTTGTGGTTGTTGACAGATTTTCAAAAATGGTACACTTTATCCCTTGTCATAAAACTGATGATGCTACTCATGTGGCAAATCTTTTCTTTAGGGAAGTGGTGCGTTTACATGGAGTCCCTAAGACGATTGTGAGTGATAGGGATGCGAAATTTCTGAGTCATTTTTGGAGAGTTCTGTGGGCTAAGTTGGGAACAACTTTGTTGTTTTCTACTACCTGTCACCCACAAACAGATGGACAAACCGAGGTTGTCAATCGAACCTTGGGAACTTTGTTGCGCGCTGTGATTGGAAAGAATTTGAAAGCTTGGGAAGATTGCATTCCATTCGTTGAATTTGCATATAATAGAACTGTGCATTCTTCTACAAAGTTTTCACCATTTGAGGTTGTTTATGGTTTTAATCCACTAACTCCATTGGACTTGATTCCTTTACCTGTAAATGAGCTTTCTAATCTTGATGGAAAGAAAAAGGCAGAGTTGGTGAAGCAGATTCATGAAGAGGCACGGCAAAACATTTTGAAGAAGAATGAACAAGCAGCAACCCGAGCCAACAAAGGAAGGAAGCGGGTCACTTTTCAACCTGGAGATTGGGTTTGGGTTCACTTAAGGAAGGAGAGATTTCCGAGTCTGAGGAATTCCAAGTTGAATCCACGTGGAGATGGACCATTTCAAGTTCTGGATAAGATCAATGACAATGCTTATAAGATTGATCTTCCAGGTGAGTATCAAGTAAGTTCGACTTTTAATGTTTCTGATCTTTCTCCCTTTGACGCAGGTTCAGATTCGAGGACGAATCCTTTTGAAGAGAGGGGGAATGATACGACTCAGGGTCAAACGGACGAGCTTAGGTCGGAAGGACTTCGTGATGAGGATCGTGGGCAAGATGATGGGGCCGAAGCACACGAGCTCGGAAGTGGGATTCGTGAAGAGGGAGCTGATGCACAAGATCTCGGAGGCTTACATGTTTCGAGTGGACCAATCACACGAGCGAAGGCAAGACAAATCCAACAAGCTGTGGAGAGCTCATTTGCGGGTTTCTTGGGCCAAGAAGAGACTTATTCGAATTGGTCTCTAAAGGGCCTTACCCAATTAACTTGTCTTGAGATGGTCAATAGCCCATCTAAGATTAGAGTAGACGCATAAGGAAAGTCAAGAGATGCTGAATAAGGAATAAAAAGACTGCCAAATATTCTAGGGGGGCCTTTATTTAGTTTCCTCTATTAATTCCGGTTTTAGGAAACTAAAGATATTCCAGTTGCCAAGTTTATTAGTTTCCAGATTCTACTAGGCTTATATAAAGGAGGCTGAATAGCTTATTAGAGGGACTTTCAGACTACACTGGTGAGAATTTTCCTCTATGTTGTTCTTCGGCAACCTTCCGTGATTGTAAGCATGGATGCTTGTAATTCTCGGCTATTTATAATATTGGTTCTTGGTTTTCTATAACCATCGGGTCAATATTCCATTCCTTTATAATATTGGCTCTTGGTTTTCTATAACCATCGGGTCAGTATTCCATCCCTCTTAATCTCTATTGGCGATTCGGGTTCGATTTCCAGTCTTTGTTGTCGGGTCTTGCGGCTGGTCTCGTGAGGTTCGCATCAGATAGGCTTCCCACGACAACCCTCCCTGCTCAATGAGGACTTCATATTCCGCCCTTCTGTCCTCGATGCCCTGCAAAGCTAGAAACCATCGATCACATTCTTCGGGCCTGCCCTATAGCGCAATCCTTTTGGCACCTAATTTGGGCACCTTTACAGAACCTATCAAAGCTTGGGTTCGATATAACATTTCTTCGACCCAACCTTCTCACCTCAACATCCCTTGGGGTGTGCTCTTTACCTTTGCTATTTGACACCTTTGGAAAAATAGAAATTCTCTTGTCTTCTCTTCAAAACCTCTCCATAACAACCTGATTGAGCCAATCATCGAAATTGGATTCCAATTGGCCAATAAAATAGGTCAATTGGAATTCATCAACGAGAATCGAGCCAATCATCGAAATTGGAAATTCCTTCAAATCTCAAAAGCCTAATTATTCTCGATCCATTCGAATAAGGCAAAATTGCTGGGCAACTATATCTAGCATGCTTTTGAGAGTTAGGCTTCGTTTGAGAGTGCGGCGGCATTTGAATAAGTACTTATATTGTTGAGTTTTAAGCAGAAGCCAGTTTGGTGAATTCTTTCAAAATCATGGTTGGCTAATTTCAGTAATTTGAAACGTGATTTTCTCCAGTAGGTTTATAGGTGCTTATAAAAACTGATTCTGCTTATTTACTATTTTAAGTATTAATTTTAATTTCAACAGTTTCAAATTGTTACATCCTATACGCTTTTGCTTATTCAAAAATCAGCTTTGATTTTTCATAAATTATATTTCAACACTTTTATTTCAGTAATAGGTAAAGAAATTAAAGAAACCCTAATTTCAGTAATTTGTCAAATGATGGCTCTAATATCACATTATATGAATCTCAAAAATTTCAATTCCTAGAAATACTGTATAGATTAAGATTACACCAGTTATTGATAACGTACCTGAATGCGCCATGTCCAGTAATCAGACCATGCGAAACTACGGATTGAGACTTACCTATACCATGGTGGATCGGTCAATCGATTGCACCAGATGCCTCTTGTTAACCTTCTGAATCAATGAGGCAGCAAAAGCTGGTTAGGGTAGAAGAAGGTACCTAGCTCGCAATTTATTATAAGGATCTCCTGTTACGAGCCCATTAAAGTAAAAAGTACTGCTTTCTATCTACAATACCCCCTAATCGAGGAATGCTAATCCACTAAAAATGGGTTATTTGCAAGTCTATTGATGGATCAAATATCTATTTGTTTTTATAAACTGTAAATAAATAATTAATGGTAGCCAATTTTATAGTGGAATAAAAATTGCTAACAATATATACATATATGTATATATATTACAGTCACTTCTTTCACCCCAAAATGATATCCAGTTCCTCCTCCTCTCTCGCCCTGCCAAGTGCCAACCACGTTTACTTGTCTTCTCACTTCCAATATATTTCATTCAGCTCAACTAAAAATTGGCAGAACTATGAAGTCATACCATGCACATGAGATTGTCTAAGAGGGACCATTTAAAATTTATATTTACTATTTAATCTTGAGTGAGTATTTCTTAACAACAATTGTATGGCCTAACTAACTAGCTCCATATATATAGTACAAATATTTCGTATAGTATAAATATTTTTTCTAATGAATAAAAAAATGACCACAGGGAACATCCCTCTTTATATCCAAAAGAAAAAAAAGTTAAGGGAAAAAAAAAAGAAGAGAAAAGAACATCTCTATCTTTAAAGGCTGTGCATTAATTGGAGGACCCCGACCAAGATGGTGTTCAATCAAATGAGGGTATGAAATGCCCTACCTGACGACACATTCAGCCCCAACTCTCCCACTTGTGCCCTAAAATATTTCAGTTCCCAAAGCACTATTTATATAGACATTGTCCCCATAGCTTCTGGTGCCATTAAAATTGTCGAGGAATTATCAAAAAAAGGATGTAGCGTAGTGATGTAAATCCTCGCATATTGACCTAGAGTCACATGTTCGATACTCAGTGGAATTACTCGTACTCCTTAATTAATTATTTACGATTTCACTTTTATTGTACTAGAATTTTGGCCCCTTATAATTGAAAAAAAAAATCAAGGAATACCAATTCCAAACAATAAAATCTTCCACACGTAGCATCCAAACCAATGATCCATTGCACAACATCCCTGTGGCCTGTCGGGGTCCCCTAACAATTGCCTATTATAATTTGTCCTCCCTCGGTCAGTGTAAGGTGGAGCCATGCAATAATATTAATGTCGGGATAAAAGCATATCCCTTCAAGGTGAAAAACATATTCACCATACATAATTTGTCCAAGTTTCAGATATCGTGATTCATGGTACAACATAGTCGCTGTACATTTACAATCGGTTATCCGAGCACAAATTAATTAGATGTATTTATAATTGCTAACATGATGGTGTCGGGAGTATCTAAATAGACATGACATATATGGGTAGACTGTGATTCATGTGGAGCTAAATCATCCCATGCGTGTCAAGAATATTTTCAACTGATAATAACTATTCAAATGTTGTTCACTATATGGAAAGCAAGACGACCGTGCATGGCCCTAGGAGAGTGCAAACATCAATGCTCATAGGTTTTGAATCCTATGTTTCTTCCTCAAAGCTTTCCCCACTTGAGACTCCTAGTATTACATTCATTGCCCTATAAATTGACAAAATGTAGGACGTTTCTGTAATGTATACTGCTGAAGATATACGTGTATCAGAGCAAATTCAATGTCCTTGTTACTATAACTCTCAAGTATTATATCTTTTTATTATTCCTTTCTTTTTCGGTTACAATAGGAGGCTCATGGCCTAGTACAAGAAAATAGAAAGGAAATCTAAATAAAGCGGCACGGATAGTCCTACTGGTGAGAATCGAACCTGAAACCTCTAGGTTATCAGGTGAGGGTGTTAGCCACTGCACTGTACCCAATTTCTCATTATTCCTTTCTTTTTTCTGGTTACAAGTGAGGCCTAATGCCTAGTATACAATGAAAGTGAATATTTTTTCCTTTTCAGTATAAAGAAAGATTCATGAGCCAACTAGGAGACATAAAAAAGGTAAGAGCATGTAAAACTTACACTCATGATAATTGAACCTAGAATATCTTGGTTTAAAGTTTGGAGCGAAATATCATTATCGGGCTAGATTTCTATATAGTTATCTTATATTTCGTCCATAAAAGTCTCTTATTTTTTCATAATTTCAATTTTTCCCTTCAATGCACGTGGAAACTTTTCTTATATACTAATTCCACTAATTCCATCAATGCGGACAACTTCCTAATGTCTTTTTGATAATTTAAAAGATGCAATTATTAATCATTGTAAAAACCTTTTACCAAGGTGTATTTGTTCAAGTGGTTCAATATTTACTTCCTTAAATAAGGTATCGAGTTTGTATTTTATTAATGGAGATATATTGCATTATAAGAGTTTTATACCTTAATGGACCAATTGAACTCAATTTTAGATTAATCTTGGCCTATTAGACCTCCGGATATTTGCACACAAAAAAAAGATGCCCTTTTAGTTTAGTGGTATATTTTTATCCATTGTGACCATGCAACTGAATGGTGCTTTTCTAAGATCAAATGATAAATGATTGATACAAACGTATTTTATACAAGAGTCTTTTTTCAAATTAAGCATTTTAAAACTTATGTTCACTAATTTTTTTTATTAATTTTCAATATTTCATGATGTAAATATATTTTAATCTCTTTGAAATTTTAGAAAGATATAATAACTACAGAAATGTATATAGAAAATTTTTGACATTATTACATAATTGACATTATATTAACTATAGCTAGAAATTCAAATAATCTCATTTTAATAGAAATCTTATTTCTTAATTATATTACTCTTATATATATTTATATATCGATCTTTGCTTTGCTGCATATATGATGAATTTTGGTTGAAATTAAAATTAAGTACCTCTGAATAAGGTTACTTATATATCTATGTCTATATACATAATATTATAGTGGCTGAGATACTGATAAATATTCCTCCAAGATTGCCTAAAATCCAAATCCTGAATACCATGTTTTCTCGAATATTATAATTAATCACTTCAAAATATATAAGAATTTTTTTAAAATAAAAAATATATATTCTGATTTTAACTGTAAATATACCGAGAAGTACAACATAATATAATAATGTATATTTAATAATTAAATAAATTTATGTATGCATTACATTACTCTCGTATCTATCTACATATAAATATGTTGGTTTTCGACTTTACTTTGTATAATAATATCATAAATTTCGGTAAAAATTAAAATTAAGTATCTATGAATGATTTGTACGAATCAGAAATCGACAATTCATCTATTTCTAGATATTCAGTCATGGTACTATAAACTCAGATTTTATGCTCAACTTGCTAAAAGGTCACTAATTTGGGAGAAATTATATATTCAAGTTTATGCTTTGTCAAGATAAGTTATTAATAAGAACCATAGATACTAATTTATAGGTATACCTACTACTATTTTTATAAATGGACAATTTTATTATAATTAACTTAAATTATTGGATTTAGTTCATTTATATATAATCTGATTTTATTCTTGAAGTAACACATTTGTCAACATGAATACTAACTTTGATGCCGTAAGTTTTTTTAATTGAGAATAAATATAAAATTTTAATCAAAGACATAATATAATAATAGTTTGAATAGATGATGTTGGCTAAAATTCTAACAAGTTATTAATGAGAAAATTTCTTATGGAAAGTCAATAAAGAATCCAGCGCAAACGGCAGATGCCCTTTCAATTATCACTTCATGTAATCATTTCTTACTGTAGTATCAAATTGAGTTAGTTTTTCCAGTTTGAAGCCAATTATCATCATAATATATAAAAGCTAAAGTGCGGGACAATATGGATACTCTATCTAAACTCGATTTTGGAACCCTTAGCTCTACAAAAGCTATAGGCGCGACTTGGATGATCTATCCAAGCTCAATTTTGAAACTATTACTTCTATGATGAATTCTTTTTAATTAGTCTATATTATTGGTACACGTTAATTAATTATTAAAATTCTTTCTTAAAAATGCAAAACTTTACTAGAGAATTAAAAAGGACGCTTTGAGATACCAAAAGTTTTCTAAAATTATTTATATATATTAAAAAAATTAATCTAAGTACCATATATATTTTAAATAAATATATATTTTAAGTTAAATCTGTCAATTCTAATTATAAGGTAAAAATATATATTATCTCGTACTTTTAATCTTAGTAGTATTTTATAATTTTTAAAAATACAATTTCACTTTATATTCTACCAAATCGCCCCTGTAATTTGCGTAGCATGTGAGCCTACATCTAAATCTAATGCTTTATTATTATAACAAAATTTCAAATGAATATTAAAATTATTCATGAAAAATTATATAAAAAAAAAACTCATTTCGTGAATAAATCTTAAATTTTTTTAAAAAGAAATTAACCTCCACCACAAATTAGATAAGTTTTTGATATACTAATTTTCTTACACGCTCATTAAAGCACGAGCCTGTGTCTAGTTTGTTTGCCAAACGTCATGCTCCACCTTCATTATTTTGAAATTCCGATTAACATCATTAACATATGGCATTATATAAAAGCCGAGCATTTGTATATCTTTTTATTATTTTTTCTTTTCATTATAAAGGGAGACTCATCAGCCAAATAGGAGATACCAAAAAAGAAAAGGCATGTGAAACTCACATATGATAACTGAATCTAGTATATACTGGTTTTAAGTTTGGAGGATATTTCACTACAGGGCTAGATTTACATATCTATCTTATATTATCGTCCAAATTATATGAATAGCACTAGCTTATCTTACATAATCTATTATATATTTCTCCATTTTTTGTGATATTCCACTCATTCCATGAATGTGGACATCTCCGTAACGTCTTTTTAATAATTTCAATGTGTATGGTTTAATCTTTCAATCAGTACCTATTAGTTATTTTGAAATATCACCCTTTACCAATTTGAATTGATTCAAATGATTAGGTTCTTATTCCCATTAAATAAGATCTTGGATTCTAGTATTATAAATGAAAAAAATATATGCTAGGAGAGTTTCATACCTTAGTAAGCCGACCTGACTTGATCCTAAATTACTCAGGCTCATTAAAATTTAGAATACCACGTGGTGTACACTGAAAAAGCATGGCCGTTTAGTCTAGTGGTATCCTTTTATCAAATGAGACCATTCAATTGAATGTTGTCTTTGTAGAAATCAAATGTTAGTTAATTAATATAATTATTCTTTTACAAGAGGTTAACCAAATTAATCATTTTAAAACTAATGTTCAGCGGCTTTTCTAATTAATTTTCAATATTTCAGGATGTAAGTAGATTTTAATCTCTTTAAAAATCTTAAAAAGATATAACAACTTAACGAAAATTATTTAAATAATTTTGACATTATATGATTGATTTCATGAATTTATAAATCTAACTATTGACATCTATACATTTGGTAGCCTCTATCCTATCTTAATTTCTACATTCTTATTAAAAGATGAGCTCTCAGGTGGATCATATGTGGATTTATACTAGTGCATGTATAATATATAGTTACTTTGTTAATAGCTTGATTCTGTCACGTATGCCCATTTGTCGAAATGGAAGCTTAACGTGCATTAATAACCGTTAATGTCAATTATAATTTTAGGCAATTATTAATAGACTTAACATAACAGTTTACATTAAATGCGCCTAAATATTCAAATACTCTCATTTTAACGTAAACTTTATGGTTAATAATATTGCTCTTATATATATATATTTATTTCTCTTTGTATTATAATATTTTTATGTATTGGTCTCTGGCTTTGCTGCATATAATAAAATAATGAATTTTGGTTAAAGTTCAAAATAAGTACATCTGAACGAAATTATATAAATATATATATATACCTAAATATCTATATATATCACATTATAGTGGCTAAGATACCGACAAATATTCCGTCGAAAATGCTTAAAATCCAATTCTGAACTCCACGTTTTCTGTGGCCAAGGTAACGCTCCACATTTTTTCTAATAGTAAAATTAATTAATTAATTCTTGAAAATATAAAAGAATCTTATAAAATATAATTATTAATATATATGTATATATAGATAAATATAAGAGTAATAAAATTTACACATAAAAATGTTTTTATATTTTATATATATATATATTATGTCTGTATATATCACATTATATATATAATTGTTATTATATATATAATATATATATAACTATATATCTATATATATCACATTATAGTGGCTAAGACACCGACAAATATTCCGTCGAAAATGCTTAAAATCCAATCCTCAAGTCCACGTTTTCTGTGGCCAAGGTAAAAGCTCCACGTTTTTTCTAATAGTATAATTGATTAATTAATTAATTAGTTCTTGAAAATATAAAAGAATCTTGAAAAATATAATTATTAATATATATTTAAAACAATTTTATGTGTAAATTTTATTACTCTCATATTTATCTATATATAAATATATTTGTTTTGGAATTTCCATCTAAAATAAAATTATAAATTTAGATTAAAATTAAAATTAAGTAGCTCTGAATGAATTGCCTAATTGTAAATCGAAATACATCCGACATAGTGATTGTACTTAAACTCCGATTTTATGATCAACTTACTAAAAAAGTCACCGATATGAAAGAAATTCGACGTTAAGTAGGTAAACGTTTTGTCCAGATACATTATTATTAAGAACCAGAGAGTTTAACCTATTAGTACACCTACTATTTTTTTATAAATAGATTATAAATAGAGAATTTTGTTGGAGTCAACTTCAATTATTCGTTTTAGTTCAGTTATATATAATTTGTTTTTATTCTTAAAATAACACATTGTCGTAAACATAAATAATAACTATATTGATGCCATAAGTTTTCTTCATTGAAAATAAAATTTCAATCAAATCAAAATATAATAATCTTTATTTTCAATTGAATCAAAATATAATAATCTAAATAGATGATAATTGATAGAACCCTAACGCGTTATTAATAAGGAAATTTCAAAGGCAAAAATAAAAAAAGAATTTCGCTCGTAATTGAGGGAACCCTCAATTACTTATTAGAATTGAGGGTTCCCTCAATTCCTATCAGCGGGGCCTGTCTCCGACCACTACCCCTCAGTTGCGGCCACCAGCCACCACTGCATGTACCGGGAATGCATATACACATAACTACATATAATCCTTTCTAAATGTAGTATCATATTTTATTAGTTTTTCTAACAAAATACATACACAACATAAATCGCATATTTGTCTTAGCTGCATAATGTTTCACTATTACGATCACTCTGATATAGAGATGGCTTTTAGTTTTTCACGTACTAGTTTATTGCTCTTCGTTTTTTTACCTATCAACTTACTGTTTAATCGACTTACTATCTGCTCTAATACATAAATAAAGAACACAGACAACCAGTCCAGAGAGGGTATCACAATATTGGAAGGGAATTTCCAGAAAGTATTGACACGCGGCAATTCAATTGCATGCACCTACAACATGTCAACACTACGCAAAGCTTTTCCAACATGAAACATCTTTCTGCTGCATGAATGGTCGAGTTTTTTTTTTTTCCCATGTCTAGTCACCGCTTGACGTTCTCAATTTATTTGTAGACCCTTCCTCATCACTTCAGACAGAACGTTCGCTCCTACCATCACGTGTTTTCATTCACTTCCACGGGAGTGCATGTGGATGAGGCTTTGCTGACAGGAGGCAGGGGAATATATACTCTCCGGGCAGGAGGAGCGATATATCACCAAGTTGGAGATCTTTTACCCCTAGAGAACGAAAGGCCTATATATCAACTGTCGGCACCCCATTTTGGTCCACAGGCACTCGAGGACTATGATGGAGGCCTGACTACATTCTTCATTTATTGACACTCATTGCTTTTGAAATCAAGTCATTTCTTTAATTTAACTCTAATTTTACATTTTCAGAAAAATACTCTATGGAACATTTTCGGGATTTCCGTGTGTCAAGTTCGATTTTTAAAATCTGGGACAAAACTCGAGGCCAAAATATTTTTTTTTGCATATCATTGATCCTTGAATTTTTCTGAACCAAATGGTGATCCCGGTTTATTTTTTGAATATCCGGTTGAAAAGACGAGAATTTCAGGCCTTATGAACATCAATTTCGATTCATTTTCAAAATCAGGACAATACTCGAAATCGAAAAATATTTTTCTGCAAAATGTCGATTCTCAAATTTTTCTGAACACGATGGCGGTCCCAAAATATTTTTTGGATATCTGGTTGAAAAGATTGAATTTCGAAAAATAATCGAGTAATTACGATCGACACATTGCGAAACCTCAATGTCGATGCAAATTGGAATTCTCATAAAGCCAATTATTTCTCGAATTTCGAAATTTTGAAATTTTCATTCCATAAATGTCAACGGATCCTGAGAAATCAAATTTCGCCTGAAACGATGCTCATACGAATAAAAAAAATGGAAATAAGGTCGATGTGTGGACCCGAATTTGCTCTCGTCGGGGCCTACATGCGTGCACCTATGCGCATGGCTTGGGAGTGTCCACCTTCTCGGGGATGCATGATGGACACACGTGAGAAGAAGTCGCCACTTACCATTTTACGACCCGAGGGTCGAGGACCGGTAAGTTACCCGGGTCTAAGGGTACGGGGTACACCTATTTGCTAAGGCAATGGTCATGCGGAACCGAAAATTTCGAGTTCGAGGTTCTATTACGTGCAGGCCTATATCCCGCAAGCCCTTTCGGTACTTTGTTTGCCTAGGGCTTGCCACTTTATTTTATTTACCCATTGCATTAAGTTGCACTCGACTCGCCTGTTTTGATACCGTAAATTTGGTGAAACGATCGATTTCTTAATTAGCTTAAGTGCATATAGATTAGATGACTAGGTTGGTAAATTGTGGGAATTAGAGCTTAATTAGGATTAATTGAGTAGTATCTTGCTAAACTAGGATCAAACTTTGCTAAGTAATCTTGATTGTACTCGCGAAAAGACTACTTGCATGTTAATTTAGCCTAATTTGGTGCTAATTGAGTTGATTTGTGTGTAATTAGGTGTAATTAACTTGTACATGTGCTAATTAGGTACTAATCAGGTTAAATAGGACTTAATTACTCATGCTAGTATTCTGGCCATGTGATGATTTGGTCGAATTTGGGGTCCGTTGGGTCTAATCGGGCTTAAATCATGTGTACTCGGCTTAACCACGAACTTGGCTATGAGTAATTAAGCTCGAATTAGCTTAATTGGGTGAATTTAGCATGAAATTGGGCTTTGTAGCATTCTGTAATTTTCTGTAAAATGGGCTTTAATGAGTCATTTTGATGGTTTGTTGCTTGATTAGGCCTAATTGCGTGTGATTAGCTTCCTATTGTTTGAAACCATGGTCAATTAGGTTTAATTAGCCTTAATTAGCTCAAAACCGACCTTTCAAGCACGCTGAAAAATTTTTGCTGACTTGATCCGAGATTCGATTTATTGATTTAGGGCTCGGTCAGGCTTAATTATGTGTAAATTATGTTGATTATTCATCCCCCTTCTGTAATAAGGCCTCATTGTGGTCGTTTCTTGTAATTCGTGCTTTAATTGATATATAGAGCTCATGAATGTATGAATGATGTTGAGGACCGAGCGGATTAGGGTCCAAGTGAGTATGATTTTACTTAATTAGTGTCTAATTAGGGGTAATTATAGCATTTTAGGTGAAATTGACTTAATTAGGATTTCGGCCTTAGGAATCGAGTCTAATCGGGTGTCTTTAAACTTGATTAATGTAGATAACCGCTCTTGTGACTGTCGGCCGAACTTGTATACGTCTAATCGAGTCAAAATCGGTCAAACTGTGAAATTGACATGTTACCTTGTAATAATTATGTATATTTGACTTAATTACACGGGCCTAAGGGTAATTAGATACAATTAGTGTGTCTTAGGGTTTCTTTTGTTTTTTAATAAAGATTTTACTACAACCCAACTCAACTCTATTATTTCTCAAATTCAATATTACAATCATTATTATTTTATATTTTTCTTTCTTTAAATAATAATATCTCACTCATATTTTTTGCTAACCATCTTTATAATCATTTTTTTAATAATAAATTCTTATCTACTTCACATCTATATATACATATATATATATATATATTCCTGCACATCCTTATATTTTTTAACACTTGCAACAATTATTTTTTGTCTTTTCTTATTATCCAAAATTGTTCCCCAAAATTAAGTTTACTTGAGTTAAAATCTCAACTCAAAAACTAAATACAAACTTAGACTCTTAGGAAGGTCTTTGCGACCTTGAGGGCGAGTCATTAGGACTTGGGGTTCCCTAAATCGGATTAAAGTCAACAATTTGACTTAATTGGATTAATAATTCAATTTTTAGTGTAAATCGCTCAAAATGGATAATTACGTATGTTGACACGCGTCATGGGGATAAAGAATAATTAACCAACTAATTGAGTCTTAGTATTCAAATTGAAGGGCAAATTGATCTTGAGGGGATTAAGATCATTTTGCATATTTTTGGAGATCAATCGGTTAATTCATGTAAACACGACACTGTTAAAAATCAAAAAAACCGTGAATAAAATGCGTAAAGATAGAAATCAACTTAGAATTTTTCCAAGTTAGGGACCCTAGGGCCATTTTTTCTCTTCGAACTTTAGGCCCATTTATGGGCTCACTCGGTCCATCTCATGGATATCGGCCCAAATGAGTGGCCCACGAATATATGGTTAGCCTGAATGTATGGCCCATTTGCTTTGGCCTGAAGGTATGGCTTGTTTTACATTTTTTTGGCCGGAATGTGTGGCTCATTATTCAAGAGCAGACTGTATAATTGTATACCCACGTGTATCATGCAGAGTCTGTAATTTATTCTTTAATTTCCTGGTGCATTCTCGAATATGGACTCGACCATAACATTAAACAACTCGACTATAAACGATAAAAAGTATTAAAACTATTAGGAGCCCAAGATGTCACTGAAAGGGCGAGTTATTGGCTCGCAGACCTCTAATCTCGTAACAAAGCCTCCGAACTCATTTCTTATGTTAGAAAGATTGAGTCAAACTTAAATCCTTAAATGGTTAATATCCTGATCATGTAGATGACTTAGGTGGCTCACCGACCAATTAAACGGTGTAGGGGCGACTCCAATCTCGATTGGATCCCAGGTCACGTAAACTAATAGAGCACTCAAGTCGATGGCAAAGACCTAATGTAGACAAGATTAGGACGATTAAGAGCAGTTAAAAGACACAGTCGGGTATTACAGTGTGTTTGGTTTTAGAGTTGAGTTGAATTGAGTTTTGAATTTTAATTTGTTTGTAATGATTGTGATGTTGAATTATGAGAAAAAGTATGAAAAAGTATGAAAAAGTAAAAAAAGTAATGGTTGTATTGTTGAATTGTGGAAGAAGAAATGAATAATTGAGATAATTTATTATTAAAAATTGAATTGAATGGTTAAAAAAATTGAAGAAAAATGAAAAAATAATAATTGTGTTGTTGACTTTTGTTGTGTAGTAAGTAGGGGTGTTCGGTTCCAAGTACCCTTCTTTTTTTACAATACTCGGACCCTACCCTGGAAGGAGCAAGTTCCAAGATTTTGGAACCAAACCCTATCATGTTGAGTCATGGAATCGGAACCTGTATTATCCCATAGGTTCCGAGTATCTTGTTGGAACCTGTAAATTTTTTTTATTTCACTAAATAAAACCGAAAATGTCTCATCCATAATCAATAATTACGCATAACAGAATGTCAACATAAATTTAGATTAAATCCACAATATCTACAACAAAGAGTAATATGTCTATTCAATCCATCCACAAAACTAAACATATATAATACGATCAAGCCTCACCAAGGATACACCTATCATCGTAAAACCAAAGCTACCGACGATAAGGAAAATGAAGCTTCCACCAAGAGAAGAGAGTGATAGAAAGGGAAATAGGGTAAAGTAAAAGGGAGAAATATATCTGAATATAATTAGAAAAATTATTATCTGGTCTAGATACCAGTTCCGATTTCGATTTTGGGTGCCCTATATGCAGGAACTGGAACCGGAACCTGTTTTCACCGGTTCCTAATTTTAATACCGGAACCCTACCGTATTTTCAATACGAGCTGCCCGAATCTTACCATAACGTGTAGGTTCCGACCGGTTCCGTGTATACCCGGTATCCGTATACACCCCTAGTAGTGAGTATAGTTAAAATTAGAGTTAAAATCTTAAAATCTGATTGCGAAATGAAACGGGTAATAAAAGTTCTTTTGAAAACAAAACTTATTGATTCACGAATAAATATTAAATACTTTCTCGGAAAACAAAAATTTTCTTGACAAATTAATTGATATGCGTGTAATTTGCATAGCATGCGGGCCTGATTCTATTATGACAATTTCTTATTATAATAAAATTTTGAAAGAAGTTAAAATTATTCATGAAAAAATTAAAAAAGATAATTCTTAATTTCTTGAATTAATCTAAATTTTTTTCAAAATGAAATTAACTTTCACCATAAATTAGATAATCTTTTCATCATAATTTCTTACATGCTCGCATAAAGCACGAGCCTGTACATTGTTTGCACTTATTTTGCTAACTATCATGCTCGGCCTTCATTATGTTGAAATTCTGAATAAGATTATTAACATAGGGCCATTACCAGTTAATTTCAGGCCGTGTGTTGGCTATAGACGGAAGAAAAGTATAACGATTTATGTGTTAATAACTTTGTTTAAAAAGAGGAAATCGTTCGGTTGCATCCTAATCCGGGGAGGAGAATAATGAACTCCCGTAAATTCAAACCATTAATGTGAAATCATTTCTCCATAACGGGGGAAAGTAATTTATATACGGTGAGGGGTGGAAAATGCTTGATAAAAAATATTAAAATTAGGGCTTCGGCCCCATAGTTCACAAAAAACAAAAAAAAAAGAAAGAATTTGAATACCTCACGAAAAGAAAATGCTTGATTAAATTCAATATAAATTGGTTAAAGCAGTCTAAAACTTATTATCATTAAATAAGATCTCACGTTTAAATCTTGTGAATGGAAAAAAAATACGTAATTGGGATAGCTTTACTTTATAATAAGCCGATTCGGCTCGGACTAGATTATTCGAGATCTAATAGATTTCCAAATATTCGAATGCATACGAAAAAATGCTTGATTAGGGAGAGAAAAACCAAAAAAGAAAAAGAAAAAGAAAAATCATCAACGAGAAATGTATGGAAGAGAGATCTTCGCTTGTCCCTCCCTTATCACATCCATAGCCCTAATTTCTCCGGTCTTAGTGACCATAGCAATGGCCACAAAATGATTTTCCCAAAAATAAAAAAGGAACTCAGATTTCTATTGCGGGTAAGTATCAATCACAGTATATACTAGAGGAAACATGAAAATATTCTTATAACAACGTGAAATAGTTCAATCAATTCGGTATTTGTTTCGTTTAAGTAATGTTTCATATTTGAGTTCTTGTGAATGTAAAAAATCAACGTTGGGAGAATTTTACTCATTAGTGGGTCGACTCAACTTGACTGGATTAATCGAAGTCCAATTGGCCTTCCTGATGCCAAGTTCACACTAGAAAAAGAAAAGAAAGCAAATTACATCACTGTAAATTACTAAAGTTGCTATTAAATTACTAAATAAAGGAAGTAAATCGCACATATCTAGAAGTAAATAACAAAAATTTTGAAATAAATTACTTATTATATGAATTTCAAATAATTTTACTTAATTTTTTAGTTAAAGTAGTTGATTTTTACTTAAATTTTAATTACTTTCTCAATAAAAAGCTTTTAATAATATACTTTTTTTTAGGTGAATTTTTTTTGATAATATACTTGATTATATGGTCAATGGCACGACCATTTTTATTAATCTTATCGTAGAATCTACCATGCGGCTAACACAATTGTGCACTCTCAATCGCCAATGACCCAAATCTTTGAGTAATAGTTGGCAAGATCTCGACCAATACTGATCTACAATGGCATAATTTTGTCAACCTTGGCTGCGTGCTTGCCCTATCTCAAAACAGAGTCGGGTCCGGCTATATTCGATCTCTCGGACATAACAATGATATATATAAATATGTATTATGTTTATGTATGTGTACAACGGAGGGGAGGAAAATGTGATCATTTGAAATGATTCTCCCGATCTTAGCGGAGAAGATGTGCGGACGCAAATCCTCATGCCCATATCGATTTCAATTTTCAATTTCAATGATTTGACTAATAGGAAAAAAACATCTTATCTTAGTTATTTATTATAAACCCGTGTGTCATATTCAAATTGAAGGGAACTTATGTGGCATTTAATGTCAGACCGGGTCAATTTTTCATTTTTCTAAAGGCCCGACAGGCCGGCCAAACCCAACAGCTTCACGACGAAGACTCAATAGTCACATGGGTCACTCTTTTTCGGTATGGAGTCGATTTCTTTGGGCAATTAGGGGCACAGCAAACAGATCAAAACATTGATATATGCATATGTATACAGATAACGACTTAAATAATCAGACAACAAACGACACATTTGCACTGATCAATTATGTCAGACCTCACAGTCACCTATTATTCATCAGCTTGCTAGCTAGCTAGGCCTAGCAAAGCTACATATGAAAGACATTCATCATATATATGCAAAAGGAGGCATGACAGTGTGTTCAATCAAGCATGTCTAATTTTAAGACTAATGAGATAGCTACATAGCACACCTTAAAAAAGTGAAAGTTCACATCGGAAATGTGATGCAATTGGCGAACTGAACTATTATTGGATAGACTTTATATACAGTGTAAGAATTTGAAACTCGCTGAAAATCACTTCAAGTCCAGGGTCAGCCTATGTATGAGTAAGTATTAGTCTCGACCAGTAAGCTAGAAATACCTCGTATTTCACCTAAAAGAAAAGGTGATGTCAACTTTTCCTAAAAAAAGAAGCAGCTAGAACAAAATAAATTCTAAGAACAAGTTCAAAGGTTTGCTAAATCCTCCGGTAGTCCTCTTAACTACACATAATGGCATTGGCCTCTTACTTAATCAATATGTAATGGTACTTTTAAATATGAATATTAGGAGGGTTATTATTCACGGAAAATTTGGCAATTCTAATGTATTAATATATAGTTTTCATGATCATGTGCTTCCTTGTTTAAATACGGAAAACTTACTACACAAGCTCAGCCTATTTATCCAAGCTACCACCTCAAAATCTGATCGACTGAGCCAATCGTCGGGTGAGCATTATTTACATGTGCTTGATGGTGTTTTGTGTGGGGGAAGAACATTGTCTGACTTTTATTTCCTAATCAAAGGTAAAGCCTGACAGCGAAATTAATTGGAATTTAGTAGAGGTCGCACTATATGTGGTGTTCTTACAAAATGACATGCTTTTGTGGAAACATTTCAAGGAGAGGGGGATAGCTTAGTGATCAAAATCGCAAGTACTGTGTTGTCGTTGTGATGAGCAGTCACATCGAACTTTTACATATAAAAAAATATATTTATATCTTCTCATTAATTTGACCAAATTTTCCGCTTTGGGTCTCCCTAAGAGCTACCTTAACCTCCTACCGGCATGTTCTTCTTGTAAGACTCATCGCATGTTTCCAAATTCTGTTCTTTCATGGTATAATTGGCTTAGAATTACTGCCGTTAGAGCATGAAATAATGACTTCTAATACGGTTCCGAGAAAGGAACGATCTAATATCTAACAATTATATATTTAGATCAATACACAGCTTAGGGACTTATAATTATAAAAATTACACTGGATCTGAATCTACATTTGACCATATAATTAAATATATATTGGGATTAGATTCATGCAACCATAAAATAAATGCCCAGCTGCCTTAAAAGACAAAACAGGATCTTGGAAAAGAAAGCCCGTCTTCTAATTTTTTTTTTTAAACGGTCAATTCAACGGTTTGATCTGACCAAATTTTTTATTGTAAAAACTTGTCGCATGCAGAAGCCAAGAATCAAGCTTTCAAAGTAGATCTGAATCAAGTAATTGCCCGATTTGCCGAGTGTTTCTGTATTTTATTCATTCCCTTTGTCTGAACGGGCTACTGTCTCGGAATTAGGATGGGGCCGGGCCTGAGGTCACTGAAGCTAAGCCCAATTCATGCTAATTAACCGAATTGAGGTGGCGGCAGCGAGAATCGAAGGCTTGACCGTCCTTCGGCCCGAGTTATGGGCTGGGCCGCCTGAGGTCATTCGAGATGGCATCCGGCGGCAGCATGCTAGCTAACCTCATGAGCAGTTCACGAGGGGATGAGAGAAACTACCCGTTCGAGTGAGATTGCTTCCCGTCCCATTCCTCAACTTAACAAATCCGAGTGAAAAACGGTGGATCATTAGCACTCTTTCGAGCAAATATTGGATGAGTATCATTAGTCTACTTAGATGAGTAACAACTAATCATAATATATAAATGAGAAATCGGTCCCGTAATGATCAGCGAATTCCTACTATTTAGCCCATTCTTTCTAAACAACCAAAGCATCAATAAAAATGTGACGAAAAGAAAGTCATCAATAAAAACGTGCATATATACACATATAGAATTAGGGTGCGGATGTAAAGACTAAATGCTACTTTGAGGTTTTTACCTTTGTCGAAGTTGTAACAAGCCAACACGACACGTATAGCTATAAACCTATCAATTAGGATGAATGACCATCGCGGATCGAGTTTGCATGCTTCGCAGTCAATTGTTCTTGGCACCCGTGAATTTTTCTAAAGCTTATTATGGGTGCAAAAGATTCAGAAATGAGACTTTAGGGCGCAAAACTAAATGATTAAAATATCCAAAACTGCATGAAATTTGCACTTTACATCATTTCTCTGAAACCACTGGCAGAATTTCTCCAATGGAATTCAGAATCGAAGGAGATGAAGAGTTCATATACGAGGTTGCATCTGGCTGGGTCGAGGCCCATACATCATGCAATGCTTATCTGTCGCCCAATCTTCTTCCCATTCCAAACCCAGACACACTCCATAACATTCTGATAAATTTTGTTTGGATGATTTGATGAATGCAGTTTGCTATTCAGAGCCATTACGAAAGCAGGATTAGTTCTTGTAACTTGAGCAATGCGATTGCCAAATATGGCCTTATCGTTAATCTTATCGGCCAGCTGATTATGCTTCATATAAGACTGCCAACATCACGTGAAACTAAAACTTCCCTGTGGAATAATTGTTAGCTCCTGTAGCAGCAAAGGAGTGTGTGAGATTCAGTGCCTCGAAGGAAAGGGTCTCGTGGATACATTATTTCCAAATTCCCATCAATGCTGCTAGTCCAGGCAATTTACTTCGCAATCTGCATCATTTAGGAAGGGATTACACTAGAATATGATATTATGAACGACTTACTTGACCTTCAAGAAATCCTTTATGCTCTCGTTAGTTTTTCCTTTTAATGATGTAAAAAAACACATTATTATGCACGGAAATCTGAAGATCATGTACATCTCGCTGAGCAAATTTTCTCCATCTGATCATCACATTGTATGTCATTAGTGTCTTTATGATGATATCTGTTAAGAATATCTCCAATAGCACAGTGGATCACCGACTAAGTAATTGATTTCATGCTAAGTTCCATCATATGAAAATGTAGTACATTAAATTTCATTAGCCGAATTTTGTTAGGGTTCCTTGTACATCATCACAAGCTCGATTCTCACACTCCAGCTTTCCCCATCTTGCATCAAGTCGCTCGCAAGGAAACACCAATTTCCCGAGGCTGTCAAGTATCACCAGAAATATTTCAAGTAGGGTGCAAATTAATTTGTGGGAACTCTAAAAATAATAAATTGGCAAAGTCCATAAATTATTAAGATACCTTCGGTTAACAACGTTGTGTACATGACATAACCACTGTGAGAACTCAGCATGAGATCCTGCCTGCACTGGATTTGCTCTGTCAAGCGTATGACATAAAAAAAAAGTAAGCAGTAGGCAAAGTAACAGAATAATTCCCCACTTGCGGGGAAAAAAAAAAGTAATAGAACAATTGCTTGAGAAATTTACAAAGTGAAATTGACTTGCTGCCTCTAGGTAGCAATGGCGGTATATATTGCCTTGTAAAGTTCCAATATGATTTATCTCGCTTTTGAATCGGCATCACATCAGGGTAAAAGCTTTATAGACATGTAAAAATAGTGATTTCTCCTAAAAATCCATTGGTCGTATAGAGGTTGATGTAAATGAGCTTGTGCTGTGGTCGCATAGTGTTGCTGTTTATATTTTCCCCTTGTTAAATTGTGTTAAGTAATTGCCAGCCCCAGCTTCAGCAACTTATTCTAGAAACGTGACAGGGGAGGGTGAAACAAAGGGGAAGCTAAGAGATTGGCTAGATGAAGAGACTCTATATTGTACCTCAGCACTTCTTTAAAATGATCGGCACATTCCTGGCAAGGGTATAATCGAGATAGGATAGCCATCTGC
The DNA here is from genome assembly GCF_007655135.1 of Punica granatum. Classification (NCBI taxonomy): domain Eukaryota; kingdom Viridiplantae; phylum Streptophyta; class Magnoliopsida; order Myrtales; family Lythraceae; genus Punica; species Punica granatum. The sequence goes on from NC_045129.1 coordinate 28,734,557, forward strand.
AGTGATTCAGTGAAACACATTTGGTTAATTTGATCATGCTCCTTATGTCTGCAGAAATAATTGTTACATGTTACCCATATATGCAGTTGTTTATATTTGGTAGCTCAATCAATCATAAGAAGGTAACATGAAAATATAGAGTATAGATATGATGAGAGAGGAGACTGATTAGATCACCATACCAAATCTTTTACATCTTTCTTTTGCTGTCTGCTTGGATTGTCTGGGTACTGCAAAAGAGTCAATATATAAATTCTCGAATCAGCAGAGAGAAGAACGAGAAAGCTGCTCTCTTGAAAGGAAGGAATTTCAACTTCAATAACTTATAAGCAAAGAAATTGGCATAGTGCATGCAACAAAATTCTAATGTCAAGTAATTGTGCTTGAATGTCCTGAGCCTCTCGGACAAGCATGCAAAAAGATGAACCACTGAGTAAATAGAGAAGCGAATTCCATCAGCAATTTCTACCTTAGACTCAGATGATGGCCAACTGTACTAACAAGTCAATATATTTATAACAAGCTTCAAAAATCAACAGACAATTAGAGTAGATAACAATGACAGCTCCTCCAGCCGACTACCGAAAGTCCAGAACGAAGATAATCAAATCCAAAAGTATACCACAGAACAGACCTGGGCAGCTAGTGTGTGAAGAAAAGTCTAGGTGGCCCTCCCAAGCTCTTCTTTTGTCACAGGTGCGGCAGCTTGGGCCTGAAGGAAAAATATTCATCACTTTGGCTGTGCTATTTCTTTATCTCAGACAGTACAGAAGGAGTATCGCGTGTCAATGCAAGCTAATAAGGGCAAAATCTACAACTCTAATTTTCCAAAGAGTTTCACATAATATGGACAACAAAAGCAGCCTAATGGAGCGGCAAAGTAGCCGTAGGGATTAACAAGCACGACTGAGCCGTAAGCCCCTTACTATAACTTGCCATAATTCTACATCAGGGGTGATGGTCTAGTGGTTTCAAGCTCACTCTCATGCGGTTTAGAGATTCTCAGTCTCGAGTTCAATCCCCACGGACATATGCTAGGGTGGGCTCTTTGGTTTAGACCTAGGGTCATCTCCGGCTTTCGTAAACTAGCTCTTGGTGGCGCTACACTAAGGGGACCAGAGCTTGCGCTAGTTGTTCAGTTCGTCCGATATGTTCGCGATTGATCACGAGAGTCCGAACATTGCATAGCAGGGACGGAAATGTTGCAATCGCTGCTGCCCACCATTTTACACGGCAAAAAAAAAAAACTTGCCACAATTCATCCAATTGCCTAGCAGCCTCCAACAAAGCTTCAGAACACAACAAACCAAAATCGAAGGATGGGAATGCTACTTGGCAAGTTTGGTACTTAGTCCTTCACTCTGCCCTTTACTATTAAGTCCTCCAACATCACCAAATTTTCTACCATTTTTCACTAAAGAGGTTGCAACCTTTATGCTAATTGGCGTTAAAACTTAATCGACACAAGCGAGCGTCTCGTCGAGTGGATCAAGTTTGCGTTTCATGTCAGCAAGACAACCCAAACTAACACAGATGTTAGGGGGAAAAAGAAAACCAAAAGTGAAATTTCATTCCCACTCAGACAATCATTAAGTACGTAGAGATCTTCGAATAAGCAGACAGAAAACAATAGGACTTCCCCACAAACTCCAAACACACACCACGCGCTCGCCCCTCACCCAACCTCCCCCCCCCCCCCCCCCCCCCCCAAACCCCAAAAAAGTAAAAAAAAAAAAAAAAAAAAAAAAAAAAAAAAAAACCAAACCAAACCAAACCAAACCAACCCACCAAAAAAAAAAAAAAAAAACTCAACAGCTATCAGCTACAAAACAAGTTAACTCCATTCGATCAACCAATACCTTCTTCTTCAGAATGTCAACCGGTTGAAGAGAATTGACCCCTGTACTTGACGATTTCCCATGGGATGAAGACGAGGTAGAGAAAAGGTGTTTTCTGTTGATGGGCGATGGGTCGTTGGACAGGCCGATGAAATTAGAGAGGTGGGCTTGAAGGCATTTGGATACTGTTTCTATGTTTCGGAAGAGCGACCGCAGTGGATTCTCGGACATCTTCAGCCAAGAGAAAGTTCGAGGGAGACGAATTGGAGGGCAAAAGAACAAGAAATTGAGGGAAAATATAATTTGCGAAACTTTCCCTTTAGAGTTGTAAATTGCAGAGCCAGTCCCTCAAATTTCAGAAATCTACGAGATAAGGTTTGCTTTATCTATTGAATTTCAGAGTGAGTCGCGGAAACTAGGGGTGTGCGTGTCCGGGTATTCTTTTTTTCACGATATCCGGATCCTATCTTGTAAGGGACAAGTTCCAAATCATGCTCTGTTGGGACTTGAAACCAGAACCTACTCGAAACCTTCATTCAAGGTGAGGCTAGGGAACTCCAATATACTGACAGTCAAAACCTGGATGACGATATCATACTCCTTAGCGAGCTTCATAGCCTTTCTGAAGCAAAAGCTCAAGCACCAGGCTCCATATCGTCACCTCAGAACTTGGTTTTTAGTATTACTGATTTCCTAGAATTATCTGGATCGCATCTTCTAATGTGCGGGGTCCTTATAGGAGGCAAGCACCTAGTATACCTACTGGCAATGAAGAAACTACTTGGAGTTCCAAGCCCCTAGCCCAAAATGAGAGTGTTTGGAAGATCATTGAGGGATAATGAAAGTATTTGAAATTAACTCTTTTTTTCCTTGCCCTTGAATACAAAGTGAAGATGCTATTATATAGGCACCGTTCCAATATGACGACAAACAGATATTTTAATATGGCCAGCACAAGCATGGCCGACACACAAACACTTATAATACATGAAGGGCCTAACATATTCGTGGTCGACAATAGATGACATACTTTAATAATATAGGACTTGAACAGCCTGGTGGAGATAAGAGAGAATCTCCATTATTTGCGAAATAGCTCGTGAGATGATGACAGGTTGGGGTCATTAGAGTCATTGTCAGACGCGTGCCACCACGGCTTTTCCTAGGGCCATTGTTCTGCTGCAATTAAGTCTTCTTTAATCACGTGGCTCCACCATTCTTCATTAGTCATTGTTGGCGGAGGCCAATTTGCAGGATCTAGTAGATTGTTATTGAAAGAGCTTGGCCCAAGTTGGTGGCCGGCTGGGGCTAGGGCTGGGGGTGAGTTCCATTTGCTGGTGGATTCAAGTCTAGTTGCATGAATGCATTTGGATTTGGGGAGTATGGATCTTGTGAGTCCAATGGAGGGACCAAATGGTCCCTCTTGTAGTCTTCAAAGGCCTGTTGGATTATGGGCTTAGTTAGCAAGTAGTATCCTAGGTAGTCCCAAGGGAGTCGGACAGTTGCAGGCGGCTAAATAACTCGGGGAACTTCTCCATTCTTCTCACATATCACCATTTGGAACTCTCGGTATTGGTATTCGAGATCTAGGATATCCATGGTGAGAGTTTTCCAGACCTTCGAAGAGTATGTTCGCTGAAAACCTGCTGGTTCTCGCTGTACTTATAGCATAAATACCAGAACAACCATTTCATGTATTCAGGATATGGAAGTAAGGGTGTGTGGGTTCGGATACCATATTTTTTTCATGATATCCGAACCCTACACTATAAGGGAAATGTTCCAAGATTTTAGAACCGAACCATACCCCGTTGAGTCCTAGAACTAGAACCCATATTATACCACAAGTTCTGAATGCCATGTTGGAACTTGAAAATTTTTTTGTCTCGCTAAATAAAACCGAAAATGTCTCATCCATAATCGATAATTATGCAAAACAGAATGTCGATATAGATTTAGATTTTTTTAAAAATTGTTGATTATATTTTTTAAATATAGGAATATCTGAATATAATATATATATATATAAGGGGTTTTTACCTAAAATGGCATATGGTTTGTCCGTTTTGTCAAATTTATCCCATGGTTTACTTTTTGCATCAAATCTATCACGGCGTTATCTTTTCCGTCAATATCTAACTGTCGTGCTGACGTGGCACGTGGAGAGATAACGGGCCACACTTGCCACGTAGGCACCACGTCAGTACGGCCGTTAGATGTCGACGAAAAGGATAACGCCGGGATAGATTTGATGCAAAAAGTAAACCATGGGATAGATTTGACAAAAAAAACATATGATAGATTTAACAAAACGGGCAAACCATTGGCCATTTTAGGTAAATACCCCTATATATAATGGGGGAAAATATTATTCAGGTCCAGGAATCGATTCCAATTCCGGTTTTGGATATCCTATATGCATAAATCGGAACCGAAACCGGTTTTTACCGATTCCTTATTTTAATACCCGAACCCTACCTTATTTTCAATATGAGCTACCCGGACCCCACCTTAATGGGTAAATTCTGACCGGTTCTGGTATACTCGGTATCCGTGCACACCCATATATGGAAGGCTAAATGAATGCTAGAGTGGATGGATAAAAGGATACCGAGGATGCATTCCGAAAGGACAGATAATAAGATCCCTATGGTATCGGAATATCTTGTATTGGTATTCCCATATAAGATTTTTAGCCTTGATGAAAAATGTCTTTGTCCTAACTACCTCTGCGACTTTAGGGGAAATATCACCCTAAGATTTCCAAGTGTCCTAGGTCTTCAATGCACTCCTACGGCTTAGTTCTGTGCTGGAAGAGCAGTGAACATACAGATGACAGGAATGACTTGAAGTGGCTGCCCAGTTAATGACCATTTCTTATACTTCTTTTTTATTCTCCTTTTTCTTACGCTTTGCCTCTCTGATTCTGTTTGTCAGGTCTGCTATGCTTGTCCAGGAGGGCTTCCATTCTTCTCCTGCCGACGGGAAAAACGAGGACCTAATGATGGAAGTTCTTTCCATAAAACTGAAAAGACATGAGGTCGGTGATGACAGAGATGGTGCTAGTTCAGGGACTCTAGAAAGAGCCACAATCTAGTTACGCAGTTTGCGAATTTCTTCGTCCTTTCTGTCCAGATCAATCTGAAAATAAAAAACGGGAGGGGTCTCCTAGATCTTCTTGAGTCTTCGTTGAAATTATCTCATAGCCTTTTTGCAGAGCATAAGAAAAAGGAAAAAAAAAACAAAAGATAATTTCAAATACTCTCATTCTCTCCCAATGATCTTCTAAACACTCTCAATCTCGGCTAGGGGCTTGGAACTCCGTGTAGTTTTTTCAATGTCAGGAACTGACCTAAGTATGCTCTATGCTTGCCTCCTATGAGGATTCTGCACATCAGAATACATGTTGCTTAGATATGACCCGAGTTAATTCTAGGGAATCAATAATACTAGAAATCAAGTTCTGAAGTGACGATATGGAGCCTGGTGCTTGAGCGTTTGTCGCTGAAAGGCTATGAAGCTCGTTAAGGGGGCATGATATTGTCATCCAGGTCTTGGTTATCAGTATTATTATAGTTCCCTAGCCTCACTCCAAATTAGTACCAGAGCCCGGTTTATGTTAGAACTATTGAAGAGTTCCTTCGTTGATACCTAGAGTTTCACCACCATGGAGACCTCTACTTAAACTCCTCATTCTACTAATGTCACTCTCTCTATAGAAACTCCATTTCGCAAGTCTTTTGGTAAAAAGCTTGACGCCCCATATGAGGTATCTTACCTTAGCGACGACTACAAGATCTATGCTGACTTGCCTCTTATAAACCCTTGCATCGATTTCTCTAAATCAACTACTTTCTTGCCCATAAGAAGCATACAGCATCTCATTCGCCAGTCCACTCACCACGTCGAGGAGGATGTTCAATCTACGAGGTTTGATCAACACCGAGCCTCTGAGACTGAACAGTTCGTATACCAACAAATCCCACAAAAGTTTCCCCGCCAGCTTGCTTGTCGTTGCAAGGATGGCTTTGCTGGATACTAGATTTTTGGAGTATCAGCACGCCTATATAGGGACGATAGAGACTACCCTTAACGCAGGGTTAGTCTTTCTCACTCTATTCCAAACTTCAACATCTCAGTTCTCAAACTACTGACGGCCCTAAAGGTTTAGCTCCAGATTACTGGAGCCCTTTAAGTTCAAGATTCTGTTGCGGCCTCCCTGCACTGTCAGATGGTCTATAGAGTCCATAATCATGAACAGAATCTTTCTCTCGAAGGATCTAAAGAAGCTCTCATGATTTTGGTGGACTCAATCAACACACCCACGTGTGTCCACATCCCCCGCCAGATCACGAGACAAGACCTTGTCAAGCTGCTCCCAAACAAGTGGATAACCGACTATGAGTGCCTGCATCAAAGCGCTCAGCCCATCTAGTCCTCGAAGCCTAAGTTTGGCAGAAAACCTGACGGAAAAGTTGTGATCACTTTCGATCACAAACCTATTAAAAATTCGGAGCAGTTCACTTATCCCATGTTCCAGACGATGATGATGATGATGATGCAGTCAGAAGAATAGGGTATGCGAGACAATCCCAAGAACCAAAAGTCGATGCCCCCGATCCATTCATTTAACAACAAAGGAAAGTCTATGTATTTCTTTCGAAAACCTGGAGGAAGACTCTACTACTGGGATGTTTGCAACTGTGGAGACTGTGGCAACTATTACCAATAGCAGGAAGACAAAAAGAAGAAGCCTTCTTGTTTCAAGGAGTACATAAGAGACATAGACTCCAAGCCGGACCCTCTAGAACCAGATGTAGAGAATGGTTTATCAATCCCAAAGAAAAAGAACGTCATGCCCTGCTCTAAGCCCATACTCAAATGGGTTAAAAAGTAGAAGTGGGAAGATCTAGGAGAAATTCGGGAATATCTCAAGGATTTGGTGCCACCTTTGACGGCGTAGAGGTTTATTAAGGGAATGGGGCAAAAATAGCCACTAGCTGAAGTTCCCCGAATAGCTCTTGCTTGCATGTTCCATCCTACTTTTCCTAGCTATGACAAGGCATTTCCCCAAGTAGAGTAATTCACAGATGGCGAAGGAAGGCATACCAATGCCTTTAAAGTCCCAAATCACACTAGTCGTGATGAGACTGGAAACATTAAGCCAATCATCACCGGTGAGGCTGTTCTTAACTAGTAGTCAAAGAACGTAGTAGCCTAGACCACGTCCTTTCATCAATTAGGACCATAGACTCTTTTGCCACATAGGTCAATCAATTGGATAATAAGATTGACCGTCACCATTAGCAGACTCAGTCACTCCTCCGAGTGCTCCAATGAAGACTCCAAGAGATTCAGGAGACCCCACATATTTCCTATTTCCTAATTCATATTGATCTAGAAAGAAATGAGGAAGAAATCCGCAAACTGTGTAACCAGATTGTGGCTCTTTCTAGAAACACTAAACCAACTCCATCTTCGTCATCATCGATCTCCTGTCTTTATAATTTTATGGAAAGACCTTCCATCATTAGGTCCTCGTCATTTTTCCCATTGGCAGGAGAAGAATAGAAGCCCTTCGGGACAAGCATAGTGGACCTGAGAAACAAAATCAGAGAAGCAGAGCGTAAGAAAAAAGAGAAGAAAAAAGAAGTAGAAGAAACGCCTCTTCCTAGTAAGACCCCTTCTGCCTCTGTGCTCCGTCCTGAAGAAGGAAAGACCAAGGAAGCCTTCATGTTTCCTCCAAGGAGAATCTCATAAGCTCTTTTCTCAAGAAAAGCTGTCAAGCTGACTATATGATTGTCTCTAGTAGGCAAGAAGACCAAAACTAGTCTGATTCAGTTGAAGAGGAAGAAGACGCTGTGACATCAGAAGCTTCGTCATGGGAAACAAATGATTCAGAAAATTCATTTCTGCCCTTGAAGATGATAGGCCAAGGGCCAGGAGTTGAAGAACCCGAAGAAGATGTTTAGTCTGACGTCTCTGACCATCACCAAACAACATTAGCATTGCAGCCAAATGGAGAAATATTGTCTTCACTTTAGACGATATTCCCTACCCAAAGTGGCCAGAAAGACTCCAAGAATTTCTGGCCTACCTCTCTCAAAGAGCACTCGTTACTCAGAATAATCATGACCTCCTAGCAAACTTTGTCGCCCAATTTACCTGAACACTCTGAAATTTGTGGACCATCATGGCAGAAGTAGATCAAGTATATTTCCTTTGTCGGAGTCCCACTGAAGCCGTCAAATTGATGCATTTAGTCTTTATTAGGAACCCTGACAATCTCAAGGAACTCAAGAGAAAAAAGTTCTTCGAAAGAAGATGTTACTCCTCTAAAAAGAAGCACTTAGACCTCCATTTCAAGCATATGGTCCGTCTTTTCTATGAGCTCGGTGCGGACATCTCCCTCAAACAAGCTTTCCTCTCCTCCATCCTAGCTTCACTAGCACATGCCACTGAAAGAGCTTCGCAAGCAAGAAGAATAAGGGTCGTCGACTGCACAGTTGGCGAGATCCAATAAGAAGTCCATTTAGCTCTCGAAGACATCTGTAGGAAAAAGCAGGTTCTCAAGGATTACATGAAAGGAGACAAGGCCATGATCGAGCATGTTGAAAGCCAGAGTTATTCATCAAATGCTCTTCACGAGATAGAAGTTGCAGTTCCCCCATTAAGAAAAAAAAAAGCATCACAAGAAGTGGAAAATGTCCAGGCCACTTCGCGAAAAACTGTCCAAGTGCCCCAAGACGATGAATTAAGCTAGTACACTAGCTGGCAAGTGCAACTGTCATCTCTTTGGAGAAAGATGATGTAGAATCTTTATTCTCCTTAGATGAAGAAGCTGGACCCGTTTCAATTGCGGCACTGGAAGTTCTGACAGATTCTGACTCTGATTTCTCGGAGCCTGAGTCTGATACCTGCAATATGGCGACAGAGGTGACCGGAGAAATTAAGTTGGTGAATTCAATCCCTCATGTACCAGTCTCCATTTATTCTTCAAATTATGCAAAGCCAATCAAGGTCATTGCATTCTTTAATACTAGAGCCGCCTATACCATTATGAATCTGGAGATTATTTCCAAAGAGTGTTGGAAGTCCCATACCAAGCATTTCAGCGCTGCCTCCGGTGAGGTGTTCTCAACCACCTCATCATTAAGCCAATCAAAATTCAATTCTTTCCCGGATGTTCTCTGATTACCGAGTTGTTAGGATCAACCTTGCCTAGGAAAGGCACTGTGGTTGGCTGGAACAAAATAACCCGGATGGCTAAGCTCAGGATGACGCCTAAAGGAGTACGGATCAAGCAGTACTTTCGACCGTACGTTCAAACCCCTCAACTCTTTATGGCACAATAGGCAGAGATCGAGTAGCTAGTCAAAGCTCTTGAGCAAAAATCTTGTGCGGACTCTAACCAAACGCTCTTCAAGAAGTGTTATCATCCATTTGTGGAAAAATGAGCAATTCTTTATTAGACTGCCCTTTAAGAAGAGTGAGGATATTAATCCCACTAAGGCCAACCATTCCGAAATGAGTCCAGAGCACCAACAAGCTGTCTCCTTTGAATGTGCAGAACTTCTTCAATAAGACCTCATCAAGCCCTCTAGTTCACCATGGGCGTGTGCGGCCTTTTATGTTAACAAAAGGTCGGAGCAGGTTCGAGGTAAGCTTAGGCTGGTAATAACTATCGGTCGCTAAACCATTTCCTTTAAGATGACAAGTTCCCATTACCTAACAAACAAGCCATGTTCACTAGCCTGTCACGGGCAAAGGTGTTCTCAAATTCGACCTAAAAGCTTATTTCTGGCAGCTCGGAATCCATCCAGAAGATAGAGCCAAAACTGAGTTTTGTATTTCGAATGCTCACTACCAGTGGAAGGTCATTCCATTTGGGCTTAAAATAGCTCCCTTCCTGTTTCAAAAGGCTATGTGTCAAATCTTCAATCCTATTATTGACCAAGTCCCAGGGTATATTGATTATTGACGACATCCTTCTATTTAACCCATCAGAAGAGGCTCATGTTAAATTGCTCCAGCAATTCTCAAGCCTAGCATTCAACCATGGCATCATGCTATCTAAGAAGAAAATAGTTATTGGCCAAAAGGAAATCCAATTCCTTGTAATGAAGCTTGCAGACAATCAAAACCAACCGAAGCCGCATGTGACCCAGGAGTTGCTAAAATACCTTGAGGATTCTCTTACCCATAAATAGATCTAACAGTTTCTTGGGACGGTGAATTATCTCAAAGACTTCCTTCCTAAGATCGCCTGACTCACTCGCCCGCTTGAAAAGATGTTAAAGAAGGATGCCCTAGCATGTGGTCCGTCTCAAACCAAGGCAACTCGAGAACTCAAAGCTCAATTGCAGTCCCTACCTCCTCTCCATATTCCTTATACCGATAAACATATACGCCATACAGATACAAGTGATAAGTATTGGGGTGCAGTCTTGATAGAAGAACTGAACAACAAACACCACATTTGTGGATACCGGAGTGGAAGATTCAAACCATCAGAATAACGTCCCATTCTACGTTCAAAGAAATCATGGCGGTTGTGAATGGGATACAAAAATTCGAGTTCCATTTAATCGGGCAGAAGTTCACAGTCGAGATGGACATGTCTTCCTTCCCAAAGATGATTCAGTTCAAGCAGAAGCAAGTGCCTCATCCTCAACTTCTTAGGTGGGCCGAATGGTTTCCTAATGATTTCGAGGTTAAGCACATCAAAGGGAAGTATAACACTCTCGTTGACTTCCTTTCAAGGAAGGAACAATCATTAATTGGGCAGCCACTTCAAGTCATTCCTGTCATCTTTATGTCCACAACTCTTCAAGCATAGAACCAAGCCATAAGAGCGCATTGGAGACCCGGGACACTTGGAAATCTTAAGGGTGACATTCCCCTTGAAGTCGCAGAGCTAGTCAGAACAAAGACTTTTCTCATCAAGGCCAAAGATCTTAATTATTTGGAAATACCAATATCGGATATTTCGATACCATGGAGTCTCACTCTCCATCCTTTCGGTATGCATCCTCGATATCCTTTTATCCATCCATTCCAGCATTCATTCAACCTTCTATATCCCGAAGACATGAAATGACTGTTGTGGTATTTATGCCGTAACTACACTATCAAGATTCAGTTTCATCGAGAGTGGATGCTCAACTTTCTCAACCGCAATCTCCCTGACAGGGAGATGCTCATTTATTCCACTTAAGACAGAAACTGGGACACTCATTTCATTCAGTTCTTAAAATGATTTCGGTCCATCCAACAGCGGAAGCAACTCTTTGAGGAAGAAGCTCGAAAGGTGCCCCCTCATTCTTTGTTGCACAGACACATTATTGTCATCTTCAAGCAACCATGGAGTATGGTGCGTCCTAGAAGACCTTCCAGAGCACAGGGAGAATCCGCAGGTTTTCAACGAACATTCTCTCCTAAGGTCTAGAGAACTCTCACCATAGATATTTTAGATCTATATGACCAATACCGAAAGTTCCAGAGGGTGATCTGTGAGAAGCATGGAGTAGCTCCTCAAGTTATCTGGCTGCTCGCAACTGTCATAGTCCCATGGGACTGCCCAGGAGACTAACTGCTAACTAGGCCCATAATCCAACGGGCCATTGAAGACCATGACAGGGACCATTTAGTCCCTCCATTGGACTCACAGGATCCATACCCTCCACATCCAAATGCATTCATGCAACTAGACTTGAATCCACCAGCGGATACAACTCACCCCCTAGCCTTAGCATGTGACCAACCAGGACCAAGCTCTCTCAATAAGAATCTACTGGATCTTGCAAATTAGCCTCAATCGACAATGACTGCTGAAGAATGGTGGAGCCATGTGACTGAAGAAGACTTAAATGCAATAGAACGATGACCTTGGGAAAAGCCGTTGTGGCACACGCATGACAGTGACTCTGATGACCCTAACCTGTCACCATCTCACAAGTCATTTCGCAAATAATGGAGATTCTCTCTTATCTCTACCAGACTATTTGAGTCCTATATTATTAAAGTAATGTCATTTACTGACGGCCATGAATATGTCAGGTCCTATATGTATTATAAGTGTGTTATGTGTCGGCCACGCTTGAGTCGACCATATTAAAATATCTATTTGTCGTCATACTAGAACGGTGCCTATATAATGGCATCTCCACTTTTTATTTAGAGGCAAGGAAAAAATAAATAATTTTAAATACTTTCATTCTCTCCCAATGATCTTCTAAACACTCTTATTATGGGCTAGGGTTTGGAACTCAAAGTAGTTTCTTCAATGCCAGGAGCTAATCTAAGTATGCTTTGTGCTTGCTTCCTATGAGAATCCTGCACATCAGAATACAGGTTGCTCAAATGCGATCCGAGGTAATTCTAGAAAATCAGTAATACTAAAAATCAAGATCTGAGGTGACGATGTGGAGCCTGGTGCTTGAGCGTCTGCCGCAAAAAGGCTATGAAGCTCGCTAAGGGCATGATGTCGTCATCTAGGTTATTCTAGTTCCCTAGCCTCAAATTGTACTGCAAATTCAGGATACCATGTTGTAACCTATAACCTTTTCTTTTATTTTTTTCTCTTCAAACACAATAAATGAAATAAATAATTAAAATAAAAAAGATCTCATTCACAATCACTCAAAACAGATAAATGTTTACATAAATTAATTGGATCACATCCATCTATCTATAGAACTAAAAGATTATGTAACTCTCCTTAGGATTATATAGTAGACAAATCAAATAAGCAACTAAAAGTGATTATATAATACACAAAGCAAATAAGCAACTAAAAGATTATATAGTTATTTAGCAAAAAAAAGATGATGTAGCTTTTCTTAGTCAAAAAAGCAAATAAGCTCTCATTATAATTTTGTAGTTACTACATCGCACATAGAAGATTATGTAAATATAAAATATTTTAAAATATATATATATATAGGGTAAATTACAAAAAAAACCCAAATTTTGTAAAATATTTCAATTTTGTCCTAAATTTTGTTTTGTAACAGAAAAAATCATAAGTTTTCTAAACTGTCTCAAAAATGACCTCCGTTATAACATCCGTCAATTTTTGCCTACGTGTGACCTACGTGGACTGTTAAAGGGACCCACCATCAGCAACAAAAATTGACTGAAGTTATAACGGATGTCATTTTTTAGACATTTTAGAAAACTTATGGTTTTTTTTGTTACAAAACAAAATTTAGGACAAAACTGAGACTTTTTACAAAATTTGAGTTTTTTTTTGTAATTTGCCCATATATATATATATGAGTCTCAGGTACCGATTCCGTGAGTACCTTGTATGTTGAAACTGAAATCGGAACCTATTTCCATCGATTCCTTGAATTATTACCAGACCCTACCATATTTTCAATTGGAGTTACTCGAACCCTACCTTAGCAAGAAGGTTCCAACCAGTTCCGGGTATACCAACTATCCATGCACACCCCTAATGGAAATTAATGAGGCGTTTGGTTTCAGAGTTAAAGTAACTTTGATTTTGATTGTGAAAAAGGACAAATGTTGTATAGTGTGTTGAGTTAAAGTTAAAGTTGACTTGGGAAATATGTATTTTTGTTGTGTAGTGGGTTGAGTTAAAGTTAAAGTTAAAGTTTTTGTGATTGTAATCCTGAAAACAAATGGGCCATAATTATCCACTTCCTTTTCTATTTTTCTCGTTTTTCTAAATTTGTTTCTCTACAGAAAAGTATGAAAACATCCTTACTATTATTAAGTTAGAAAATTTTTTACTCCGAAAAGAATGGGGAAATATCCTTAACAATTGAACTGAATTTTATCATTCAAAACAAAGTTTCATACATGTACAACAAGCTAATCTTATTATTAATACATAACAGTGTTCTCAGCGGGGACAAATTAATATGATATTCCAAGAAGCTTGATGAAGACGAACTACTAAAAAAATAAATTAAATCAGAAATAAATAAATTCAAATGAAAAGAGAGACTGATTCCTCCCTCCCATTCTCTGTTCCTCTCTGTCTGTCTCAGTTCGGCGGCCACTAAACCTTACAATGGAAGGAAGGAGAAGATTTTCTTTATTTATATTGACTGGTCTCAAAAACCTCTGCCTCAGCTCTAAAAACTGATTCATTAATCACACAATTGAACTGACAACCCAGTTACCACCAGAGCAGAGCAAAGCTCGACGAACCAAACCAAAAGCATCTCAAATCGAATCAGTTACCAGCTCAACTGAACAAAACAAATCAGCTCCAATCCAATCATTGATCGAAGACCCAACCAAATATGATCGAATTAGTTTACTAGCTCAACTCAACAAACCAAAATCAGCTCCAATCGTCTAAAACCCAAATACAATTAATCACAAAAAAGATCACTACCAGAGAGAGGCTCTGACTGAGCAGCTGGGGCGACGCCGGAGCAATGGGGCAGCGCAAAAGGTGACTACCAGAAGAAGACCAGGCGACGGCACAGCGAATAGGAGAAGGAGCACAGCAGGCAGCAGCTCGAGATCGGTGTGGTGTGTGTTGGGGGGGGGGGGGTTGGGGTTGATGTTTGTGTGGGTCGGAGGGAGAGACAGAGAGACTGGGAGACGAGAAGCAGACTGAAAGGGTCGGGGACTGGGGGCTTAGCTTAGCGCTAAACGTAAATAAACGTGATAATAAGATAGGAGAAATACATAAACAAATTATAAAGTTTAGAAAAAACGAATGACAAGTACAACCTACTTGTCATATCTTATATATTATATGTATCTTATATCTTATCTTATATTTCTTATACTATTATTATTGCTCTTACCCTGTTATTATTAGTGAAAATTTGATTTTAATAACTATTACTTTTATTCCTAGTGTAATTGAAAAGTTAAATTCTTTGTTTAAATATGATGATAAGGTTTAAAATGAATGAGAAAAGTTATAAAAATAATATTATCCCTTATTCATTTCTTCTTCCTCTTATGTGCTAAGTTCTCCTTATTTCGCTCTATTCTCTCAACCCCTAATCTCACATCATATATATTTTTTTAATTCTATCTCAAATTCTTTTTTTTTTCTTACCATCAATTTTTTTCTTATTTTACAAATTAATTCATCCATGAGCCTAAAAAAATCATTATAGTTGGAGTGAAATACGCGTAGGTTAGGCCATGCTATATATGCATAGGTAAATTTCTTCTTTTTATTTTATTTTTTTTTGCTGGGAAAGGTAATCTATATCCATATATCCATATCTTTTTACTTTTTTTTTTGTTGAGGAGTAACGCAAACTACTCCTCAATTAATCCACCCAGCAAATGCATTGTACTTCTTTGGGCCTCGGCCCAGTACTGTTAAAAAAATGTAATATATCTATTACACAAAATTATATGTTATTTATATGTGCTTTATCGCATAACAAAGATAATATTTATCCCCATATTTTAGCTTATAATTGTTTTTACACCAAGATGATATTATATATATATATATATATACATATTCGAACAATGCAGATAAAACAACTGGTGTTAATGGATGAATTTATGAAAACAGAATGAATACTTGGCATTGGAAAGAGAAGAATTATCAATACGTAAAGATGTCAAATTAACTTGAGTACATTTAATGGAATTACTATATCCACTTATAATTGAAGATAACGAAAAATATTTATAACAAAAAAAAATTAAAATTATAACTAATTATCTATCTATATAAAAATTTAAAATTTAGTAGTATTTACAAAAGAAAATCAGTGCGATGCATGGATAAGAAAACTAGTAGGGTTCTATTCTGAACAATTTTTGGTTGAAGGAATCCCTACTCGACTTGCAACAATGATCGCGACACAAACACAATGCAAAGATACATGACAATTCTCTTTTGTAGTGTTCATCAAATATATTAATATATTGTCGCTCTATGTCCTCAGATCAAGTGAATTCACTCTTAATTTGAAGAAAATTCATTTTCCCAGTTGTTAAACAGGGTATATTTATTGAATTTCCGTTGGGTTTATACGTGCTCAAGCTCATTTTTACTTAAAAACTCAAGCTGATAATATGGTGGTACCCAAGTCATATATTAACCCATGGATTTTCTTTTTCATTTCTGATGTGAGATTTTTATCCCATTTTACTCCTCAACACCCGCCATCACGTGCAATATGTGGTCTATTTCTGCCTACACGTTGTCACGTGCCCTTAAACACCGGCTCTCAACAACTGACCTCGAGTCGGGCTCCTCTTCCATACTTGGGCAAGGGGGGACAAATACCAAACTAGCATCGAGCTCCACACTCGAACTTTAACTAGATGTGCATTTTTAGTTACCTCGGAACTGGACCGAGCCACTCTCGGGCCTGATTAACATGAGGCGCACTCTTGACTGCCTCGAAACCGAATCCGGCGTTAGCATAACCTTTTCTGATAACATGTAAAAAACCCACTGGGCCTACACAGACTTAAGCCCATCTGCAACCCAAAAGTTTAAGCTAAAAGGTTGTTTGATCCAAGCCTCATATAAGCTTATGGTTTCTTTCTCAAATTATGTGGAGCTCAAGGCTAATTTGGTATTTGTCTCCCCTTGTCCGAGCACAAAAGAGAATGTCAAGCTCGTAGTCAGTTGTTAAGGGCTGGTGTTTAGGGCACGTGACACGTGATGGCGGGTGTTGAGATATGTTGTCTCACATGGTAAATTTGAGAAAGAAACTACAAGCTTATACAAGACTTAAAAATATTAACATGAGTCGATTGAATCAACACGTTCTTATCTCTAATTCGATTGGTCGGAACCATGCAATTTTCACAAAACAGATGGCTCTATCTGAGCATGTCCGAAGATCTTAAGGATATTGTCAGCACCCCACTTTGATTCGCCATCGCTCAAGAGCCGCCAAGGAGAACCCGACTACATTCCCCTTTTATCAGTGGAGTCATCTCTGATTATTGCTTGATGCATTCACTACTTTTGAAATCGAGGCATTTCTTTAATTTAATTCCAATTTGATTTTCAGAAAAAAAAAATCCTATACGGGACATTTTCAGACTCTACGTGCGTCAATTTCGATTTTTCAAAATCTAGAGTAATACTTGGGACCGAAAAATATTTTTCTGCATAATATTGATCCATGAACCCGGTCCATGCGGTGAACTTGCCATCACGGTCAGCTTAGCCAAGACACATGGACGGTGGACCGGTCCCTTGACGCAAGGATCCGCTCCTCTTTTGGTTAATCTGAATCAATTGTTTTCACGAATTTACGGTGTCGAACCGAGCGAGATGAGCAAAGCCTAATTCACGCAGAAAACAAACTAAAAACGACAAACTTTAGACAAACTAGAGTACCGATAGGGCGTGCGGGATATAGTCCTACACGTAACAAAACCCCCGAACTTAGAACTCTTGTTCCACAAGACGATATGCCTTAGGTAAGTAGGTGTATCCATTACCCCTAGACCTAGGCAACTCATCAGCCCTCGATTTTCGGGTTGTGAACAGATAGTGGCAATTCCTTTTCATGTGCATTCGTCATCCATCCCCCAAAAAGGTGGATACTCCCAAGCCATATGATCGTGCACACATATGCGGGCCTCGACGAGACGAAGTTCAGGCCCGCATATATATTATAACTATGCACAACATTGATTGTGATAGATGAAATCAAAGTTTGCAGATATGAAAATGGAGGCACGTGCATTTAAAATGAGCAGGGGGAACGAGATCCGCTAGCAGACGATCATAATTATACATTTATATTAAAAGGTGTCACGCCCGTAAGTCTCATATTGATTGTGAAGAGGAAAGATCTGGTATTTATATGTATGGTGAAATGACTTTACTGGCAGCTAGTACTTTTTAGCGTTGAGTCTATGGTTGTTACATTTTTTTGTCACGTCACGTGAACCCATATTGATTGTCTAGTAGTTAGCACCGTTGAATTTATGAGTGACGGGCCGTAGTTATCATAGAACCACAAAATAAGATGAAATTTTAATATCTATATATACTGTCGCATTTGTTTTGATTAAGTTTTACACTTTCTTGAGCATTTATAGGAGTGAATGCTTCTCTTGAAACAAAAATTGATCAATGTCGATGAAAAGATTAAAAGATCAATATATCGTTATGTTGATTCATGTCATATTAAGCTATACGACAATGTACGGAGAGGTAATCGCCAAGAGATAGAGAGGTAAATATAATTCGGATCAAGTGAAACCAACTCAATTGTATGTAAGGTGTAAAATGCCAAAAGAAAATTGCAATTAATTAACACAAACAAATGAAAACACCACGCTAGCTAGCGAATCGATCAATAAATACATAACCAAAACACAAACCATGATACGAGGTAGACTCCTGTGACAATCCGTAATACGACACTACTGACAACGAATTTTAATTAGCTAGCTAGTGACGACATGACTCCACAAATGTAACTCTCTCAAGGGCTAGTCGGGGCTGGGGGTGGAGAGAAGAACGGAATAGAGGGAATGGTAGTCGGGATCGAGGGCATGCTTGGGAGTGGTGGCAACGTGACCTTCGGGATGTTAGTCGGCACTGAGGGGAAGCTCGGAAGAGGCGGCAGTGTCCCCGGCTTAGGCCGAGTCGGTTGAGTCGTGGGGAGCGTTGGCAGGGTTGGCTGAGGCAGTGTGTTGGGGATCGAAGGCATGGGCGGCACTGCCAGCTTCGGCATTGAGGGAAGCGGTGGTAGAGTGACCGTAGGAAGGTTGGGGATGCTGGGCAATAGGGGAGATGGTGGTGGAGTCGTGTCAAGCAACTTCCGAACTGCAGAGCCAGTGCTTATGCTCGAGAACAGTATAGCGATAGAGAAAGCAAGTGCAAAGCTCATGCGAGAGGCCATCTCGGGGACGACAACTAAGATTAGATGAAATCACCTGGGCAAGATTAATTGTACTTTTGAGGTATGAGTTGGGATGATAAATGTGATGGAATTATAAGGTTTATATAGTCGAGATTTTGGGGCATGGCTTTGTCAGGTAGGTGGCTTAACCATTGGCATCGTTGGGAAATAATGTGCCTAAAACCTGTTCTCTTTGGTTGTATGGTTAGTTCATCTCCTTCATCAATATTTTTTTTTTAACTAACAAAAAGGTTATGGAAAAGAAGAAAAATAAAGATCTTGCCAGATGTTATGAATATAGAGGCTTTCATACTTTGCCTGGTCAAATATGTCTCTCCATTTGTCTCTCCATTTCAGATATATTTCTCTTAATCCAACTTATATTCTCTTTTGCAAAAGAAGGGAAATCAACCACATTAAAATTACGTTTTGGGAAGATTTCCAACGACCTCATTTTTTTATTTGGCTTTGATATGATTTTAATCATGAGATACTTTCGGTTGATTCAAATCTTTACACTGCATGTAAAGTTCACTTAATGAGATTTCAAGTTTACCGTTGCCTCATATTTTCCTGGTTTTTGTCAAGATATATTACTCTTCACAAAAAAAATTATTCAACAAAAATAATATGGCAATTTAAAGGGGGAAAAAAGTGCTTCGAAAGGGAAATTGGGGTTTGGGGCAAAAAAAAAAAAATAGGATTATATGATTGGGCACGTTTAGAAGTACAGTTGATCCAGGATAAGTGGGCTGGGCTAGGACACGGCCCAAAGCATGTGCACATTTCTTTTTTTCGTGGCCGTGATGAGCATATGGTTAATTATTCACTAATTAATCACTTAACATATGGTTACTCATTCACTAATTATTACCATCAATCAATATCCATATATATAAGTAAATTTGACTCCTACTATAATAAACGATCCATCATCAATGTAAAAAACTTATTAAATAATTTTTTGAAAAGATAAAACTATTAACCTCATTTTATTATAAGATTAAAATCATTATAATATAAAGTTATAATAAAATAAAAATTAAATATTTGAAATAATATGTCATAAAATTTTATATTTAAAAAATATGTAATTAGTTTCTGTATATACATATATTTATGATAAATCTGGCTATTATACAAACAATTAAATAAATGTGAATTGAATTATTCAAAGTTATTGTAATTTTATTAATTTATTATTGTATAATGAAATTAATTATTAAATTTTTTTTTGCTGTGTTAAGAAGGAATATACTTTCCAAAAATCAAAATAATTGTTATAAGAGATGTTATATAAATGTGCTAAAACAAATATTTACAATACAATATATATAAGCACCACAAAAAAATCATTTGATCATAAATATAGAATTTTAAAAAAGGTAGTGGGCATAAAAGAAAAAAATTATAACATGTCACTATGAATTTAATCTCATAAATAAAATTTAAAAAAATTGAAAATAACAATGAAAAAATACTATCTTAGAAAGTGGGCAAAACAAATTCCTATTATAGATGTTATATAAATGTGCTAAAACAAATATTTACAATGCAATATATAAAGGAACCACGAAAAAAATTCAGTTGATCATAAATATAGAATTTTAAAAACGATAGTGGACATAAAAGAAAAAAATTATAACATATCAATATGAACTTAATCTCACAAATAAAATAAAAATAAAAATTGAAAATAAAGATGAGAAAACGCTATATAGAAAGAGGGCAAAACAAATTTCTATTATAATTAGTAAAGTTAATTAATGTAAGAGACAAATCTATATTAACAACTAACTTAAATATCATATACAACTTATTTGACCATATTATAATAATCAATTTACTCCAACTTTTAACAAAAAATTTTGAATAATAGTATTTGAAAATTAAAAATTATTATTGAAAATATTTTTGATGAGAAAATTGGTTCTCAAAATATAATAATTATAATAAGAACTTATATAGCTAAATATAAAAGAGAACCCATGCAATGCATGGGAAAAGAAGACTAGTTTTTTATATAAGTAAAATTGACTCACACGAACATTTAATAGGATTATAGTAAATAGGGCTAAAATTGTCAATTTGCTTCATCTCTTAATAATATTTCAATTTATATTATTTTAAAATTTGAAATGAAATACAAAAAGGAGTTTTTTGTTTCTATTACTATATTTAATTTTTTTTGTAAAGGTCCGAGATAGAATATAATTCGAAATCAATTCATATAATTGCAACATCATATTTTAATTATTGAATTCATATATCCATACTTTGTATATATAGTAAAATACACTAATTAAATTATATAAGAGCAAGCTCCTTCAAACTTATATAATCTAGAAAAATTTTAACAATAAGTGATAATATATACAAAAATAGTTTTCTAGATGGAATCCAGTCCAATGCAGATTAATATATATATAATTCAACTAATTTTTTTTATACAAATGACAATGCATAATGTCATAAGTGTAACAACTTTAAATTTTCAAACAAATCTAATCTAGAAAATTATTAAGTAAGAACTGATAAATGTAGAAATCGCTTTTTAAATAGAATTCAATCCAATATATTTATATTAATATATATAATTCAACTAAATTTTTTTATATAAATGAAAATGGATAATTACATAAATATAAAAAATTTAAATTAATATTTTTCAAATATCAATAGAATAATTAATTAATTAATTAACAGACTTTTAAACAAGTTTATTTTGCAAAAAATATGAATAAATTATATAACTTTGTGATGAACTAGTGCATTCCAATAAATAGAACACTAAAAGAAAAGACTAATTGATTATCTATGTAATAAAAAAAGATTATTGCAAGACACTAATTTAATGAAATTAAGATTATTTGAAAATTTTAAAATTAATCATTACCTGCTAATTTCATGAACTTCTGATTCATTAAGAAAAAATAAACCTGACATTTTCAAAATTAAAAGCTCATAAAATAATATTTTTAGAGCAATAACAAATCTGTAATTAATAAATGCAATTATTGAATATCCTTGATAAATATTTGTAATATATTAATGTTAAATAAATATATGATTCATATTGAATAGGACAATTAATTGCAAAATTATTATTGAATTATTTATGCTTAATCTAATGTTATTGAAGATTATTGTTTTTAGTTTCAAATTAAACATTTATTTTTATTAATAAAGAAATATTGTTGTTAAAATGTGAGTAAGTCACATGGAAACGATAATAGGTAGATGATAATCAACCCATGCAACGCACGGTATCAGTATCCCATTCTAATCCACCGACGCTTGAGGACCACCAAGAAGGACCCCACTATATTCTTTATTTATCAAGGAAGTCATCTATGACTATCGCTCGATGCATTCACTGCTTTTGAAATCGGGACATTTCTTTAATTTAACTCCAATTTTGATTTTTCAGGGAAAAAAAGAAGAAAAAAGAAAAAGAAGAAGATCTACGGGACATTTTCATGTTTCACATGCATCAATTTCGATTTTTCAAAATTCGGAACGATACTCGAGACAAAAAAATATTTTTCTACATAATGTTGATCCTCGAATTTTCCTTAACACGATTGTGGTCCTGGTATATATTTTTAGATATATGATTGTTAAAAATGAAAATTCCAAAATAATCGAGCAATTACAATCGACTTATTTCACAGGGCTCCATATCGATTCTGCTGGGTATCCCTCCAATTTGGAGGAAGTTGGGCTCAAATTGTATTGGGCTTTTATCGGGCTTTAATAGGCCCAAGAACCCATTTTTGTTAGGGTTAATATTTCAGCAAACTAGCTGAGGAATAAATAGCAGCAGAACAGCTGCAGATCAGTGGACGTGCGGCAGCAGCAGACAGAAGCAGCAGATCAGCAGAAGCAGCAACAAAAGAACAGAACAAAATCGGATAAATAGGGGCAGCGCGCAGCTGGAGATCAAACCTCGATCGGGACATCAAACGAACTCCGATTGGGACGAAATTTTGACAGCAGCTTCACAACACGTGGGGCTAACTTCTGAACGGTCAGAATTTCTATTCGAGCTCTGTAGGTGCTGTTTCAGCTGATTTTGTGAACCACCCGGTGTGGGTGACGAATTTAGTATTTGGGTGATCCAAGAGAGTGTTTCTCTTGAGTTTGGTGATCCAAGGGTTTACCCTTGATGAAAGACATTGTATAACCTTCATTCATAGTGGATCGTTGATTCGGAGTTGGTCCCGTGGTTTTTCCCCACATCGGGGTTTTCCACGTAAAATTATTGGTGTTCTTTTACTTTACTGCTTGTTGGTTGATTTGATTAGTTCCTATCTCGATTACACTAGAAGGGGAGGAAGATTAATCGCTGCGTTATTGTTTGGTTGAGTACATCCCTTCCCAACAAGTGGTATCAGAGCCTCGGGTTAGAGAAGTTTGAGTTTTTCGGTGTTTTCGAGATGGAGGAATCTACAGGATCTATGTTCAAGTTGAATGCAACCAACTACTCTATATGGAAGTCTCGGATGGAGGATCTTCTATTTTGCAGGGATTTGTACGATCCCATTGAAGGGGATTCCGCGAAACCCAAAGATAAGGATGACAAGGCTTGGGAACGCACAAATCGGAAGACTATTGGTTTGATTCGGCAGTGGATAGACAATAGTATTTATCATCATGTTGCTCAGGAGACAAATGCAAAAGTTTTGTGGGATAAATTGAAAAATCTCTATGCGAGGAAGACACCGCAAAATAAGGCATTCCTCGTGAAGAAGCTGGTTCATCTTCGTTTTCAGGATGGAGGTGATATGGCTGCGCACATGAGTAATTTCCATGATATTATTAACCAGTTGACGAACCTGGAGATAATATTACCCGATGAGTTACAGGCTTGTCTACTTTTAGGGACTCTACCGGATAATTGGGACACACTCGTGGTTGCATTAAGCAATTCTGCGCCAAACGGGAAGCTATCGTTGGCCACAGTGACAGATAGTTTATTTAATGAGGAGACTAGAAGGAAAGGCTCGGGGATTTCCATTCAGTCTGAAGCTTTGGTTACTGAACAACGGGGGAGAAGTCAAAGCAGAAATTTCTCTTCCAAGCATAGTAACTCACATGGCAAATCGAGGGGTAGATCAAAGTCGAAGACGAGGAAAGTGGTCACTTGCTATCACTGTGGAAAGGAGGGACACTACAAAAGGGAGTGTAGAGCTCTGAAGAAAAATCAGAATGGCAACGGTGAGAGCAAGAAGGAAGAAGGTACTACAGCAGTGGCATCTGATGGAGAGACCTACATCATTTGTGATGAAGCCTATGTGAATTTCACATGTCAGGACTCTACCTGGGTTGCAGATACAGGTGCCTCGTTTCATGTCACTCCTCATCGGGATTTCTTCTCATCTTACACTACCGGGGACTATGGTTATGTGAGAATGGGAAATGGACAGTCATGCAAGATTGTCGGTACTGGTGATGTCTGTCTAGGGACCGAGCTTGGCTGCAAGTTGCTTCTGAAGAAGGTGAGGCATGTTCCAGAAATTCGCCTTAACCTAATCTCGACGGGTCAGCTTGATGATGAAGGCTACAGTAACGAATTTAGTAATGGGAGATGGAAGCTCTCCAAGGGTTCGTTGATTGTGGCACGGGGTCAGAAGACCGACACTCTCTACAGGCTGCATGCCAAACACAATTCCGGTCAGGTTAATGTTGCTGAGGATTATCCTATCGAGCTATGGTATAGGAGACTTGGGCATATCAGCGAGAAAGGTATTCAAATTCTTGCTAGAAAGCAGTCTTTGCCCGTTAAAGGTATGCACTTGAGCACTTGTGATCACTGTTTAGCTGGTAAGCAGAGGAGAGTTTCTTTTGTTAGAAGTCGTCCCTCTAGATGCGATCATATACTTGACCTTGTGCATACTGATGTTTGTTTCATGTCGGATAGATCTCTTGGTGGTGCTCTCTATTTTGTGACCTTTATAGATGATCACACCAGGAAGGTTTGGGCTTACCTTATGAAAACTAAAGATCAGGTGACTGAGATTTTCAAGAACTTCCATGTAGCAGTGGAAAGAGAAACGGGCATGAAACTGAAATGTGTCAGAGCTGATAATGGTGGTAAGTATAGGGGTCCTTTCGAGAACTATTGCAAGACTCACGGTATCAAACTTGAGAAGACGGTATTGAAGACACCACAGCAGAACGGGCTTGCAGAGAGAATGAACCGCACAATTGTTGAGAGAGTTCGTTGTATGCTTTCTCAGGCGAAACTGTCTAAGCCTTTCTGGGGCGAGGCAATGAGGTCAGCGGTTGATCTTATTAATCTTACACCGTCAGTTGCACTTGATGGAGATGTACCCCAGCAGGTGTGGACCGGCAAGAAAGTATCATACAAGCATCTCAGAGTTTTCGGGTGCAGGACATCTGTTCACATTCCTCGAGATGAAAGATCAAAACTTGATGCCAAGGCAAAACAGTGCATCTTCTTGGGTTATGCACATGAAGAGTTCGGGTACAGGCTTTGGGACCCTGATAGCAAGAAGATCATCAGGAGCAGGGATGTTGTCTTCTTTGAGGACCAGACAATCGATGATTTGCAAAAGTTAGAGAAGGCCAAAGTAGGCAATCCTCACGAGATCTCTATTCCTGTACCGGTTGATGTAGAGCATCCAGTGGAAGAGGTACCTGGTGAGTATGAAGAAACCACGACTGGGGGTGAGATTCCTCAGGTAGATGATGATGTGACTACGGATGATACAGGCTCGCGGTTACAGTTAGAGCCTGCAGATCTACCTAGACAATCTGATAGAATAAGACGACCATCTACAAGATATCCGCCTCATGAGTATGTGCTACTGACTGACGGGGGAGAACCTGAGTGCTATGATGAAGCTGTGGCACATGAGCACAAGGTGCACTGGTTGAAGGCGATGAATGAGGAGATGAACTCCTTGTCTGAAAATCACACGTATGACCTAGTGAAGCTACCGCAAGGTAAGAGAGCATTGAAGAACAAATGGGTCTACAGGTTGAAGACAGAGAACTCGCGACCTCGATACAAAGCTCGGCTGGTAGTGAAAGGTTTCAACCAGAAGAAAGGAGTTGACTTCGAGGAGATCTTCTCGCCCGTTGTCAAGATGTCATCGATCCGAGTTGTTCTCGCACTGGCAGCTAGTCTGAACTTGGAGATCGAGCAGCTCGATGTAAAAACAGCTTTCCTGCATGGTGACTTGGAGGAAGAAATATATATGGAGCAGCCTGAAGGATTCCGAGTTAAAGGTAAGGAGCATTTGGTGTGCAGGCTGAGAAAGAGCTTGTATGGGCTTAAGCAAGCACCTCGGCAGTGGTACAAAAAGTTTGACTCTTTCATGTTGAGCCATGGCTACACACGGACAACTTCAGATCATTGTGTGTTCGTGAAACAATTCTCGGATGGTGATTTTATCATTTTACTGTTATATGTTGATGATATGTTGCTTGTCGGTCATGATATGAGCAAGATTGCAGAGTTGAAGAAAGAGCTCAGCAAGTCCTTTGCCATGAAGGATTTGGGACCGGCAAAGCAGATCCTTGGGATGCATATTTCTCGTGACAGATCAAGTGGAAAACTTTGGCTTTCTCAAGAGAAGTACATCGAGAAGATTTTGGATCGGTTCAACATGGGTAATGCTAAACCAGTTTCATCACCACTTGCTTCTCATTTCAAACTTAGCTCGAAGCAATGTCCTACAAGTGAGAAGAAGAAAGAAGAGATGAAGAAAGTTCCTTACTCATCAGCTGTATGAAGTTTGATGTATGCCATGGTCTGTACAAGACCAGATATCGCTCATTCTGTTGATGTGGTTAGTCGTTTTCTCTCCAATCCGGGGAAAGAGCATTGGAATGCAGTTAAGTGGATTCTGAGGTATCTCAGAGGAACATCCAAGGTGTGTTTACACTTTGGCACTGGTAAACCGGAGTTAGTGGGCTATACGGATGCGGATATGGCAGGAGATATTGATTCCCGGAAATCCACTTCGGGATACTTGATGACTTTTGCAGGGGGAGCTATCTCATGGCAGTCAAGGCTTCAAAAGTGCATCGCTTTGTCTACAACGAAAGCCGAATACATTGCGGTGACCGAAGGTTGCAAGGAGATGTTGTGGTTGCAAAAGTTTTTGCAGGAGTTGAGCTTGAAGCAAGAAAGGTATGTTCTACACTGTGATAGTCAAAGCGCAATTCATCTTTGCAAGAATCCCACTTTCCATTCGAGGTCGAAGCATATCGATATCAAGCTTCATTGGATTAGAGATGTGTTGGAGTCCAAGCTGGTGAAGCTAGACAAAGTGCACACCGATGAGAATGGAGCTGATATGATGACAAAACCTCTCGCTAGGGAGAAACTTCATGTTTGCCGAAGTATAGCCGGTATGCTTGAAGCCTCCAAATAGTCGGGAGGGGGAGTTTGTTGGGTATCCCTCCAATTTGGAGGAAGTTGGGCTCAAATTGTATTGGGCTTTTATCGGGTTTTAATAGGCCCAAGAACCCATTTTTGTTAGGGTTAATATTTCAGCAAACTAGCTGAGGAATAAATAGCAGCAGAACAGCTGCAGATCAGTGGACGTGCGGCAGCAGCAGACAGAAGCAGCAGATCAGCAGAAGCAGCAACAAAAGAACAGAACAAAATCGGATAAACAGGGGCAGCGCGCAGCTGGAGATCAAACCTCGATCGGGACATCAAACGAACTCCGATTGGGATGAAATTTTGACAGCAGCTTCACAACACGTGGGGCTAACTTCTGAACGGTCAGAATTTCTATTCGAGCTCTGTAGGTGCTGTTTCAGCTGATTTTGTGAACCACCCGGTGTGGGTGACGAATTTAGTATTTGGGTGATCCAAGAGAGTGTTTCTCTTGAGTTTGGTGATCCAAGGGTTTACCCTTGATGAAAGACATTGTATAACCTTCATTCATAGTGGATCGTTGATTCGGAGTTGGTCCCGTAGTTTTTCCCCACATCGTGGTTTTCCACCTAAAATTATTGGTGTTCTTTTACTTTACTGCTTGTTGGTTGATTTGATTAGTTCCTATCTCGATTACACTAGAAGGGGAGGAAGATTAATCGCTGCGTTATTGTTTGGTTGAGTACATCCCTTCCCAACAGATTCTTATCAAGATTCGGTCTCCGTTAATGCAAATTGGATTTTTGAAAGAGCCGATTATTTTTCAGATTTTCAATTTCGAAATATCCATTTCGAAAATTTCGATGAACGCCAAGTAATCAAATTTTGCAAATAAAATGCCGTACGAATAAATGAATTGAAAAAAAAACAAAACAATAAAAAACAAAAATAGGTGGCAGGATTGTCGAGCTCAACTCTCCAAGTGGGCCAACGCCCCTATGCCCCCTCTCGCTGTTCTTTCCTTCCCCTCTCTCTGTCTTTCTTCTTCTTTTTCTCTCTTCTTCTTATTCTTTTTTCCTTCTTATTCCCGACCCTGCAAACCTCATCCCGTGCCCATCCCTTGCCTCTGCTCCATCTCATCCACATGCAGACCAAAACATCATCTCCTTCCTTTTCTTCTGCTGCTCCTTTTCCTTCTTCAAGGCAACTAGCTCACACACACACACACGCTCTCTCTCAGTCTCGGCAGAACGACAGCGACAATTTCCTCTCTCATCCTCACCCTTCCTCTCTCTCTCTCTCTATCTCAGGCTCCCGAAAAAGCAGCAGCAGTTTCCTCTCTTCCCACGCTCAGCCTTCTCTGATTTTCCTCACCATCACAGACCTGCCTTTCCTTCCTTTTTCCATCATCGTCATCTCCTTCATTTTCATCACAACCTCCCTCTTCATTCCCTACCACAGAGAGTAGAAAAAAAACAAACCATCCTCTTGCCGATCTCTCCCTCTCTCTCTCTCTCGGCTCCACGACAGAAATTTACACGCACACACACAAAGCCCTTCCATCACAGCCATCCTCCTCCTTTTTCATCTTCTGCCACCATCACCAGCACCTTCACTGCCTTCCTCATTTTCCCGCCAGCTATCATCACCATCATCTCGTCTCTTCTGCTGCCTCTTCCTTTGCCTTGCTGCTTTATTTGCTGCTCTATTTGCTGCTCAGTTGCTGCTCTGTTTGCTGCTTTGTTGCCGCTTCCCCATTACTGAGCTTCTGCTGCTTCGTTGCAAGTCCCTTCGAGCTCCCCGAGCTTAGTGCTGCTGTGCTGGTTCGTTGCTTCCTGCTGCCACCCGCAGCTCACTGAGCTGCTGCTCGCTCCCAGCCCCCACCGAGCTGAGCAGCTGCTAGGCTGCTGCCCTTACTCCTCAAGACACAGAGCTGTTGCCGTTCCCTTCTCGAGCCGTCGCCGAGTTGTTGTCCCTCTTCTTTTCCTCTCCTTTGCAGGTTATTATCGCTACTGTGCTGCTGGCCCTCACTCGTTTCCTGTTTTGCAGGTTGTTGTAGCTCTTTTCCAGCTCCTGGAGTCATCGCTGGCACTACCCGCTGCTATGCTGCCCTCCTACTCTCCTTCCTACTGCTGTTGCTGCCTCTCTCGAGACCCTAGGCTGCTGCCACTGCTCCTCTGCCGCTTCTGGTTTGCAGCTATCCCGTTCCGAGGCTACTGAGTTGCTGTCCTTCGGCCTCGAGCTCCTCGAGCTACTCTGCTAGCCGCTGCTATCGTGCCGTCCTTCCTCGACCTCTCGAGGTTACCATGCCACTGCCTGCTCCTTCCTCGAACTCCTAAGCTGTTGTCATGCCTTTGCTGCCACTGCAGTGCCCTTTGGGCAGCCCACAACAAGCTCATTTCAAGTAGTTTTCGAAGCCGCACGGAGCTCCTCTCGACACTAGCTCGAGAGATGTTCAATCCTGAACCTAGTGGCATGTTTAGGGCTCTAACTTTCGCTTGATCTGTCGATTGCGTGGATGACATCATTATATGAATGTTTTAACAGAAAATAGCACAAATCGGTTTAGTGATTAAACTTGGGTTCTTAAAATCTGGATGTGCAATATAAACTGACTCCGCCATGAATTGGACTTTAAATGAATCGGGATTAAAATGAATTGATTGAAATGAGAACAAACTGACACGAATTAGATTCGACTCTAAGGATTAAAATCCCCTAAAAGAATTCAAATCGGCCTAATTAATCATTTAAGCATAAAATTGGTAAATAAAATGATGATGTGATATTGTATGCTCATGTTCGAGCG
This sequence comes from Punica granatum, assembly GCF_007655135.1. Classification (NCBI taxonomy): domain Eukaryota; kingdom Viridiplantae; phylum Streptophyta; class Magnoliopsida; order Myrtales; family Lythraceae; genus Punica; species Punica granatum. Next base: position 28,764,404 of record NC_045129.1, read on the forward strand.
TTTTGGATTGCTTAATGCATTTTTAATTAAAACCTCACACAAATTGGGTAAATTGCACTGGTGGTTCAAAATATTTTACAAATGTTTCATGATGATCTAAAAAGTTTTTTTCGCTACATGATGGTACAAAATGTTTCAAAGTTGTTTCATGATGATACAAACCGTCAACTCGAGCTTGACGCCGTTAAGCCGACGCTGACGTGGCTACTACGTGTCACCTCCTTGCTGACGTGGCTGAAAAATTTTAAATAATTCTAAAAATTTTAAAACTTTTAAAACTTTTAAAAATAATTTTAAATTTTAAAAACTTTTAAAAATAATTTTAAACTTTTAATTTAAAATTAAAATTAAAATTTTAAAATAAATTTAATATTAAATTTAAAATAATTTTAATTTTAAATTTTAAATTTTTATAAAATTATTTAAAATTATTTTTAAAAATAAAAAAAATTTAAAAAATTAAAATTTTTTAAAAATAATTTTAAAAATTTCAAAATTTTAAAATAATTTTTTATTTTTTTTCTAAATTTTTACTCTTTTTTGTTTTTTTTTATTATTTTTATATTTTTTTTAAAAAAAAATTAAATTTAAAATTTTTTAAAAATAATTTTAAAATTTTCAAAATTTTAAAATATTTTTTTATTTTTTTTCAATTTTTTTTTATTTTTTTGTATTTTTTAATTATTTTTTGTATTCTTTTGGACTTTTTAAAATTTTATTTTGTCTTAAATGACGTGGCGCACTAAGATTGGTTCAACGTAACAAAAGTAACACATAGGATGCGCCACGTCAACAAAATATTAACGGCGTCAGGGCCAATTGACGATTTGTACCATCATGAAACAATTTTGAAATATTTTGTACCATTATGTAGCGAAAAAAACTTTTTGGACAATCATGAAACATTTGTAAAATATTTTGGACCACCAGTACAATTTTCCCAATCGGACTAATGACGTAAAGTCGGTTTAAAATCGGATTTTAATTATCGCGAAGTCAGGTCCAAACCCGTAGAACATGATGAACACACGGGTCCAACGCCCATTTATGCAAAACACGCAACCCGACGTGACATCGAAAATCGAGAGGAGGTTCGTGTGCCTTGACTAGAGTTCGGCTTGATCTTCCCCGGTCACAGGCCAAGGCGGCCCGCGTTGCATTGATTGCATTTTAAAACCGTCTTCAAGCGCCCGAGCATCAAGCCAGGAACAAGAACGTGCATAAAATCGAAAACATCGGCCATCGGTGATTCACTACATGGCTTGAGTGCGACATGGAAAATCGAACTCAGGAAGACCCGATTTGACTTATTCTCGGCCCATTGGACTGCTTGAGTCTTATTGGCCCTTACTCATGTTCGACCTCATCCGATTTGCGAATTAGCTTATCGGGCCCCACGTGGGTCGAGATCCACGCAGAATCCCATGAGTCTATTCGGGCTGGTCCTCGGCCTTCAACAGGCCCAAGCCCATGAACCATGAATGTCCACATGATTTCACAAAACACGGTGAAAACGAGAGATTGGGACTAAGCGTGTATTAGTTTCGGGCCCCATCTATTTCGAGATGCATTTAATAAAATGGGGAGACATTGAACAGATACCTCGACTTTTCGAAATCCTCATTTGTATTTACATAAGGGCCCTAGGCTTAATGCATACGAATCCAAAGTGAATAGAGAATCGAAATCGAAGTGGATAACGAATCCATACGAGACGGGCCGAACCCATTATGCCCCATGGGCCACTCCATGAGTGATGACAAATTGGATTGGACCAAGTCCACCAAAGCCCCATGAGCCATTCACAAAGCGAGGATGAAGTAAATTGGGACAAGCCCATTAAGCCCCATGGGCCATTCGCAAGTGAGAACAAAACGAATCAAGCCAAGCTCATCCGCCCTATAGCCCTCATCTCATGTAGCTTCATAGCCCATTTCCATTTCGATCCTTTCAGATTTTGTAATTAAAACTTAAATCGTGATAAATATGCGAAACCCAAATCCATGTGATAATTCAACTAAAATGAGGCAAACTCCAGATAAGCTAAAGTACCGAAAGGGTGTGCAAGGATTTGCCCCGCATGTAACAAGAACCCCTTGAATTCGGAAGCATGGATTTCGCAGACCATTTGCCTTAGCAACGAAATGTGTCTCTTACCCCTAAACTTGAGCAACTCACCGCCATTGACTTTCGGGACATAAACAAGTAGTGACAATTCTTTTTCACGCGCTCATCTTTACGCCGATCATCGAAAAGGTGCATACTCCCAAGCCGTGTGACATGGCATGCAAGGGGACCCGACGATAAGAAATTCGGGTCTGCACACACAAGATATAATACTAGTATATATGTAAAATTGACTCATATGATAATAAATGATCCATCATTAATGGAACAAAATTATTAAAATAATCTTTTACAAGGATACAACTATAAATCTAATTTATATCATAAGATTAAAATTATTATAATATATCAAATTATGATAATATAAAAAATTTTAAATATTTGAAGTAAATTACATCATTAATTTTATATTTAAAAAATATATAATTGAGTTTGTGTATATATGATAAATCTGTCTAATATATGTATGATAAATATAAATGTAATTACAGACTGATTGAGAGATGTGAGTTATATATTTGTTAAATCATTTAAAATTAGTCTCATTTTATTAATTGATTATTTTGAAATTAATCATCAACCATATTTTATTGTTAAGAAGTAAATAAGTTTTCGAAAAATTAGAATAATTTTATAAGAAATGTTATACAAATGTGCTAAAGCGAACATATACAATGCATGTATAGAATTTTCAAAACAATTGTGATCATATAAGAACATTCTTAAAATGTTATCCAGTAAGAAATGCACATATTTCATTATTTATATAAATATATTGTTATTTTCAAATTTATAGATATGATTTCATTAATGTTTTACATTTAAAATTTGTTTAACATTCTTAATGAATCTTTTCTTTGTTTTTGCAATATTTCAGCTACTAGTGGATTTATACTTGCATTCCATGTGAAAAGTTTCTCGATTAAGTGGTAAAACGAATTAATTATAAAATGTTATATATAAAAAATAAATTTTATCCAAAAATATTTAATTTATTATATAACATCATTAATAATCTTACTTATTGATTTAAAGATACCAAATCAATAAATAAGAACCAGTTAATATAGTTAATTTATATTGATAATTTTTTATTTAAATATAACATAATTGATAATATTAGAAATTATAAATAATTAATTCAAAATTTTCCCAGAAATAAGTCAATTTTCCTTTACAAAATTAAGGTTAATATAAGAAGTGAAACTATAATCTTTTAATATTGCACATTTCCAAACTATTATACGTTGGTTAGAATTTTGAAGTCGTTAATTGAAACAAAAGAAAGAAAAATATTTCATTTCTAATGTTTAATCAAAAAGAAAATTGTAATAAATATTCATTTTAAGTACATTAGTAATTTAATATTCTTGTTGTATTACACATATAATAAAATTTAAAATACGCAAAAATAAAATGTGAGCAATGATTAATTGATATAGAAAGCCTTAGCTGAATGCAAGATTAAATTCTTGATGATTAAGAGTAAAAAGAGTGAACACTGTTAAAGGAAAATTATCTGAAAAAAATGAATAATTATTCCTAATCTTCTTTATCTGTAAATCACATATGTTTTTTAATTTCTTCTCAATTTTCATTTGGAATAAAAACATTTGAAACATTTTTTTCTTTTTGACCACAACATTTATTTTTGTATAAATGGGACATAACATTTATTAATATTTTAATGAGGCCTTTACAATATTTTGAATTATTTCTTTCTCAAAAGTTAAACATAAAACCTGTAAATTCTAGAAAATTAGAGCAATTATATATACACACATAAAGAGCAAATTTACGAGATTGAAAAAAGAAAGACAATGGTAGATTGGCCGGTGGTGGTTCATGGAAGGGCATGACCGCTCCTTGCAAGGTCGCGGTGGGTGGTGTTTGCAGCCAAAGGCCCTTATCGCTCAATTTCCTACTTCCTATGAAAATATGACCAAGAGTACGAATAAAAAATTAGAAAGAAAACGATAAAAGACAATTAAATAATATCTCCAAATATAGAGGGAAACCTATGTTACCCTTAAAAAAAGAGAGTAAAATCTACGAAGAACAATGGATAAAGAATTACTTGAGAATCATACGTAAATATTCTTCTCTATTAAAGACCCATAAAAATCTATAAATTATAAGAGAATAGATATTTTATAAGAGACGACATACCGTTTGAAATATAAGAACATGACCATTGAGATTTTCCGGCAACATTGACAATCTTTTGGGACTTCTTAATGAAACTATCAAGGAGAAAAGTTTTAGAGGTAGAAAAGAGTTCAAATGATTTTTCATATGTTTATTTGGAAATTGAAAGATATATATAGCAAAAACAAATGCAACTTTTTAAATAGTCACAACCTTTTAACAATTACATCTTTTCACCGGAAAATTATTTCATTAAGTATGAAATAATATTTGATGATTAAATTATCTATACAGATTTAACTAATAAATTTATGTTCTTATTTAATTATAGCTTTCTCTGTATTTTTTTGATCGGATCATTATATTCTTTTTATTACACTAAAGAAGATATAATTTTCAAATAAAAAATTAAGTATCATATGAATTTCATTTAGCCTTGGGGATGCAAGGATCTATTGAAATATTATTTGAAAAGTTGGTTTCCTTGTATTATTTGAATGTAGGGAAATGTACCAAAATGTACAATTATTTCAAGAATTAATTTAGTTTTGTTACTTATGTAAATGAACAGATCCGTACAATCATTATTTAAGTAAGGGCAAAATGGAAAGAATAGCAGGAGAAACACCTCATATATATATTTGCCATTGAAAGCGTGAAAGGGTCGAACAGATAAAGACTGGATGAAATCACTAGGCAACGATCATATGATACAATAAAATTTTGAAATTATAAATCAATATGAAAAAGGTCAAATGTACCTGTAATAAGGACTAACTCAATTGAAATGGACGTGAGAGAAACAAATATAAAAGATCAATGATAAAGAGAAAGAACTTGAATATAAACATTGTGAAAGTATGCGACCGAAAAAAATGAATTACAAGGGTGCAATGAAAATTCACGAAGGTATATGGATATTTTTTGAATAGTAAAATTTGGAGAAACACCTTATATTTTTAAATATAGTATAGGTATAGTTAAAAGTGTTGCCCTGAAATAATCAATCTATAAGTGTATATGCACAAACTTAATACAATGTAATAAATAGTAGAATAACTCTAAATCTATATACAGTTAGAATTAAATTTTTAATGCATATAAATTAGTAAACGTTTAGTAATTTTAATATATAAGCACCTTCTTGGGGAGGTGGGAGACCTGAGCACGGAGTTGTGTGTTCATAGAAAGGGGTCTATAGAGATTGTCCCCGGGCCGAGCATCAAGCCGCATGGCAAATTCATTTTTGAACATTATGATCACACACCTGAAGGCAGGTGACCCACGGCGTGATTTTTAGACATCCGTCCTGACTTAAAAATTCTTGTCAGTCCGTGTACTTGGGACCTTTTTTTATTTTCACCTAAGGTTAAGGGGACAAGATATTGAATTTTAGAATTAACTTGATCTTTGAACCAAAGAACTAAAATCTGGGGCTTTCTTACAGATGGACGATCAGCGTAGGATGCTCAACCGAGGGACAAATGATCAGCGAAGGACGTTTAGGGAGGGGACGAACGGTCAACGAATGGTAAGCGGAGGACGATGAGTGGCCATGGATGAGGAAGGACGATCTTTGGCTCTACCACGGAGGACTGTTTATAGGATGAATGCAATAAGGTTACAGAGGCCTGAGGTGCTTTTGTAATTTTGTTAATCAGAGATTATTAAAAAGGAAAATTTACTTAAAATGGCTGGTAATTTATTCGTTTTGTCAAATATATTATATATTTTTTTTGTCAAATCTATCACATATTTACTATTTGCATCAAATTTATCCCGGTGTTATCTTTTCCGTTGACACCTAACGGCCGTGCTGACGTGGCGCCTACGTGGCAAGTGTGGCCCACTATCTCTCCACATGCCACGTCAGCACGACTGTTAAATATTGACAGAAAAGATAACGCCGGGATAGATTTGATGCAAAAAGTAAACCATGGGATAGATTTGACAAAACAGGTAAATCATAAGCCATTTTAGATAAAAATTCCTATTAAAAATGACTTTTGACAACTTATCCTTCTATAACTCCCCGATTTAATGAAATGCAAAAATGGATCAATGGTTATAGAGGATTGAGAAAGTCCACCATAATCCTTCGTAATTGTTTGTTTTTCTTTTGGGGCCAAATATGGATTTTTCAATTCCCCATATCACCCCATGCCTCTGCATCCAAACAAGGCGTATAATTATAAGCCATTTTAGATTTGACAAAACAGGTAAATCATAAATCATTTTAGATAAAAATCCCTATTAAAAATGACTTTTGACAACTTATCCTTCTATAACTCCCCGATTTAATGAAATGCAAAAATGGATCTGTGGTTATAGAGGATTGAGAAAGTCCACCATAATCCTTCGTAATTGTTTGTTTTTCTTTTGGGGCCAAATATGGATTTTTCAATTCCCCATATCACCCCATGCCTCTGCATCCAAACAAGGCGTATAATTATACCTCCACGTGGCCTAGTCCAGCACAGCATCTACCCCCAAATATGTCACGTCGGCCTGGGCCAGCCATTGTTGGGCCCACGCAGCATCATCATCGCCATCTTCTTCCTCCACCTCCTCTTTCCCGCATTTCTCCTGAAACCCTAATTTCCAAAATTGCGAACAGAAACTTCCACCACTTCTATCATGTCGTTGGAAGCTTTCCCCGTCGACCGGTTCAAGCACAGCCAACCACCGGCTTTCGTCGGGAGCAACAATACCGATGGAGTTGGCTCGGGGCCGCCCAAGGCCGCTCACCGCCTCCGCCTGAGCCCTACAGCGGACCACATGCCGGACAGCTACGAGGACCTCCAGTACCAGCTGGATTTCAGCCCCATGCTCTTCAGCTCGCTCGAGCGGTACCTCCCTCCCCCTATGATGACGCTATCCCGCGACGCCAAGGTCAATTACATGCGCGATATCCTCCTCCGCTACTCGCCTGAAGGCGAGCGCACTCGTGTAAGCAAACTCCCATTTTCTCGCCGAGTGTTTATGTGTTGTTTTCTCTTGTTTGACTCAAAAGCATCCTTTTGCTGTTAAAATCCACAGGTTCTGAAGCACAGAGAATATAGGCAAAAGATCTTGACGAATTATAAGGTACCTTTCATGGAGATCTTGTTATCGATATCCTGTTCGATGAACAGGTGAAATTTTTTGACTCCGACTTGCTAAGCTAGCCATATCTCAATGATATTAGCAAAATAAACTCTCTTCTCTGATGAACTCTGATTGGGTATTGTTCTTTCTGCAATGGTGTGTTCATGCTTGAATTCTTTCATGTCGTTGCAGCCTCTGCACAGAGAGCTGTATTCTATGCATGCTGCAAGTTTCTTTGCGCCCTCGTTCCTTAAAGCGATACGAGAAAACACTGAGGAGAGTTTCAGAAGCATTGTTTCTGAACCTTCCCCGGGGATTTTAGTGTTCGAGATGCTTCAGCCACGCTTTTGTGAAATGCTGCTGTCTGAGGTATTAATCGACCCTTCACCTGTTATCCGGTGGTATTTAGGCTTTTGTTTTGCTTTGAGTGTAGCTTCTATATTTTCTGAACAGGTTATGCTTGCTTAGGTCGATAACTTTGAAAGGTGGGTTCATGAGACAAATTTCAGGATCATGCGTCCAAATACGATGAATAAATATGGTGCTGTTCTTGATGACTTCGGCCTAGAAAATATGCTTAACAAGATGATGGATAGCTTTGTATGCCCCTTGGCTAAAGGTATTAGTGCTCTGTCTAATATGATTGAAATGATTAGCACATAATCGAAGTTCTGAGGATTAGATCTGAAAGATTCTATGTTTGTGCAGTGTTCTTTCCCGATGTTGGTGGATGCACCCTTGATTCTCACCATGGGTTTGTTGTCGAGTATGGCATGGACAGAGATGTTGAACTTGGTAGGTGCTTCATTCTACTTCATTTCACACATATTTAGGTTCTTAGCATTATCGTGATTTGGCCTCCTACGTATGGAAAAAAATTTGTTATTCCTTGTAAGAGTCCCTTTCCAGCTTGTAGCTGATCTTGTCTGTGGACATGGTTTACATTGATGTTAACAAAATTTTGTAACTTATCTGGAAATTCTTCTTTCTATTAGCCATAATTGCATATAAAAAACACCGTCTTTTGATGTAATGATTTTGGGTTGTCTTTAGCCTGCAAATGAAACTCGTGAACTTTTCATTATTTTCTTTTCTTTTCTTTTTTTATCTGGATAAAACTTACGAAGTTTCAGATTCTACTAATTGATGACTTCACTTAGGCTGCCTTTCAAATATTTTGTATTTTCTTTGCCCAGTATCTCTGATGTCTCTTTTTCTTCTTCTAAACGGGTTTCATTTTCTACGCTTCACATATAAAAGTAGTCTTAATGAATGGACATAATTTCTTTCTTCATCACAAGATTGCAACATTGTATAGATCCCGACTGATCTGCCTTATCTGTTAGATTTAAGCATGTGGAATATCTTTGTGCATGCATTCTCAGGTTTCCATGTTGATGACTCTGAAGTCACCTTAAATGTTTGCTTGGGTGAGCAATTTTCTGGAGGAGAATTGTTCTTTAGAGGTGTTCGGTGCGAAAAGCATGTCAATACAGAAACCCAACCAGAAGTACGTCAATCCATGAATCTTTTTTTAGTATTCAGCTATTGGTTGATCTGGATATCTGTTTCTTTACAAAATACTGGTTATTTTTTTATGGTGTTTTCACCTTCACCTCAGTGTCTGCAACTCTAGCTTTGACTTCATTGTTTCTAGGTCAATGCTTGGCTAGTGTTAAATTTTTCCAACGGATCATTTGAAGCAATTATAGCCCTTTGGAATCCTTTTGTTGCCATTAACCCTGTTAAAACTTAATGACTCCAGTCCCTCATACTTTTTTTTTGGGATTCGAGTTTTTGTTTTCCATTTTGATTGATTTGTTGTCACTGTTATTGTTTAGGAAAGTGTGGACTATTCCCATGTTCCAGGGTTTGCAGTTCTTCATCATGGTCGCCACAGACACGGTGCTAGAGCTACCACTACTGGTCATCGAGTCAACTTGCTTCTTTGGTGCAGAAGGTATAGCAGTATTCATCTTTCTTTATTATGTATATATTTGTTTTTTTTCTTTCTTTTTCCCTTCTCCTTTTCCTTCTATAGCTGTTCATGTTTCTGAATCTTTGTCGGCTACCTTCTCAACAGTTCTGTGTTTAGAGAGCTGAAAAAGTACCAGACAGATTTCTCCAGCTGGTGTGGAGAGTGCCAACGCAACAAGCGGGAGAGGCATCGGTTATCTATTGCAGCCACCAGATCGGTAATTTACACGAGACATAAACAAGACTTGGGAAAAATTCACATTGCAGTTATAACTAATTATGTGCTGTATATCTTTCTGGTTTCTTCTGGTCCAGGAATTGATGAAGCGGGAAAGAAAAACAGCTTCTTGAGATGCTGGTCGTGCTGTTCTAGGTTGTCGAGTAAATCTTCAAGAAGTGAGTTCCCTGATCTTGGAACGATCTCAGAGATTCTGCATCTGCCTACTCTGATTGGTGATGGACAGTTCTATTTCGGATCAAATTTTTGCTGTCATAGGCAGGTAGATAGCTGTACATAGAAAGAAAAGAACTTGGTCATGTACTGTCTTTCCCCGTTTGTTTATTGTTCAACTTGAAGGTCCATTTATATCATAAAGCTGCGTTTGTAGAAATGTGATCGACTCATGCTTCTTCTAGCCATTGGAGTTTATATTAATTTTGCCCTTGCAGCTTTGCCATATCAACATGATTATCTTGTTCTCTTGATAGTGCGACCATCCTTTCACTTTCATTGTTGGTTCTTGTCAGCTTCTCTCCGATTTTTACAGTGAGAATTATTGGGAACATGGATAGGATAGGATAGCGACGGGGACCGATTAAAGAATCCTCAACTTGCACGTTCCGATCTCTCCCGAAACATTATCTCTTTTTCGAAACTTGATTAGAATAATCCTCATCTTCTTATCCTCGTCATCCATCTACTCCATTTTTCTAGAGTTATACCTTTTCAGGACGGAAGACCTGGCAAAGAAGTTTCTTCGACAACTGTTGGCTTTGACCCCATTGAGATACGCACTGATACACTCTTCCTCCCGATTTGGTTGTGTGGCAATTTTTACGGTGCGTTTAGTTTCAGAGTTAAAAGTAACTTTGATTTTAATTGTGAAAAATGATAAATGATTGTATAATGTGTTGACTTAAAGTTAAAGTTTAAATTTTTGACTTGGGAAATATGTATTTTTGTTGTGTAGTGTGTTGAGTTAAAGTTAAAGTTAACATTTTTGTTATTTTAACTGCGAAACCAAACGGAGCATTAATGACTCTCAGAAGGTTTTATATAGAGTAAACTAACATTTTAGTCCCTAACGTTTGGACCGGCGATCAATTTCGTCTTCAGCGTTTTATGGCCATCAAATACACCCGGGAAGTTGGCCTTCTCTCCATCAATTTGGCCCTTCCATCAACTTACCGTTAACTGTGCTAATTAAATGCTAATAAAAAATTATATTTTTTAATAAAAAATTAGAGGTACAACTCTCTTTTGTAAATCTAAAAAAAAACGCTAAGGAGGGAGGAGGCTTGGCCGCTACCTCAAGAGGAGGACCAAATTCATCGTCTTCGGTGCAAGGAGCCAAACAGATAGACCCCTCCTTCTCCTCCTCAAGCTGCTGCTACCCCTCAAAAGCATTTTCCGATCAACAGGCCACCGAGACCACCCCAGCTCAGCTCCTCCTCCCTCCACTGCTCGTGGCAAGGACGATACGAACCCGCAAGCCTCCCTGAGCTTAGACCCCGATGCGGCCTTCCTTCCTTACCGCTCCGACGACTTCCTCCATTTTGAGATGCGGCACTGTCTCTCCTCTAGCCCTTTGAGCACAGCTCCACTGGGAACCTCTGTCGAGCATCTTCACTTCAACTTCCTCTACTGAAACCTCCAAGCTCCCGACATTACACGGACAAAATTGGATTCCGGATTCCCTTCCTTCCCCAATTCAGACGATGAACCCTAATTTTCCAAATTCCCCAAAATCGAACAAACCAATTGATTCTGGGTGGAGGAATTTAGCAAGATTGATTCCGGATTCCCCCAGCACCGTTTGTTGGTGGGGCGCCGCTAAGATATAGATTTGATATGTCTTTGCCGTTTCTCAATGGGTATACAGGCAGGGGCGGCGATGAGTTGCGTGGAGGAGAGGAGCAGCACTAGGTTTCGGGCATGAGGAGGGAGTCGGATGAAGGAGGAGACATCCGGACCCGAACTGAACCGAACCGATTCAGGGTGGGAGCTTTCGGGTTTCACGAGCCGGGTTGAATGATCGGGTTCGGATCCGAATGTCTCATTCTTCACCCGACTTCCTCCCCATACTCGAAACCCTGATGTGGCATGTCCGCATTAGCCTCCCTTGCATCCTCGTCGATGTTCATCCTTACGTGCCATTGTCGGGGTTAATCTCCAAAGTCTTCTTTCTCGACTTGTGTGAGCTCATGCTGTTGTTTTGTCTGCTGGCTCGTTTCCAACAATTGGCAATGGCGCGTGTGAAGTTGGGTTCCAAAACATATGCATTCCAACAGCAAGGCCAAGCTTGGTACAAATTTTGCTATGGCGTGAAACTCGAGCTCACTTCCTTGAATATTGTATATCTCTGATGTGCAGCTGCTAAACATCTATTATCCGATTTAGATTGGCCCCCATCTGGTTTTGAATTTTTCCAAAAAAAAATTGTATTTTCTTTTATTTTTAGTATTTAATTAACAGCGAGTTGACGGCAAGGGCCAAATTGGCGGACATAAGGCTAACGTTTAGGGTGTATTTGATGGCCATGAAACGTTGAGGACGAAATTGATGGCCGGTCCAAACGTTAGGGACTAAAATGTTAGTTTACTCTTTTATATAATTAGGACGAGTTATCAGCTGACATTGGTAAGTTGACTATCATAGGATTCTTTTGAATCCCGGATTCCTCACCGAGTATTAGTTGCATTAACCTAACCCATGTTTTGTTTTGACACATTCGCGGACCTTATTTTGCGTGTCAATTCTTCTATAATGGCTTGTCGCTAAATCGACAGTGAAAGGACAGGACATGCATCAGCCCGGACTTTTAACGTTTATAATTTTAGCGTCAAATATTAATATTTTATACTGTTTTTTATATTATAATATTGATTATTTAGACATAAAAATCACATGAGTTCATGATAAAATAAATATTATTAGTTTATTTTATTTGTGGGGCAAAAAAATGATTGGGGTCAGTCGGTTGGTTGACGCTTTGAGACCACAGAGAAACACTGAGCAGCTGAATACAGCAGAAGGATGGCTTCTTCTAGTCACCGATTTTACTGAGGCGTTTGGTTTCAGAGTCAAAGTAACTTTGATTTTGATTGTGGAAAAGGACAAATATTGTATAGTGTGTTGAGTTAAAGTTAAAGTTGACTTGGGAAATGTGCATTTTTATTGTGTAGTGAGTTGAGTTAAAGTTAAAGTTAAAGTTTTTGTGATTGTAACTCTGAAAACAAACGGGCTGATTTCCCAACACAAAACGGCCGTTGGCTTGTGTTTTGGGAAGGTCATCAAAATGTTCCCGTTTTGCATAAGATTGCATGATGCTGCATGACATGATCCTGTGGCCCATTCAGCTTTCGATTATAACTTTGCCGGAATTTTCTCGGCAGAGCGTGTTCGTTTAACTAATAATATAATACCTAACGTTTTGTACGTCTGCCAATTGGTCCAACACGTTTGGCTTCTCATATTGATGCCATAGAATGCTTTAACCTATCTCCACGTATAGTAAAGCACACGAATTCGTACACCCTCTATATTTATTTTCTTTTATATTTTAAATGATTTATGTGACAGAATTTGTGACAAAATATTATTATTGTGATAGGATTATAAAGTATTTATGACAAAACTTTAACAGATTTATGGCACATTTGTCACAAAATGGAAGTTCCTAATATGATAATAGCAACCTATTCAAATCGATAAGAAGAACTTGTTCAATAAAATGTGTCCATCACATTATAGTCATCTAATCAAAACAAATACCTACACAAACATAATTAAACATCTTTCTGCTGAAAATACCACTAAACTATTAAATATAAGTTATGAGCTGCTAGTGAAATTCAAATACCGACATCTCCTAGAGTCAAACCAAAATGATGCTCCATGACTTTAAAGCATTTGAATGATCACCTTATAAAAGGTGGAGGAGTGCGTCCCTGAACCTGCTCTGAAAGATATATCCATCAAAGCAATTTAACAACCAATTCATTAAAACCAAAGACAGATTCTTCAAAAAATTTGAAACTTTAGCAGCCAAAATAAAATACAGGAACTCACTTAAGCAATGGAATGATGGGGAAGCAGCGAAGAAACACTGAAGCAGCCAAGCACTGGGAAACACCGAAATAGTGGAGCTGAGAATGGCAAAAAAATGGAACAAAAATTTCAATAAATTAGGACATGAGAGTGGTACAACAAGAATGGCAAACGTAAGAAGTGGCGTGAGAAGTAACAATGGAGCAAAAAAATTAGTAAACTCAATAAATTATGGCATAAGAACAAAGGAAAAATTCATCCAATTTAGTGACTGTGACTGACCATTTCAATTTGAAATAAAAAAAATATTAGATGTTAGTAATACGTTATGGTAGAATGAGAAAAATTAAATATAAACAAGTGTTATACCTTTATTGGAAGCCATTGCGACTACCTAATATTTATACCTTTATAATACCCTAATTAATATATTTTAACATATAATAATACCAGTAATGATGTAGAGTAATAGTACATGCTTTTATATAATAATTAAGAGATTTAAAGTTCGATATTTATTATGGAACTATGTCTATAGACCCCATTGTAACTTGGAAAAGAAAGAAAGAAACTATAGGTACCGATCTTGGGAGCAAATTGTGGCTCACCACTAACTATTTAGGTATTCTAGAATCTATCCAGTGAAACCAACATTAGACTAATCATTGAATACAACCAAATGACGTGGTACGGCCGGTTGTGAGGGAAAAGAAAGAGCCTTTTCAATCTTTCTTTGGATGATAATTTTGGTGAAATAGATGTCTTGGCTTATTATTTGAGAATTTTTTTCATTCGCGCTTTGATTTAGTTTTGATTATGAGATACTTTTAATGAATTTTGAATTTTGTATTATGAGAAAAGTTCATTCACTAACAGTGCAATTTACTAATTGCACAACGTTTCGGCTAATCTTAGATGTTAATTTCATTTATGTCATGTGGGATCGCAATTTGTACCATTAGTTTTTTGTTAATAGACTGGGTTCGAAACCCCTTGAAATCACCGAAGTACTTTTGGCGTGATTATTCGCTCCGTGCATCGTCGGGAATTCATGGAATCCGGGGATGAGTCGGGCGAAATCTGGAAATTAAAAAAAAAAACAATTGTTTGTCACTAGACTTGCAATTTGAGTGGCAACTTCTTTCACATTGATTGAAACTCTGAAGCTGTGTTATCTTCTACATGCTTCGTCCCTTTGTAGGACAGGTTCGTGTTTAATTTAATTCACGCTACTATATTATTCACTTTGCTATTTACATTTGAACATGAAACTGATAATCCGACTTTTGTAATGAAAATTGGTCCTATAAGACAAAATTGTAGATTATTCTGTGCGTGAGCTCGTAACGGTATATTTGCATGGATAATGGGAGATTTCCCGAGTACTTTGTACCATTTTCTTAGCAGAATTTAGCGTCCCAAAACAATCCTAAACTCGTTGCTTTGATCGTAATTGAGATTTAGGAACGTGAATTTTTTCACGGTAAGTGATTGTAGAAGTTATTTCTGTTTATACCATATTTCAAGTAGGAAAATACCTCTTCGCCCCGAGTGAAAAAGAATCAATATATCAAAAAGGGAGTACTGCAGTGAAGCACCTTCTCGCCTGGCAACTAAAAGGTTGCATGTTTGATGTTTACTGGACTATCCGTGCCTCTTTATTAATTATTAGAATTTTTATTTAATTGTATTCTCCTATAACAAAAATAAAATAAAATAAGAATCAATACGCAGTAAACTCGTAAATAGAGTATTAATCATACCATTGCTAATTGCACAATTGTATTAATTCTTTCACACAATTTTGAAGTGAGATCATTGACGAATTTCTCCAGCTAAACAGATTTATCTGAATCTGCCCAAGCAGGAGGTGTCCCACAATTGCTCAAAAATTACTCAACCTACGATTGGGATGATTAACATCTATATATTATATAATTTGGTATACTCCCTTGGCAACCTCCCGTTCCATCAATGAGGAATTTCCAAGTAAGCATTTTCTAATCCGCCATCAGCTCATGATGAAACGTCTCTTCATGTTTCATGTACTAAATATTTTCTAAAATATTTCTTCACAAATTATTTTCTAATTTTATCCCTAATTGATATTTGTACACTTTATCTTAAAGGTTGCCTTGCTTTCTTCACATAAAACAGTTAAGAAAATTGACTTTTCAATAAAAATAAAGAGGCGGAGATGTTAAAATATTTTAATACATAAATTGATGACTCTCATTTTTGTGTCTCCTTCAATTAAAAAATTTAAGTTGTCACAGGTGCTCCCACAAATCGCGAAATTCATTATTAGTTTTCAAATATTAATCAATCATCTATTTCGTTTTAAATGTGCAATCATTGAATTGTTTTTTTACTCTTAAACCAAAAGTCTCGATACGTCTCCCTCCCAAATTAAAATACTCATTTCCCCTCCTCTCCCAACCAATTTTGTGGCCTGCAATATCGTATCGTCAGGGTGGTAAGCGTGTGACCGCGTCTTTCCTTCCTCCACATCATTTCACTTCGTCATTAAATCTTTTTACTTTTCTGCAAAATGCCGGTATTCGAGTCTCAGCTCAGTTTTAGATACTTGAAAAGAATTCTGAATCACTTCATTGCAGATAAAATCTGGTTTATCAAGAATTTAATTAGCTGCTGAGCCTTAAAATATTAAGCTAATTTATTTAAAATTTTTTATTTTCACTAAATGTATGAAAGTTTAATGAACTCTGACTAATTTAATTTTGAGCAAAATTAACTTATTAAAAGGTATATTTCTCTCAATAATAAATTTTCTTTGTTTAATATACTCAAATTCAAGATTTTGATGGTGCGTTTCGTTTCAAAGTTAAAGTAATTTTGATTTTGATTGTGAAAAAAGACAAATGAGATGGGATTATAAATTGAACTTGTGAGAAACGTGTGTTTTTATTGTGTAGTCTGTTGAGTTAAAGTTAAAGTTCAAATTTTTTACTTGAAAAATATATATTTTTATTATATAGTGTGTTGAGTTAAAAATAAAAATTAAAATTTTTTAATTGTGAATTCAAACAAGACTTGAAATATTGAGTTATCTGAATCAATCCACGTAAGTAGGATTTGATTGAACTTATAGCCTACAAATCCCCTCCCTATCCTCTTCATCCCTTCTCTCTCTCTCTCTCCCTCTCCGTGTTCAGTATATATCTCTGCCTCCGTGACATTCCCGGCTCTAACCCAAAGCAGAAAGAACAGCCGGCGACGGCGGAGAGAAAAAAATCAGATAACGATGGGCATACAGGGCCAATTAAGCGACGTCTCATCGGACTCCATCCCTCTCCTCCTCGTCGCCCTCATCGCCGGCTGCGTCAACCACCTCCGCTCTTCGATTCTCTCCTTCCTCCACTCCCTCCGCCTCCACCACAGCCCCGCACAAGCCCCCGACGACGGTCTCCTCCGCTCCCTCGGCTCCGGACTCGCCGGCCTCATCCTCCTCGCCGAACAGCTCGACCAGAACCTCGCGTCTACCACCAACCAACGCAGCCGCTCCTCTGGCGACTGCGTCGTGTGCCTGTCGGAGCTGATGGACGGGGAGGCGGTGAGGGCGCTGGCGTGCCGCCACGTCTTCCACAAGCGTTGCTTCGACGGTTGGGTCGACCGCCTCAACTTCAGTTGCCCGCTGTGTCGGTCACCGGTGGTTTCCGGCGAGCGCGTGGAGGCCGTGCAGCGGCGCGTGGGGGGAGACCTCGTTGCCTGGTTCTCCAATCTGCGCTAACGAGCGTGTGGTTCATCTCAAGGTCTCAACCTATCTCTCTATTTTTCCCCCAAATTTGAGCCTATGGATAATTTTTCTTTTTTATTAAAGAGAAAAAGCCTTTTCAGGACTTTTTTTTTTTGGCAGGAGGAAATATCCTTTTGTTTTTGAAGAGCTCGTGAGCAGCTCTTTTTGCAGCCAATAAAATTAATTACTCATTGTGATAGTTATTAATATTAATTATTATATTTTAATTACTATTATTAGCAGTATTGTCAGTATTATGGATGTTCTTGAACCATTTTATTTGCCATGAGGTACAATAGCTAGCTTATGATATCAAACAAAGAGATCGGATTGGCAGTTCGGAGGCGATTCGCCCGATGTCGAAAAGTTAGGTCCTACTACTATAGAGAGAGTAAATGTGGATGAAATGAAAAGTGTGTGAACCAGAAGGGTACCTCCCTAGCTATTTATACGGGAAGCTAGTCGGCCTCGCATGTATACAAGGTAAGGTTAATATCGCTGGCGACGTCTCTGCTAATAATGTAAACTCATTGCATGTAGTTCTTTAGTCGATCCACCGGCCGAGCCAGTCCATGATATTGGTCGTTCAATGGTCCAATAGTTAGTTGCTGGGAATGCACTATTTGCCCTTGATACGTATTTAGTTTGTTCCTTATTGGTCCCGGAAAATCATCGTGCACCACGGGGAGCTTTTGTCACGGTAAATAGTGTAGCTGTCTTGTTCCCCAACATGGCATGGTGCAGAGAAATTTCATAAAAGCGTAAAGAAAGGACTGGAAGCCCTTTCTTTCAATTTCACATGCATTAGTCAACATTCCCCACACTGCTGACGAATATATAAGTCAATAAATATGTGGTTCTTCTTCTTTGTATGTGCAGAAGATCGCATAATACTTAAGATCCCATTAACATGGCAAAATATCTCCTTTTCCAATTATTAGCATTTTACTTTGTTAATTTTGTATAGTGATCACTATGTTTACAATTTAGTTTATTTGTATTCATGTTTATAGCGTTTAATTGTGTAAATATTGTAGGAATTGATTCATTTTAGGTATTCGTATTGTATCATGTAGGTATGTGTTAACCGATAATATAGGGGTCGTGTTCAGGTTTTAGATTTTGACACTTTATATAAAAGTGTCATGTTCGGATTTAAGCTTTTGACACAAATCCATTTAAACCCAACCCGTATATATATAGGATAGAAAACAGATTGCCAGCCCTACTGTTTTATTGATATTGTCTGGTTTTGGAGTAGATATTACTTTGCCTATACAAAGAATAATTCATTTTCCATTGAACAATCATTTGTTGCATCTATAACATTTACAAGTAAAAATTATAAAAATTATGCTCGAGTTAGTACCTAATATCGTTAAAGATAACAAAGCTTATAAATCCGAGTAAATTAACACGATGACAAATAAAAACAAATTAATTTTAGAATAATTACTTCTTCACTTGGTCTATTTGTAATTTTAGAATAATTACAAGTAAAAACTTTAAAAGCTATGCTCTATTGAGGCAACAATATCATACAAAAATAGGGAATATAATGCCACATAGCAAGAAATTTTGTCGGTTTTCATATTGTAGCACAAGTTCAAATAATTTCATGATACAACACGAATTTTTTTCATTGCACAACATGCCGTCAGTATTCCATAAAAAAATTAGACAAAATGCTGATGTGTTGACTTCTTCTGGGGTGCTTTCACACCATGGACCTAAAATAAATTATATAAAATAAAAAATTAATATTAAATTTTTTTTTTAAAGAAAAGATCAACTAGGTTCAAGGAGTTGAAAGGCTCCCGCCGGCTACCCACCCCCCAAACTAGGCCGACGACCCCAATCGAGGGGTGGCTGGCTGGGATCCCCAAATTGGGAGGGTTTGGATGCCCCCACCGACTACCAATCCCCCGATTGGGATAGCTCGCCGGCTCAGAGTAGGTTGGCTACCCCAATCGTGGGGTGGGTGGTCGGCATGGGAGCCCCCGACCCCCGACCCAATTAGGCGGATCCCATCTGCTGGGGTCCCCTAAATTGGTGGGATCATGTGCTTTTCCTCAGGTCATCGAACCTCCAATTAGGATCTCTGGTCTGCTCAAACAAGGCTGACGACTCCAATTGGGGGGTTGATGGCCGGTGGGAAGTCCCATGTCTCCCCCTTTCGGATTCTAGCCATCCTTTTCTTTTTCTTTTTTTTTAAAAAATAATTTTATATTATTTTTTAATTTTATTTAATTTATTTTAAAGTCCATGAAGTTGCCTTTCGTGCCAAAGTACACCAGAAAATGCCACAATGTCAGCATTCTGTCTAATTTTTGATGAAATATCAACAACATTTAGTGCGGTGAAAAATAAAAATCATGATGTATCATGAAATTATTATTTGCTCTGCAGTGTGAAAATCGGTAAAATCTTCTGTTGTATGATAATATTTTCCCTAAAAAATAATACAACTTTTAATTATTAGTAAATTTCTTTAGCGGCAATGTTAAAGTAAGAATAATTTTCTTAAAACATACTAAATAATATGTTTTGAACATGTTAAACTATATTCCATTTGAATTAATATATTTCAAATTACATATTATAGCAGTTGTACGTTAAATGTAATAGCTAAAAGATATAATTAATTGAAAAATGACATTGCAAACAAAATCCTATCTTATATTTTACTCTTAAGAAATGAATAAATTAATATGTACTATAAGCCCGTGCAATGCGCAAGTTGAAAACTAATAAGCTTTGATTTTTATCCTATGTCATCTTTAATACAGTAAACTTACCCTTGATAACCTAGCAAGAGAATGAGGTTAGAAATAGATAGAAATCAAGCGAATTTAGGAGAGTTTTACTCCTTAGTGGTTGACCCAGTTCGAACTAAATTAGTCGATGACCGGTTAGACTTTAAAATATCAGGATACAAGTAAAAAAAAAAAACACTTGATTCGACCCAAACTATCTTAAATTGGGCATGGGCCTTCCCTGGCAGCCCACTATAACCGCAAGTGGCCCGTAGAGGTTTTTATTTCTATTTCTTGGGTCCGCAAGGCTGCTAAAAAGAAACATGAAACCCGTGAAGATCTCACATGTTAAGGCCCATAGAATTTTAAACTATAAGTGATTCAATATTCACTTATCCAGCTATTAAAGTGGTTCGAGTTCTCAGGCCGTTAGGCATTATCATTCCCTTGTATTTGTCGCGCTGCCATGCCATGGCAACCCAATAACAACACAATATTGCGATTTTCTTATCCAGTTTGCGGTTAGAGTATGCTGACCCATTAAGCAATTCTACTTGCGCTGGGCTGTCCATCCACGACCCATTATCATGTCGTTCTGTGTCGTGGCGGCCCAGTATTGCTATCTTGTTGGCTCAGCCCAGCCCAATAACTTTAGCATGGCACGAATTACCCCTAATCGTATCCTGGTGTTTCTACCTTCATGGTGGATCATGTCGCTAGTGGGACGAATTTGTTCTTGAATAACTTCTTCAATTTAGGGGTTTAGGAATTTCAACTCCCCAATTACCTTCTCTATAATATAAATGATATAAATTAGAAAAAAGTAAAAGAAATTTTAAAAGTATGAAAGTAAGAAAAATTGTGTCCTTGACCATGTAATGGAAATACCAATATAAGTTGGTTCAAGCGGTTCGACGCTTGTTCCCTTAAAATAAGGTCTCGGATTCGAATCTTGTGAATGGAGAAAATCCATACTGTAATAGTTTTATCTCCTCAGTGGGCCGACCCATATCGAATTAAATTAGTCATACTTGTTGGGTTTTTGAATACCATGATACACACTAAAAAAATGATGATGCAATGGGAATAACCTAATTGATATAGTCTCACGTAAAATAAAAAAATAAAAAGAAGCCAGCAAAAACAGAAAAACCTAATTGACATTCTTTAAAGTCATAAATAAATCCATACGAAAAAGTGGGCCAAAAAGCTAGTTAATGTATTTTTTTAGGAGTTAAGGATTAGTGGCAAAAAAGAAAAAAGAAAAGAGAGAGGATGTGAGAATTGAATTGATGTAAAAATCAAATACATATTCGATATACTTCAAAGAGTCTAACCAACATGGTGGTTCGACACTTAATCTCCTCAAATAAAATCTAAGGTCTTATATTCGAGTCTTGCTAATGGAGAAAAATCTTGATCGGGAAATCTTATCCATTAATGGACCGACTCGACTAGAGCTAGATTAGTTGAAATTTGTTAAACTTTCGGATGCCCGACTACACACCGAAAAAAGAGTTGATCATTGTGTTGATATATAAGTTGGGTTAAAGAACCCAATTGAATTGAAATATCTCTCTAAAAATGTGAAATTTGTAGTAATCTACGGTAGTTATTGATGCGAAGGAAAAGTCTGGGATGGAGTATTCTCCCACCAAGAAGAATCTTTGCAGCGATATGGTTAACTTGCCTAGTTCCGCTTCCTCTTCGATGATCCTCTTAAGTTGAGTCTCTCCCAATCCACTCGTGTTTATGGGTATCACTATCACGGGCGCCCTGAGTCAAGGAAACTGAGGTCAATTGGGGACTATGGAGGATTTCCCGATGAACCCCTCTGATGCTCAAGTTAATGCATTCCTTATAAGAGAGCTGGAAAACCACAATAGAAAATGAATAGTTAAAAAAAAAATCCCGAGTTCTTATTTATATGGAAATACTAAAGAATATGCCTAAACCACTACTGGGCCGCCAAGCCGCCATTCGGGCCTCAGGCCCATTAGCCCCGGCCGGACCCATTCTCTTTCTAGCCACGGAATGCACTCCTGGGTTGTAGAGCGGACTCCTCTGACCTCCAGGCCTCGAGAGAGGTTTCGTCAAATTCTCGGCGAACAAGGGAAACTCGCCGAGCCTCCGGGGGATGAGGAAACCTCTAGGGTCTTTGGAAGTGAGGGGACTTTGCCGAGCCTCCCAGGGGTCAAAGGGGGACCTTGCCGAGCCTCTTTGTCATGGAGGAAACTCGACAGACCTCAGGGCCTAAGGAAGGCTCGTTGAGGCTTTCGTGACGAGGGGACCTCGCCAAGCCCTTCTAATCGTGAGGGGGCTCGATAAGTGTCACGTCCCTAGGGACCTTGCTGAGTCTCCCGGGCTTGGGGAGGTTCCTTGGGCTTCTTGGGCTTTGTTTGCTTCATTTCAGGCCCATGGATCGGAACCGACGTAACCTCACCATCAGTTATATACACAGACGGTGGGAAGGATCGCTGTTTTATTTTCTCAGAGCCCCACGAATGGTCTACATTAGCGCAGGAAAAGGGGCCGATGCAATGAACATGCGAAGGTCAACTCAAGACAGGGCATTTCTATGCAATTTCATACTGCCAGATAGACTATGGGGTACAAGGAAATTTGATTGATTTTCAGCTAAATTTTATTGTTAAATTAATGCGTATCCTCACTTAAAATGCTCATATCATAATATGAAAAGCTACACTCATGGTCCTTTATTTTTGCTTACTTTTCTATTTACGTCTTGCATCTTATGTTAATTTTCTATTTAGATCATACCGTTAATTTTTTCATTTGTTTGCTGAGGTGGACATTATAAATAACTACATCATCATAAGCAGAAAAACACGTGGATTAATTCTTTCATATCAAACTGAATTAGTGGTCCCTTTGTTTTTAAATTTGACTTTGTTCAAAATTGTCCCATCGAAATGCAACTCTGCATCTTCCTCTCATTGGATTCATTATATTTGTTGGAGAAAAAAAATAGAAAAAGTCAAAACACTTCAAAGAAACAGTAAGCCTAGAAAAAGATAATTCACATTGAACGTTACCGAACACATCAACAGGGAGGTCTTCCATCTCCTCTCCCATATCAGATGCAAAAGCAATTTGTCAAACTCAAGAAAAGACTAAGGAAAGCTACTACAAGCTAACAATATCAATTAAGATAAGATATTGAAGGATTACAATTTCTATTTAGTGTGTCATGTGAAGATCTAATTGGGGGAGCTGAGAAGAGTCTGTTGGAAAATCAAGCAAGATTGGGGTCACCGAGAAGATATTGTTTAATTAATTAATGAAATCAATATTTTTCTTGTAAATAAAAATACAAAATCCAATGAAAAGGAAGATGTAATTGTGGCATTTTTTTTTCCTGATATGGATTGTCTACCGAGATATGACTCAACATATTTAACGGAAAAGCTAACACCAGAATGAAAATAGAAAAATAGATAAAGATAAATGATTAAAGGTGTAGTTTTCCTAATCACAATACTTTTTATTTTTTTTATAAATTCGGGGTGTTTAGATTTCGCCCGACTAATTCCGAGGGCTCTGTGAACCCTTGCGACGCACGGAGAGAGTAATCAAGCCAAAAGCGTTCTGGTGGCTCCAAGGAGTTTCGAACCCGAAATCGAGTGGATACTAAGGACCGTTTGGATTCAGAGTTAAAGTTATTTTGATTTTGATTTTAATTTTGATTGTGGAAAAGGACAAATGAGATGTAATTATAAATTTGACTTGAGAAATGTGTATTTTTGTTGTGTAGTGTGTTGAGTTAAAGTTAAAGTTAAAATCGAATTTCTCCTTAATCACTAGGGCAAACCTCTTGTAATCACAATACTTAGTATATGTATGATTGGTGTGGCTATTGCCAAAAAGAGAAAGAGAGATGGCAGGTAGGGAAAGTCCTAGACATGGGTGATAGGTCAAACTTTCGTAATCATATCCTCTGAAATAAGGGAAAATACTTTTCCTCTGACTGTTTTCGGAGGAAAATCCTCTGGAACACTCAGTCCAATAAAATGCCCTTGCTGTCTGATTTATTTACAAGAGTGCCATTTGTCTCTATTTGGCTTTTCCGAATTCGACGGCTGTTGCGCTGCTTCTGAAATAAATTTGAGAGTGCAGTTTTTTTTCCTCGATAATTTGAGAGTGCAGTTACTCGCACTCTAAGTTGATAATCTATATTTCACCAAAAAAAAGAGAAAAGAAAGTAGATAATCTATATATTCTAGATTCGATTTTCATAATAAATTTAATGTACTTTTTTATTTAATTTTTATTATCTTTTCTTATATTAAATACACGTGCCTCCTTTATAATTAAAAAAAAATACAGGTTGAGTGAGCCATCCCGGACCATGAGTTGTTCAATAGATATTCCAAACCATGAATTAGATCAAAAGGGGTAATGCGAAACAAATTAAAATAGAAAATGACCCCACCTATTATAACATCATCATCATATATATTAACAAAATACTAAGTTCAGAAATTCCTTAAATTTTTTGGCTTTTAAGAGCGCATATAGGACTCGGCACCTTTTCTTAATTAATTACAGTTATTAGTTAAATGATAAAACCAAATAGAAACATTAAAGTGAGTAATATCCCCTCCCTCTCCAAAACAAAGAATAATATCAGATGTACAATGAAGCTCCAATTTTTCTGATTGAATATCTCAATTTCATCAATTGTTTTTTTTTCCAAAAGAGGCGGTCTTTTGCAATTGTATTGCCCTCTATATATATCGGATCAAGTGATCATGAGTTTGATACTACAAGGAAACCAAATTTAAATATATTCAAGTATTGATCATGTTTTAAACTTTGTTCTTGAAAATGTTGAGCATATGAGCTTCCCTCAATTTGCTTTGCTGGAACAGAGAAAGGACAAATTCATAAATGAAAATAAGAGTGCTGAAATTCCATATCCTCCGGTGATCTTCAATCCATACATAACTTAAGCAAACAATACATGAGAAATAGGTGTAAGCGATGCATGCCCAGCAGCATCAATACAAATATTTCGAAAACACACCCCGGAATTTTCTATTGAGTTCTAAATTAAACCCGCAGATATTAAAATCCACTCCTGAAACTAGCTAGCTAGCTCGTATGCATCTCTTACAACGATCCCATGTTAATTTGCGGTAAGCCTTATGACATAATATAACACACAAATTGACAAACAACAAACTACATTAACTTTGAAAAGAAAAGGGACACCAAAGAAAAAGGGAAAATGATTAAGATAAATTATCTAAGCTAGTGCATACATTAATCATCGGACCGCTACCCTCAATTCCCCGCGATGCAACGATGCTGCTCTCCCAGCTCTGCCCCTCGTCTCCTAGGGCTAGAAATCGGGAGAGCGCAATTGCAAAGCTTTTTTTTATCGAAGTGTTTCTTCTACACTTACAAACGGCAGAAAGTTGCTTCTCTACTGGCACGTTCCGGCCATCGAAAGCCGCCATATGTTGCCAAAAAAAGCAGTTGTCGCCGGGCGCAGCTCATGTTGCGCATGCTAAACTTGCAAATGATCGATCGAGAAGATAGAAGAGAAGCACAGAGTGGTAAAGGATATGGCTAGGAAGAAAGAAAATATTGGGGGGGGGGGGGGGGGAGTTTGTGGGGAATGGGGGAGGGAGTGTAGAAAGTAATGAATTATGAGGAATGGGCAAGAGGGAGGGGACATGATGGGTCGTATATAAAGGCGTGATTGTTGCTTTTGGTCGAGTCTTGTGGGTGGGTGTTTTTTTTTTTACGATATATTCTACCCTAAGAGAATTTACGAGTGTTTAGCCCTAGTAAAATATTATTCATACAATCATACTAAAAATAATTACACTATCAATCTGAGTTGATTTGATTGATTCGACACTTTTAACTTTTTTTCTCAAGTGTGTTCTTGAAATTTTTGAGTATTATAAATAGAAAAAGTTCACGATTGGAATAATTTTTTTATCCTTTAGTGGGAAAAATTAGTTCAGACAAGATTAATTATGGTCCATTGAATCTTTACATTTTAGGTGGTGTAGACCGAGAAAAAAATAATTGCACTATCTTTTACAAAATAAATTGCTAGAAATATGAAGTAAATTACATAAACTTGTTAAAAAAAATTTTGAGTAGATATTTACAGCCAATTAGCTATATTTAAAGTAAACATCGAGCAAATTATTTAAACTTTGAGGGAATTACTTTAGTGCACTTTTTTTTCCGTTACAAACTTCAGCGCACTTTTCAAATTCTTATTTTATCGGTTATAAAGAGATTCATGACATTAATACAATGAAATACCTAATATCAAATAAAGGAACAAATATAATCTCATAATAAGTATTAAATTTGAAATTCCTTAATTATAAAAAAAAGCGTGTGCTACTGCACTACACTTTCTATAATTCGAATCCTTATTTTTAGCGATGCATGGTAGCACCAAATTTCCATATATGTACATTTCCACACGCACAGCCATATATACATATATGGATGGGGTTTATTAATTAAAGCAAAATAGGTGAATGACTAGGATAATCATATCATAGCACGTAAGTATTTTTTTACAAGATGAAGATGATTGCTTGAAACAAATGTATTAGTAAATTATTACGTATGTATTTACTTACATCAAAAATACATTTGTGCGGAAAAATTAACATCCATAGAAGTGGTTTTTTTTTTATCTATTAACATGTAAAAGAATTACTCGAGACCGTCAAAACGGATTAAAATTTCCCAGTGGTAAAGAAAAGAATAGGGATTTTTTTTTTAAAAGGTAGCTCCTGTCTAGCTTAGGGTTGAAAATTCTTGGTCCAACTTTGACGATCATCGTTGAGGGAAGGGCATGTTTGTGGGAAATGCAAAAGAAAAACTCCACTAACTCGATTTCCGAGGCTCTTGGAATTTTCATAAATTCTTATTTATTCACATGGAAAAAAGAGAAAATTAGAAAAAGAAAAAAGAAAAAGTGGGAATTGATAGGGTTTGTTTGTTTGTCCCGTGTGGCTTCTTTTCCTTCGCATTATTAAAAAAACGGAAAGCTATAATCTAACAGTTTTCCCACCACGCACACCCCCTCCCCAAACACACGCACCCACCTCATCAGTCAATCAATCAATCAAGGAGAGATTTACAAAAAAGTTTTCTACATGGGCCAACTTTTTAGTTTTATTGCGCTATTATTGAGGCTTCAATGGATCCATGCGAGATATTGATGTTGCGTGTTGTCACCATTTTGTGTTACTAGCTAGATGTTTGTGTCATTGAAATCTTAAAAAGATGACTTTGAGCCAACAAACACAATTTTTGTTTTTCCAATACACAAAAATGGCCAAGGAAAGACTCAACAACATACACGAAAGTTCTCAATTCATTGTGTTATTGTGTCGTTATGAAAACTTTTCAAACTTCACAGCCGGTAAGATGAGAACTATAGTATGTCGAAATCAACTATCGACATGTCATACTTATAAATGTTTGTGTACAGTTTAAATAGGAAAAAAAAAAGGATAAACAGAATTTCTCGAAAGTAATGAACTCTTTGTTCCCCCTCTTTAATGTAGTATACATGAAAAGATCATTCTTCAAATAGTATGTATTTATAGTGTACCACTGGTTTCATGTAGGTGGTACTTCTGGGAAGCACTTTTTCATTTTTCCAATATTTGGACTGGAAATAACGAAAACAATTTTTCATGAATTAGAAATGCATGTGCTATAATTGCTGAAAATTTACTTATGCATAACACTTCTAAAGAATAATTTTTCAAAAATGGGACAAGATTAAAATTGCTGGCCCATTGGCCACATGCTAAGGTACGCTGGACAATTAAGGTCGACATGGCCAGCCTATGACCGTAAGGTTGAGCCTACCATAACTAAAGCATCTCGACTGACCATTTCACTAAACTCCGGTGGTGGCAGCACCGATTGGGATGGCAGAGGGGCCACGACTATAGCAAAGGGGGGGCAGCAGTGGCATTAGGTGAGCCGGTGTAATTCAAAGTCCACCAAACAAATCATAGTTCTGCCTTTGTAAAACTAAAGAAATCATTGCCATAATCATGCGTTTTTGTATGCTACGAAAGAAGTAGAAAAGACTGAACAAAAGTGCAATCTATGTTTCAAGATATATCTGGTATTCGCATGTCCAGTCTTTAGCAAGCATTAAAGTTTCCATTCTCTCTCTTTTTCTTTTTCTTTTTTTGACTTTTTGGTCACTGAGCATGGCTAGGTTTTTCATTTTTTAATTTCATTGTAAGATTAAATTTGATTAATTTACACCAAAAATCTAACCTAAGTCTTCTATCTTTCTGGGGGCGGAAGCATCCTAATATTCGAGTGACCAGTGGGTCTCCATTAGCTTGGATCCCTTATTAATTTATCAATTTTAAATTTTGACACGGACAAGCATAATTAATATTATTGGCGTCATCATAAGGTAATGATGACGAGTATATGACACTGTGAGATGTTCAAATATGAAGGAGCTCGTTATTAGGTCATCATTGATTTTTCAAGCTAATGATGATGCATTCACATAGAGTGAAAGACCGGCTTGGCCCCTGAAATCTCAACTATTACAACACACCCAACAATTAAAATTCGCCAAACATGTTCAGTTTGGTTTTACAATCAAATTTTTAAAATTTTAACTTTAACTTTAACTCTACTCACTACACAACAAAAATCAATAACACAATATATTTTTTCCTTTTTTTTCAATTTTTTTAACTATTCAATTCAATTTTTAATACTAAATTTTTTTAACTATCAATTACTTTTTTCATAATTTAATAACATAATTATTACTTTCTTTTAACTAATCATTACTTTTTCACATAATTTAACAACGCAATCATTACTTTTTTACACTTTTTCTCATAATTTAATAACGCAATCATTACAACCCAATTAAAATAAAAACTCAACTCTAAAATCAAATACACCAAGTTATCCAGATTGACAAGGATTTTCCTTTCTCAAAATTTGGAAGACGCGTATAGAAATTGGTAGAAACGTAGAATAGTAATTATCAAGAAAATGAAAGATATAGAACTAAATTATTGAAAATTTATAATATCATGGTTCTCTCGATCACACCTAAATATCACTTGGTTTGCATTTAGGTTATAGAAAATTTTGTACGATCTTAATGGAGCATTCATTTTTTTATGAGATGATAGAAAATAAAAAAAAAACCCTGAATTAGATAGAACTTGAGGTTAAAATGGTAAATTTACCATCCTTGAGGGAAAAACTTCACGCATCAATTTAGGATCAACGAAGAGTTCTCATTCTACGGTTTAATAAATAAATAGATAAAAAGATTGGTTTCGATGGTTAGACAGCTTTTCCTTTTATGTAAAGTTTTGAGTTTGAGTCTAGTGAAGGGAAAAAAATTCACGATTGGAAGAGTTTTACCTTATGATGAGTCGACCTAACTCGAATCTATATTAGTTGAGGTCCTTTAGACTTCTAAATGTCAAGTGGTGCATACTAAAAAAAATAAAACACATTCTCCTCAATGATATCTTATACGCGTCTTAATTTCTCTATCAATCGAGGAGACATTATAACTAGTTATTTATCCGCATTGCACGAGTTCGCTTTTATATATTCCAATATCATTTCTTCTTGTACTTATTTACATTTTAAAACACAAATGTTTAGATTAAAAATAATAAAAAATTAATTAGTTATAATTTCAAATATTTACCTTAATATATTTTGTTAAAAATTAGAGTAAGTTAATTATTCTTTTGCCACAAAGCAAGTTAATGATAATACTAATATTTTGAAACTATTTATTTCAATTGATACTTGTTAATTATCCATATGGATTGAAATATATTAAGTTTAGTAATTAGAATAAAACTTCATTTTGCTCATTTTCTTGAACATTATTCACGAGACTCTTGTTTTTAAAATTTTATCTTTTACTTTGTTTATGAGTTTAATCTCATAGCGCTATATCATAATATTTTTCATTTATAAGAGCATAACTTTTTTAAAAATTATATTTTTATTTATAAGCTTAAAATATATAATTTTTATAATAATTATTATGAATTTTGGAAAACATATTGGCTACTTAACATAATAAAATATTTTTAATAACTCAAGTTTCATACGATAATTATATAATAAAATTAGACTAATTTTGCAACAAACAGTTTCAGTTAGTAAGCATTATATTATACATGTATTTAATAGTAAGTACATTAGAGAGATTTGTTGTAGATGACATCCTCATGATAGGTTCATATATATTTACTTCATTATCCATTTTTTAACTAAAGATAGAACACTAAAAAGAATAGCTTTCCAAATAAAATTTCCCAATAAAATAATAACAAATCATTAATGAGAAATCATTTATATATGAACAATGGATAATGAAGTAAATATATTTGGAAAGCTATTCTTTTTGGGAAATTTTATTTGGAAAGCTATTCTTTTTAGTGTTCTATCTTTATATTATACGCTGTTAAATCTTTTCAGACATTTATTTCATTTATATAAATATATAATTATATATATATTAAAAATAATTTCCTTTTTAAGAATCATAAAAATATCAAAAACTAGTTTATAATTTCACACAATAATCTCTGAATAGAACCTTCGATGAAGTTGGAATAATTAACTTATTCAGTATTTCTTTTTGGAATTTCTCTTAAAAAATTGATTTATACATTTTTGTACTGAATTTCATACATTATAATTGCTTTCACATGCCAATAGTTTATGGTTTAAATAAAAATTACATATTTTATATATTTATGGATTGAATAATGACCGTATTTAAAGCATGTCTTACAAATTTGATTTATACATTTTTATACTCAATTTCATATATTTTAATTTTTTTCACATGCCAATATTTTATCATATATTTATATATTTATGGTTTGAATAATGGCCCCATTTAGTGTAAAGTGGAGTCAATTTTACTATATATTATGGATTTTGATAAATTCATTTTATTTTTTTCTTTGAATTATATCTGTTCATACGTTTCTTCTTTAATGTTTCCATCCATTCCATTATTCTCTTTGAAATACCTATCATATGAGAAAATTTTAGATGATCCTACCTCAAATGACGTGGTGAGGAAGAATCAATAAGAATTCTTTAATGAAAAATAATTATGACAATTATCCGAATGATTAGAATCAAACACCTTATTTCATGCATTTTGATTGGTGATTCCTCACGCCATGTGGCGATAAAGGATAATGCAATAACTTCTCCAAATCTGGTTATGTCTATCTCTATATTCTATTTTTCTTTGGGTGAGTTGTATATTCTAAATTTAGGTTACAAAGGACTACTTGAATATTTCCGTAATTAGCCAGAAGGGTCTATCATTAGATAATAATGAAACAATAAAATTATATCAGTTTAAGTACTTTTGAAACATACAGAATATAAAAAAAGAAAAAAACTAAAAGAAAGGAAGAAAAAGAGACAAGATAAAGAGAGAGCGCATATATATATATATATATAACACACATATATATACATACATACATACATATATATATATATTGTGAAAATGAGGTGGGGTAGACGACCGCATTACATATTGTCAAAGCAAAAATTACAGTTGTCGCTGTCTCCGCTAATATTTCTATGATAAATGAAAAAGAAATAGGAAGTTGCCCTTCGTGGGAGTACAGTATAGGATTAAGAAATTCAATGGGTTCCGCATATTCTAATTCGAGCCGAATCGATCACTAGGAGGTAAAATTTTTATCACAATCATGAAATTTTATATTTATAAGAATAAATGTCGAATTGATTGAATTAATCCATTTTAGTAGGAAATAATCCTTTTGTTGATTGAAGAATATAAATGAATGGGCTAATCACTTCGGCATGATTTTGTCTTAAGACTTGATCAATAAAGGCAAAAGATATATAAAAAGTCCACATGCACATTATAAGTCAGCGGTCGGATTATATTTCTTCTTTCATCCTTGAATCGAACCCATGTCAAACTAATAGTGGAATTCTCTCGGGTAATTGGATTGCTTTTACCTGATGGAGTCATCGTTTACAGAGCGGGTGGTTGTTGTTATTTTCTCTCTCTCCTTTTTTTTTAATATATAATAAATAATGGCTTGGGCAACCCACTATCGCGAACTAATACGTCCGCTACCAATGAGAAATTTTTTGAAATTGTTAGCTTGGGCAACCCAATATCACAACTGAATTTACTAATATAATTACCATAACTGTTATTAATTATGGTAATTTTGATTTTATTTCCTTTATATCATTGTGAAAATACGACTATTTATCAAAAAATGGTGTAACGCAGTAACACATGCACTAACCTAGTAACTAAGAGATTCTAGGGTCGATAATCGGTGGAGTTACTTGTGTCCCTTTATTAGATATTATAATTTATAATTTATTATATTTGACTCATAAATCTCCATTGTAACCGGAAAAAAATAATTATTTAAGATTTCTCATAATTCTGGTTTTGTTAGTGATTAATAGAAAGTATGAACTATATTATGCAAAACCAGTTTTTGTGGGACGTTACATGATGGTGCAATATGTTTTGAAGTTGTAACTTAATAATACAAAATGTTTTACGTAAGTTACATGATTGTGCAAAAATTACAGATCTTGTAAATGACAACTTGACGATGTCAATAGCGAGATGACGGTTTGTACTATATTGAAACAACTTCGAAACATTTTGTACCATCAAGCAGCAAAAAAAACTTTTTGTACCACATTAAAACATTTGTAAAACTTTTTGAACCACCGGTGCAATTTACTCTTTTTAAATAACGGTTAATTATTTTAATTCGGAGGCCAAAATCCATCAATAAAAGAAATTAAGCGGTACAAGGTCTTGGGAAAATAGTCCTTTCTTGATCCAAGGTTCCACTCAACTTGAGTCCACTTCTTACTCCCCAAAGCTTGGCAACCATGGGCGTCGTCCATCCGACTGCATGAATCCATTGCCCATTAGAGTGTCGGATACGCCCACCTGTGTAAGCACCTCATTCCAGCTCGGACTAGGATAATCGTTAAGGAAGAGCACATCGAATCAGAGAACTGACAAAGCACTTGGGGATCGCATGTAAGAGGATGGACCTGAGAATAAACAGATAAGTCCTCAAGTGCTAAGTGTTTAGTTTCAATTATCCATGCCGATTTTCAAAACAACACGGATTAATTGGTAATATTTCCTTCTCTAAGGATGTGCGTGTAAAATAAATTTTGAAACGTGAGGCCTGCTATCTTGAAATCTTGTTTTCAGAGCCAATTTGCTCGTATTTTTAACAAAAATGATACGTCAAATTTTATTTGATTAAAAGCCCTTTGATTCATACATTTTATTCAATAGGATAATAGTTCGAGACGGAGAAATCAATATTGTCATGTAGCGAAAAATATTCATGTAGGGGTGGTTTCCAATTAAAAGTTGTTTTATAAACCCGAGGATATTTGTCAATAATTTTTCTCCGCTCAAATGCACTTTAAAATCCCGAAAAGGGTGAAAATGAAATGTTTTAACAAGTTTGAGGGCATATATGTTATTTTTGCTCGACCAAACCAATTCAGTTCAACTGGTTCTATCAAGATTAACAAGTTTAGGACTGGGGTGCGATTGTCAACTGCGTCCTTTTACGGAGGCTTGACTACCAACCGCGCTGCGCAAGTAGTAACTGCACTCGTGGGTGAACCGTCCAAACCGACAATCTAGACCCGTCCGGAGTTCTCAAATTTCGAAATAAATTTTCATTCTCACCCCTGAACAGTTATTATTTGCAAAACGATCCTCGACTCCATTTGTCTATAAATAGAGAGTTATTTTTCAGAAGATTAGACTTTTAGCCAACTTCGTGTGCGAGGTTCAGTCAAAATAACCCTAAAATTCCTAATTATACCTATAGTTCTCATAATTAGTAGGATTTTGGAGAGCTGAAGTCCCGATTTGAATCCGAGCTCGAAGATCCGAAACCTTTTTGGAACTAAGGTAAACTAAGTCATACGCCTCTGGTCAGACTCGAAATCAAGCTTGCTAGCTTGCATTTTGGTTGACATGTGCTTAGTTAATGTGTATACGTGTAGATTAGACTAATAGGTTTCTAATTTGTGTGTATTAGAGCCTAATTAGGATTAATCAAGTAGTATCATGCTTAACTAGGATATGAATCGGTTAAATCAAGCTTGATTGTCTTCGGAAAAAGACTAATTGCATGTTAATTGGACTTGATTTGGTGTTAATCGAGTCAATTTGTGTATAATTAGGTGTAATTAGTTGTAATTAGCTTGTGAATATGCTTACTAGGTTCTAATTGGGCTTAAAATTGCTTAATTACTTGTGGCAACATTCTACTCATCTAGTAATTAGATTCAATTTGTGGTCAATTGGGTGTAATTTGGCTTAAATTTTGTATAATCAGACTAATTACGAATTTCCTACGGGTAACTAGGCCAGAATTCGCTTAATTAGTCGAAATTAGCATGAAATTGAACTTGTGTACATTCTATAATGTTTGGTAAATTAGGCTTAGATGAGTCAATTTGATGCTTTCTGGCTCAATTAGGCTTAATTAGTGTTGATTGACTTTCTATTTCTTGAGAATCGGCTTAATTAAGTTTAATTTGACTTAATTAGCTTAAAATTGATCTCCTAAGCATGATGCAAATTTTTTTGCTGAATTGATTTGAGAACCAATTGATTGATTTTGGGGTCGATTAGGCTTAATTGGGTGCTAATTGTGTTGATTAGTCACTTCCATTGTGTAATAAGGAATAATAATAATAATAATGATAATAATGATAATTATAATAGTAATAATGATTATAACAACAACAATAATGATGATGATGATCATAGTAGTAGTAATAATAATAATAATAAACTCACGATTCTCATAAACTTAGGATTCCTCATAATTTAATATTCCATTTTATTACAAGAAAAATAATAGATATATAGATATAAGCAAGAATTCCGTGCAGCGTGCAAAATAGAGACTAAATTTAATTAAAAAAATATGAAAATATATCTTAGAATAATTTATTCTTGAAAATAATCGACTAAGCATATATATTAATTATCACAAAATGCTGATTATATAAATTTATGAGCATATAAAAATAAAAATTTAAATGTGAAAATAAGGATTTTGAATAAGTTCAATTGACTACTTTTTGCAGTAAGTGCTATCAATAAGTGCAATAGTTATACTTAAAAGTTTTCTAAAATAATAAATTATATAATAAACAAATATTAAATTAGAATTTAGAATAATTTGTACTAAAAATTAATTCAACTAATGAATCAAGCATATATAAGCTATCACAAGATACTAATTATATAAAGTTACGAGCATATCAAAAAGGATTTTTACCTAAAATGACCCATAGTTTGTCCATTTGGTCAAATCTATCATATATTTTTTTTTATCAAATCTATCCTATGGTTTACTTTTTGTATCAAATCTATCTCGGCGTTATCTTTTCCGTCAATATCTAACGGCCGTGCTGACGTGGCACGTGGAGAGATAGTGGGCTACACTTGCCACGTAGGCGCCACGTTAGCACGGCCGTTAGAAGTCGACGGAAAAGATAACGCCGGGATAGATTTGATGCAAAAAGTAAACCATGTGATAGATTTGACAAAAAAAAAGCATAGGATAGATTTGATAAAATGGGCAAACCATGGGCCATTTTAGGTAAATATCCCTATCAAAAATGATTTTGAACTTACGAAATCATGGATTTTAAATAGCAATATTTCATAAAATACAAAACGGAATTTGTATATGTAAACGGGATGAGCTTAATGTACTTTTATATATTATATTGATAATTTAATAAATATGCAATGTCTATTAAACAGAATAATACCCAAAATTTGAAAAATAAAAAGTGGATTACATAAAAATTTAAAATTCAATAAATAAAAATAAAAATATAAGAAGACATTATTTTCAAAAAAAAAGCATATCAAGTTCGTACGCTTGCATTTAATATCTATAGTAAATGTATATTATGTTAGCGATTAACTAATTATTCAATGCCAATAAGAGAGTTAGTAGCAAAATTATCATTGAACTATTTAAAATTAGTCTAATATGTTAGCATTATTATTCAAAAATTCAGTTATTGTTAAAAATTCTTATATATTCTTAAAAGGTAACTCTAGTTTTAAAAATTGTGAAAAATTGCTATTCAAAACAAATCCGTGCAATGCATAGATTGGAACTCTAGTGGCTAAAGTGAGAAAGACGTAAGTAAATTTTTTTTTTAAATAAATAAGAAAAAAAAGACAATAATGATGTCATTTCTCAAAATTTTTTTTTATATCAGTTGAATCGGTAGATAAATAAATAAATAAGCAAACCAACAAAATAAGTAAACAAACTTACAAGGAAACCAAGTAATAAATAAATAAATAAGTAGAAAGTGGTAAGATACACATCTACATTGGATCCCTTGCTTTTTCTACTGTGGTGAATATGTTAGGTTGATGTGAAGTGCGTGTATTGTCGGGAAAGAAGAATGAGGTGTTTAGACATTGGGTGGGCTTCCATGTATACTTTTGACGATCGAGCACTCGATTTCGTGAAAAAAGTGACATGCACTACTTAGCACTAACAAAGTAATGTCTCCCACTTTCACAATGATCATCCGATCGACTAACATACCCATAACATCAATATATACCGGTTTCATATTTCGACTTAATTTGAGGATTGAACTTGAAGAAAAGATTTATGCTCTTTTGCTAGCTAAATAGCTAGATCATGCTGCATGGGCCTCTAACTCGGTCAATCTCACAAAGCATGAATTGCATGTTATCATCGCCCATTAGATATTATGAAGTAATTCTAAATCTCATTGTGCACTTCACGTCTTACAGTCCCATATGCGTAGATCTTGAATATCATTAGATTATGATTTCACATGTACATATATGCTGGATTCTATGAACATGAAGAAATTCTTCTCGTTTGGTTGAAAGATAACGATTAAAGATCAACTAGCTAATTAATTTGGTATAGGTATTGTATTGCTACTACTGTTTCTTCTGCTGTAAACGAAAAAAAAAGATGTTTATTCTGCAACGGATTAATAAAGTTTGTTGATTATTCAAATCTAGTTCAAACGAAACAAGTGATCACAATTAATTAGGTAACAGCTAAATATGCTTGATTTCATATTCGTGAAATAACCTTAATCAGTTATAGGGATGTAGTGCATTCACCGTGAAAAAAAAAAATGAAGTGAATTTGAAGGCTTCTTGCGGCTTAAGCTAAGAACATCTTGTAATCTCACAGGGAAATTAATGCTTTTACCTGAAGAAGAAGGCTTCTAATATGGTTTTGACGTTCTGGTCAAAGGCAAAACTTGCCAAAAGGGGCTGATCTTAGAGATCAAGATGAACCAAGCAAGCACGAGACAAGAAGAAGAAATGTAGCCTAGTGAGGATAATATGCCTAAACTTTCATCTGTTTTGCACAACCACTATATAAACACAGAAAAAATCAATTGAATTGACAGTATGATAATTATCGGTGATTTTGATCAGTTGGTTAGAGTTGATATATGTACACCAGCACGGAGAAAAGAACTAGCTCAATAGTTTCGTGTCGATATGTCATCAGAATTGTGTCCTGACTTGCCCATCTTGCCCTTTACTCGCCTCCCTACACCGGTTCTCTCTCTCGGTAAAGCGCGCCAAGTTTTGTCACCATCCCTGAAATTAAAATCACATGTATTGTCACAGAGAATGACAAAGCACCATCGCCGTG
Organism: Punica granatum; assembly: GCF_007655135.1. Lineage (NCBI taxonomy): Eukaryota > Viridiplantae > Streptophyta > Magnoliopsida > Myrtales > Lythraceae > Punica > Punica granatum. Next base: position 28,802,336 of record NC_045129.1, read on the forward strand.
GTCAGTCGAGAAAACAAATCTGTGTCTTGCCTTACAGCAGAAGGAAAGAGCCCCGTAAATCCTTTTACATCGATTGCTTACTCAAAGAAATATCTGTGTGCAATGAAACTCATTGGAAGTTGAATTTTAAAATTGCCTTCAAGGGCTTCTAAACTCGTGTGTGCATTGAATGACATCGATGACCTGACCAGTAACCTGCAGCATTAACTGAATGGCGACCCAGCAAAATCAGGGCAAAGCTGCTAGCCGCAGTGAGAGAGGAGGCCACGGTATGCTGAATCAACAGTTCTACTTTTTAAGAATCAGAAGAAAAACTGTGTTCGGAAACAAGATTTTCCGGACACTTTTTGAACCCAGAGGCGGATATTGTGTAGCATTCACATATTTGATTTGTGTTTTCTCAATTAAAATCCGAAAGCGTTTTTTGAAATCATTTCTAAGCCGGCCCTTGTCATCGATATCATTCTCTTCCACTCGACGGATTAATGCGGGTACTGTAGTTACTTCAGATTGATACTTACAGCCGGGCTTTCTTCTTATCTCGGTGTCTTCTCACAGCATTCTCTTTTATTTCCAAATCTGCAGCACTGTCGTCAGGTGAACCAAATGCTCTTCCTTCTGTTTCTTGTGAAATGGACAATGACAGCTCCGAGTAAGACAGTTGAATCTGGGGTCGATGTTTTGATAGAGTCGTGTCAGAGTTCACATGGGCAACCGATCCCGAATATATGGAGGAAGAAGCCGACGCATCCTGTCAAGGAATACAATTTTACTAAAACAAGATAACCGAGAAAACTAGAAATTTTTAACTGGGAACGACTCCTTCAGGCAGCAAAGACTTGAAAATTCCCGATCGGCAGTTCTGTTAGAAGGGTGGGAACATAACAAGTTATGCTACGGTTAAAACCTCTGTTACATGTGCTTGGCTATTCTCGGATTTGTCGAGCGATATTGTCCTGTCCAATGAGGAGCAGGACAGATCATTATCTCTCATGAGAAGTCCTCGGGCAGGATCTTGGTCTCCTCCGAAAAGTTCTTCAAAGTTTTGGAACGTCATATCTACTTCGGGGATGCTGTTGAAATCATCCCGGCACATAAGGTCTTCGCACACCCCGAGATCTTGGATGTTTTGAGACATGAACTGCACATACATTGAGTTATCAGTCATGATTAAGATTTCAGCTATCAGCCATGATTAAGATTTCAGCTGAGTCAGTCACTTGACAAGTTTCATCTTCAAGTGATATGAGACTCGTCTAAGGCGTTGTGGTAAATTAGTAGACGGTCATAGTTATCGGACCTGACTAGTCTGTAAGGGGCTCCTGCACTGCCAAAATGAATCTCCGAGCAGAGAGACGCCAGCATTTGAACAAGGATAATTCTCTGTCGAAGAAAATGGTGAAGCGAAATCTTCTGATCTCAGCTCCTCAAGCGGAGTGACACTCTGTAGGAACTCGGCTTCGAGGTCTCGGGAATGCTGTGAATTCTCATTTGTGGCTTCATCAATTCTCCTCAGAGCCTTACCCAATGAAGACGACACATCCTTTTCTTCTTTCCTGCGCATCATGGGCGAGAAGCAGTTCCCTTCATTGAGCTGAAGCCTTTTCAAGTCAAGAATCTGTTGCAGAATAAACTGAGATGATTGATTTTGCTGCTGTGGCTGGTTTTGACCATTATGTGATATCTGCAAGATAAAAAAGAATACCAGATCGTGAGCCATATTGGACATAACTTATTATCGCACCGACCCCAAAAAATTGTGCCCTCTAAGTCTACCGTTGGATTTAAGGACTGCAACTTGCATTATCGCGTATCATATCAATCTTGAGGTGTCGTCAGATTTTAATTAGTGCCATTTTCCACCTTTAGTGAAATCATGTCTTCCATTTGTTTGACAGGTTATGGCATTTTACACTAGTAACGAGCAAGGAATATGTTTATTAATTCAACTAACCAAAACATGAAGACAGCATGCTCATTAATCGGTTAAGGATACACTTTTATTTGGGTTAATGAATATATAAGTTAACACGACTAACCTGACAGGAACTCATACACGGAAAAGACAAGATATTCAATCATAATGATGAGCTGTGATGTACAAGATAAAATTGCAGTATGAAGAGAATGTGTATCAATGAAGCATATATTGAGAAAATGATAGGACTTTTTTTTTTTTTTTTTTTACCTTGTTAGATTGTTGATTGTTCGTATTAGCATTAGGCATCCCAGCACAGGCAGAAGTCGTGCAGCTCATAATAGACCCCACCGAGGAGGTTCTCCTCTGCTGCCAGTGATATTGCATCGGAGCATCCAAACTCGCATCCCTCGAATCCACAAACTCTTGCAAGGAAGAGACATTTAGAGTCGAACGAGAAACATCGGTCAGTTCATTTAAGTCCAAATCCCAAATTGCTGCAAAATCCTTGGCAGAAGGGCACCCAATGTAGCTGCTGATGACCCGTTTCTGGTGCTGCTGCTGCGAAGCGTGGCCACTGCTGCTGTGCAGGCTCCTGTCGCAGCTCTGGCACATGAACATCCTGTGGTCCTTACACCGAACTGAGGCAGGGCGTACTCGGCACGAGTCGCAGAGGAGGGATCGAGGGTGGCGATTCGAGAGGGCGTTGGCTGAATGGACTTTGGAGTCGCAGGAGAGGCAGAGGAGAGCGGAGTCGGCCTGGCAATAAACAGCTGGCCTCAATGCCATGCAGAACTCACAAACTTTCTCCATGTTTGGAAATCCCGATCACAAGTGGTTCTTGATGTCGAGTGGAGTAGTCAACTGATTCAGTTGGATCGAGTTTCTCGTGGTATAAATTTAACTGTCTTCGTAATAAGAAACCTTGTCGCTACATCCCGATGCTTGCTCTTCAATGCCTGAAGTATATCTGCGATTTCAATTGATATTCACTGGACGAAATCATCACTGTTTAGTACCACATAAAATGTGACCGTTTTACGTAGTGATTCCATTTCAATCATCCTTTAACTAAAAGCAAACAGAACCATGTTTCAGTGCATGCATATGACTTATCTAAAGACACCTTATTTCCTAAGCAAACGTTTTTCTTCCATTACACGAGTCCGGTGAGACTGAGAATTGTTTTTGATTTAGATCTAGATAATCAAGGAACTTAACACGAACCCAACAATTAGTCCTATTCCATTTGTGACCCGCCCTGTTTCTCAAAAGTTAATTACATAAAGTCTACCCTACAAAAAATTACCTCCATGACCCAAGCTCCATATTTCCTTTCCAGAATACCAAATGTATACGCCCCAGAAAACAAAAGGCAAATTTTGAACTAAAAGAACTTCGATCCATCCCATACCCAACCCTGCAAATTCCCCAAACATAAGGGAAAACATCCATTCAGAAGCCAGAACAAAGTTGAGACTCGATCATCAAACTCGAAAAAACCGATGGGCTGATATACAAAGGCGTGACAGCACATCTCGGGTTGGTTCGATCAATTACCTAGACATGACCTCATCTGAATTTACCTAGAGCTCAATGGAAGCATCAAGAACAGAACTTAAATCGATAAAGAAAAAGAAAGCCCATCCACCTTCCCCATGGATCATGGCTAAAGATCAAGCATATGTAAGTAAAGTACCATGAACTTGGTCATGGTAAGGAAAAGAAAAATGCAGAGTGAGAGGAGGATTATTATATGCAGAGATTGTTTTACCTGTTGGAAATGGTTGGTTGGTTTGCAGGGAAAAACAAGAGATGGAAAGCTTTAAGATGATGTGTGGAGCTCTCTGTCTATCTATTATATCTTCTATCTATAATAAAATGTAACATCATCAATCACTACCCCCTCTGGCCTCTCTCTCTCACACACACTCATTAGCCCATAATTTTCCGATTACAAAAGAAACTAATAAAACTCGCAAAAAAAAAAAAAGAAAAACCAAATAAACGGATACGAAAAGTCTTATTAACATGAATTGAATACAAAATCTCTTGAATTAATTACATGCATACTTGTCACTACACTATATCTTTTTTTTTTTTAACTCCCCCCTCTAATCTTCCTTTTGTATTTGGCTTTCCTTCTCCCAACCTCTTTCCAGCTGAGGTGTCCAATTTGAGAGTCGTGAGCTTTCCTACGTGGCTGGGGACACGTGTAGAGAAGTACTGGGCCCGCTGACGTTATCACCACTGCACATGGGAAACCCGCCCTTGTTTATCCAAAAGTACGCCCGCCCTTCCCAATGGGAGCCCGCCACGTGGCTAGAAATGGCTAGAGTTGCTATCGAGCGGTGGGGCCCACATGGGCGGAGTCAACCCACTGCAACGGTATTCACGAGAGCCTCCATCCCGTCCCAACACTACCCTCTTTTCTTTGCTTCCCATTTTTTCGCAGGTTTAGTCCAATGTAAAGCACGCGTATGCCGAAGTGCATAATTATCAATTTTGTTCAAATCTTTAATTATGATCATCTATCTATGTCAATAGTCAATATTGCACTCGGTCATCGGGTTGTGATCGCATTGTAACGAGACTTTGCCATTGAACATCAAGGTCGCTAGGAGTCACTCTTGGCTCACTCGGGGACTCTCGTAATATAGCTGAATGTTTCTTCTTGCCAATGACTGGATACGCTGGCCCGGCCGACGATGAATCTCTCTCATTAGAATATTGTTTGAGTTAATTATCCATGAAGGTTTTGGTTATTAAGTCGATGTTAAATTGCTCGGACTAACTCTTTTAAGAAGGTTTCATGATAATATATTACCAAAGAGCTTTTAAGAACGTTACTGCCGCACCGAAGACAAAAAGGACGGGCTAAAATAAAGCAAAGAAAGATTAGACTAATTCAGGTTCAAACATGATCGGTCTATTAATAGAAAAAAAAATCTCCTAATTTATAGATTTTCTCTATTTGTAGGACTCGAATGTGATATCTTAGTAATGGGAATCGGCTCCAAACCAACCACACACATTAGTATGGTAGTCTTAAGATTGAACAAGCATCTTCGCGGTAGATTTTGCCCCTAAATCCATTGAAGTGTCAATTCAAAGCCAATAACGTTGATATATCAGAATTCCGGCTGGGATGAATCCACACCTCCGTTGATTTGAGACTTTCAGACACGTTTTTCTTCGAATAATGAGTACACAGGGCATTAGAATCTTCAATGAAAATGAGTGAAATATTGGAAAACTAGCCAATGACCGTCGTGTATCACGCGACTCTTTCGCTTAAATAAATACTAAAATGTGAAATTATTTGTACATGCCTTTTTGCAGTCCAATGAATCACTTATCCAAAAAAACTAACATATATAAATTAATAATTTTTTTATGTACTTCAATTATTACTAATCATATGCATCCATATTGTAATCAATTATAAAATATAAAAGACGAAACGGGAAATGTGAAAACTATATTTCATATCCCTCAGCTCCACATAAATCGATTCAAAAGAAATTGGAAGCTCTATTTAATAACTTCAGCTCAATGTAAATCGACTTTTTATATTCTACTTAAATGAATATTCATCATATTAACATATACAATTTATTAACATATATAACTATGTTATATTTATATCAAGTGAACCACATTAGAATAGTTTTTAATATGTTTAAAAAATATGACTATGGTAATTATCCAAAAATAAAAGTAAATTTTTTTATAATAATTAAAATAGTCTATTATTATATTTATATAATTATATATGAGGTCAAGTTAATTACATTGAAAGGTAAAAAAAAGCTTAAATTGGAAAATATGTCCAAAAAATTTGGAAAAAATTCAAGAGAACACAAATCCTATTAAAACCACGTGCAGAACATTCATTTAATTTTAGAAAAGCAATGATTCACTTATATATAATTAAGGGATCACATATGATTATATTAAAAGAATCACTCACATATAAACATGATATATTTTCATATGAAAAACGTTTGTAACAAATCATATATGTCTTTTTATTGCTAATATACAAAGAAAATGATGCTAAAAAGGGTATAGATAGCATTATGAGACATATAATCAAGCATAGAAATTATATATTTGATAAAAAAAAGTACAATTAATTTTACTGACTCCTATTAGTAATAACTTATGTAAAAATCCCATGCAACGCATGGGTAAAAACACTAGTGTGTAATAAAAAAATATATGACTATTGATGGAAAAAATGTAATAAAACTATTTATTATAGGGGTTCCAATTTAAGACTCTTGATATGATATAATTTTCTTTCTTTCCATTGAGGATATTATATAAATTTCTCGTTTGATTCTTCATTCTTGTTTGTTTCGTGTTTATATTAATAAAATTCTTTCCTTCGTGTTTATTTTGCGAATATATGACCAAAATACAGTTTTAGCAACTAGTAGAGCACGTTCACAAAAGCAAATTAAGCAATTAGATGCAAGGACTTACCTAATAATCACTCTACATTTGTAATCTCTTCTTGTTGTTTCCTTTATCTCTCGCTTCCTCAGTAAATTTTAGGAAAAATGTCAAATTTGGTCCTCAACCTTTAGCTCTTTTTCTATCTTAATCCTAAACCTTTTCTTTGGCTGGATTTCGTCCTCAATCTTTTTTGTGCGGTATGAGTTCAGTCATTTCGTCCAAAATTTTGTTCATTTTCCCTGATATGTATATTCGTCACATGAGAGTGCGCCAAGTGCGCAACATATCACTGCTATTCTAAACCGGTTGTTATAGAGCAAATCAGATTATTTTTTTAATCAGATCCGTAAACCGAACTAAGATATTTCCGGTTCTTTTACGATTCCAGCTATCGCTTCTCTTTCATCATCTCACGCACTGACAGATGGCTGGAATCCTAAAAGAATCGAAAATATCTTAGTCCGGTTTACGGGTCTGATTAAAAAAAGAATCGGATTTTCTCTATAACAACTAGTTTAGAGTAGCAGTGATCTGTTGCGCACGTGGCGCACTCTCATTTGACAAATATAAAAGTCAGGGAAAATGGATGGAATTTTGGACGGAAGGACTAAACTTATACCGTGCAAAAAAGATTGAGGATGAAATCCAACCAAAGAAAACGTTTAGGACTAAGATAGAAAAAGAGTTAAAGGTTAATGACCAAATTTGACATTTTCCCTAAATTTTAAAATAGAAATGTGGAATAAAAAATGTACGACCATTGATGGAAAAAATGTAGTAAAACTGTATATTATAGTGGTTCCAATATAATACTTTTGATATGATATAATTTTCTTTCTTTCCATTGAGATATTATATAAATTTATTGTTTCTCTCATTCTTATGTGTTTCGTGTATACATTAATAAAATTCTTTTGTTCCCGTTTATTTTGCTAATATATGACCAACATACAGTTTTAACAATAAGAAGAGCACGTTTATAAAAGCAAATTAAGCAATTAGATGCAAGAACTTACCTAATAATTACTCTACATTTGTAATCTCTTCTTGTTATTATCGTGGTCTCTCACTTCCTCAGTAAGATTTGATATTTTCCAAAGATTGGGGAGCATGGAATATTAGAGAAACTAGTTAATACCCGTGCTTTCCACGGGTTATATAAATGACAATTACTTTGTTCAATCAAATATATAGAAATGTTTATACTTTTCAATTTCTTTTATATAAAAGTACAACAAACATTATAAATATAAAATTTTGAAATAATAAAAGCGTGGTCGTCGACATTTATTATTATTATACTTATAATTTTGACTTTAATTATATAAAAATATAATTATAACACGTGCTTGAATAATTCCCGTTTTGTTAAAAAATGTTAAAGGGAAATCGTTTCTAAGAGACACCTGCAATGATTCTCAAATATGTATAAAGTTAGTTTGACTAATTCAATTTATATTCAATAAATTAATATCTCACATATTAGTTCACCACAAAATATCTCACATCTTAAATCATCATTATGAGAAAGCTACAAAAGATACTTTCTAAATAACTATACGTATCTTTTTTTTTTATCCCATATATATATCAGTGTGCACTTGAAATATCAATATTATGGTTGTTCATAACTAAATATAATTCAACAAGAAGGAAGATATAAAGAAATTAAGGGGAAAAAAGAATGCAAATTTTCTTTATATGAAGTACGCTGGTCGATCAATTACCATCAGTTCTATTAGTCTATTTAAAGTATGTGCAAGGACTGGGACCTTATTTTTTGGGAATAATAATTAATTGTTGTAAAATAAAGACTCCAGTAGTTACAAGATATAGACATTGTTCTCAAACTAATTTCATCTTATCATTTAGCAAATTCTATTAATGATTAAGATGATGATTTTTACGCTAAAGTTTCTACAAGTTAGAATTAATCTTATCATTTGAGTTTATTTTGTGAAATATGACAAAAAAAATCCATAATTAGAAATAAACGAGAAGTTATTGGGTGATTCTACCTCGCCACTTGCCGTGAGAAAGCACCAATTAAATTGCATGAAATTAGGGACTTGGTGCTAATCACTCGGATAATTGTTAGAATTATTCTTCATTAAAGAATTCTTATTGGTTCTTTCTTATCATATCATTTGAGGTAAGATCATTTAAAGTTTTCCCCAAATAAGCATACCAAATCCATAAAACCAACCGAATTCAAGAAGTCATCTAACTGACATCTTTAATCTCTTCTTTCCTTTATTCTCGTGCTCATGCTTCCTCATTGTATTCCTTTATTCTCGTGCTCATGCTTCCTCATCGTTCAACATGAAACAAATAACGAAAATCAGATATCATTCAAATATTGGAAAAAAAACATAAAATAATAAAAATTGAACAAAATGTAGAGTTAGAAATAAACAGAACCACATTCATAAAATTAATCTGAAGTCGCTTGATCATTAGTTGACATATTAGTTCCTTGGGCTCCCACTTCCCCATTGCATTCCTTTTGGTCATGATGTGGATCGGAGAATAGGGGTGCTGGACATCGTCGAGAAGGACTTCATGCTTCGATAACCTGCAAGAAAGGGAATATCGGGAGAGAATCCCGATTTTCCTCTCCGATACTTAAATGAGTAATCGGAATTAGAATGAATGAATGAACTGTCTGGAAAGTTACGTACGTGGAGTATATATAAACGTTTTCTAAGTGTTGGCAGTTACCAAGAAAGATGTTCAAAATTGAATTCGAGTAACTGTTCACACCAAATTCGTGGTCAGGCCTGTTAGTAGGTTTTGTGGGCTCCCTTTCTAACTGGGCCTTTTGGGGCCTACAATTCACGGGCCCATCATTTGCCCCCTTAGCGTCTTTTCCTGTAGGGTGGGAGAAGGCGCATTGATTATACACATGCGAGTCGCATATCTTTTGCATTTTCGCAATTGTCTCATGGGACTAATTAATGTCACTAATTCAAATTCCTTTTTATGTTGAGCGTTCTTGTGGATGTTTTGTGGGGCGTCATAATTGCCCCATTTAGTGTAATAAACCTAGCGAATTGTTGACGTTTTTACCGATTTGAGCGTTCATACAGATCTAGGCTTGAAGGACATGGCATTGCCCCCCCTGCCATGATGGCTTCTTGGCTCTACAAAGATTTATGCGACCTTATTACTCGTAGTTGTTAGTAGAAGGTAGCAAGCCTAGGACTTTGCTTATCATTTCGTTCTCTGCTTCACTTCACTTTTCTTATTTTGTTTCGCTTGAATTTTATTTGCCATGTTGTTCTTCTGATTCGCTTCGCGCTTCAACGTGTCACATCTAATGTTGCATGCTTGTCGATATATTTGTTGCCACTGGTTTCGAGTTTTGCTTCAAGTTTCTTTTGCTTTATTTATTTCTCGGCACGACATTCAGGTGATACATTTACAGCATCTAAAGTCGATTCGTAGTTCTCGTTTTCTAAAATGCAATGGTGTTGCGTTTTCCTCTAAGCTACTTTGGTACCCCGGAGTTGCTTTGGCATCGAGCTTTTTCAGAAGCTGCTTCGATCTCTCGAAGCCGCTTTGCTTATTTCGATTTCTTAAAACTTCTTTGACCACTCCGATTTCTTAAAACTGCTTTAACCACTTTATTTCTCGAAGCTGCTTTGACTACTGCCTACTTTATGAACTGATTTCTGGAGTTTTTCATGGCTACTTTGATGACTGTTCCTCCTTTGCTTCTCACAGGTTGCGTATTTTGCGTTATAGCTTCGATAGTTTATCTTCCATTTAATTCCTTCACCTTGTCAAGTAGCATAGCCTTCGCCTTGCTGAGCTTTGCTGTAGAGCCCTTAGGCAAGATTGACTTGTCTATTCGGTTTGGAGAAAGGAAGAAATCCACAAGTATTATGGTAAGTTTCATGCACTTATATTTCATTTTAATACACTTTGTCGTAGACTTAGGTCCAAGTCGTGCGTTCACCTCGATGTGGGCGTACCACAAGACTTCGTCATCAAGCTTGTTCCCGTCACCCCTATGTCTGGGCTTCACTCATTTAGCCCGTAAATGCACTGTGCCCACGTCCCACTTTTTAGGTTAGTCATGTCAATGTCGCAACATACTATTGAAGGAGGGTGATTCTTATGGTGTCACCTAAACGGGTGAACTCCTAACGCCTGGTAAACATTATCAATTTACGGGATGTACCGCGAACTTTCATGGGCTTCGACAACCTCATTCGATAGCCTTGTAGGCTTCGACGGCCTTATTGCTTCGAAAGCCTGTAGACTTCGATGGCCTTATTGCTTTGACAGCCAGTAGGCTTCGACAACCTCATGGCTTCGATAGTCTTGTAGGCTTTGACAGCCTCATGACTTTAGTAGATAACACATTGATTTAGTAGATGACATTTCTCCCTTTTATATCTCCTTTCACACTTATAATTGATGTTTCTCTTGGCGTAGGCTGAAGCCTCTTCATTTGTAGTTGGTCAAACAATTCATTCTTGATACCATATAGAGCTGCTAGAGGTCTTCAATATATTATTGATTACATGAGGAGACGTTGCTCGGGTGATGCTCTCCATTCCCGTTGTACTCCATCGTTTACGTTGGTGGGATTTGCTTTTGTTGGAGTATTGTCTCAGTGCTGTTGAATTAATTTTATCTTTATCGTTATGCTTTGTTAAGCAGTTGTGTTAATCTACATTTAAGTTATTAGGTTGCATTATCTTTTACTGTTACTTTTAGTAGCTATTTTTAAGGTTTGTAGGACAGGTGTGCAGAAGCAGTTCTGCAGTTATCTTGTATGTGAGGGCAGTTTCTGTACTCTCTCCTTTTTATGTTTGTTTCTTGTACTCAAAACTCTGCTCTGCAGTTAGTGAATATACGTTTTCTTTATTCCTTCACCTCTCTCTCTATCTCTCTATCCTTGTGTGAGTGTGTGAGTGAGTTTGCTGCAAAAACAGTAAAATTACACAACAGTGGTATCAGAGCTTCCTTGATCTTAAGGGACCTGTGTGGGTGAGAGACTTGTGAGGTTAATTGAGTGTTTTGGCTACATCCGTTGAAGTTCAAGGCAAGATGGAGGCAGGTTCGAGTGGATTCTCTGCCATGGCACCACCTGTGTTTGATGGGGAGAATTATCAAGCATGGGCTGTGAAGATAACAGCTTTTATGGAAGGTTGTGATTTGTGGGAAGCAGTAGAAGAAGACTACAAGGTGGCTCCCCTTCCTAACAATCCAACCATGGCTCAGATCAAGCTGCACAAGGAGAAGAAGACCAGGAAGGCAAAGGCAAAATCGTGTCTTTATGCTGCTGTGTCACCCACCATCTTCACCAGAGTCATGAGGCTTGAGTCAGCAAAAGCTATATGGGATTACTTGAAGGAAGAATATGAAGGAGATGAGAAGATTAGAGGTATGAAAGTGTTAAATTTGTTGAGAGAATTTGAAAGGCTTCAGATGGAAGAGAGAGAGACTGTGAAAGAGTTTGCAGACAAGCTTGTGGAGATAGCAAACAAGATAAGGGTGTTAGAGACTGATTTAAGTGATAGCAGGTTGGTACAAAAACTACTTGTTTCAGTGCCAGAGAGATATGAGGCAACAATTGCCTCTCTTGAGAATACTAAGGAGTTGTCAGATCTGAAGTTTGTTGAAGTTCTAAGTGCTTTACAAGCACTAGAACAGAGGAGAATGATGAGGAGAGAAGAGCCAGTAGAGGGTGCATTGCAAGCCAAAGTGAAGCAAGGCAATCCTGCAAACAACCAAGGGAGCATGAGTTCAGATGCTGGAGATGGCAAGGTTTATACAGATCCTTGTAAGCACTGTGGGAAGAAGAGTCATCCTCAATTTAGATGCTGGAGGAGACCTGATGTAAAGTGCAGAAAATGCCACAAAATGGGGCATGTAGAGAGGATTTGCAGGGAGCAGCATCATCATTTTGGAGAAGCACAGACTGCAGCAGCAAATGAGGTAGAGCATCTGTTTGTGGTCTCCTGCTTTAGTTCAAATGCATCTAGGGATGGCTGGCTTGTAGATAGTGGTAGTACTAACCATATGACAGGCAATGAAAGCTTGTTTTGTAAGTTAGACAGATCAGTAAAGTCAAAAGTGAGAATAGGGAATGGTGATTTCATTGCTGTTGAAGGGAAATAAGATATATTGATTGAGGGTCCTAGTGGTACTAAGCTGATTACTGAAGTGTTGTTTGTGCCTCAAATCGACCAAAACTTACTTAGTGTTGGTCAGCTTGTAGAGAAAGGATACAAAGTGATGTTTGAGGAGAAAAAATGTTTGATTTCTGATTCAAAGTGTCGGAAGTTATTTGAGATTCCAATGAAGAATAAGTTTTTTTCTTTGGATCCACTGAAGATGAAGTCTAAGGTGGATGACAATCAGTCTGTTAAAGGGATTACATTGCTTGCAGACAAGCAACAAAGCTGCAATATTGCAGATGCAGTTGCATTTTTAGAAGTTGCAGGAGAAGAAGAAGGCAAAGCTGATAAAAGAGTGATGGTTGCAATCAAGGAGGAGTTGGCTATTTTAGAGCCCAATACAAAGTTTGATCTTGAGGGCTCACCAGAAGTCTTTCAAGTGCCAAAGCAGGAGAATAAAGTTTATGAATTAAAAGAGACTCCTACAGCTTAGTACAGCAAGATGGATGAACACCTCCTGAATCTAGGCTTTGGAAGAGGCATGAGTAAGTCGACATTTCAGGTTAGAAGGGAAGCTGGTGCAGTCCAACTTGCACATAAGGTCAAATGTTTCATGCAGAAGTTTGGAGTTTGCAGCAGCATATGATCCAAGGAGGAGTTTGTTGGAGTATTGTCTCAGTGCTGTTGAATTAATTTTATCTTTATCGTTCTGCTTTGTTAAGCAGTTGTGTTAATATGCATTTAAGTTATTAGGTTGCATTATCTTTTACTGTTACTTTTAGTAGCTATTTTTAAGGTTTGTAGGACAGGTGTGCAGAAGCAGTTCTGCAGTTATCTTGTACGTGAGGGCAGTTTCTGTACTCTCTCCTTTTTATGTTTGTTTCTTGTACTCAAAACCAAGGTTGTCAGAATCGCGATTCTACCTCGAATCGGTCAAGTGTCATAGAATCGTGAATCGTGATTCGAATCGTGAATCGTAAGATTCTACCTGTAATTAAAAAAATAACATATATATATATATATATATGTAACATTCTTTCCTGAGAAAAAACAATTCTTATTCATTCAAATAAAAACACAAACCAACAATAAGTCATAAAAACACAAAATATCGTTACAAATTATCGAAATTCAAGATTCAAAATCCAAATCATAATTCAAACTCCCGAAATAAAAAGTTAACAACATATGTCATAATTATAACATAAAATGAACAAACATATCAAATCTCATCCAAATCTTCATAATCACCTACGTCATCATCATACAAAGTATCAAACTCATCTTCTTCAGGAAGCTCCAAGTCATCAACCGTGCCATGCTCTTGTGTGCACATATTCTCTGCATTTGCATCACCAATATGATCTCAAAATAATCACATAAAAGGGGCATAATGAAAAACGAAACTATTAGGGTATAATCAAGATGATAGGTTTGTAGAAATTTCATAGTTGCAATAGAGTAGATTTACCTACTCCATTAGTGCATTCAATTTGTTAGATTTTTGTAGGAAACAAAGAGAAATATTCCATAAAAGAAATTAAAAGAGTTAGCCAAGATGATATGATCGGATCAATCTCAATACAAATACTTGAACCTCGGATATAAGTGCTTTTCCTGTTTCAGCAAAGCTAATGTAAAGAATTTGACTGGGATTTTACAAATTGAAATCATGCGCAAAAGAAAAAGAGAATCTGAGTATGTTACCAGGTCACAACATCCACTAGGTTTTCTGGAGCCCTTATATCTGTTTCAATTAAAATGAACAGACCAAAATAATCTCTCCAAAGCAGAAAGAGAAAATTTCATACAATACAACCTCTAAATATGAAGATATTTATACTTCTTTTCACATACGGAAATATGAAATTCAAACTCATGTAACAAGCCAAGCAAATATCAATTCTGGAAAATGTGAATCAGCAGATTCGAACCGAGCCATTCACATTCAACAACCGGCCAGTAAGTGCGAAGGAAAAATAGATTAGATTGGAAGGGATGGACGACCCCTATCGAAGGATATATACGGTCCCTCCCGTACCTGGAAAATGCAGAGAAAATAACCGCAAGGATGGAAGCTCGGACAAGCTAGCTTCTCGGAAGAAGCAGGTGGTGGACCGTCAATCGAAGCTTGTAGAAGTGGATTGAAGATCTCGTCGAAGATTAGGGGCAATGGTCGATGGTCGGATTGGAAGGAGAAGGACGAAGCAGGGGAGAAATTAGGGTTCAAGAGACTGGAAAGAAGGAAGAAAGGGTGGGCGGGAGAGGGGTTTCGGGTTTGGGCTTCGGCCCGCTTATTGGGCTCGAGCTTGGGCCAAATCTGGCCTGAACGTGTCCGATTTTGCGATTCTACGATTCAACGCGCGATTCGTTAACGATTCTACAATCCCGACTCACCTAGCTGAATCGGAATCGGTGACCCCCCCTTGAATCATAGAATCGTACGATTCTACGATTCGAATCACGATTCTAACAACCATGCTCAAAACTCTGCTCTGCAGTTAGTGAATATAGTTTTCTTTATTCCTTCACCTCTCTCTCTATCTCTCTATCCTTGTGTGAGTGTGTGAGTGAGTTTGCTGCAGAAACAGTAAAATTACACAACAGCTTTGCCCATGTGATTCCACAAATTGTTGCAAATCGTTGATCCCATAAATATTTTTCTCCACTATTCTGTTGTTGCTCTCATTTAGCTTCAAAACTGATATTATTAAACTGCTAAGATGCTTATCCTTATAAAGGCTTCAGCAAAAGAGAAGCGCAATTGCATATAACAAACGCATGTATATAGGTATGGTAAATCTCATAATATATGTGTATTATATATATATATGTTTTAATGCAAAATAAAATTAGCAGATTGACATGATTTTATATAACAAATAATAATATACCAACTAAAAAATCTCAAATTCTTCAAAAAGCTCAACAACTTGAAACTATCTGAATGGAGCAAGGAATTGCTTATATGAGGCGGAGTTGTTGATTAGAATATCCGCTGCTTAATTACTTGCCCGATTTGGCACTTGGCATCGAACATCGTATTCTGGGTGATTCATCGCCACTTGGTTCTTCGTCACATATCCAATCAGTTACGGGCAGACTTCACAAGTCATTGATCCTTTAGTCACATGCCTTCTTGGGATTGTCGATCAGATTTGCGAGAAGATCATCCGGTTCCTTCTCTAAGAAATCACGGCCTATTATACTCACATTGTAGGCTCGTCATTGAATAAGCCAATATACGCTGGAAAAACTTCTAGAGTATTATGAAATTGTCAGAGACCACGTTAGTTGCTCCATGAACTCTCATCAGTTGCTAGTTATCCTCTTGGTCTGCCGTGGACTACTTGCATTTTCATATCGATGGAGCCATCACGGCAGTCGGCTGCAGAGAACTGTGTCGTGGATACTACATCACGGAGCAAAACGTCCCAAAGGGATGATAATCCATCTTGCGAAAGTCGTTATAATCACTCGTCACGAGCATGCTTCCATTTTGTCCACCCTGCAAGTGAACAGTGGAGCCCTTTTTGGTGCTTCTCCTTGCTTGTGATGTTTTTCTCTTGTAAACTTGCTCTCCCTCGTCAATACTCGGTCTCACTTTGCAATGCAGAACAAAACACATTAATCCCATGAAAACCAGAATCTCTCTGTTCTGTGCTCTTTTGTTGAGGAACCGCATGTAACAGTCTGTCCACATCGGTTAGGTAGAGAAAGATAAGGGCCACGCTGCAGCAGAGACTCTAAGAATGGCCTCGTAGAAAGAGTTCTGGTCTGCGATGGCAAGTGTTGTGGTGATCATCTCGAAGATCTGGAAGTCGACATAGAACGGAATATGCCACCCACGTCAGTGTTGTTTCAACTGTAGAAAGTCAGTTGGACAAAACTTTGGGTTTTCGGATTTTCATTTTCTGCTGCACTTTCAGTGTATCCATGCCTTAGTTCTCATGGATCCAATGTTCCTGCTATCTTCTGGTACTTTTCTTCCAGATTCTCTCCATCCGGTCATGTTCATTGAAGGAGCCATCATCGGATTAGCAGCCACTTCACACATCAGCCAATACTTCGCAGTCAGTAACATTCAAATTCCTGTCCATGTCGCGTTGCGTGTTGTCTCTAGTTATCGGATCGCCAGATTATCCCTCTATTTGAATTGCTCAAAATCATGTATTTAGCCAAGAAAGGAAGCAATCTATATCACCTACGTAATAATTCCAAATTAAGTGCACACACAAGTTCGAGAGAATTATAAATTCATACTAACGAACTGCTTTTAAGTATGGATACTACGGCCAATCAATTCGGGAGAGAACTGACATATACTGCTATGTTGATTGAAATTGGTGATTAATTTTTATTGAAGCCCCAATTAAGAGAAAGTTAACACACTCATGTTGACGAGAAAAATTAATAAATGAAAGGCATGAGATAATCTTCCCTGGAAATCAGTGCTGCACCGTTGAAACCGTAGCGACTTTTTGGCGTTCCTGATATGTGGATTTTTCCAAAGGTGATGACTCAATTTAGGCATCCCTTGATCAAACACTAAACAAAAACGGGCCGATAGACTGCATCGCTCTATCCCTCGATCTCGATAGTCTTGCCTTAGTCTGGTGCACTACCAATTACTTCAACAACAAAAACCACTGAAGATTGTTCCCCCGCATGCAGTGATGGACCCCCTGATTTCTCGGAGATTCCACTGGATGAGGCCCCCAAATCATTTCGCAAGTTCCCCCACGCGAACGCTAGCAGATTCCAAGAAGACAATCAGAGACATCAATGATGGTAGAGCCAAAATCCTTGCCTTTCGTCACATTTCCCACATACGGCGCCAATGATATGGATCGGAGAACAGGGGTGCCTGATATCGTCGGAAAGGACTCCATGCTTTGATAACCAGTAAGAAAAGGAATATCGGGGGATCTCGATTTCTCTCTCCCATGCATAAATGAGAAATCGGAATTAGAATGAATGAATGAACAGTCCAAAAAGTTACCTAACGTTTTCTAAGTGTAGACAAGTTACCTAGAAAGATGTTTAAAATTGAATTCGAGTAACCGTTCCTACCGAACTCGTGCCTGTTAGTAGGTTCTGTGGGCTCCCTTTCTAAATGGGCCTTGAGGGGCCTTTAGTTCACTGGCCCATCAGGTCAACATGAATACGAATAAGGATCATTAGATCCCATCCAAACCTTGGAAAGAATAACATGAAATATTAGAAAATTGGAGAACGAGAACAGGAATACAAACAACGAAATTACATATCATCCAGTCTTGAATAAAATAATAGGAAGTATTAGAAAAAGGTGGAGTAATCAATTGACATCTATAATCTCTTCTTTCTTTTTCTCTTGCACTCCTGCCACCGCATTGTACTCCTCTCGTTCAATATGAATAAAAAACCAAACAACAAAGATCGAATATCATCCAAACTTCGGAAAATAAACATAAAATTTTAGAAAATTGAAGAATGAGAGCATTAATACAAACAATGAAGATTAGATATTTCCATAACCATGTAGATAAGCAGGGGTATTAGAGAAAATGGGGTGGGGTGATTCTGGCACCTCATATCGAAAGATGAAGCTCCAAGACAAAAATAACAATTTGCTTGCATAATCACTTGTAATCACAAAAAATCATTGAATATTATGCATTGAGTGCATCAGTTACTTTGATGTTAGTAAACGTCGTGTTTTTAAATTGCATTAAGTATTTTATTTTAAGATATTGCCCCACTAATTCTGGCAATAAATTGAATTTATCATTGATTTAGACTTTATTGAGAGTGCTATTAAACATTTGTTTTTTTTTCTTAATTCTCTCTTTTTTTAAAAATAATTTGACGTCAAATTTTTCTTTCCGTTTTAAACTTGATTGAGAATATATTGTATAAATCCCAAATAATATAAATAATTATTTAATTATGTGTCCATCCACAATTACTAATATGATTTTTTAGCATTTTATTATCTATTTTCCTTTAAAGTTCCATTAAAGTTTTTCCTGCAAATTAGTAATTTTTTGTCATACCTATTATTTAGACATTTAAAATTATTTTTCAAGATTTTATTATCTATTTTCCAAATGTTGGTTTGGCCCTTTTTAGTATTTTTTATTTGTGCGTTGCACGGGCAATTTTTATGAAATTTCATTGAATATTTTGCCTGTGTATTTTTCTTGATCTAATAGGGAGATGGGGATTGAAAAGAAAAAAAAAAACAGGGAGATGGGGATGGAGAGATCTCTTATGAGAGGTCACGCTTGAGTTCCCGCTTGTAACCAAGCTCAAGTATCTGGGCATGACCGGAATGGACCGGGACACCGTCATCTTCACAATCCCAACCCATTCGGACCGGTCAAGAAGGAAGAAGAAGCGGGTCTGGCAGGAAAAGGAAGAAGGTTCAAACCAGGAACACTTTTGGTTGGTTTGTGCTCAACTGGACGGTCAGTTGCATTCAAGAAGTCAACAAAGAGCCAATCTCTGATCGATGTTCCTCCTTATACGAGGCATGAAGGTCAAACAAAGGAACTAGAGAGCGGCCACTTGACAGATTATGGAAATTGCAAAATGTTTGGGAAAGGCCAATCAGATTTTTTTTTGGATGAATGGCCAATCAGATTTTCTTGAAATAACAAAGAAACATAAGAAAATGAAAAATAGTAAATTTTCATATTTAAAATATGTGAAATTTTGTTTACTTAAATGTTCCAAGTCACATGCATATTAATTGCATAAGGGTCCTTGATTCACCGCCGGGGGGGGAGGCGGGTTGGAGGAAGTGGGTCCTTGTTTTAAGTGCCGCAAGTTGCAACTCCCTCATATTTTATCTCGTCTTAAATGCTTATTGGGCTCGAAATCGATGCTGAACCTTGTCATTATGATATATGTTATTATCCGGTCTTGGAACTTAATTAAATACATGAACGGGCCGGGATTGATCCAAAGAAAAACATGTGCAATGGGACGGATGCAAGATTTAGATCAAGGAGGGACGAGATCCTTGGAGGGGCAATAGAAACTTAAACTTTCTTTTTTAGGGGACAAATAATAGTAGTTTTATGAAAATTTGAAGAACAATATACTTTAGTATATTGAAATTTTAGGGGATGGTTGCCTCCCTTAGTCCCCTTGGTCCATTCATGGTGTGCATACCGGTATTAAATTACAATAATATATAATAACTATTCTTTTATAAAAGCAATAACAATGATCATGAATTGAAGAGATCCAATCATTATTCCACACCCCCCCAAAAAAAAAAAAAAAAGAGAGACAGATCTGATCAAGGATATTTTTTGTTTCCTTTCTTTTGCCTGTGATTTGCCCAAACACTCAAGTTCAGGCAGAGGAGCAACCCTAAAGAATTAGATGAAAGTCCCCAAAGACCTCATATTTAGTTTCCAACTTGTTGAGGATACACTATCAAGGAAAATTATTCTAGAAATCAATCCGGTAAATGTGTGGTTCTATGATAAATGCTAATGCGTGTCGTCCATCCACCTGCGTCACATTTCTTAAGCGGTTAATCACTTAAGCCTCATGCAATGATTCTGCATCGCAAAGATTTTCTGCCTGATGTTAATGTCAAGTGCAAATATCATTGAACTAGTTATAAAACTCTTTCAAAAGAATTGTTTGTTTTTTGTTCTCAGTCACCACTTTTTTTTCTTTTTTATTTGCATTGCGTGCTAATCATAAAAAGCGCAAATCTGTAAAATTCACCTTCAGTTGTTTGATTATTAGTAATTCACAACTTTCAATACTAAATAAATAAATTCATGAACGCTATGTTCCTACAGTTGTTTAAGAGTTGTCGATGTTGGTAATGGGGCCAGTGAACCAATGTCTAGCACTAAGCACCCAAGCCGAAACGGTGAGGATGAGCAGTCCCCCGACTGCAACTGGCGCATAGTTGAGCGTCTCCGTGGTGATGGGATAGGCCACAGGCAGCGAGAAGAGGACTGAGATTGTAATGACCCAGAGAACTGCAACCCAACCCGCGAGGATGCTAAACCTACCCAAGTTGAACGGACCAGGGACAAAGGATTTCCGAGCCAGGGTTACCCTGAAGAGGGTGGGCAGGGCGTATGCGATGTATGACCCAATGGTTGCTATGGAGACCATGGCTTCGAATGCTACATAGCTCTCCAGAGACTGCAAAAGAATTGCACATAGGCTGTGAGATTTGCGGGGAGATTAGTATCCTCTGTTGTGAGTCTGTAAGAAGAACAATCAATCAGCCCTTTCTTTTTCTTGGACCTAATCGTATAAGATCATCAACGATGATTACTATTTGAATAATTAGGTGTTACAACCCGATCTAGCTAGGAATCACACGAACTAAAATAAAAGAGAACATGCAATATATTACCGTTAGCGCCATGCAGAAGGCAATAACAGCGGACAGCCAAACAGCATTTACCGGGACCTCCTGCTCGTTCACCTTATGCCATACCGACGAAAATGGCATAGCCCCATCTCTAGAAAATGCATATGCCATCCTAAGCAGAGATAAAGAGGAAGGAAGAATTAAGATCAGCGGACTCAGAGAAACGGGTATGGGAGTAAGATATAAAGGGGGAAAGGAAATCCTTACCGAGAATTGCTAGTAATCGAACTCATGCCACAGAAAAATATCGCGACAGCAACTATTCCCAAACAGATAATTCCTCCGACTCCACTCCCATACCGATCTTTGAATGCCAAGTAGAATACCTCAGCAATAGCATATCCACCAGCATCATTGTCTTCGCTCAACAAATAAGGGATGTTGGTCACTGTAAAGGTGATTCCAATAAGGTAGCCCCAACCGAAGATGATCGAAATCGCGATCGAACTTATGATTCCTCGTGGCCCGTTAAGGTCAGCACTCTTGGTTTCCTCCGTCTAGTAAGGCAGTATTTAGGAAGCATGGAATAATGGGAACTATTGAATTTCCATGGGCTCATACGGGTTCGGGCTCATTTCCACTTAAAAGTTTAAGCATAAGTAGTGGAACTCAAGTCACATATAAATTCATGGTTTTCTATTTTATTTTTCAATGCGGGATTAATATTCTTAACAGTCATCCTCACGTGCAAGATGTGGTCTCTTTTTACCTACACGTTGTCAAGTGCCCTTAAACACCCGCCCTCAACAATTAACCTCGAGCCGAGCTCTTCTTCGGTGCTCGGGCGAGGGGGACTATCACGAGGCGCACTTTGGCTAACACTCAACATTGGGTTGGCATAGACGCCCATGTGAACACGCAGAAGCGTAATTTGCTCTGATACTATATTGTATCTTCATCGGGCTCATAAGGGCTTGAGCTCATTTTCCACTTAAAAACTCAAGTTGATAAGTGATGGATCCAAATCCATATATAAACTCATGGTTTTCTCTTTGATTTCTAATGTGGGATTAACATTTTCAAATAAAAAAAATAACTATGAGTTTATAAGAGGATTGGTTACTATCACTTATCAGCTTGAGCTTTTATGTGAAGATGGATATGAGCTCGTATGAGCCCATGGAAATTTAATATGGTATCATAGTACGTTACGCCTTTGCATGCCCACGTGGGCTCACACCATGCTGACCTAATGTTGAGTGCAGCCAAAGTGCGTCTCGTGTTAATCGCCCTCGCTGAGCATGGAAGAAGAGCCTGGCTCGATGTCAGCTGCTGACGGCATGTGTTTAAGGGCACTTGACAACTTGTAGGCAGAAAATGACAATATGTTCTACATGAGGGCGGATGTTGAGAATGTTAATCCTACATTGAAAAATCAAAGAGAAAATCATGAGTTTATATGTGGTTTGTGATTCGTCACTTATCAGTTTAAACTTTTAAATCAAAATAGGCTCAAGCCCATATGAGCATGATAAAAATTCAATGGGAACAACAAATTAATCATACGATCATTTCAGATCATCATACTAAACTGGAACTTTTCGTAAGTTGAGTAGAGTGTCTACATCCACGTAGGTGTAGGTTTCGATGGAATACGTGGCAAGTCAACTTCCGACTGGCCTATCCGAGAGCACTATAAAGAATGCTTACCATGTGGGCAGATGCGTCGTACCCGAGCAGGGTATACTGACTAACAAGAAGTCCGAGAACGAATATGTACACTCCGTTGTCTATGCCTTCCCCAGTATCAGTATTGAAGTGAGTGAATACAAACTCTGCACTAGCCTTATGCTTCGCAACAGAGGGAATCAGGATCATGAGAAGTAGGACCCCTGAAGAACAGGAAAAACGCCGAGTCCCTCAGTTATGTGTAGGATGGAAAATGATAAGGTAACTCGATCGTATATAGGGAGTTTAAAAAATTTTCATACCTAGGAGATTCCATGCAGCAGCTACCTGCCCGAAGAAAGACATGACTGATATAGGTAGGCTGTTTATGATTGCGTGAAGGAGCAAGATTCCTCCGTGGAAGCACATGATCACATATTTTGATGCTTCATATCCTCCGCCGTTTTTTCCTCCCGTGCTGAGGAGGATGATTACCGAAATCAGCTGTGCGAGGGAGAAATCTACGCTCGTGGTGACTGCCCACTGCAAATGAAGTAGTGATTGTAATTGGTTAAGAGCTGTTAATGATGAATCAATTAAAAAGCCGGTGTCAAGTTTGAGTACCTGACCAACAATGTTGAACCTGCGAGGCAAAAAAGTTAAATGAATCAGAAGTTGTTGCTTAGAACAGCTGAATTCAAATTCAGATTAGAACCATTTCAGTAATATAGGAGTTGATGGGTCTAGTAAAAATGAAAAGGTAATAAAAATAAACAAGCAAAGGAAGTTTTCGCTCACAAAAATCTAACATAAAACCTTTTGTATCTAAAACATAAGATAGACCCACCGAGAAATCAAAACTGGGACTACATGGGGAACTATCTATTTATTATGAAATCAACATCAATGAGTACAGCTAGCTCCACCAGATTGGGAAGCGCCGCCTCGAGCGGATGGAGCTCTTTTTTTTCGGTGTTGAGTCTCTACAAGGTTTGCACTAGGAATTTTTGGCAATCGACATTCCCACGAGCACGTTAATACGCCAGCAATTAACCACCCATTTATCATCGATACCTATCCCCCAACTACGCAATCCCGACATTGGATAGCATGGTTATAAGCACAGTATGATCGAGAACATGAAGGCAAAGTTCAATATCGACCTACAATTTCATTAACTTGTCTATATTTTATTTAAGGATCCGTTTAACATGATAAAGAGTCACAGTAACAATATTTAGTACTTTCACTTCAAGTGTTTAGTATTTTATTTCAAGTATTTAGTACTTGTGTTCAAGTGCTTTTGCTTTTCAATTCTACTTTCAGTTTAAGTGTTTATTATTCACGGAAATCGGAATAGGAAAGCACTTATCTTGGGGTGGGCTACAGGTCGCACATAAGCTGCCAGCTCATGCAATAGAAGAACACCCAAATGAAATAGTAAAAGGACTACCAACGTAGGTTGATTCAAGCGGTTTAACGCTTATTCAGCTTAAATAAGGTTTAAAATTTATGTGAATGTAAAAAATTCATGCTGAGAAAGCTTTACTTCTTAGTGGGCATACTCAGCTCAACTGGATTAGTCAGGGCCTAATTGAGTTTCCAGATACCATGATACACATTGAAAAAAATAGTAAAAGCACTAAACATTTAAATTAAAATACTAAACGCTAGAACTGAAATATAAAAAATGTCACTCTAGGAGTATGTCTTGTTAAAATTTTGGGCTAATAACAAAAAAAGCACAAATTTTTCACATTTTAACAATTGTAACACGAACTTTTTTTCTTAACCTAAAAATGCACAAATTTTTGACTTGATAAAACTACTAAACATTTAAATGTTATATTAATTCAATATATGATTGAAAACTAAATACTCTATTCGTTGAATTTTCCTAACCTATATTATATATTACGAATTGGGAATAACATTTGGTGCCCATTTTCTGAGCTTATATTAAGTGGGTTTTTACTATTCTATGCCCTATGGACAAAGGATAAGCCAACAAATATTACCAAATTAAAACAATATCTAATTAATGCAATGATTCTAATTTTTTAGTGCCTAATATTATTCTTAAACCTCTCTTAACAAATAAATCCCATAACATTAAATACATATCTCTTACCCAATATATCCTATTGTAAAATAACAAATTCCGATTGTAAAACTCTAAAACCCTACTAAAAAAAAGGGGAACTCAAATTTCATGTCAACTACTCTGAAAAAAAATCGGGCCAACTAATGAAATCAGCCAAATCCCCACAAGGAAATCCTGAAGGTCTTCTAATTAAAATGGTTGGGATTTATTTGGTAAGAGACATGGATTAAATATTAGGGAATTTATTTGGTAAGAGAGATTTAAGGGTACATTAGGCACTAAAAAATTATTTGAATTATTGCATTAATGAAATATTGTTTTAATTTGGTGATATTTGTTGGATTATCCTATGCCCTTAGGGCACAGAATAGAAAAACCCTCCATATTAAATTTGTATCTTCGCAAAACACATTAAATTCTCGCTGACCATTCAAATGAACAACTACTAATAGAATTTCATCATATTTGAGAGAAATATATACGTTATTTTTTTTTTTTTAGCTGCAACCATCATTGCTCAATGCCACTTATAGGCATCTAGCTCCGCGCATGGAACAACCCAAATACGACCACAAACGCTTCGAATTTGTTTGACAAATCTATTAATTTGAAATTTTGGAGGATTCGATCGGAAAGATCATACTTAGTTCACCGAAAAACAAGGTTAGTCCCACATCAGATGTGGAAGCATTCACCCACCCGTACTCTCAGTGTTGAAGCAAATCAAGGATATATATGAAGCCACATTCAGCTATACATGTCAGTTGATCTGGCCGCACATGGCCATTGACTAGCTAAGGTTACAAAAGGCTATAGTTACAGACAGGAACCTATATTTTCTCAGTTACGAGTAAGAGTATGGACCTAGTAAATGAGAGGGAAAATCTAAATAAGAAAATCATGGAAAAAATAGTCACAAGATCAAGAATCTAATAAAAAAACCTCTTGATTCTAGAAAAGAGAGCATATCAATAACATTACATCCCTAGCCTTATCTACGTGCATTTTTTTCTATCATTAAAAAAGGAGATTCGTGGTTGTAGAAAGATAAAGGAGAAAGAGAAATAAAGGTTTACCGAGATTCTCACCGATGAAGATCAAAGGTCAGACTTCTTTGGACCCAGGATGAGGAAGATGTTACTGATCCAGACTCTCTTCTCTATTTGTGTACATTTTAGTGATGAATAAAGAGCTTCTGAGTTTACTGAAAATAAAACAACGAGAGACCATATGTAGCCGGCAAAATTTATGGCAGAGTAGGGACGTAACGTACCAGCCCGTGAGCCAAGAAGCGAGTGGACCCCATCGCTTTCCGCAAAGCTTAGCGCTCCAAAAGTAAAGGCCCCCAGACGTTGGATACGCCGAGCAAATCTCAGCCATAGAGAGGCCAACGATGAGGGTCAGCAGCCCCACGATGGGAAACCCGTATATCATAGTCAGAGGGCCACCGTACCTTAGTCCATCCCCATACATCGTGTTGAGACCCGTGAGTACTGATACGACGGAGAATGACACTGAGAAATTTGCTATTGCCCTACAGCATGTAAATAGATAATATGGCAGTCAACATCTGCGTGTAATGTAACAGTGCTGTATATCTAACATGCAAACATAAAGAAATGTTCAATGCTTTTGCTTCTTACCTAATATCCAATGAACTAATACTCCCTAAATTCTTCACCCAAAATAAATAAATAAATACTATGCAAATACGAAGGACAAAAGAGTTGATGGTTAATGGCTAAAAATAACAGCTTAGGGTGCATAGTTCAGAAGCTGGCATCCTTCCCTTCCTTCTCTTTTTTGGGTGCAATCGAGCACTTCTCGCCCAATCTTTTCAGCGAGAGGGTCCGAAGACTGGGCCTTCTTAGATTGGTTGCTTGGTCTAGTCCAGGCCACAGGCTTAGGCATACATGAGACTGCGGTACAATTGAATCTCTGAAGATCCAGGGCCGATCTCTTCAGATCCGATGAGGTGGTCGGATAGGTCATTAAGCCCCTCAACCAGGTTGTCAGAGACCATAGAAGGTTGGAGATAGGCGGTGGAAAGCCATCAGGGCCCTTCTTTTTAAATTTTAAATTATATTTTTATATAGTGAGATGAAATATTTTGAAAAAAAAACTATTGAAAGTCGTTCAAACATTCGAAGAAATGTTGGAGTATAACCACATAAAAATTGAGCGACGTCATTGCCTGAAAGAGAAAAGTAATAAAACATTGTGACCTTATTCTATACTTACTAATTTGTTTTTTTTTTAGTACAGCTATGGGAGCGCAAGACTGAAGATGAAACTCGATTTCTTAATACATGTGTTGGAGGGAAATGAAGGGAAAGGAGATAAATTGAGAGAACTGTGTATGAAGAGCCAACTTAAACAAATCCAAGGAACCAGAAGGCAGAAGTTTTTGTTAATATGTTAAACAACTTGATCGTAATATGGTGTAACAGAGGACGAAAAGCCATGGTGTTAACTACGACTGATCTCATATTCGGGTCAGCTGAAGGAGAGATCTACTATTTTTTTATCGATAAAATCACAATGTGTTATCAGCACGCATTGATTCAATAACTTATAATAGACCACGAGAATGACTCAAAAATATTTCAGCAAATGAAAGCAAAAAATAAGTAAACATTTTAAGAGCCATAATTTCCCTATTTCTTATTGAAGGAAAGTCTATAAATCACAATTTCCCATGGAAGTTTGACTTTTCTATTGGTAAAACGTTGGAACCCCATGAAATGAGGATTGAATTTTAGTATGGAAGAGGGGGAGAGAAACGGAGCATATTATTCCGCTGAAATTCGATTAATACAGGCAAAGAACGGAACTAAGTTTTAGGCGAGCGATCGATACGAACGTGAGTCCACGGCGGAGTTCCTGCTTGTAGCCAAGCTGGTTAAGCCGTGAATCGTCACCATCCGAGAGCGAAACAACTTCAGTTTCTGGCAGAAGATGATAGTGACCAGCACGAGCTTCATGTTCGTCAATGCGGTTTCTTGCCATTACTTTCTTCGACCCCGGAAAAAAGATATCAAATAATCAGAGGAAAAGTAATTTGCTGAGATCTTCCATTCTCCGACCCATTCTTTTCGAGTTCTTATAATTTCGAAGGTCTCATGTGATGGTGCTTTTTTGGCTTTTTATAGATTCAACATTTAAGTAGGGTAGGTTACAAATCTAACAGTCAAACAAATCGAAATAATACTCTCATTGATTGGACGAGTCGATGAAGTGTGACGTGGGATTTTCTCCATCATCAGTTGGCTTTGAGGGGGGAAATCTATATATACAGTAAAAATTACCTTTAAAATCAATACGGATGCATCTAATTAGTTTAGTGTCGTTGAAGAAATAGCATAAATAGAATAAAACTTTCCACAAATAAAATTTATATTTATTTAAATGCACTTAATTGATTAAATGTCAATGAAGAAATAACAAAAATACGACAACACTTTCAACCGCTACTGGTAATTATCCGCGTGCATTGTTGCTGATAAAAAAAATTGAGTCTTATAATTTCTTATTCTAAATTGATACATATCTTGGAACTTATGGAAGAATTAGAAAATAAACCATTATACATTATAAAAGAGATGATGAGATGATTATATGAGATTCAATTTGAAAAATGTGAAATACTATCTATCGAAATTTCAGTTGTAAATACATAAGGTGTGTTTTAAGGACTCCTCTTAATGAGAAATAGATATTTTTTCTCACCAAAATAATAAATAAAGATAAAAATAAAAATAAAAGTAAAAACAAAATGGAGCAGTTATGATAATTTTATGAGATTTTGTGGGTGAACAGATGGAGAATGGGGCAGTTTTGTAAAAAGTACAACAATATTAAAAATGAATAAGAAAAGAAGTTGGTGCTAGTACATATCTGTATTTTAATAGGTAAAATAGCGAATATTTAATATTGTAAGTACATATAAAAAATAATAAAAGAAAGGGGAGTGAGTCAATTCAATCCATCCTCGGGAGTTTTTTTTTTTGGCTACTTCTCTTTGTAGACCTCTTTATAACTTTGCTTTAACTTACAAAATAAAGTATAGATAATTTACTTCTATTTATAAACATAAATTCCCGATATAGGGCCAAAAGTTAAATGTCAATCAAGAAATAACACAAATAGGAAGAGACTTTCAACAAATAAAATTTATTGCTATTTATTAACTTAAATTCCATATATATGATCAAATATATAGCCTTCCAAATTGAATATGCTTGCAGTTTTCTTCACATTCGACTATTAATGCATATAATTATATGATAAAAAGTAATTTTTTTGGCCCGTGGGTTGCAAAGTGTTCAGTTTAATAATTTTTATATTGTTCTTGCCTTGAAACACCATTTTTTATTAAGATAAAAAATGTTTTTCAATTATTATTAATTTTAAGATTCAAATAATATTTTTTCATTTTCATTAAAAATTAGAGTGCGTTAAATAGTTCAATAATAAGCGAACAGGAAAGCAAAATTTTCAAGCTAGGAAGACGAAATCAATAATCTATATCCGTATCTATATATAAATAAATAAATATATATATATATGTATATAAAGTTTCGAGCTAAATACTCAAACCGCCATATCATCAAAAATATAAAACGGAGCTATCTCGCGATGTAACGTCATCATCATTTATATAGTAGGGAAATTTTAGTATTTTTTTATCAAGAAATATTTAGCCACCAAAAAAAAATGTATTCATAATATTTTCTTTATTTAATCTATATAGTAGAATACATAGATTATATCAACATATAACCCAATGGAATATATGTATATATATATTACACCCAACAAGATATATATATATATATATATATTTATATTTATATATTATACACAATTTACATAGATGCCGTTTGTTAATATATATATATATATATATATATATTATAGTGGAATATTTTAATGGATAGGAAGAAAATTTTCATATTTAATTATTAAAGAAATAATTTGCATGTATATCTTATCTCAGCATTATTAAATTATAAGAAAAATTCGAAATATTCATAATATAATATATTTACTAATTTGAGGATGAGAATGAAATAGTTCATGTATGGTGTTTCCTATATATTGTTTAACTTATAGTATACAATCATATTATTTGTGATGCATAACTGCGAATTTCGTATTACTTTTCCTCTCATTCAAGTTCTTTCTAGAGGTTTTAATCTCTCTTCCATCCCAGGAGTCTATTGAGGCTTGATATTGTCTATAGGTTTCAGCAGATTTTGAGTACACCCTTGAGCACACCTGCAGGAGATCAAATGTTTGGTTGCTCATGAAGTTGTTCCTATCACAAAAGATAGCTTCTATTGAAGTTGCTTTTACTGTCACAAAAGTAAGCTTACTTCATCCGTTTCAAGTATAGATGAAGTGGATTAAGTGAAAATATGGAAAGGACAAGGTAAGACACAATCCTGAAGCGGCAATGGAACCATAGCTAGGAGACCCTGAATATATTAAAGCTGTACACACCTCAGTCAGAAACAACTCGTGGAACCCATATTGAACCCTATCTACAAAAGCAACAACAGCAGACATTCTGTTTTTTTGAGTCAATCGCATCTACTAATGATTTTCTGCAGAGTCGAGAAGTTTGGAATACCACGACATATACTATCCTCCGCAGTACTTGCAATCAGTTGCCGGACTCCAACTCCTTCCTGTTTTGCTTCCCAGGTTTGGGAAGCACGGTGGTGCTGATGTACTACATGTACCAGGTTGAACTACATGTACCAGGTTGCACTACATGTACTAGCTGGTTGCTGTGTATTATTGTTTCCCGGAGAATTTGGCCTCGGCTCCTTACAGGAATATTCTAACCCCTTGCTGCAATTGGATTTCTCTGTTTCTAGTTAAGCATCTTGCAGAAGAGCAGCCGAGAAAAGGGAGAGGCTCATGTTGTGAAGCGAAAGCATTCTCGTTGACACTGATGAGTAAGTCTCATTTCTGGCATCAGCTTGGATGACTTTCAACGCGCTGTAACTTATGGAGAATTTGCAACAGTTCGTTTTGGTGTGGGAAGATTGTTTGTGACTGGGAGTTGTGGTACTAATGAATGGGGAAAGCCGCCTGTGGAAAAGAACAAGAACAAGAACAAGAACAAGAAAAATTATTACTGCAGTGGCCGATGTGTGATGTGGGCCTGGGTGGCTTTTTGGCTGAAATTCCACGATGATTTTCAGATTTTGTACCAAAGGAGAGGACGTGATTTGATTTGCAGAGTTGAAATGAGAATGAGAAGCCAGTTTTCTAAAGCATTGCCAGTTTCACATGATGACTTGCGGTTACTGCATAGAGACGATGTCATGGTTGGTGTTTTGTTACCTCAAATATATGCCTGAATACCTTTTTCGTGTCGCAATAATCACAAATATCTGCATGACGATAACAGAATCTGGTTCACAATTAAAGAAAGGAGCGAAGGTCTCCACCGAAAGTTGGCTCCATTTTCCTGATCATGGGGAAGGCTATTGTTCTCATTGATACTAGTCGAAAAGCTCATGTGAACAAGCTGTAATATTTTGAAAAACGATTTATTGAAGGTAGAAATGTCAATTCAACTGTGCATATGAATTTTTCTAGCTAGCCTTGGGGGTTTCACTTCTCAGTAACAATGACTAATATATCTTAAAACTGCTGGATAATATTTAGGAAGTAGAAGTTTAAATAATTAGAACGCGCACAAGGATGATTAATTTTTAGTAGCAACTTATATGAAATAATTAGATACATCATGTAGAAGGATGATATTGCTTGGAAATTGAATGTATTGTTGTCGTGCTACTGACAGTAATTGTTGTTTTATTGGTATCCTAGATTGTATAGCGGAGTTTATATTTCGATGACTTGATAAAAATTATATTGTAATTCCATGAGCTTCTTTGGGTGGTAGTGGCTTTACATCGGCGATGCGGTAGTAAATGAGTTCAGTGCAAGTTGGCTGTTCTTCCAGCAACATTGTATGAGTTCTGGCATCGTAGGTCGAACTCACATGAATAATTTAATTATCTTAGATCAGCAAAGGAATCGAAAATTATATAATTTGAAATTTGATGAATAATTCAATTTCAAAGGAAAAAATTGGATATTTGAATATCAGGTTACACGCCGAAAAAAAAGGAAAAAAAACTTTCTAACACCTTTTAATTAAGTGTAGGAAACACTCAATCTAAATAAACATTTCTGCTTGTAACCGAAAAAAAATAAATATTTCTGCTAAGCAAAGTAATTTGAAAATTAGATTATTACATTATTAAGCCATTATTGACACGGAATTACTTATAAAGAAAAATCTAGGGTAAATTATATCCCCCTCCTTGACTATGTTATAACATTCA
This sequence comes from Punica granatum, assembly GCF_007655135.1. Lineage (NCBI taxonomy): Eukaryota > Viridiplantae > Streptophyta > Magnoliopsida > Myrtales > Lythraceae > Punica > Punica granatum. The sequence continues at coordinate 28,834,332 of NC_045129.1, forward strand.
GTGGAATATTCCGTTAACTTTCATAGTTATTTAAATTTTTATAAAAATCAAACAATAACAACAACAACAATAATAATAATAATAATAACAACAACAATAATAACAAATAAGATAGAGAAGCGATGGGCTTTGCTGAGGGGGATGGTGGCCGCTGGCGAGCCCTCTGTAGCTATTGACAATGTTGTAGAGAGGGTTGTGACCACGATGATTTCTCTATCTTTATTTATGTATTATTCTTATTTTTATTATGGATTCTTTTCAAATTTTTGAAGTCATTTAAAAATTTAATCAGAATATTTCACTAAATATCCTAAAAGTGTTCTAGATTCTTGATTGAGGAATGGAGGTGGTGGCCTCATCAATGACAACCATCCCTCATAACTGACACGTTTTCTCTCTCTTTTATTTATTATTTATTATTTTTATTGTTTTTATTTTTAAAATCCTTGAAATTACTAAAAATGTTAACTAGAATATTTTAAGAATATTTTGACTCAGGGCGGTGGCCACTGAGGGCTCAGCAACAGCTCCGCCTTGCTTGGCGAAGCCCACAACTTCTCTGTCCTTATGTATTTTGTTATTATTATTGTTGATTGAAAAAAATAGAGATAAAAGTTAAGAGATATTCTATGAAATATCCTAACCATGTTAGTCAAAGTCAAATGGGGGAGTGTCAAATTTTCCCCAGAATGGGACTAAAAGTCATTTAACCTCGAGGGAGGGGAGTGTCAATTTTTGGTAAGAATGGAAATAACTGTGATTTGAGTTATTTTCAAATGGAGCTCTACGATGTATATCTATTATGTGAAGCGAAGTTGTGGTAAACTTAGTCACATGCTCTTAGCATGCTTAGTTGCTGAATGAAATTTTCTCAATTTTTTAAATATTACTTTAAAAAAATTATTTTTGAATATGTATTTGTAAGATCAATCATTATTTTCTTGATTTTTTAATTTTTTTAAAATATATAAATATAGATTTGTGCAACCAATCGCTATTATAATTTTTTTAAAAAATATATATAAATATAAATTTGCAGAACTGATCATTATTTTCTCGATTTTTTGAGCTTTTCTTAGAAATTTTTTTTTAAAAAAAATTTATAAGACATAAATGTAAATTTATTGGACCGTTGTTATTTTTTCAGTATTTTGGTTTTTCTTTAAAAATGAATTCTTTTTTTATTTTTTTAAGGCATAAAGATATAGATATAATTTAGACGGATTAGCCCATCTTTAATTAGCTGATTTTTTTTAGTGTTGCAGCCCATTGGAAGAGATATTTATTGTTGAAACAATCAAAGCAAATCAAACAAGGAATTGTAGCGCGTTGAGTATTGTTCCTCAAGAATATGAACTTCAATCTGCAACAATAGAGGAAAATTTCTTTGATTGAACAAATTTCACATAAAAAATTAAATATTTTCATCCGACACACAATGTTTTTTTACAGCATTTTTACAGACGGAAGAAAGCATATCAATTTGAGCAATTATCACAGATAGAAGAAGCACATTAATTCGAATCATCTAAGTTTTTAATGGGCCCGGTAAACCAGTGCCTGGCACTAAAGATCCAAGTTGAAATGGTGAGAATTAGCAGTCCGCCAACTGCGACTGGCGTGTAGTTTAGCGTCTCCTTGGTGATGGGATAGGCGACGGGCAGCGAGAAGAGGATTGAGATCGTAGCGACCCAGAGGACTGCGACCCAGCCTACAAGGACTCCGAACCGGCCTAAGTTGAATGGCCCAGGGACAAAGGACTTCCGGGCCAGAGTCACCCTGAAGAAAATGGGCAGGGCATATGCGATGTAAAGCCCGATGGTTGCTATGGAGACCATCGCTTCAAATGCTACATAGCTCCCGAGAGACTGCACAATTCCGTATATGCTGTGAGAAAATGCAGTGATACTGAACAGCACGGGGGAATGGTTTCATCGGTATACGGAGATATATTTCGATCAGAGCCTCTTAGAAGAATAATCGATCAGCTATTCCCATGAAAATTATCAGAAAAAGATAGCGAAAAACAACGAATAATCAGGTTTTAGAACCCGATCTAGGACACATGCTATCACAAGAAGTCTCTTCAAATACTTAACTCTCATAAACTATCGATATGGATCCACACAAGCACGAAACGTAGAACTTAAATAAAAGAGGACATGAGCAATTACCGTCAGCGCCATACAGAAGGCAGCAACAGCGGAGAGCCAAACAGCATTTATTGGGACCTCCTGCTTGTTCACCTTATGCCACAGTGACGAAAATGGCATTGCCCCATCTCTGGAGAACGCATAAGCCATCCTGAAACAACGAAAAGAAGAAGAAAGAGTTAAGATCAGCAGATTTAGTTACACAGACACGAATACGATATGAACGGGGCAAAGAAGGGCAAAGAAAGCCACGCTGTCATTTAACAATCCTTACCGAGAATTGCTAGTAATTGAACTCATGCCGCAGAAAAAAATCGCAATAGCGACAATTCCTAGACAGACAATTCCTCCGACTCCACTACCATAACGGTCCTTGAATGCCAAGTAGAATACCTCAGCAATGGCATATCCACCAGCGTCATTGTCTGTGCTCAACAAATAAGGGATGTTGGTTACTGCAAAGGAGATTCCAATAAGGTAGCCCCAACCGAAGATGATGGAAATTGCAATCGAGCTTATGATTCCTCGAGGCCCGTTCGTGTCAGCATTCTTGGTTTCCTCTGTCTAAGTAGAAATAGGAAGAGCATAATTTAGCTCCATATTTCAAAAAGTTAGTTATTCAAGTTCCACATAGCTCTAGACTTGAATTCTTAACGTGTCAACTTCTGACTAGCTTATTCGAGAAAACTATACAAAATACTTACCATGTGGGCAGATGCGTCGTACCCAGTCAGAGTATACTGACTCATAAGAAGTCCAAGAACGAATATGTACGCTTTGCTGTCTATGCCTTCCCCATTATCAGTATTGAAGTGAGTGAACACAAACTCTGCACTAGCCTTTTGCTTCGCAACAGAAGGAATCAGGATCATGAGAACTACGACCCCTGAAGAACAGAAAAACACCGTGTCACAATTACGTGTAAGAAAATGGTAAGGTTACTCGATCACACACAGAAAGATCTGCACGTTCTTACCTAGGAGATTCCATGCAGCAGCTATCTGCCCGAAGAAAGACAGCACTGAGATGGGGAGACTGTTTATGATTGCGTGAAGGAGCAAGATTCCTCCGTGGAAACACATGATCACATATTTTGATGCTTCATATCCTCCACCGTTCTTTCCACCCGTGCTGAGGAGGATGATCACCGAAATCAGCTGCGCGAGTGAGAAATCTACGCTTGTGGTGACTGCCCACTGCAAATAAAGTAAAGGTTGTAATCATTAGGAGCTGTTAACCGTGCATCAAAATAGATAAACTGGCAGAGCAGGAAGTTTGAGGAAGTACCTGACCAACGATGTTGAACCTGCAGGGGATAAAAGGGTAATAAATTAGAACCAAGTTATCGGTGAAAGAATTAAAAGAAATAGAGGATTATGAAAGTGTTTTATTAAGTTGTTCAATCAGAGAGAAAACAGTACTTTGGGCCTATTGTTTTCCTCTCGTACAAAACTCGAATAAGTGCAGATGAGAAAATCAGGAATAAGTGCAGACAAACAACATCAGCCATCGATGGGAGCTGATGTTTCTATCAGCTCTTACAAAAGCCAAACTCAACTTTGAGAGAATTCCAATATGCCGCTTAGTGCATCTCATAGGTTCTATGAATAGATCACTTCTTCTATGAAAAGAGATGGACTTGTTGAGGAGCCGAGATGGACGGCTGTCCCTCAACGGTTTTCCCGCCCATTGAAGTGCAGTTTTCAATTTAGGCGTCCTAGATTTTGCTAACATTTTCTCACTTCTTCCACCATTGAGCTCCGTTGACTCTCCTGCAATCCGACTCCCCTACGCAACAACATTGTGCCCACGAGGCCATAGTCATTATGCATTTCTATCGGGGTTATAGGACCTGACCTCATACACAAAACATAGGCCCCATTATAGTGCAAAACAGGCATCCTGAATCGAAAGCCTCATCCCTACGCGTCCTATGAGTGGTTTCGATTTCTATGCCTTGGTAAACTATTCCAAGGGTGTCATCACACAAAGCAATGGAAATCAAGAACGAACTAGCAAGCCATCTAAATCGGGAAAGCACGGAGAATTATTTTATACGAAAGCAAGCAAGCAACTACAAGCCACTAGAAAGTTACCAGCCAGTCAACCAAGAGGCGAATGGAGCCCAGTTATTGCCCGCAAGTTTGGCGCTCCAATAGTACAGCCCGCCCGAAGTCGGGTAAGACGAGCAAATTTCAGCCATCGACAATCCCACAAACATAGTAAACACTCCGGCTATAAACCACCCGTAAACCATCGAGATCGTGCCTCCATATGTAAGTCCAGTGTTGTACAGCGTGGTTATACCCGTAAGCACGGATATAATCGAGAACGAGAAGGCAAAGTTGGATATCACCCTGCAGTATCATTGAGAAATGGTCTTTATTTCGCTCTTCGAAGGAGTTGAGAAGAAGTGGGAATGCGACAAGGGGCAGACAGAAAGTTCAGGCGACCTCTTCAATTGCAATAATGCTACAGCTTCGACACAGAATGTTAACACGAAACAATGAAGCATATAGAAACGACACGCGAATCCCCACTGTTGTTTGGACACGTAACTGTGTCGGAAGGATCGCCTGATAGTTTTTTTCGATCTGAGGGAGAGAGGGAACTGGAGGGGGGGGAACAGAATTCTTACGAGAGGTCCCGCTTGAGTTCCTGCTTGTACCCGAGCTCGTGCAGCCGGGCGTGGCCGGAGTCGACCGGACCTGGGGCATGGCCGTTTTCGTGATCCCAACCCATCGGGGAGAGCGGGAAGTAGACCCCTAGGAAGAGGGACGAAGGGCTCAATCCAAGAACACCCACAGGGCTGGGATCAATCTGTTTGGTTTGGTTGGGTCTCTCTGCTCAACCGATGAGTTGCATCCAAGAAGTCAACAAATGACCGTAAATTAGGAGAGAAGAGGAGATTCCAATCACGGAAGAATCTCTCTCTCTCTCTCTCTGCTCTCCTGTTCTGTGGATCTCTAATCTGCTCTGTTTCTTCCAACTATATATTATTAGGAATGAGGGTCAAGCATAGGAGCAGTCAGCCAACCAGTAAACAGACAGGAGGAAGGAGGAGAATTCATTAAATAACGCGGTTGACGATTATTTATTTAAGTAATGCCTCGAATTGAAGTTATTATGGATGAAAAAAATTACAAAAAATTTACGATAGGGTGAACTTTACCCTTGATGGGTCAATACAGTTCGAATTGAATTAGTCATGGATTATTGAACTTTCAGAAATCAAAATACATACTGAGAAATCATCTTATCTTATAATGATGTAGAGAGACAAAATCAATAAACTTATAGTAATTAAATATAATTATGATAATTATTTGGATGATTAATGCTATTTTTTTATTATAATTTAATTAATACTTTCTCATGACACGTGGCAAAATAGAATCGCTCAACTAATTTTTGCAATTAGGAAAACTTTGAGGTGTGAATGAGTACGGCTTGTCAACGTCGCCCAACAGGATATAGAAATTGGAAAATATTTAGGAAAGGGTCCATCAGATTTCCTTTTAGAAAGGTCTTATGATTAAATAAATGTGAAAATTTTGATGAATAAATAAAATGAGATCTTGAGAAAGAAAGTATGGTGTAATGAATTTAGCCCTCTTTGGGGGATGAATGGATTTTGAGATTATTCGCTATCTGCACTTGTACCCAGTGAATTTAGAAAAGTTATTGGATGATCTTATCTCGTCACGTGAATTAAGGAAACATCAATTAAAATGCATGAAATTAAAAATTTGGTGCTAATCACTCGAATAATTGTCATAATTATTCTTCATTAAATAATTCTTATTGATTTTTCCTCATCACGTCATTTGAGGTAGGATCAGTTAAAATTTTCTGGTGAATTTAGCGCTCTGTGCAGGATGGATGAATTCCGAGATTATTCGCTATCTACACTTGTGCCCAATGAATTTAGCTGTCTATGAGGGATGGATAGATTTCAAGATTATTCGCTATCTGTATTTGTGCTCTTTGATTTCCTTCTCTTTAGAAGTCCATATTAGCAATCATATTTTATCGCGTCTTAAAAGCTTATTTGGGCTCATGCCGGACCTCAAGGTCGTTAGCACTTATGAAATTTCAATATTTGACCTAACCGACAATGCTGGGATGGTTGGTGATTGCAGGAAACATGGAAGAGCAGAAAAATCTTTATTCACGCACTTGTGGATCTCAATTATTTTTTTGAAAAATATGTGGATCTCAATTCTAAAGACATTTTGGTTATACTTCTTTTGTTTTGTAAGAGTATATATATATATGGCTAATATTTTTTTTTTTTCGGTGAACATTAGGCTAATCATTTGAGGTTATTATAAAGAAAAAGACAGCGTGAGGGCACAAGTACCCAGAGGTTGGGCAAAAGTGAACTAGTTGGACAAGACAAAAAAAGTAATACCCATGAAATTGAATAATAATAATAATAATAATAATAATATAGTAAAATAAGCTACATGGGCAATGATGAGTAAAATACAGCTTATCCCTCAACTTTTGGATTCAATTGCATAGTGCTTCATCACCTTTAAAAAATTACATTATACCACTTGACCTATTAAAAATAAAGTAAAGTGCCACTTCGGATAATTTTCTGATCACTTTCCCGACCAAAATACGATTTATTACTTTCAGATAGTAGAAAATAATTTCAAAAATTGAAATTTTTTTTAAAAAAGAACAAGTTTGGGGGAGGGAAAAAGAGAGAGGAGGGAGAGAGAAAGGATCGGTCCCTCCATTCTTCTTCTGCATACCGCAGCCTCATTCTCTCCCCAAATCCAGAAGAAAAAGGAATCGTCTTTTCCGAAATCTTAATCAGAGTTTCTTCGAAATGGCCTCGAGACAAGACCCATTTTTCCAACTCAAGCAAGAGGTGAGAAATTTGGGTCTGTGGTTGAAATTTGATCTTTCTTGTTAATTTGTAAATGAAAATAGTTTGAGAAACCCGTGTTAAAGATCCTCCCTTTCTCCGCAAGAAACCACAGGGGTTGTATATGTGTTGATAGTAGATCAAATCTAGGTCCTAGGATGTCCTTGATTCATCTAATTAATGTCCGTGTTCTCTTTGATGATGGTTTCATTGCAGGCAAGGTAGTCTTAAGAAGGGGAGCAGCGGTCAAGCAACAGCAGCAGCAGAAAAACGGAGGGCCCGACCCTCTCTATCTCTCCCCTCCTCTCCCTCCCTAAATCTGTTCTGGATTTTTTTCTTACTTTCAATTTTTGAAATCATTTTCTAAAATCTGAAAGTAATAAATCGTGTTTTGGCTAGAATAGTGGTCGGAAAGTATCCGATGTGGCACTTTACTTCATTTTTAATAGGTTGGGTAATATAGTGCAATTTTTTAAAGGTCAAGAGACAGTTTGTCATTGAACTCAAAGATTGAGGGCAAATTGTATTTTATTCATGCAATAATTCATTAAAAAAAGTCATCAAAATAAATGCTATAAATAAATTTTTTAGATAACATATAAATAATATCAAAAAAATTATAATTAATCAATGAATATAACACATAGATACTCCACTGAGTGTTAATATAATTTCTATCACAAGATAATAATGTTTGTGCTGAAGTTTTATAAGATAATAATAATTACATATATCACTAAAACTAATTATATTATCATTGGCCATCAACTTTATGAACACATTGTAATAAAATAAAATTTAATATTTGTAATGGAGTGTGCCATTATACAATTATTTCATAAACAATATTCTGAAAAGAAGTCAAAATAAAATTGTATTGTAATATCTAAACCAAATATATGTGAACGTTCTATATTAATAATTAACTTAAGTATATAACGCATGATGCACATTAATTAACATGATTAGCTGCAATATTTAACTATTTAATTTACTCTTTTTAACTAAAAATTATTGAATATTATTTTTTATAATTTAAAAATTAATAATCGAACATATTACTATTTTAACTAGAAAATTGGTATTTCAAATTGCAAATAATTAAAATAAGAAATCATATAAAAATATATATTAAAAGAAATCCATGTAATGCACATGATGAAAACTGGTATATATTATAATAACAATGTAAAATTACTTAAAATAACATGATAGTCGGTTTTTATTGCTTATCCACTTGTGTAAGCACGAAGATGACAAGCGCTAAAGTGTTATTTTTAGTATAAAATTAAAAAAAAGATTAAAAAAAAACACAACAGCTTCTTTTGAAAAGAACAATAAAATTGGATTGCGTGGAATCGACTATGCTGAGTATGAAGGCTGCATGGATAGACTAGTTAAGATTGTGGTCCACCCCTTAGTCTTACCCTCCCCGTTTGAGCCCCATGCCGTATGCCAACCACTGCGACTAATGGCACGTCCCCAAATCGATTGTCAGTCCATAACACATCGTGGACTTATCCTAGACAATTTATTTGTTCATTTCAAAAAAACTTAATTTTTAACTTTTCAAATAATTCTAAACCGCCTCCATGGCTCAATTTCGACCTCAAAATATTTTGATTGGTCTTTTTAAATACCTTATCTTGTCGGTAACATTAAAAAAATTATTCGTCCACCTTGCGGAACGATAGTGCCTTTAGAGATCGTATGTATCTTTCTGCCTTTTGACCACGTGTTTTATTATTTATATTGCTGCGTGCTAATTATAGAAAGAGTCAAATGCGAAATTTCTACCATTGAACCCTGAGTTGCTGTTTGATTATTATTAAATTCACATGGACGGCCTCAAAATTTCTATTCAGAAAATCGGGGCAAGGATGTGTCTTAAATTAATTGATTGAAAAGTATAAAAAGGAATAAGAGCCATGGAAGCGAGTTATGGGAGGTTTTCTAATTTGAAAAAAAAAAGTATTTGGTTTCTTTTGCCTTTTAAGCTAGTTAGCTTATTATTATTTTTATTTTTTTGTTACACTAAAGGCTACGGATCTAGTATAATAAAATAAAAATTTTAGTGATTAATAAAATGTACAAATCATTTCACCACGAAAATTAAACATATAATTTCTTAGTTATTGTAAGGGCTGCACAAGTGCACATGCTCTTTCTCAATTAGCCTGTCGTTATTAATTCTCAAAATTCCAAATATATAGGAAATTGCATGTTAGAGTTGGTAGTTTTTCCTTCTTTTTCTTTTTTTTTTTTGGGGGGGGGGGGGGGGCAATTGGTAGCTTCCTGAAAGTGAAAAGTCTTTCAGTTTTTCCCCAAAAAAGAAAAGAAAAGTCTTTCAGTTGATGGATATACTGACGTCATAGTGGTAGATAGAGAGACTAACTCGGAAGGATGCCAACATGATGATTATGCCGAAAATATACGAAAGATCTCTGGCCACAGTTCGTATCTAAAAACTCTATGTTTCGAAGCCTAATTTTAAATGACGTTGGCGCGCAATTAGAAGATGTCAAAGGAAGAATTAATGAGCGAGTGGAGAAAAAGACAGACATATATAGGATACTACAGAAGAAGAGATATGCTTCAACCCGGATATAATTTTACCAGCGTGCATCACTTGATATGCAGAAGTTTAAGGGGCCCTAACTAATCTAAGTTCAGGCACGATCAATCATTAAGAGGTAAAATTCTTTGAATAATAGATTTTTTATATTTATAAGACTCAAATAAGAGATTTTACTTAAGAAGGCGCTGAACTACTCGAGTCAATCCACAAAAATCGAACTATGAATTGATTCCCTATTAAAGTAGTGCAAACAATTTAAACTGAAGGAGGAGAAGGAAATTCACTTATTCGGAGGACCATAACGGGCTCACTGGTATGCATAATGTCTTAAAATGGACCAAATAGCCAAATGCCCCAGGCCCCATGAAACCTTGCATGGAGTGGATGTAATGCGGATCATAATGGAACATCGACCACTGCATTCTTTTTCCAAAAGATATCCATGTGCGAACGTGGAAGCATTGCATTCTATATTTTATTTATTCGATAACATAGATAGTCCATGTATGTAGTACAATCAAATTTAATATGATTTCGATTTACGAGTCGTTTGCGCCCAAGCGTTCCTAACTCACTGGACGCAAGGAACGAAGCCAGAACCGTCCCGAACGCATGAGCATTCAGCGGGAAAGACGCAAGGAACGAAGCCAGAGCCGTCCCGAACGCGCATCCCAAAGTCGAACGATCTGAAGTTGACCGGCACATGCATGGCACATAACCACATGGCCCTGTCTCTTGGCTGAAGAAATATTTTCTTAATAATGTCATTGTGGAGAAATTCGGCCAAATGAGGTCCCACAGTGAAAATTATGCATCCTCACTCTCTTCTCTTGATCTAACACGATCAAAACTCTTTCAGAACCATATATAAACAAAAACTTCCCATTTTCAATCCTTAGGCATCATTCTTGGAGCCCTAAAACCTACGAAATTTTCGGATCTCAAAAAGATTGAAGAGGCTCTTACTCACTTAGGGATTGTTTAGAATGGGTAAATTATACTGGTAGTCCAAAAAGTTTTATAAATGTTTCAATATGGTACAAAAATTTTTTTTGCTACTTGATAGTATAAAATATTTCAAAGTTGTTTTAGTATAGTACAAACCGTCATCTCGCCATTGAAACCGTCAAGTCGACGCTGATTATGCAAAATCAGTTTTTGTGGGACATTACATGATGGTGCAAAATGTTTTGAAGATGTAACTTAATAGTACAAAATGTTTTATATAAATTACATGATGGTGCAAAATTTACAGTCTTGTTAAGGACGGCTTGACGATGTTAATGGTGAGATGACGGTTTGTACTATACTGAAACAACTTTGAAACATTTTGTACCATCAAGTAGCAAAAAAAACTTTTTGTACCATATTGAAACATTTATAAAACTTCTTAAACTACCAGTGCAATTTACCCTGTTTAGAAATGGAGTTCATTCCAACTATATATATATATATATATACATATACATATAATTTAATTGTAATTGTAATAATAAGGTGGATGGATGAAATAAAAAAATAATGATTGTGTTTTTGAAATATGGAAAAAAGTAATAAATAGTTGAGAAAAAGTAATGATTATATTGTTGAATTATGGAAAAAGTAATGAATAATTGAGAGAATTTAATATTAAAAATTGAATTAAATGGTAGTTAAAAAAATTGAAGAAAAATGAAAAAATAATAATTGTGTTGTTGAATTGAAGATACGTGGAGTTAAAATAGAGTAGAGTAATGAATATTACTAATTTGCCAAACACACCTTATGTTGCGTTTGGTTTCATAATAGGATTTTAAAATCAGATTTTGATTTTAAAAAAGAGTAGTATAAGTGGGACCCACCTTTTGACTTTGTTTGAGTTATGTTGTTTTGTTGTGGAAAAAAGTGGTATAAATGGGGCCCACTCTTTGACTTTGTATGAGTTATTTTGTTTTATAGTGGGTAGAATTAAGTTAGAATTGTGATTTTAAAATAATATCCTAAAACCAAACAAGCCCTTAACCTTTCCCTTCCATCTTCCTCCTTCAACCTCCTTCCATTACCATTACTTCTATGGCCCTCTCAAGCGACCCTCGTCATTTCGACCACCACCATCATGTTCTCCCCCTTCTTAGCCACCCATCTTAGCTGCTCCCTTCACCGGAAACACCCCAAACAACCACTTTACAGCCCTGAAGATTTAGCAGACCCGAGAGCCTCTTTGTGGTTCATTTTGGCTCATTGGTCCCTCTATGGTGGTTCAGCTGCACAACGACTTTCGCCCCCTTTCTTCTCATTCTCTATAGTTCTTGGAGATCCATGTAAGCTATCATGGCATCTCTGAACAGCCCCTTACAGCCACTGCAGCTGTGAACACCGAAAAGGCTCTCAACGCCTCTCCTGAGTCTTTGGCGAGCTTCCTATGCAAGGGAGCTATTTCGACCATCCTAGGTCATCTTCTCTAAACCTAAGGAGTTCCATGAAGGCCCTCGAAATAGCTACTCCAATCCTGGTCATCCCTCTAGCTAGTGGCGAAGGAGGAGACCCGAAATCCCCTTTTGTGCTTCTCTTGTCATCTCGCGTGGTCCCTTCGACATTAGATCGAAAACATGAATAACTCCCTTTGGTATTCTACGTGTACTTTTACGTGAACCACTACGCCCACTCCTACGTGAACCTGTTCTTGCTATAGATTTTGCCATACTTTATTGTCGAAATCAGAGATATATGGATATATCCATTTCACTTAGAAGCATGCTTAAGGCCTCTTCTTGCTTAGGTGTTGGATGTGTGCTCTTTCTTGTTTAGGACCGAAAATGCAAGAAACCGGTAATATATGAACTTAGACATCTAAAATCAGTTGAGTGCTTCTTAAATGCACCTCCACATGGACTTAATAAGGGCTGAAAATGAGTTAAAAGTGCTTGTGATGAAGGAAAAAAGACTCACGCGAATCCAGCAAAGCCTTAACTTGGCCTATAATCGCCTAAAATGACAAATCGAGCTCAAATCGAACATGGAACGGGCACTAACCATTGTGACCAGAGCTGAAAATGGCCTAAAAATTGCCATGTTGTTGTCTTGATATTTGATGGGTGCTATATGGTTTGAGTTCTTATGAGATCTTGCATGAAAATGCTAAAAAATGTAAACACGGACTTAAAATCGGATGAATAAGGCTAAAGTTCGAGCCTGAACCCTCAAATGATTAGGTTTAAAATGATAGTGAATGAAAAAGGAATTGAGGTGCATAAGTGAATTGGGAGGGCCACAACCCATCAGGGACTAAACCTCCACGAGTTTCCTTACCTTCACGAGCGAGAGGCTCAAGTGGGGACTCGGCCCATTAGGCGTACTGGCCCAATAACTCGAGTCCTCCCAGTCCACGTCCTGAACGAGTCAGCATCTTTGGGTTTGCTTTATCCCTGGGATTTCAAATCCGACTCTGACTCGGTTCCTCTTTCTCGATGTAAAATCGTACCTTAACGCATTTTATTTAGATAATTATTCATGACCGCTATTATTAGATAATAGGACACGTTTTGGGAATATGATCTCAGTAAACGAGTGTGATTATGCTTGCGTGTGCTAGCCTTGGGGATTACAGGTCCACGACCCCCTTTCATTGATCTCGGTCGGCCCGATCACATGGAGTGATCACCGGGGTTAGTACTTGCGCAGGTTATGTCGATAGAGTTGAATTGGTTATATGATACGGGTTTAGGAGAATGGTTAGTTTGCATTTAGTTTTAATTCACTTGGCATGAATAAGAGGTAGTGTGAGCATAAAGAAGCATAATTATAGGTTTGCGTTTAGATTAGGATCATAACATGAAAAATCAAGAAAAAGAAGAAGCATGAGGAGATAGGGAAACATGCATGAATAAATTGTAGAACAAATTACAAGAAGATAGTAACAAATGTAGAATTAGGTGGGGTGGCCCATATAGGACTCAACCCATATTAAAATGAATAGAACCACTGTCAAGGACAAAGATGTTCGATCTAAAGTTTCTGACCGACGACATGTAGCGGTAGCAGGACCACCGTCAAGGAGAAATATTGTCTTCACACTTGACGATATCCCATATTCTAAGTAGCCAGACAGACTCCAAGAGTTTCGAGCTTATCTTTCTCAAGGAGCACTTGCCACCCAAATAATCATAATATTCTAGCAGACTTCATAGCTCGGTTTACTTGAATACTCTGCAACTGGCGGACCATCATGGGAGAAGCAAACCAAGTCTATCTCTTATGTCAGAATCCCGTTGAAGCCATCAGATTAATGCACGTGGCGTTCATTGGGAATCTTAATGATCTCAAAGAACTCAAAAGAAGAGACTTCTTTGAAAGAAGATGTTGCTCCTACAATGGGAAACACCTGGATTTCCATTTTAAACACATGGTTCGCTTATTCTACGAGCTTGGCGCAGATATCTCCCTAAAACAAGCTTTCCTCTCTTCCATTCCAGCTCCCTTAGCCGGAGCTACAGAAAGAGCCTAGTAAACTAGGAGAAGAACAATCATCGACTGCACGGTTGGTGAAATTCAACAATAAGTTCACTTAGCTTTCTATGACATTTGTAGAAAAAAGCAGGTCATAAGAGAGTATGTAAAGGGAGACAAAGTCATGGATCGAGCGTGTGGAAAGCTAGAGCTATGCATCAAGTGCTCTTAGAAAGACATAAACTACAACCGCTCCACTAGAAGAAATGGAAGTGGAAAATGTCCAAGGCCAAATGAATAAGATATTCTGGAAGAAAAGGAAGTACTTGAGGAAGAAAAGGAGATTTGGGAAAAAATTTAAGTCCTCTAAGTGCTATGTTTGCAACCGGTCAAGCCACTTCGCTAAGAACTGCCTAAATGCCCCGAAGCAAGGGGATTAAGATGGTACAACAGTTAGAGATTGCTACCGGCATCTCTTTGGAGAAAGATGACGTGGAGTCACTCTTCCCCTTGGATGAAGAAGCTGGACCAGTTTCCATTGCGGCATTGGAAGTTCTTACAGATTTAGACTCCGATTTCTCAAAACTAGAGTTTGATAGTTTCTACATGGCGGCAGAGGTGACAAGAGAAGTTAACCCCGTAAACTTCATCCCACATGTTTCAGTTTCCATATACTCCTCAAAGTATGCAAAGCCTATCGAGGTTATTGCATTCCTAGACATTGGAGCTGCCCAAATCATCATGAATCTAGAAGTTTTTTCCAAAGATTGCTGCAAGCCGTCGCAAGCGAGGTGTTCTTGACTCACTTCATAAGCAAGCCAATAAAGATCCAGTTTATCCCAGATGCTCTCTCATCACAAAGGTGTTAGGATCAACCTTGCCCAAGATGGATATCGTGATTGGCTAGGATACTATTACCTAGATGGCCAAGCTCAGAATGACGGCGAAGGAGTTCGATTTAAGCAGTACTTTCAACCGTACGTGTAAACCCCTAGACTCTTCATGGCCTAACAAACCGAGATTGAGCTCCTGTCGAAGGCCTTAAACAAAGGTCTTGTGCAGATTCTTACCAAGAGTTCCTCAAGAAGTGGTCTCATCCACTGTGGAAGAATAAACAGTTCTATGTCAAACTGCCTTTCAAGAAGAATGAGGACATCAACCTTACTAAGGCTAGCCATTCTGGTATGAGTCTGAACATCAATAACTTGCTTCCTTCGAAACTTGTAGTATAATTCAGGTTCCGGGTAGATTCGGTTCCAGATTCCAACAAGATAGGGTTTGATTTCAAAATCTTAGAACCTATCCCCTACAAGATAGGGTCCGAATATCGTGAAAAAAAGGTACCCAGACCCGCATACCCCTAGTTTCAAGCATTGTTAAGGCGCTTGAGTGGTATTTTTCACATTAAAGATAAAAGAAATAAAACAATTAAATTAAAATTAAATAGCAAAAATTAAAATACAAATACAAATAAAAATAAAAAAATGAATAAAATAAAATGAGACGAGATATTAATAAAATATTAAATAAGTCTCATGGTGGGCCAACCCTCCACCCCCACCCTTAGTGAAGATCCCTAGTCAAGATCTCTAGAGAGATCTTCTATCATTGGAAGGGGGTGGAGGCACCGTCTTCGGCCACCACTCCCCCGACGGAGTTCACCATGAGGGGTGGTGGTCGGTGAGGGCGTCCTCACCCTTTTCTCCGACTAGATTCTCTCTCCTTATTATTTGTTTTTATTTATTTGATTTAATTTTGAAATATTTCTATAATTCACTTATTTAGTTTTAAACATTTAATTTTCATACTTATTGTTAATTCATCTTTTTCTATCTTTGTTTATTCATTTTAATTTTTAAATTATTTTAATTTATATTTATATTTTTTAAAAATCTCTCTTTATTAATTGCTTTTTTCATATTTATTTATTTTTTACTTATCTAATTATTTGATATTCAATATTAAATTAATTATTTATTTCAATTTTGAAAATTTTATTTTTAGTGTTTTACTCATTGTACTTTAATGTTTAGTATCTATTTTTAATTTCATTTTTATGTTTTTTTTTATTTTTAATGTGAAAATGTCACTGAAGCACCACATAACATGTATATCAACAATGCTTGACACATCAACAACCACATAAGAAGTCTCGTCAGCAAGATTTGACTTCATTAGCCCCAAATTGACGAATTTCATAGCATTATTATAGTTAAAAAAAAAATTGCGATTGATTGTTACAATTTTTAGTTTTTGTACTAAAGTGTTACGGTCTTAAAAGGTTGTGTACCAATTGAGCAATTTACTCTACTTTAATTAGATATCTAAGGAGTAACCGAGTAATCGATAAAAGAAACCTGACTATGTATTTAGTCGTTGCTCTATTGCGCGCTCGCATTGATGATCTCGTCTAGGATCCAAGTTAATGTATCATCTTGCATGTGGCACCTATGAGAGGCTATGACTGGTAGTGGGCCAGATAGAAATGTATAAGCCAGCCGGAACAATTAAAAAGACATGGGTAATGTCCAAGCTAGCTAGCACATAACCATGGAGCTAATAAGTCATTTATTGAAGCCACGCTCAGCTGAATGTTTGACCAGATTTTGCCATGGTCAATCATGGGCTAGCTAGTTGAGGTTGCTCTAGGCTTGTGGTAATGAAATTCTAAGTATCCATAAGCGAAATGGACGCCAGCTAATTCAAACTCACGTCGGCAAACATTGGGCCATTACTATGAGTCTTAGGTCAAATATCTGTAGGGGGAATGCATATCACGCCTTAGATTAAGATTCAAATCATCGTTAGATTCAAACCGCGCAATTATTAGTAAAAATTCCCCAATCCGAGTTTGGATGACTTGCTTTTGACTCATTAGAAAAAGTAAACTAGCCGAAATGCATAGATTGAGTTGAATGCCATTCTAATCGTATCACAACTTTTTTTTTTTTTTTTTAAAGAGGTTTGCGTAGGATACGTCGGCCAAACTACAGAGGTTTTGACGTGGGTCATATAATCTACGTAACCGAACAAATTAATTTAGGGCGGCATAGAGCAAAGACTTACCAGCCCGTGAGCCAAGAAGCGAGTGGACCCCACTGGTTTCCGCAAAGCTTGGCGTTCCAGAAGTAAAGGCCCCCGGACGTCGGGTATGCCGAACAAATCTCCGCCATCGAGAGGCCAACGGCGAGGCTTAGCAACCCCACCACCGGAAACCCGTATATCATCGTCATAGGCCCACCATACCTTAGTCCGTTCCCATACATCGTGTTCAGACCAGTAAGTATCGATATGATGGAGAACGTTACCGAGAAACTGCCTATTGCCCTTCAGAATGCAAATAATTAACGATCAATATTGAGTAATGTATAATGAATCCGTATATAATAAGATTAATTTTTTAAATTAGTTGCATGACTTCTTTAAATATCAGCCATCATGAGAAGCATACATCAATATAGCTGCTTAGCGAGCCTACACTGAATTTTAAAGGAAAAGTATCACTTGTAGATAATATTTTTTCACTTAAATCAAGAGAGATGGAAGCGAAAGAAGAGGAGCCAAGGAGCCAAATTGCTTGTCAAGAGGACCTGTCACCAGCAATGGTGGTCCGATGGAGGTTCTTCTATGCTACTGCTGCCTCACTCGCTCTTAAGAGGACTTACTCACCGCACTCCTCACATTTTCTAGACCGTCCTAAAAATAGGAAAGGTATATGGCAGGCGGGAGAATTAAGAAACACTGTTTGTTATTACCACACTTTACTCTACCTCCCCGAATTTGGAAGAGGGAGCCTTTATTTATACAAGAGCTGGTGCCTCTAATACTGTTAACTAACTAGCTCACGATTATTGCATCACGACATATACTTAAAGTCACTCGTACAATCATAAAGCATAATGGTACCGTAATAGAGCTTCAGATGCTTTAACACTCCCGACACATCCCACATTATGCATTATTGGTTCAACAAAGTTTAGTATTGTTGCCCTCTCACCAGTAGGGAATATAGTAGGGATATATTCCCTTTCATGTTGCATGTTTTTGCCGATATCATGGCTGAAGTTGGTCAGTCCAGCTAGGCTTGGGCCTTCATCTTTCAGACCCTTTCAAAGTGCTCATCTTGGATTTTAGTAACTTGCTTCTAGAGTCTAAAGGCCTTGGTCTTGATTCTCAACTCTGGGCTTCTATCTCGGAATTGTGAGAGCAGATCGTCCCCCTTTTTTTCGATAAACGGTAATAAATGATCTTCTTCCTTATCCTAATGGGTTCTGGCCATGCACTCATCCATGTTAGCTACATCTTTAACAGTGACCGAGGCAATTAATGGTCCATCATAGAAAAAAAAAAAAAGAGAGGGAAATTTCTCATTGTTTGGAGTGTATGTCTTCTAAGACAAATTTCAGGAACTCAATGCACACAGCCTTTTGTTTCAGTTTACGGACTTAAATTGGCGTTCCATTACGTATCCTGCATTTTGTCCGAATGTCATCATGTTGGTTTTTTTTATGAATTAAAGACTAGGTTGGGTTATTAGCCCGCTGTGGTTGCCCAAACTAAAGGAATCTGGCTGCCACGAAATGTTCCTTTTGCCATAACTCACTGAGACTTAGCCCAACTTGGTCACTGCAACTCCACAAGCACACTAGTGAATTAAGTCCAATGCTCACTGGATCAGGCATTATGGACCAACCAACGCCAGCACATAATACACCCACATAGTGGCTAGTTTTACGTCCTCAGTAATGTTTGAACTCGTGATGTTCAAGTGAAATGCTTGGAGCTTAACCACTAGACCACCATACTGGTAGTCTCACTATGTTGGCTTGAACAAGTCAATAGCCTCTACAGGGTTAAGATCCCAATACTGTTAGGAATCATGTGTCTTTTCAGCCTCCTACACCTTATTGGTGCTGTAGATCAACGTAGTCACATTACTTTGGGAGTAACCTAAGCAACACAGTGCACTTTTGATAAGAGCGGGCAATTGGTTACTCGGCTCGTGATTAGATTTGTCAATCTGTACTTCATCTGCCGGGCTTACCTCTAAGAAAGGGAGACCTATCTTCATCGAGTAACAACCGAATCTCACTCTTAGCCATTCCCTTTATCGACTGATTTTGGGAAGAAAGTTTTTTTGCAGCTATGAATAAATGGGATCCATTTCCTTTTCATGTTCGGCCCATTTGATTCAAGGGGAATAAGACGTTAAACGTCATCCAGGATGCGACGTCTTTGAGAGTGTTTCTCAACCAACTATTCCTCATTTAACTTATACATGTGGAGATACCATTCGAAATTTCTGATAATACAAGAGGCTTCGTTGATCATACAAAAGTCCTTTAAAAACAAACCTCCTCTTGGCCTAGAGTAGATTAGCGTTGATTTACTGGAAATACTTTGGAGTTTAGTCCTCTTCATGGCCTTTGCCATCAACAACTTCAAATTCTGTGGTATTTTCATTCGTAGCCAATTCTAGTTTTTTAGGACTTTCTTATAGATCCCCATCCTGTTGGAACTACAGATTCTGTCATGAAGAAATTAGGAGGAGCATGGTATTTGACTTTCTAGTCAAATTCTTTTTGATGGCTCCCACAATAGTCCCCAGGTTTCTCCATATATCATCACATGACTATTGAATTGTGCACTCTGAGCAATTAAACTGAAGTCACATCCTAACCAACTAGACTGTCCAAATTCTATCTTCTATGTTCGTGCATTGCATTTGTAAGCTTGATTGCGATAAATTCAGCAGAAAGTTGTATTTGGCCCAACTATTTGACAGACACATACTATATTAGGTACAAATTATTTCTCTTCTGACGTTGGCTTCTTTCGTTTATATGAATATTCGGGAAAGCAAATGAAAGATCATAAAACGATCACAGTGACATCGCTTTTGGTCTGTTGGGTTAGATGATCATGAAACTCAAATTTGACAAGCAATTTGGCTCCTTGGCTCCGCTTCTTCCGCTTCCATCCCTCTTAATGTGAAAGTGAACCTTTACAAACATGATAAGATTTTGTCTCACTCGTTCTCAATAACTCTTACTCTTGTCACTTTAAATGAGTCGCTGCTGTTTAATGATGAAACGTGATGTGCTGTCGGTGAGTGAATTTCATATGGAGCGTAGGAATTTAAAATTCCCAGAAGGCAAATTTTAGTGGGATAAGGTGGAAGCATAGAGTTGAAATCAAGCCCAAGACTTTCAGGCTCTGCAAGCAATTGTGAAGATATAAAATGAGCACCTTGAGAGAGTTTAAAAGACGAAGGCCCAAAAGGCCCAAGCGTTAATGGACTGATCATATAGCATCGGCAAAAAGGTGCAACATGCAAGGGGAAATATTCCCTGCTGATAGGGCAACTAATAATAAACTTTTTTCAGTGTGTACCCTGGTATCCAGAGCCCAATATGATCTGACTAATCCAGTCGGGAGATCGAGTATTAAAGGTTATTCTCTCTTCTAACAAGTGCGTTTTCCGGGGTTCGAACTTGTGTTCTCCTCCCTACGGGGATGAGCTGCTTATCTCTAAACCAACACTTTTGTTGGTAACTAATACTAAACTTTGTCGTACCAATAATGCATAATGTGTGGTGTATAGTGAGTGTGAGAGCATTTGATGCTCTATTATTGCACTAGTATGCTTTATGATTGTAAGAGTGATTTTAAGTATATGTCATGATGTAATAATTATGTACAAGCTAGCTAACAGTACTAGAGGCACTACCTCTTATATAAGCAAATGCTCCCTTTTCCAAGTTCAGTGAGGTAGAGTGAAGCGTGGTGATAACAAATCGTGTTTTTTATTCCTCTCGTATCCCATATACCTTCCTTGCTTTTAGGATGGCCTAGCAAGTGTGAGGAATGAGCTTAATAAGCCCTATTGAGAGTGAGCGAGCAAGTGAGGCAGTAGTAACACATAAAAACCTCCACCATTGCTCGTGACGGACTTGAAGTAGGAGTGGAAGTTTAGTGGACTCTGAAACTTCAACAAGGTATATTTCTATATACAATTTCATCGTTTATGCCCTTTAACCTGGCTTGGTTCAGGAGAATAACTCTTGATCAAGGTATCATAGAAGAGTTGACTGTTGTGTTGAGATTGAAATTAAGACTACATACATGGGGTTGGTTGAGCAAGTGGCATTGCTTAGGATTGGATCGTCTTCAATTAACCAATGAGAGACTTTAATTCAAGAAAATCGAAGGAAGCAGTGCCTGAGCACGGTATTTCAAGAAACGTGAATCAAGGATTCTGATAGTTATCGTTGGACCTCTGTCCTAATCCCGAGTGTCTACGTCTAGACACGGAGAAGGTAGAAATCTAGTTATAAGATTACTAAAACTCTTTAGTGGATCGATTAACTTTTGTAACCACTAAGGTGGAACAACTATATGAGAAGATAGAAGATCTTCCTTGGAATCTAGAGGAATTGACTCTAAGACAAAGTGAGTTGGAGAACTCTTCCTCAAGGCAAATCCGATCTTGGATTTGTTTCCTCTTCTTTCTATTCTAATGAGTACGAAAAACTAACTCAGGCACGATAACGAAGGAAAGAATGTACGTTGTCTCTCTGAGATCCTCAAGTCATAGAGTAGTCTCTGAATTCCCTATTCTCCTTATTGTGTTATTAAGTGCATTTTAGTTTGTTGGGGCGTGGTTTTCCATTTATTGATATCATAGCCTAGTAGGGCATTTTTTTGGATTGAATTAGAAAAGTTGAAAAATTGAGGACTATTACGGGAATAAAATATTTGTACTTTAGGATGGTGGTATGCAATCACTCCAGTTGCGTCGAAATTTCCATTGTTACTATCCACAAATTTCTGTGGAAGTTTGACTTACACTGACAAATCCAGCCAGATTAGTGTTATAAATAAATAATTAAAACATATTATTAATTTTACAAAAGAGACTCATAAATTTAATATAATAAACTAGAAATCATAATAGTTAATAAATGGATATGAATAACTCCACAAAAAGAATCAAATCCGAAATCTCTTTGTCATTCTCTGTGAACCTACACCACTGTTCTAAACCCGATTTCTCAATTGAAGATGGAATCGTCTAAATTATACTCCTATATTAAAATTATAATATATATTGAAAATTCTACAGACCAATGGTTGAAGGTTAGTAGCTGCTCTATAATAGTTGGATCAGTTAAATGAGATCCAACAGTGGTGGGGATTTGAGAACGCCAATACAAGTTGCCAATCTCTACCCCCTTCGGATTATATTTCTGACCATTTTCTTAGCTAAAAAACTTAGTTTACGTTTTATCACAAACTATATTGTTTTGCTAAAAAATACACAAATTTTATATTTTATCACAAACTGTATTTTCTACCTAAGAAATACATGAACTTTCATTTTTTGTTCCATTCAACATCCGTCCAAATTTATGTCGGTTTTGCTGACTTAGTCGTTAATAGATGACACGTGGCAAACGGTCACTAATGGTGATTGATGTGGTGAGCCGCGTTATCAAAAAAATATTTAAAAAATTTGAAGCTTGGGCAGTTGGTGTTAGGGCGGAAAGCGGTGGCCTCCATTGCTGCTACCCATAAAGCTTCATCAGAGAAGCCATTGAGCCCTTCATGTGCTTCGATCAAAGCACAAAGGTTTCAATCGAGTCCTTTAGGATTCGATCAAGACTAAACAAGGCTCAATCTCCAGCTTCAATCAAAGCCCCAAAGGGCTAAATCATTGCAGCTCGATCCCTCTATGCATAGAGGGCTCAAGAAACATCAGAGAGGACTATTGATGTTGCTGTGCTCGAAAAAAAAAATCAATAGAGAGACTAAAGATAATGATAAAGACGAAGCACTAGGGGGCTCAGTTGAAGTCACATGGGTCTGGATGGAGCCCTCTGTGTGCATGACAGAGGACTCGATCATGCCCACTATGGCTTCGAGACTTTGATCGAGCCATGTGTGGTGTTGATAGAATCCTGGAGGACTCGATTGAGATCTCGTGCTTTGATCGAAGCACAAAGAGGATTCGATGGTTTCTCCGATGAAGCTTCGTGGATGACAGCTATAGAGACTGTCGCATTCCTCCTTACCTCCGGCTATCCAAGCTTCAAATTTTTTAAATATTTTTTGATAACATGGCTCACCACATCAATCAAAGCGAGTGACTGCTTGCCACGTGTCATCTATTAATGGCCATGTCAGTAAAATTGACGAAAATTTGGATGGATGCTAAATGGGACAAAAGAATGGCACTTCATATATTTCTTAGTAAAAAAATATAGTTTGTAATAAAACGTAAAAAAAAGAATGTAAAGTTTGTGATTTGCTTGGTTATTTACCCTAAAATTTTTTTGAACTTTTTAAAATTATTATTATAACTCTGAAATTAATAAATTAATTTTTCGCTTAAAGATTAACCGCAAGCACTTTTCTTCTTTCTAAATAGGTTAGGTGATATTGTGCAAAAAATTAAAAAGTGGGGGCAATATGCTTCAAGGCCCATATATTAGGAGGCAAACAACATTTACTAAATATATATTTACATTATATAATGAAAATATATATAAGTATAATATATTGAAATAAAATCTAATGTATTGATCTGATAAATATAAATATGAAGAATACTGATAATTGATAGGACAAATTACACCGAAAGTCATAGTCCTGACGATTGTCCTAAATTTAGTCAAATTTAAATCTTATCTCATAAAAGAACTCATATTTTTTATTTTGTCACAAACATCACTCGCCGTCCAACTCCTTTAACATTTTTCGCTCATTCCGAGTGGACCAACAGATGTACACTTGTCACTGTTTAAGTCACCTCATAAAAAAATTAAATTAATGAAGAGATACCAGAAAAAATAAAAATTCGGAACCAACCATATGATATAAAAATTTATATAAATTCAGAAAAATTTTAAAATCAAAGAGAATTTCATAAAAATATCCAATAAAATAAAATAAAATTTTATTAGTTAAAAAGCTAGTAAGAAATTCAGAAAATACGAAAACAAATAGTAAATATAAAAAATTTTAAAATTTATAAAAAAATTTATAACCATAGAAAACTTAGAAAATTTGGAAAAATCATAGAAAATTCAAAAAATACTAAAATTAGAAGACAGTTCAAAAAATCGAAAAATATGAAAACAAATAGAAAAGTTCAAAACTTAAAACAATCAAAACCATAAGAAATTACAAAACTTCAAAAAAATCAAAATAAAAAAGTTTTAATTTCTTAATTAGATCATTTAATTTTAAAATTTTTTAAAAGCGTTTTGAAAATTGTTTGTACTGTTTTAAATTTTCCCTTGTTTTATTTTTTTTCCAAATTTTCATTAATTTTACTTGTTCTATTTTTCCTTTTTTTTTTTTGCAATTTTAATGTACTTTCTGACACTCTTTGAATTCTTTATGAATATTCCATAATTTCATTAAATATTCTTCTATTCTTCTATTGTAATTTTTTTTCTAAATTTTCACAATAATTTAATTTTTTCTATTTGTTTCCAAATTTTCTGAACATTTTGAATTTTCTCTAATTTTTATTCTTTTTTGTTGATTTTCTCACAACGTATATTGATTCGAGTGATTCAGTGCTTAGCGGAGAAAATCCATACTAGGAGAGTTTTACCCCTTAATGGACCAACCCGACTTGAACTGAATAAGCTTGGTCCATTGGACTTCCGAATCGCACATTGCACAATGAAAAACAAAGGCTTTTCGTACTTCTTTATTGGGCTTCTGCATAGTGCTATAAATGTTATGCGTAAACTTCTCGCACTCTCGTTCGAAGATTTCGTTAATGATGATGATGATGGTGATGGTGAGCAGGTCGGTTTCTTTTGAAAATGTTTTAAGTGGATAATGGTTCGTACATGGATAATGTATTGTGGACGGGTAATGTTTATATGTGTATTTGGTTTGTTAGTGGATAAAGTGGATAATGGTTTGTATGTTTGGTTTATTTATCGATTGGTAGACTTGGTTTGTATGTGGATAATTGTTTGCATGTGGATAATGTTTGTACGTATATGTGGTATGTAAGTGGATATGGTGTTAATTTGGATAATGGTTTGCATGTTTGGTTTGTTTCTTGATCAGTGGACTAGGTTTGTAACAAGAAATGTTTTCGGTATTTACGGAAATAAAAATAAATAATATTAATATAAATGCAAAATTATAAGTAATATAAATATATTAAAGTGTAATAAGATGACAAGTGAAATTCAAAGAAAAACCAGCAGCAAATCCGGCCACCGTCCGACAGACATGATAGGACAAGGCTCAGTGATACCTCAGGCCACTATTCGTAGACAAGTTAGTATGGGGGGCAACCATGCAAAGGAAGCATCAAGACATTCTTGCAGGTCTTAGAAGACGGCCCAAAGAGACCAAAAAGGCAAGATACTCCAAAACGACAAAAGACTGCTTGCTACAGTGCTATTCTTCAGTGATTGATTCGAGCATCAGAAAGTATTCAAAGTGTAGTAAGATGACAAGTGAAATTTGATATAACTCAACGGTCGAAGAGATTGACATTGACGGGTGAGGGTTGGATGTGCAAGGGGCAGCGGGAGGTCTTGGGTTCAAGGCAAGCAAAGCGCAAAGTATCAGAGAGGGGCGGGAGGAATTTTTTTTTTAAAGGGTAGTGAGAGAATTAGCGACCCCGTTGTCGTTAGCGAAGGAATCCCTTGCCGAGGCTTGATTTAGGAAGGGACAAATATCGAGGGACTATTGAGGAATTGTTGAGGGATCTGACCCTCTCTAATGTTGACTATTTTAGTAATGCTTTTCCTAAAGTTATTACTTCGAATATATTGAAACCCACGAAATGAAGAAACCGACTCCTCTGCCTATGTCTGGTCTACGATAACGAAAGTGAAGAATGACCCCCAAAACAAAATTACATCCTTCAGACTCAGTAGAGGAGGCCAAGATAAATAGATCATGATTAATTCAGTTATTTAAACTTTGATTACTATAGGCAAACATCGGAATAAAATTTCAAGAGGGTGATTGTAACGTACGTGAGGCCACGGCGGAGTTCCTGCTTGTAACCAAGCTGGTGAAGCCGTGAATCATCATCATCTGAGACCGGAACAACTTCAGTTTCCGACAGAAGAAGGTAGTGACCAGGGCGTGCTTCATGTTCATCTCTGCTTCCGTCTCTTGCCATGACTTTCGACTTCGATTTGGGAAATAGAAGATCAAACAACGATCAGAGCCGAATAATTGACTTTATTTTCCTTATAGAGCTCCGATTCAGAAGATATGATGTACTGTGGTGATGGCATTGGCTCTTCATGTACTTTTTGAGTAGGGAAAGGATCAAATCTAACAGTCAAAGGAGTTCAAACTGCAGTCTCAAATGTCCGGACGTGTCGATGACGAGTTGGCTTTGGGTTCTTTTATTGTCTTTTCTTTTCTATCAGTTTCTTTCAGATTTTCTCTATCTTTTCAATTTTGTTTTTATTCCTACGTAATAAAGGAAGCACGTGAATTTAATCGAGTTGAAATTTGAACCTAAAAGGTAAGTATCACTATCTTATACTGAAATTTTCACTATCTTCCATATAAAAGGTGAGTATCATTTTATTGAATTCATTTCTTTCGTTAGTAATCCTCGTGTCTTTCTTTTGGTGTGCATCTCTGCTTCCGTCTCTTGCCATGACTTTCGACTTCGATTTGGGAAATAGAAGATCAAACAACGATCAGAGCCGAATATCTGACTTTATTTTCCTTATGGAGCTCCGATTCAGAAGATATGATGTACTGTGGTGATGGCATTGGCTCTTCATGTACTTTTTGAGTAGGAAAAGGATCAAATCTAACAGTCAAAGGAGTTCAAACTGGCAGTCTCAAATGTCTGGACGGGTCGATGACGCGTTGGCTTTGGGTTCTTTTCTTTTCTATCAGTTTCTTTCAGATTTTCACTATCTTTTCAGTTTTGTTTTTATTCCTACGTAATAAAGGAAGCACGTGAGTTTAATCGAGTTGAAATTTGAACCTAAAAGGTGAGTATCATTATCTTATAGTAAAATTTTCACTATCTTTCCAGATAAAAGGTGAGTGTCATTTTATTGAATTCATTTCTTCCGTTAGTAATCCTCGTGTTTTTCTTTTGGTGTGCACCATCTAATATCTGAAAATACAATAGGTCGTAATTATATTATCTAGGTTTGGTAAAACTATTTCGATTATAGATTTTTTCAATTCACAATATTCAAAATTAAAATCTAGCTTAAAGAGAATATGTTTCGATCACCCATATTAACCCAAGTTAAATTTTTTTATTTGATCGTAAGAGAGGTCCATTATCTTAATATAATGATATGAAATTAAGCTAAATGACACATATCCTACATATGAGAATCGAAAACATAACCTTTTGATTTTGAATTGATGTTTTATATCACTGTAGTAAGACCACTTCGTCCACTATGTTGGCTTAGTTTCTCATATCATTTAGGCTGACTTTTGGTTGGATGTTGAAGTGTGAACCCACTACAATTTAATCCAGGTTTTGTAGTTTCACAATCATCAACTGCGCGGGTAGAAAAAGGCGCTGTTGACATTTGGATGTTTTGCAAGACCGAAATGTGTGGTTAGTGTAGGGCCGTGGGGTGGTCCTCAGCGGCCAGAGCCCGGGAAACGTTTTCATAATATTTCAGCACTACCAACAAAAATGTTGGTTGAGTGGTAAGCAGATTACCCCCTTAAGGAGGAGAACACAAGTTCGAACCCGGGGAGCGCACTTGTTGGGAGGGAGAATAACATTTAATATTCGATCTCCCGACTGGATTAATCAGAACCCGTTAAGCTTCTGAATATCAGGGTATACACCGAAAAAAAAAAATAATTTCCGGACTGTGATGCCCGATCGGGTGAGTCTCATCGGCCATGGTGATAGTAGGCCTGGGGCCGAATATTTATGCCTCAATCGTCGTGAAACCAAGAGAGAGATAGAGCTCGAGGAGCTTTTAGTGAGTTTGTTCGAAGTTGTTGTCTATAGGCTATAGATACATCATATGCACTTACAGAAAACAACCCCTTACCTAGAGCTGGCGATATGCATAATGCGCCATACGGGAAATTCATTTCATATGATTTTTTTTTTTTTAATATTGACACTTTGCTCTTACATAGGATAATCTTCGCTTGTCTACCGATGTGCATGATATGCATGACGTTAGCAAATCTGCTTCATATTTCTGACCGTTTATGCATGGCCATAAGCAAGCCCTTAGTATCTTTTTCTCTTTTTTATTTTACTTTATTTATTATATTATTTTTTTTCCCTTCATCCAGCATATTTTCAATGGACAGAAGAATTAATCACATATTCTTCCGTACATATAAAGTATAAAATAAATAATCCGTAAAATAAAAGTATGGTCTGCCACCACTACTGCAAAAGAGATTTTGTAAATTAATGATTACATCCGCAAAATTAGCTGAAAAGAATTCGATAATCAATAATTAATTAGTCATAGTTTAGAAAGAGAGAGTAGCGCGCACTAACTTGCTTAATAACTAATAAATTTTAAATTCAACTTTACTATTTGTATCTTTCTTTCTTTTTTTTTTGCCAAATTTGTTTCTCTATCGACTAATAGAATTTTGATTTTCTTATACTTAATTCATGAATATTCTTTGTATTCGTAGTAAAGGAAAAAAAAAATACTGCAGAGGCTATAACAGTGGACCCCCATTCACTGTTTGGATTTTGGATGGACTTCGTTGGACGGAAGGAGCCGACCGAAGCTGAGCCAATAGACTGATCCTCGCAGTCTCATCGAAAAATTCTTATGCGAACGTGGCTCGTCACACGGGTATGAACACCCCCAATAGGAAATAGACATGCGCACTCCCACCAGAAAGCGATTTCATACATTAATTTAGAAACTGCCCATAATTTTATGATCTTTCGATTGTTGCCCCCACACTCTCTTCCTCTTTCTCTCCGCAACTTTAGTCTAATTCTCTCCCCCAATTACTTCTTCTCTGTCTCCGACTTCGGACTAATGCCAAGCACCTTCACCGGCGTCAACTCCGCAATCCTTGAGTGGAGCTGACGACGGCAAAGAGGAAGAGCCATGAGGTAGAGAGATGATTATGTGAGGGGATGGTCGCGAGAAGAGAGGACGACCGTCAGGTAAAACGATGATGGAGAGAACAATGGCCGTGAGAAAGAATGTCGTTGAAAGACATGGCCAGAGGGGGGTTGTAATCAAAGATGAAGGAGAGAAGAAGGGGATTACATTAATGCGACAAGGGTGGAGTGCTGCTACAGTGACCTTGGGTCATTGGGACACGCACTCCCCGCGTCGGATGCGTGTGGAGCTGGCGGGCGCTGTGGCATTCAACGGTGAAGGGACGCGGTGTCACCCTCGTCAGTTGAACTGTTTTTTTAACAGAAAACTTATTTTTTGACGAAAAATTAACATTCCGACTGAAGTGGAGAAATACGAAATGCTGAAAACAAGGACAAAGAGAAATCATTCAGGGCCAAAGAAGGCAAATGTCTAAAAAGTTGAAGACCAATATTGACTTTACCCTCAAATATATTAGATTCCATTCTAAGAGGATTGCATCATATTTGTAGAGCCATCAATTCATTAACTAAATTAAATAATTAAAAGTAAAATGCAGTTTGGGAGTTTAGGGGCAGAACGCCCCCTACCTTTGAAAATTTACACTTCACCACCCGACTTATTTAAAAAGGAGCAAAGTTCAGCCTAGGTTACTTTTTTTGGCAAATTTTCCGACCAAGAATTAATTTATTCATTATAATGGTAAATCATCATTATTGTAAAATAATAATGATAAAAATATGTTGGGTGGTGAACTGCAGCTTTGCTGGAAAAATTCTTTGATCATGGAAGAACTCAGTGGCAATCGTTTCAATGTCATGGCTACTGCAGTGAGGAGAAATAGAAGCCATCGTGTGCGTAGACCTCGGCCCAATTCCTCCTTGTACGTTGAAGGGCATGAGCCTTAACCGTCGTCCCTGGCATAACCTTCCGATGATGCCAGCAAGAGCTACAGTGATGAAACTGTTAGTGGTGAGGCCAATTTCAAGAGAAAGGAGTTGAATCTCAATCAGTGTGTGCATGGCTCTTCTTTGGCGGGAGCAGAACCCGAGAAATCACTCTATAGTAGGAAAGAAGATGATGGAGGCTTCAATGCATTTTGCTATAATGAGCTCGGTCGTGGAGGGGTTAATAACAAAAGATCTAGTGAGGGCTTCCTTACTCTAGCGAACTTGAAAATTTGCTGGAAAAAGTAGTGTAGTATGTTTTAAATAGGTTAGGTGGTGAAGTGTAAATTTTCAAAACTCGAGGGCACTCTGCCCCTAGTCTCAAAGGCTGGGAGCAAATCGCATTTTACTTGATAATTAAGTAAGACACTTGAAATTTTGAAAAAATATAACATCGATACCTTAGAAATATAATTTAATTTAATGATCTTTCTTTGTTTACATATTTACTCTTCATTATAACTTAAGAGTTCATGTGTCAAAAGATGCCAAAACTTCAATTATAGTGAATTTATATATTGGATCGATCATGCTATAGAATATGATCTATTCATTGAATAATTATGATACTCACAAACGATTAATAAAATTAAGTTAAAAATTTATTCTAATTATTGAGTGAGTGATCGTTTGGCTCATAGTAAGGTGCGGGAGTTGTGTGCCTTGTAACAAAATAAATTTGTTGCATGTTATCTCATGGAGAAGCGTGCGTTTCTTTTTTTAATGCCCTTCGACAGATTTGGACTATCCAATTGGTTCGGACTCCAAAAGGTGAAAACGAGAATATGGATCGAAGGATCAATGAATTACGCTACCTTTTTTTTTTTTCCTGGTGAATACGATACCATTTTTTTTCTTTGAACTTCGGCCCATTTTCTACTGAAAGAAAAACAAAAGAAATACGTTACCTGGATGATACAAGGCGAGTGCTTGCATGTGGTCGCAGGTCTAAACCTCGTTATGTACGTAAAAGACATAGCCCCTCTACTAATACACAAAACCACCGCGTTCATAGATGCCCGCTGATCCAAATCTCATTAAGCAAAGCGATGCCCTTTTGTATTTTTTTTAAATTATTTTTTCCTTTTTCTCTAGGAAGTAATGAGGATTCGTTCACTAATGAAAAGAATATATGACAAAATGCTCAAGAAACTGAAAACTACAAGATTGGAAACAATCGGATGGATCCTCTTTGGCAAACTACGTATATAGGAAGTACTAGGTGAAAAACACCAAGCAAATAGCCGCAAAACAAATGCAGTAGCCATTCCGAGATCCCGATTAAAACCTCTTGCCATCCCACCTAGACCCCCGTAAGAACTAGGAGGGAGTGTCCTCAATCCATTAATCCATGTAGATCTTAGTTCTCTGGAGTAGATGTTCCACAGAAACATTGACAGAAGAGCAAAACAGGAGTCTTGAGCTATACTGATGCGGCAGGTTCCCTTCACAGTGGGACCAACAGATTATGCGAGAAACCTAGGCCGATGAAGACATCAGACAGTCGACAAATCTAGCGGAGTTGGGGAAGCCACCATGGGCTGACCAATCTAGCCACTGCCACACCACGCTTGCAAAAAGCGACACAAAAAAATCCGGGAGGGGCTCGCAGTGCCTCCACCGGAGCAGCCACCTTCAGAAACAACAAAGTGACACGACTCAAAGCCACGAAAGGCAGATATTTATTGCTTGGGACGACGCTCCTACCAGCGGGCTTCATGCCGAGCCGACTTACCGGAACCAAAAGCATTTCCCGTCGCTAGATGATGGTGCAGCAGTCTGGTCGGAGTAGACGGAAACGGTTCCTTTCGCGGAAGAGGGCGGAGAAGACGCGCTAAGGAGGGGCAGAGGGCCGCCAAAGAGAATCCGTCGCTAGGGGGAGAGGATGACGCCATCGGTTATGCCCTTTTGTAAGCTTGATGGTAGAGAAAACAACTACATTCGATTAAAAAATGCCTGGGAGTTTGAATTTCATTAAAAGAAGACAAGGTCGTTTGACGACATTCTGCTTAACTGAAATGGAAGTGTTCTCGGAGAATTGTAATTGAGATTGAATTTTTTAACAGAAAAAAGAAACGAGGTCGTTTCAAGCAACGTGGGTCCAAACCCAGTAAAAGCGTGAACTTGATGCTTAGAAGTGACCACTCCACCTTTTCTTGGAGTATCTCACTAGGATCATACATCTAGTGGCTCACGCCTCTTGCTACTCTATTTGTTATAAGTATTTATAATAGAGAAGATTAGCATGAATCATTATCATTAATGCTTGTCATGTACAGATCATGAAAATGATTCATGCTAATCTTTTCTATTAATTTAAAATAGGCTCCCTGGTATCATAGAATATGAGAAGCTTTTGTTCGTTTTACGAAAATTTGCCACGTCAATATCTTTTGAAACTCTCTAACTAGTTCATCGATTCTTCATTTCCATGTATATATATATACATAATATAGACATAATTATAATAACCAACTACTAATGAATTCATTAATCTATAATACAATATATAAACTATAAATATGATCAACTACTTGCAAAGTACTTTTTAATTTTATTTAAAAGAACTATAAAAACGGATAATAAGAGCTCGCTTGTCTAGTTGGAAAAAATTATTTGTGGAAAGATATTGGCGAGGTTTTATTGGGGGGTGTGGTTGCCGTTGTGGGATTCCTCTGATCGAACTTAACAAGGATCTTCGAAGGCCTGTAAGATGAGAAAATATTCACTGACTTGAATGAGTAATAACTAATCAAAATATTCACCGAATATTTGCTCTCATAAGAGAGGTAGCGGTCGACGGCAAGGCACCAACTGTTGGCCCCTCCTCTCCTCTTTGTCCGTACTGTTTCAGTGAGGTTTTTTTATTTTTTTTCATTTTTATTTTTCAATTTTCAAATATATTTTTATTAAAAAAACTTTGAGCCCACTCGGCCAGTCTCCATGAACCACGTACCACTCCCACGTCGGCATAAGTCACGTCATGCCAAACGTGATATCAAATCCCGATTTGATATATTTTTAGTTAAAAAAAAAGACAAATCAGTTTGTGTTAAAATTTAAAGAATTTTTTTTTTGTGGGAATTTATAATGTTTGGTCTCTCTTTCTTTCTTTCCTTTCATAACGAGGAATATTCGGGTCCGACTAGTCCGCCCATATTAACATTTTATCAGTTCACTAGACGTATTAATTCGATCACACCTTTTCTATAAGTGGTCTAATAAGGAGTATCTTTTTGTAAGGATTCCGCTAATCCCGTCCCTTCTTTTATTTATTTTTATTTTACTCTTCGTTTGTGACTCTGCTCATATAAATTAAGAAATATTGCTACTAGAAGGCAAGCAAAGCATTTGCCTCTTTTCTTTGAGCATCTGATTTTATGTCTCGATCATGACCGACATCTTACTTCCGGGTTCCAGGTTTCCTCTTGTTGCATGCTGTCCATCTCTAAACTGTTTTTCTTTGATTTAGTGCCATTTGGCCAACAAAAACATGACATTCGTACTATTAAGAGGTTGATTCTAATAACAAGATAGTTTGCTCCTCTTCTTTAGATCTCGAGTTTAATTATAGCTATAGAAAAGCCTAAGAAGTAACTTTTTTATTTTTGGTTGGGGTGAAGCCTAGGAAGTAACTTCCATCTTATTAATAGCCTGCTTCAATAAGCCTGATGAAGAATTAGATAGGCCAAATTTTAAATCTAGAGAACTCTGAATACATAAAAAAGAGGGGGCGGGAAAGGCAAGCAGTTTACTGTCTGCTTGCATACATATACTTTGTTAAATCATTGAGATGTAATTACAAAGTGTTGCACAAATTTGAATCCCAAGAAGTGTACTTGTTGGAAGGGGAAATAACTTATAATACTCGATTTCGTGGAATTGCGAGAGCAATCATAAAAAAAAATCATTGAGATGTATTTAACGTACTCTTAAAAATTTCGTAAGGTAATCAGTAAGAGTTATGTCATGGTATAATCTAATTTATGAAATGCACGTAAATTTCTTTTAAATTCATATAATTGACTAAAAATTTTAAGTCAAACTCTTTAAACTATGTGTTACTTTGCAAATAATTTTTACCAGATAATCAAGTAATGTACTTAAACTATATGTAATATAGTCAAAATAACGTAATTTACTAAGGTAATTTGAGCAGTACAAACTGAAGTAATTCATTTTGCATGTGTTATTCGATCATTTCAAAGTGATCTTACCTATACATAACTTTCTGTATATGGATCATTTGAACAAGGTGCAAATCAATTTCGTTACATGTTGGACATAACATGACCCAATCGAAGGGCATAATTGTGCTCGTATGAACGACTAGAAAGAATGCTTACCGATGTACAAATAGTTCAAAAATACGGAAGTAAACCGAACACATACTATCCATCGACTAATCATAAACCTTAGAGGCCCACCCCCCCCCCCCCCCCCCCCCCCCCCCCCCCCCCCCCCCTTCAAATCCTCTTCCTTATGCAGCCAATTGTCTTGAGGCAGCAAACTTCTTGTAAATCTCCATGGCCAGTTTGCTGTCAACCTCCTCACCGGTGGACACAAGAGAAACCTGCTGCCCCTTCTTGATCTTATTATTTCCTCCAATGACACTCGAACTGTCCGATCGGTCCATGCCCATGGCCAGCCTGATCATGAGCTCCGTGTACGCCTCGTGAAACTTAGCAAGAAGGTTAACTGGCGACAGTATCTTCAACCTCAGCTTCGGCGCTGTCCTAACCTTAGAGTACTCCCGACGGATTGGACGGTGCCCTGTTGTACCTCCGAGCCGTGTGATCTTCAGCTTCCTTCTGATGGAGCCGTATCGTGCTCCATCAAGCCTATGGTACTTTCTTCTCCTCCAATACCTCTTGAGGCTCTCATAATAAGAACTAGGACCGGGAAGAATCTCCATTAATTTTTCTTTGGAATGACAGAGAGAAGTGTGCAGGAGGTGGTGTAGGGAAAGGGATTATATATAGAGAGTACTTTGAATGGAAGATTGTTGTTATTGAATATTAAGTGGCAAAGCTATACAACAGTGGCATTACACACTTCTACTTTGGTCAATATTGGCTGTTTGACCTGGCCAATTTATTTGATGGTCTTATTACGCGAAGATTGAATAAATCTCATTAATGAGCCTTCTATTGCAGGCGAGCCCACCTTGATTGATTTGCAATTAATTTATCTACACAACATATAGTACAGTTGGCAAATTTCGTCGTGAGCCAATGAACTTTATATGTAATATAAGGATTTGAAATAACAGCAATTTATGGTTACTATAAGCCGGACGTGCAAGTTGTAGACTAGTCTTAACTAATAGCATGAGAACACATCGTTGTCTCAAAGAAAAAAATTGTCTCTCTATCAAATGGATTAAGCTGGTTTCAAACGACAGTACAGTTGTACGACTTTTTGTTTATGACATGTTTTATTACTAGCGAAACTAAAGGTAACTTGGTTATGTGCATAACATGTGATTTGAACAGTTACAGTTTATGATATCAATATTAATTAAATCCTCGTATGATCGAACAAGGATTAGGCATGTTGTGTGTAGACCTAAATTCAGGACGAGTTTGATGAGATCGCATAAACTATGATCAATTACTCTGGCATTTCGTTGACTAGAAAAAGTCAAGAATTGGCTTCTAATGTATGTTGCGTCGTTACTTGTCAAGAAGCACATGGGGTGTGATTAATGGCTTGATTGTGCCGTCCAACTGAATGATTTGACTGATTTCCACAAAGCTAATTTTACGGTTACCCCCGTCCCACTTAACTGAACAGAGGACACGTTCGTACACTATTTGGATTTTTGCCAGATTTTTGTTCTCTTTACTATAATTTTCGAGCCTAATTTTTTATTGACTGAATTTTCGAACCTAATTAAGTTGGGGCAAGTTAGTACGTAGAACGTGCATATGTTTTGCGATTAGAAAAGAGTTTATGGATTTGAATCTCTCCTTGCGCGTCCAATTCCTTGGTATGTCCACTTACACACACTTGAACGCCTACGGATTTATTAAATCAATGGGACTTGTTGGTTGTTTGAGGACACGAGTAGAATATTGGGGACTCCCAAATTCTACATTGATAATCCTTTTGTTAAGAGTCATACTATCATTTCCGTCTTCACATATAAAGCCTGATTTCACAAAT
This sequence comes from Punica granatum, assembly GCF_007655135.1. Lineage (NCBI taxonomy): Eukaryota > Viridiplantae > Streptophyta > Magnoliopsida > Myrtales > Lythraceae > Punica > Punica granatum. The sequence goes on from NC_045129.1 coordinate 28,870,571, forward strand.
AATATAAATTATTAATCAATATTAATAATTGTCTTAATAATATTGAAGATTTCATAATAAATTGTCTTTATAACATTCATTGCACGGATTCAATACTTGAAGGGATTTGATGTGAATTAAATAACGAAAGGCGCAAGATTAAAGAACAGAACAGACGGTAAGCAAGTAAGATCAACACACTATTTGCTTACATGCAAATCTGCCAGCTCAGCTGCAAATTGCCTCTTCGTCCTCTTCCTCCTCGTTTTCATCCATTCGTGTATGCAATTGCTCTCATTCATTCATCATCGTATGCTATAGTTATATATGGGCCGTCAACTCCTTGCAACTCCAGGGAAGGGCAGTCCTCGATGTACAAATTTAGATGAAATGTCTTGAAATCCCGTCCTAAGTCTCGAATCTCGGCTAGCTCCTTGCAATTGCATACGCGCAATGTCCAGAGATTTTCTAAACGCGACACATCAAGCACTGTCCCAGTAGTGGATTCAATAATACTCAGCTCGTTCAAATTTCCCAACTGACCACAACAGAACTTGACCAGCTCCTTCCCTGTGCATTTCTCTAAAGACGTCTCTCATTCAACTCCTCCGGTTGCCGCAGAGACCTTCCAGCTTGCTCTTCTTTTAGGGAGCAATATTCGAATTCAATTCTACACAATTTCTTCAAGTTGGAGAAATCTGGAAATTCCATCTCTGTTGTGACATAGCATGGCTCCAACTCCCTCAGTGTGGACGGAAATTGCGGGATGCATTTCAAGCCCATACAACCCAACACCAAGTACTCCAAATTTGTCAAGTTCTCAATCCCCTGAATGCCGAACCCACAGGCCTGTTTCTGCAAGGAAAAACTCTCCTCAGCAATTGGTGCAGATAATCTGCAGAGCTTCGCTAACTTCCCAATAGAACTCGGCAACTTTCTTATCTTGCTTCCCTTCAGTTGCAAGCTTACCAATTCGGACATATCTCCCACCCAATCTGGCAGAATCCTCAGCTCGGATGAGGATAGGTCCAAATGTTCCAGCGATTTCAAATCCCCAAGAGCGTCAGGAAGCTCCTCTTATCTTGGTTGATTCTAATAACAGCCACTCAAGGTTTATTAGTCGTCCAATAGAGTTGGGTAATGCACCCTTAACTCTGCAAAGGACAAATCTAAAAAACCTGGTTGAATCCTCAAATTTGGATGAGCCCGGATACAGCCATTTCAACGATTTCAATTCCCCAAAAGAGTCGGAAAGCTCCTCTATCTTCGTGTCTTCTAAATGCAGCTCCTCTATCTTAGAGGAACATCCCTCAAGATCAAGACGCTTCAGTCTTCTCAGCATGCCAATGGAGCTGTGTATTTAAGCTAAATCCCGGCATCCTCTAAGAATCAACTCCTCGAAGATGGCGTTGTTGGACAAATCGGCATATTTGTCAAGATACAACATCCTGTGAGGTTTAGGGACTGCAAATTCTTTGCCATCTATATCGATCATAAACACAACAGAGGTTAGAAAATGGATCGCATTAAGAAATATATCTTACATTGTATTTTCCCTAATAATATTGATGTTTACAAATATAGGAGTATAAATGCAAAATGCAGGCATATTGCAACCTGTATATATGTGAAGTCTTCTTTCTCCAAGTATCACTGTATGGTTGCAGATTTGCAAAATTCAGCAAATCATTTGTCGGAGAACTTCTGATCAAGTTAGAGAAGAAAATGAAACATGTCCCTGACTGGCTAGTTAGAAGAGCTGATCAGGAAGAGGCTGTAATGAAATTATTACACATTGACGCACATGATAAACGACTTGTTGGCATCCATGGAATGGTTGGCATTGCTAAGAAGACTCTTGCCAAGGTCGTTTTCAACCAACTCACAATCAGGTTCCACTGTTGCAGCTTCCTTGAGGACATTCGAGAGTCTTTAAGATGCAAAGGTCTTGAATACTTGCAAAAGCAGCTGTTGGAAGATCTCGAACCGAGGCTACAAAAACATCCCAGGTATCAACTCAATCAAAATACTCCAAAAATAATTTTTGCAAAAGGAGGGTTCTTGTCGTCCTTGATGATGTCAACAAAAGGAAACACATAGAGATGATAGCAGGAATGTTGGATTGGTTCGGTTCCGGAAGTAGGATAATAATAACGACAAGGTATAAAAGCATTCTTACAGGAATGCGGGCTTTTGAAATGGTGGAGATGTATTATTAGTAGGCTTGCCTTTGGAAAAGACTCTCCTCCAAGTGATTACCAAATTCTTTCAGATGAAGTTCTTTCTCTTACTGGAGGACTACTTATGGCCCTTGAAATCATAGGTTCCATGCTTCATGAACGCGACAACGAAATGTGGAAAGCGACCATTGAACAGTTAAAGAATGTGCCCAATCCAGATGTTAAGAGAAAACTGAAAATAAGTTATGATGCATGGGAGCCTGATCACCAACAATTATTCCTTGATATCGCCTGCTTTTTCATCAACACGAACAAATCAAGTGCAATGTACATGTGGAAAGCTTCCGATGACTTTGGTACCCTGCTACAAGGAGAAAATTATTTATTTCATTGGGTCGGGTTTTCATTTGCAATGTGAACAATTAGATTCAGGAAAAATGTTTTGGTGTCTTGCCATGAAGCAGAGCCTCGATTTAGATCTGTCTCTTTAAACGGGTTAACCAAAGGATCTCAGGAATCACTGTTTAATCCATTACACATTAGAGGGCGAGTTCGTGCATCACCTTTTCATGAAGGTTATCCTTTGGTCGTTGCATTCACAATTAGATATGTCTTAAGATACCGGTATCTTATTTTCATGATCAATTGAGCCAGTGGATTGAAGTGCTCTTTGTGGTAATTTAACAAAGCATCCGGATGCTTTTTTTTTTTTTTTTTTAAATCTGGATGCTGTTGCTTACTGTCCTACTGTCAAATACATTAGTTAACGCTTAAAGTGTAACTATTTAAGAGTATCTTTTAGTTATGATCGTATCATGTCATCTACAACGAGCTTATATCGAGTCTTTTCCTACGATTTTGTTATTGGTCTGCTAAAGACCTGCCTATTTGACGTTGCTATCAAGTGCTCTATTTCTGTCGGTATTGCTTATGGACAGCGAGCTCATCAGTGAAGAGTTGTTCATCATTTAATCTCATCGTTAACACAAGGCATCCTAGGGGTCCTTGAGCTTTGAGGAGAAGCTTGCTTGATGAACACAAAATAAAGTTGACTTTAACTTAATGAGTAAGTCAAAAAAGTGTTGAATGATTAAATAGATGGGAAGTTATCCGCATTTGGTTTTCAAATAAAGATTTTATCATGCTCAACTCAACAATGCTCTTCCCCAAATTCAACAATATAATCATTATTGGTTGTCTTATTTTTTTCCATTTAGTAATAATTTCTCACTTATATTTTTTCCTATGAAGTTTTACAATTAATTTTTGGTTTTTTCTTTTCTATACCCTAAGGGCATAGAATAAACCAACTAATATTGCCAAATTAAAACGGCATCTCATTAATGCAATGATTCTTACATTTTAGTGCCTAATATAACCTTAAAACTCTCTTACCAAATAAATTACGTATAATATTAAACCCATACCTCTTACTAAATAAGAATCATTGCATTAATGAGATAGAGTTTTAGGGTTAAACGTTTAAGGTTTCAAGGTTTTAGGGTTTTAGGGTTTCAAAATTTAGGGTTTCAAGGTTTAGGCCTTGTTTGGTTTGTGGATGCAATTTTAAAATCACAATTCTAACTTAACTCTATCAACTACAAAACAAAATAACTCATACAAAGTCAAAAAGTGGGCCCCATTTATACCACTTTTTTTCACAACAAAACAACATAACTCATACAAAGTCAAAGGGTGGGTCCCATTTATATCACTCTTTTTCAAAATCAAAATCTGATTTTAAAATTCTATTATGAAACCAAACGCAGCATTAGTGTTTTAGGGTTTAAAGTTTTAGGGTTATAGGGTTTTGCAATCGGAATTTGTTATTTTACCATTGGATTTATTTGATAGGAGATATGGATTTACTGTTATGAGATTTGTTCGGTAAGAGAGGATTAAGGGTATATTTGGTAATATAAAATTAAAATAATTTCATTAATGAGGTACTGTTTTAATCTGGTAATATTGGTTGGCTTATCCTATGCCCTTTGAGCATAGAATGGACAAACCTTTTAATTTTTTTATTAATAAATTTCCTTTCTACTTTCATATCTATATATACATAGAGATACTCTCACTTATCAGTATATTTGTTAACACTTGCAATCATTATTTTTTGTCTTTCTTATTTCAAAAAGTTGAGTAGAGCATAATTGTTATTTTGCTCTAAAACCAAACACAAACTTAATCACTCAGTTATTTTTTTCCTAAATCGCTCAACTGAGATAAGTTGATAATATTTTCAACAATACCCCTAAAATTTTACATAATTTGCAAATCAATCTCATTTTGATTTCGAGACAATAGCAGATAAGTTGACATGGCGTCTCATTGATTGACCACCAGAGCATTGACGAGACTAAGACGGTGTTGTGGTGGTCAACGACGAGCCACCATGGTGAAATTCTTTTCTTGGATCTTCTACTCTCTCTCTCTCTCTCTCTAGAGAGAGAGAGGGGGTAGGAGAACCAGGGTTGTGATGGCTCATCGCCTGCCACTGCGTCCTCAAGGATCGCCAACGACATCGCCTGGGTTGCGCTGGCGAGCGACAAGCCACGACAACCCAAATCTCGTCCTCTCTCAAGAAAGAAGGGGTACCAAATATGAGCTGCAGTTACTCATCGCCGACACCACAGCCCAGGCAACGTCACCGGCAACCCCTGAAGACGTCAGTGATGTCACTTGAGGTTGCGGTGGCTAGTACAGTGGCCACCATTGCGCCCTCCTCATCTTTGATCTATTTTTTTATCCTTTTTTATTTTCTATTTACTGAAATTAAATTAAAATAATATTAATGTAAAGTGGCAAAAGTTTTAAAAAGATAAGTTTTGTGGCAGAATTAGAAAAATATCATGAAGGTTTTAAGTATCTAAATTTTTCCACTTCGCCAAACAAAATAAACTTATCTCTTTGGGTACTTATTTTAGTAAGGGCTGAAATTTTAAACCCAAGCAAACACAATCCTATTATCTTTTTTAATTGAGAAACTTCTTTTTTGACAAATGACGTACTATTTTACAAAAAACTTGTTAATTTTAATATAACAAGGATTTTTTTAATAACAAATTCTCTTATGAAATAACAAGAATTTTACTATTTTTTAAATTATCTTTTAAAGTTCACTTTTAAGGAATCTTCCTATGGTAAACACACTCATTGACGACAACCGGTATTTATGGTGATCAATCAACTGTACAAGCTTAACCAATTGTACATGCTGCTGATCGAGCACGACGACTACACGTATCCATGGATGCTTACATCACTGAAAGATTTGATTGGACATTAATAGTATGTTTGGTTTAGAATCTAGAGTTAAATTTTGATTTTAATTGATTTATAATGATTGTTTTGTTGAATTATGAGAAAAAATGTAAAAAAGTAATGAATAGTTGAAAAAAAGTAATAATTGTATTGTTGGATAGTGAAAAAGTTTTAAATAATTGAGAAAATTTAATATTAAAAATTAAATTGAATGGTTAAAAAAATTGAAGAAAATGAGAAGTAATAATTATATTGTTAACTTTTATTGCGTAGTGAGTAGAGTTAAAATTAGAGTTAAAATTTTAAAAATCGAACCAAAGGGAGTGTAATACTCGCGCTAGGTTTCAGAGGAAACTATACCACTGTGAACTTAGTACAGTGGCCTCAGCGTCCTCTAAAAAGGTCGTGGTGGTCCTACATTAAAAACAAAGGGTGTAAAGTGACCGGAAAATCTACCCTTAGGAATAATCTCGATCAATATTAACTGCAAAAACGAAATTGGATGCGAAGGAAAGATGAAGCAACGTAACTATCTAAAATGTGTAACCTGCCATATTAGTACCATAATCCGCAGTTATGAACACAGATTACTAAACAACGTATCACAACAGGGTCTCTCTCTCTTTACAATCTCTACATCTGATCTGCTGTGCTCTACATTGGTCTTAAGAACCTGAAACCAGTGTTTCAGTGTCTCCCATTGCCTTCCCTCCCTTCTAAGATGGGACTCGTGTCCCGTATATTGAATTGGGACTCCTCGACCCCACGCTGAGGATCAATGTAGACGGTCTCAAGCTCATGCTGCCGTACCGTCAGATGATGATTGTTCGCATTTGAGGATGACGATTGCATTTCATTCCGCGATTCCGCCAACATCTGGAAGTACGCATGTGGTCCCCAACCTGCAAGAGCATTTGCAGTATGACAATTGCAATTACAAACACAGAGTTATGGGATGCATGTTAGATTATTCCATTGCCTTCTCGCAAGGAGAAAAAAGTGTTAGAAAATGAAGCTAAAATAATTCTCATCGGCCAAAGCACTAAGCAGGTTGAACCTCATGAATAAGCAGGAATCTCCAAACTGAGGATCGAACCTCAGCAGCGGTTTCGTAATATGCTTTTAAAGGCCCTGAGATGGCAGTTTTGCCAACAGTTCTCCGGTGGTATAAATGAACCACATTGTGGCCGGTTCAGTCTTTATGGTCCAAACATCTGATCCAGTCGCGATGGAGAGATTTATACACAAATTTCTATAGAAATCCCTCCATCTCCCTCTCTTTTCTCCCTCCATTTCCCATCCTCCCAAGTCCCAAACATAGGGTAATAGCAATGCTCTTACCATGTTTTGCTTTATTATTCATTTCTATGGCCTGTGAGATGACATGGTCGTAGCTTTCACAGAAATCACAAAAATAAGGACATTATTAACACAAGGATAAGAGGAAAGCAAGCTATACCATCAACATCATAAGGTGGTGGAAAGAACTGCAAGTAACAGAAAGATGCAACAGTCGACCCTGAGGAAAGTTCAACAAAGAAGGTCAGTTACAATTGGTCGTTACATAGCAATGTGAATAGTATAAAGGTGCGGATAGAGCAGACCTAGAAGGGCCCCAGCAAACACATCTTGCCAATGATGCCAGTAGTCATCAACCCGAGAAATTCCTACTAGGGCTGCAACTAGTAGTGGTAGGAAAACGATACAGAGCTTTGCAATGTGGCCCCTACGATCAAAAGCCCTGATTTTCCCCGATAAATACCATGCAAGGAACACCAGCCCAGCAAAGCTCCCTGCACTTTGACCAGAAGAGTTACTTTCCATGATGCAAAAGAGCTTCCCAAATCATGTGCTCATAAGAATAAAGTAGAAGGTTTCTTGCAAAGGCTGGTAAAAAATGTAGATTATGTGCCATTACAATATAGTCCACTCGAGCAAATTCCAGGTTCAAATCAATTTTCATAAGAGGCTCTTCTTTCAAGTGATAAACTAATATTTCTTGACAAAATGAAAAATTGCAAATTTGGAACAAAAGATAACCACGTTACTCGTGCCCTGCCTCAGCTAACTCTTTGATGAAAGCAAAAGCCAAGGGTAGAGATTGTGCATTCGGAACAAGCAACTCTTTTGCGACTAAGGTGGTGTTTCATAAAAGTTAGTTCACTTCAGTCAAAGGTTAGTTATAGATTATTATACAGAAAAATGAATGGGAGAAAGGTGGGAGATGGAAAACACTTGGTAATCTATGTACTCAGTGAGTCAAAAATCACATAATGAGTAAATAAGAATAAACTTGATGGAAATCAGTTAATATAACTTATTGGTATAACCAGGCCTTAACAAAAAATCTTCTCATCCTGCTCTTTCTTCCCCTCCCACACATTTCTTTTCTTAATTAATTTGTGACAAATTTTTAGGCATTTAACGAATTATGTTTTACCAAACACTAATGAATTAGGTTTTTTTACCAAACACCACTTAAATTTCCATAAAGCTACAATTAGGTAGATGAGCAAACGCATTCTATCGCAACCCAAAAAGCGGAAAAAGAAATAAAGGACACTCAGATGTCTTGTAGATGAGAAAACACATTCTATCTCAACCCAAAAAGCAGAAAAAGAAATAAAGGACACTCAGATCCCGGCCCACAAAACCATGCCTTAAATAAGATAATGATAGCCTTAAGTGGATACCTTTTTCTGCTATATATTGATAAATACATTACGAATTGAACTCATTTTGATATGAAAAGTGATAAGAGTTCGATATTACAGTTGATCATACCAGATCAACTGTCTAGCCTTTGTCCTGAGATAATAGTTGAAATTCACCAGACAAGAAACAGAAGAGAGACAAGAGTTTTGGATGCAAAAATAAAAAAATAAAAAGTATCATAGCAGAGAGAAATTATTGATGATAAAACTGCAGGTCCGGGTAAAAAGATTCTGAAATTTACTAGCTGTTCTTACAAATATATACAGATCAAGAAATAATTTGATTTTGTAATACTGAATGAAACAGCTTCAATTTGATTTTGAGAAACTATAAAATGTTATTCTATATTTCACATGAAGAAAAACAGACTAAATAAGCCATTAAGCATAATTATATACCAGCCCTCTATATATAGAAATAACAAAAGAAAAAAAAATCTTGAATTTGTATCCTGAGTTGGGGAGTTTTATTGCATAAAACTCCCAAAACATCAGATTGTCAGGTAAGTCCTAAATGTAAATAAAACTTATTAAGTTATTTCCACTGTCTTTTTTTTTTTTTATAGGAATGGCCCTTTCGAAATGGAATCAAGCAATACCACTGTGGGGAAGCTCTAAAGATGTCAACATTGGACCGTCAGCGATTCATAATGTATTGGTGAAAGCAAAGGAAATCACCGATTTACTTACAAGAAGTGTGCCCACTTGGAAAGCTTTTGTACCCTTCTTTAATCACACCCTTATCTCCAGTACATATGACATCCCGTGTGACATTTTGATATACCTGCAAATCGATGCTTATAGAACTGAGTAATGATAGGACAAGAACAGAATCAAGGCAGCGCCAAGGGAAAACAAGGCAATCTTTACTTAATAAAGAAGACCTACCCCTTTCCCATCAGGGAAACAGCGCCAGAAGAAGTCCGGGCGAGGTCGACCAACAGCATCTTTGATTGCATCTGTGATAACTCCAGTTATAAGCACTGCAAAGAGAAGGCCTACAAATACATATTTGACCAATTAAGTCCTCAATCATGAATGCAACAGCATAAATTTGAAGCAAGGGTAATCTTGCAACATTGAATAATAAGATAATACCCAATATTGCATGGTGCAGGTCATAAACATCTTTCCTTATGAAGTAGTAGATGATAAAGACCGTAAAAGGTATCAGCATTGCGATTATCTGTAAAAAGAACAGAAAAGAATTGTTATTTTAATCGTTTGAGATATATATGCAACTTCTACATGTTCCTAAAATTGTTTTAAATTCTTCTACGCAACTCACTGGAACAGCCCAAACGGGAACTGTGTTATCCTGCAACGGGTACTTCAAGTCTTCCATCATTTCCTCCCCAACAAAACGGTGAAATGGTTCAATGACATTCAGGACAACCTCTATTATCACAAGAAGTAAGAGAATTAGCCAGTCATGCTTATGTGTCATTGCCACTTTCATCCCATGGGACCTAACTGTATGACAACCAAGTTGTATTTCTGGCATCTTCACTGCATGATGGAAGACCAATGAAAAGGTTATTAGATGAAAAGAAAGGATAACTCACAAGACAAAATAATCACAAGCAACAATTTTAATAATCTATAATGGATCGTAAAAGATTTGATGCCTACAAAACATGTCAACTGTCATTTTCTAGAATTCTGCAATAAAGCTACCAAAGGCCAACTAACAAGCCATCATAACCACAGAATCATTCAACCAAACTATACATAATCTTGGAGCCTGGAAATATATGTCCTCTCAAAAAAAAAAAAACAACAATGGTGATTGGTGAAGCAGTCCAGCAAAACCAGTTGGCCACTTGTAGGTTTACTTTGACAATAAAAACGGCTTTAACCTTTAAGATGGGAAATTCAAAACTTTAGAAGCATCAATTCACTATTTTGATGGCTGATCAACCAAAACTAGTTAGAAATGGCAATCTGATTCATAGAGCAAAGCTAAGCATTTAGAGAGGGGTTCGTAAGATGGGTACTAAGAATAAGAGAAAACCAGGCAATTTGAAGCCACAGATAGAAACAGAGCATGTACAGTACAAATAATCTATTGGAGCACACAAATGAACACATTAAGATGAAACAAATTACAGCAGTTCTCTAGTTTCCTTTTTGGATAAGTAGCAGTACTCTAGCTTTACTATCTGCATATCCATGTTAAGACCCCTGCTGTTCAATGTACTTAAATTCTGCTGCTTCATCTTTTGAGAAGACGGCCAAAGGCCAACTAAGAAGCCATCATAACCACAGAATCACCAAACCAAGCTACAAATGATCCTGAAGCCTTCCATGACCTTTCTCAAACCTACCTTGGAGATACAGGACCTCTCTCATATAAATGGCGAAGCACTGCAATGGAAACAATTATGTGCCACTTATAGTTTTGCTTGGAAAAAGCAAAGAGGTTTTAACCTTTCAGAATTTAAGTACAATTAATTCACTATTTCGATGCTTGATCAACCAAAATTAAATAGAAATGGTACTCCAATTCAGAGACACCTCAACCTTAAAATAAGGGAGTCATATAGTAACAAATGCAAGTCTATCACTGTAAGTAGGGACTAAAAATATTAGCACTAGTCCAAATCATGTTCCATATTTTCAACAACTCGGCATCCTTGTAATCAAGAGGCGAAAATAGAGGAATGCCAAAGGCATCAGAAAAGCCGCATTATTAAGTTCAGAATATCATTCAAAATGTTAGCTATATACTAGGAAGAAATGGGAGGAATGTCAAAACCAAAATATTACATGATCAAGTCACTTCTCCTTGGAAGTATTTCAGTTCATGTTCTTATGACTATCATGCTAACGACAACTCATAATAAGGTCCTCATTTCCGGACAAAGTAAAAGAAGACGAACACTAATTGCTTGGTATCGTTCATAAAATGCAGAACGATTAAAATTATCGATACCAACAGTCAAAGACAATGTCAGTGATATTAAAATCAATCAGGCATTCCCCAACAGTAAAAGACCCTAAAAAAGACTTGGTAAACAATCAAACGGCCACATTACTTGTAGGAAGGCACACATTCTATTTCAATGAACAATCGACACGCTGATCTAAACAACGAAATGGGCAGGGCTCCTGAAACCTAGCTAGTCAAGCCCTCATAACTCAGTGTGAGTGGATGGGTGGATCCATGAACACTGATGCGTAGAATTAGAGAGGGCCTAGTAAGACGAGTACTAAGAATAAGAGAAAGCCGGCCAATTTGAAGCGAGGAATAGAAAACAGAGCATGTAAACTACGAGTAATCTATTGCAACAGCCAGCACGCCAATGAACACATTAAGACAAACAATCACAGTTAATGTAATACTCTAGTTTTACTACCGACTTGTCCATCTAAAGACCCTGTCCTGCTCTTCATCGTACATTAAACAAGTCGCATAACTCTTCTTGAGAAGACCAAAGCATGCAATGCAGGGTCAAAGGGCAAAATCCTGTATTACTGATTATGGTTTCTGGTTGACCTCGTCAAAGCACAAAACAACCACCATAAGAATCTACACACTCCATCAACATCATAATCAGCAGGCTCCCCACTCTCAACTCTCAACACGCAATCTCTCTCGCCATTCATTCTCGGCGGAAACAGAAAAAAAAAAAAAAAAAAAAACCGCCACTGCCTTAGATTTCACTTCGGTTTTCCGATACAGCCGACACGATGAATCAAAGATACTGCAACGCAGAGATCCGAATATCGGAACTCACATTCAGCGGGAAAGAGGATGGAAAAATTCGGCAGTCAGAAAAAGATCGACAGTACCTGAAGTGGAGAGGAAAGGGGGAGGCAGGTTGAGTGAGGGTTAAGCGATGCTCCGTAAAGGGAAACCAGAGGAGGAGGAGGAGGAGGAAGAAGAAGAAGCGCGCGAAGGTTACACGCGGAGTGTGGAAGGGTATTGCGTGGATATGGGACAGGCGGAGAGATTTTGGGGAGGTTACTGTTTGTTGAAGGAGATGAAGAACCAATTTGAAAATTGATAATTGACAATCGTCTCTCCGTCTTCTCCACTCTGATCTGTCTAGAAAAAGTTGGACTCGGAACCAAACAGAGAGACGCGGAGGGGCCGAGAGAGCACAAAAAGAAGCCAACACTTTATTGGCTTTTATTAATAAACAAAAAAGAAAAAGTATTGCCTTTTTTTTCTTTATTCTTTTTTTTTTAATGTAAAGTTAAAGCATTGACCGATAGAATATGGAGTGCCTAAATCACGAGATTGTGACTTAGCGATAAACAGAACTCTATATGTGAGGGTTTGTGACTCACAGAATTGCTATCAGAGTCAAGCTAACGCTTAAAGGAAAACTAATCTTGGGTTATTTTCTTGACTCATCGAAAAACAATATACCTATAATGGCTTTTATTTTAAGGATAATTTTTCATATTGGGTGTATTCGTTTTTGGTAATTCATATGGTGGCTATTAAATTGATGCCTTTTCATGTTTTATTATATTCATTTTTTAGGTAATTATTTATTATCATGTTCCTATGTCATCTCATCCTATGTCACTCGAATTTCAAATTATTCAACTTTCTTTAAATCTTAAAAAATAAAAAGTCAGAAAATAAGAGATAATTTCAAAATTCTTTAATTATGTTTTTCTCTTCTTTTTGGACTAAAGTAATTGGTGGTGGAGTAGTTTGATGGTTCCCCGGGGAAACTTCTTGTGAGTCGAGCTTTCTTCATATCTTCTGATTTCTTGGAGATAACAACAATAAAAAAATTGCCAGCGAATTCTTGCAGCGAACGTGGTGGCCGCATTATGATCCGGAGACAATGACCCTGCCAGAAACGTTCTTATTCATGAGTGAATTGACAATTTTGAGGACAAATGTGAACAATATTTATAATGTTTAGAATGAAATTGCAGGGGATTTTTTTCTTATTATTATTATTTGTTTTTATGATTATAAGAGGAGCGAATGTATCTTGCCATGAATCCCTCTCGACACTATCAATGGAGTTGTTGTCGGATAAACCTTATCTTTGGTTGTAGTGGATTTTTTTTTTCCGATTATAGGAAAAGTACGTGTATTCAGTGCAAAAAAATAAAAAATTCATTACAATTATAGATGAAAGATAAAAACTACCAACTAAATATCGAGGGATTAAAGGTTATATTATATTTTATCTCAAAAAAACCATAAAAATAAGGTTAAGACATCATTGACATCCACTAACAAAAATCAATCAATCAATTATAATATATAAAATCCAGAGAACGACAGAGAAAATGCCACAACATTATTTTTCTAAAAAATTTTAAGTCATGGTTGATTGTCTTTTTGACTGATCAGATAATCTAATATTATTGATGAAATTTTGATCATTTTTAGAAGATATTATAATGAAAAAAAATTTCCCAATTTGAGAATAAATGTTAAATACTTTCTTCGAAAAATAACAAAAATTTACTAATTCATGAATAAATATTCAAAATAATCTCTAAAAAAAATTCTCTCTATTGGAAATTAAAGAATTGACCCGAACCGGTAAGGTTTTAGGCTTACTTGGTCGAATTTCTCGATTAAGGCCTCCAGAGTCGGGCTGAATGATTACGTCCTGTAAGATAAATAAACACCGGCAGTAGGCCTTGCTACTAGGTTGAACAAAGACTGCTAATTTCACGACACAAAATCATCTCTTGTACTCTCTCACTTTTCGGGAGCAAGAACTCTCTCTCTAAATCGATTAATTGTACATTCACTGGAATTATCTATTTATATTCAGGAGTTACAAATCCGATACCGAATTTCACAAATATCTCTAGATATCTTCAGATAACCACAATTATGAGATAATATCTCATGTGGTTAATCAAATCGAGTCAGGTCCCACAAGGGTGGATCCTATTCGGTTCAACCCGAAAAATCCTACATCTCCCACTTGCTCTTGAAGACCGACCTAAGCATGTCGATGCTCAAACTGTTAGAGAAAGAACGTTCATACAGGTTAGTGGGCCGTGCGACCGGCGAGCAAATAGAAAACAATGGGGACGCACTAGCATCATTAAAGAGCATGCAAATACTTCTTGCAGGACTCATTTCCATATCTTAACCAAGAAAATAATAATACAACCATGGTCGATATAAGAGACACATGGGAAGAAGAAGGTCAGTTGAGAAAGGTTAATATTCAAATTTCCAATATTTATTAGACATTTCCCAAGTTGTTGATCAAATGTCTTAATAAAATATTGGGCAAATTACCAAAAAAAAATTTTAATTTTGTAAAAATTCTCAATTTTGTCCTAAATTTTACTTTGTAACAAAAAAAACACATGTTTTGATAATCGTCTCAGATTTGACCTACGTTACTATCCTGTTAAGATTTCTATCTATTTGCCTAAGTGGACTTTATGGGACCCACCAAATTTACACATCATTTGATCATCTTCTATTTTCTTTACAAAAATAACCTAAGTTTTCATAGAAGTCTCAGTTTTGTTCTAAATTTTGATTTATAATTTTAAAAAAATATATGTCAGCATCACATTTTGGTCCACCGGTTCCACGAGATAGCAACAACAGCATTCTTGACTACAACCTGAAAACGATTACAGAAGAAGACCCAGCAGCTGGGTTAGCCGAATTATTTCCCACCGATGGATGACAAAAATGGCAATTTTGCCCCTCCTCCTTGTCATCATGTTAGGTTGTCGATTTCGAATTTTCCTTGTGCTGCGATCCTCCGTGTATCGCTCCCAGGGCTGTTCAATTGACATGGTTGACCTGGCCGTGAATAGTAACCCGAGGTTTGTTGGGTCTTCTTCTATAATAGTTTTTGGGATGTAGTCAGGAATGCTGTTAATGTTCTCTCCTGGAGTCGATGGATCAAAACGGAGTGCTGACATATATTATTTTTTAATTACAAATCAAAATCTAGAACAAAACTGAGACTTTTATTTTTGTAAAGAAAAGAGAAGATGATGAAATGATGTGCCAATTTGGTGGGTCTCATAAAGTCCATGTAGGCAAATAGATAGAAATCTTAACAGAATAATAACGGAGGCTAAATCTGAGACGATTATAAAAAATGTGGTTTTTTTGTTCCAAAGTAAAATTTAGGACAAAACTGAGAATTTTTACAAAATTTAGGTTTTATTGTAATTTACCCTAGAATATTTAACTGAAAACATCATGTTCCAGACCCAAAAAAAAATGAAAAAGGAGCCATCATGTTCTAATTAAATAAATGCTAATCCTACGATCTAGTCAAACTTTGCCTTCGAATTAGTATCTTCCTTTTTCCATTTCTCTTCCATTTCCCATGTTGTCACGATCATGGATCTAGGATTAGAATATGTTGAGAATCAAAAGAAATATAAATAGTGATACTAGCTATTCCCTATATCGTACTCAAGAAACTAAAAACTACGGCTTTTAAAATTTTTGGTTAGATCTCATCGAACACAACCGTAAAAAGCATTGCTCTAGAACACACTTCCATCGAGATAGATAACTAGAAAAATGATTCAAAACAATTTACTTTTGTTTTGCGTAGAATCATGCAATCCCACTTTCGGCATCGGCTAGGTGAATCTCGTACTAGATTAAGGTTCCCATACGTGCTGGGGCGCAGTTCCAAGGATTGTAGCGAAACCACCAACCGACCTCACTGTACTAGAGCGTAGCACCACGGCCCCGGAGATCCGTAGGTCTAGTCGGCAGCTTGGTTTAGAAGAGATATCGTTGGAGTAGTTGACGATGATGATCAAATGATTACGTGGCCCGAGGATTTGGCCGCCAGGATTCTTCTTAAATACGAGTCAGTGCTAACAATAGGATAACATTGAGAGAGACAGCTAGAAGTTGGTCTTTAGTGTAGCTCGCGATCTTAGTGGCTCGTGAGAGACTTGGATAACTTCACGGCTGAGTTAGCTGGAAGTAGAATGAAGCGCTGGGTCCGACTACTAAGAGCCGAAAATGGTGAGCTCGGGTCGGGACCTTAACTCATGGAGACCTCCTTGATTTGGAACCAAGTCGGGTAAAAGGATATGCCGACGGATCAACAGGATTGCATCAGAAGACTATTGCATGATAAGAATAATGGTGCGGGTAAGATAGATATTGAAGTATAGTGCGATAAAGTAAAAATAAAGATAAAGGTGCGTGGCGTAGAGCTGTTTTGTGATTGATATTGGGGGTAATCATGGTTGTCAGAATCATGATTCGAATACGATTTTACGATTTGAAGAGGAGTATACGATTCCAATTCAATGGGCTGAGTTGGGGACGTAAAATCGCTGGTGAATCGGGTCGTGAATCGCAAAATCAAGGAAACGGACCGATTCTACGATTCCGGATTCAGCCTAGACTCAGGCGAAGCTCAACCCAAACTCGGGCCCTCGGGCGAAGGCCAGGCCAGAGTCGAGCCGAAGCCCAGCCCATTAGCCCTGAGCCCAACACTTTTTTTTTTCTCTTTTCCCTTTCTTCTTCTCCGGCATTTCCCCCTTTGTCTAGACTCCAATCGCCCATTTCTTCTTCATTGATCGACGACTTTGCCCTAAACCTCCGACCATGTACCTTCTCTGTCCTACCAAGTAGAGTCTTGTTCTGCCATTGTCCAAGCATCGACCAGGCCAGGTAGAGTCTTGCTCTACCCGAGCTTCGACCGTCCGAGGAAAGTATGATATATATATATATGCATGACAAAGGAGGAAAACAAAGCATGAACTTTCGAAGTAATGTCTCTGTGTGAAAAGGTTGGAAGAATAAATGAGAGGCCCAGAGGAAAAAAGAAACCTCATATGACAAAAGAGAAAGCGAAACAGCTTTGCGTGATGAGGCAAAAGTGGGGCAAAAGGACAGTGGCTTTTCTCTATGAATAGGGTAGGAAGCTCTATCCTCTCCTCTCTTTCTTCTTACTGCCCTGTCCCTCCTCAATTGTTCCCCTAGATTCAATTGAGACAAGAAAGGCAAGAATGAGAGTGAGATAGATTGAATAAAGAAAGAAGAAGGCAGAATTGGGTCTTTGGGTGAAGGGGGAAGTATTTCTTTTTAGGGTTGGTTTTCTTCAGCTAATGAGGAGAGAAGAAGGGGTGGTGGTAGGAGCAAGGGAGAGGGAGGGGGAGGGGCTCTGAGTTCTGTGCGTTGTTGGAGAGGGGAAGAGAGCGACTCTGCAAATGAATGACCAAAGTCGTAAGCAAAGAGCAAGAAAATGTGACGAAGTATGAATGAATGTCGTCTTCTTGTTCCTTGGAGTGTTTCCTTGTATTAGCTTTCTTGTTCTTGATTTTTTAAAAATTAATTCTTTTTTTCTTTAAGGGTTTTTACCTCAAATGGCCAATAATTTATGCGTTTTGTCAAATCTATCACATGTTTTTTTTTCAGCTATACCCCATAGTTTACATTTTGCTTCAAATTTATTCCGCTATTATATCTCCGTCAATGTCTAACAGTTTTGCTACAGTAATCCCTTTTATCCGAGATAGATTTGAGAAAAAAAAATAAAATCATGGGATAGCTTTGAGGAAATAATTAAAATCATATGATAGATTTGGGATAAAATTGAAACCATATGATAGATTTGGAGCCTACTAACGTTTCAGTAACGAACAACAAAAATGGCGAGATAAATTTCGAGCAAAATGTAAACCATGGGATATATCTGACAAAAAAAAACATATGATGGATTTGACAAAAAGCCTAAACCATGGGCCATTTGGAGTAATTTCCCATTTTCTTTAAGTTTTATTTTTCTTCTTTTGATACATACATATATATATATATATATACATGACAAAGAGCTTGTGGTCATACAAGGATTGATTTTTTTTCTCATGAAAGTATGATACATATATATATGCTCTTTTTTTAATTATAGGTAAAATCTTACGATTCACAATTCTATGACCCTCAACTAATTCTAGGTAGAATCGCGATTCTAACAACCTTGCGGGTAATAACAATAGACGGGTCTAGTTTTTATAGGCTAACACATATGAGTATCGCCCAAGACGAGAAATTGGGAAATAAACAACTAAATTTAGTAACTAGCTAACCCTAAAACTACGTCGGAAATATCATCCACTCATTATCTAAATGCCTAAACTAATGAAAGAAAGAAAATAAGCTAATTAACATGGAGAATAATTCTCCATTATTCGTAACAAAGCTAAAGATCAATGAAAGAAAATAAAAATAAAAAGGAAAGTCCATGTGCAATATATGCATGTCCCTTATATGAAAGCAGAAAAAATATCCTCTTGCCATGGTAACTCTCCAAGAAATTGTCATTTTCAATCTTAACCCTATGGAATATTCATCGTCCAATTTGACACTGAGGACGCCATATTAACATCAACTTCGAATGGAAATTCCTTGATGTGCACTCAATCTTTGTACATGCCCAAAAATTCGTCAACGTTAGTTCCCATCTATGCTTGGAAATAATCCATCATTTCCCTCTATGAGCCACGTAACCATACACGGTTGTCCAAGACGGGTCTTGCCGTGATTTTGGACAGGGCTCGCCGTGGGCTTTGATTGCGGCCTATCCTCCTCACATGAGCCGATCTCGCTGACTTCACATGTCTAGGCCCTATTTATCGCGAAGTGTGAAAAATGAGTGTAAATAATACCCCAAGTATGTCTAACCGCGGGAGAGTATCAGGCTAGACATGTAATTATAATTTGCCTCATGAACCTAGCTCGAACTATGTGGACACTTTTCCTTTAATAGCCGTGGTTCAGCCATTAGCTTGAACTTCCTTTGAAGATAGTATAGTCGCCATGTGGCCAGCTTATGCATTTATCACTCTTCTAGCCGTGGATCGGCTACACATTTGTCTTTCGGCTGACCATGGTACCTAACGAAATTGATGTGGATATAGAAGGCTGAGATGTCTGGCTCTTGCAAGCCAGAGCCTCCATCGGATGATATGCTGTATCTTGGTCACGGCCTCGAGCTTGGCCGTGACCCCCCAAGCGTAGGAATTCTCAAGAATAACTAGCTCGATCTGGAGGAAGAAAACTCGTCGAAAAACAGGAAAACTCGAGGGAGACTGCTACTGTGTATAGATGGTGTGGGCTGTTAGAGGTCTCAAATGATGAAATGGACATCATGGTTGGAATCGAGAGGTCGATTACGTGTGAAATATGTGGTTTGTTTTGAGTTCGGGTCTGGTCGGGGAGCAGTCACCGAAAAATCAGGATGGTATATCCGTAAATGGAGGCGGTTTTCGATGGGGTGAGGGATCCTATAGCTGACCTAAAGGAGGGGAGTTGAGAAGGAGCTTGAGAGCTTGAGAGAGTTGAGAGAAAGTCGAGAGCTTGAGAAAGAAAGTGATTGTAGAGAGTGAAAGTTCTTGTCTTGCTTTTTTCTTTTATGTATCTTTCAAGAAGCAAAGCAAAATCAAAATGAAGAGAGGGGAGGTGGAGGTGGTTGCCGAAAACTCAAGGGACCATGGGGGAGCAAAATCCACCTTTGGTAGAAAGGAGGAGATGGGATGGATGGAAAGGGGTACTCGGTATTCAAGATAAGGGGCAAGGCTTCATCAATTGAAGAAAAGAAGAAGAAGAAATGAGAAGGGAGAAGCCAGCCATTTAGCTTGAGCCGCAGGTCCCACGGTGGTCATGGAAAGTCGGGGAGGCTCAGGTCTCGATCAGGTGTGCGTTTGATTTTTGTAACTCGAATGGACGACTTATTGTCGACGTAAGCGATGAGAGGATTCCGTTGAGCCCAATATCGATGTGTTTTGCTTATCCCAATAACATAAGGGCTTGAGCGCTCGAGAGTCGTTTCTATTCCGTTAGAAGATCTTAACAGAGTTAACTGCTTCTGTCGTCTCCTTGTGTGCCAGTGTCCTGTGCCGGTCGCTTTGATATGCTTTGTTGTCGGGGTAGAACAATTGACTTCGCAGCTTCTACTACAAATGCAAGTAGAAGATGACTAGAGGGCTCACGGTCGAACCTTTCTAACATTTTCCTGAATGTCTCGAGGTATGTAAAACTCAATGTGTTCTTCGTTTGTTGAAAACTGGCCCCGAAGGTTTGCCAAACGACATTCAGAACCCTTCCGGAGCTAGTCGGGGAGTTTATCCTTGGGGTTAATGGGACCGGCTAGGCCTGACCCTGATTGTTAACGTTTCGCCTGATGAGCCGGCGGTTCGAGAACCTTATTGGAAGGGTCCCTTTTTCTACTTGAGAGTCATTCGTGAAGTGAAGATGATTGGAGAGCAGTCTGAAGGATGCTCCATGATCCTAAGAACCCCTGGGTCTGGCCAGCTTGACCTCGAGCCCTCACGATTCGCCTGATGAGTCGACAACTTGAGAACCTTGTTGGAAGTAGTCTGCTATTATTCGGGAGTCTTGGGTCAAGCAAATGATTTCCTCATCAGTTTAGCACTATGAGGGATCTTTGGAGTTCAATATTTGATATTTTCAAATGGTTCGGTGATCGGGCAATGAATAGTACTGCTAGAGTCTACTTTTGTCTGCCTGAGATCACGCGTCGCTTGGGCTCTCTGGTTACTCTCTGGAAGTTGATGGGGAACCTTGAGACCTTCTACATTACTATGCTTCGGGATTGTCCGGTTGACCCTGTTGACCTTGCTATGAATAGTGGCCCAGGGTTTGTTGGGCCGCTTTCTATTAGATTCGGGGGAGTCATAGCCGACTGGAAATTTTATGCATCATCAAAACAAAAAACTTCATGGGGCTAAAGATGATCAATGCTTTTCTTTGAATGATCAAGAGAATCAAATTGTTTGCACCTGTTGGTATGTTTAGTTTCAGTTCCCGTTGAGGCATCTCCAATAACTGTTTATGGCACGTAACAATATCCTGGAAATTAGGAAAAATATGGCTCGAAAACTGTAATCTATTAGAGTTTGTCATTTTCGTGAACCTAAATGAAGTAGTCCACATATCCTGCATGCTCGGAGTAGCAGGCAAGACCAGCTTGTAAACTCCTAATTCCTTTAGCTTCTGTAAAACAAACATAAAAACAATATCAACTCGATGGACTATTACTAGCGCAACTTTATTGTTAATATATGCTATTTAGAACTTAGACTTACACATTCTTAGATACATCTCTTCTGGCAACTTAGTTATATAATTAATTAGTCTGAGTTGTGAAGTCATAAAGAGTAATTGCTCTAGACCAATAGTTCAAAAAATGCAAGTATGAGAAAAATAATTTTACATATGGGAAGAGAAAAAATGACCTTAGAAAAATTTGTTCACTATTACTCCATTATTCGCTTTGCTATAAAAATAATTTGTTCATCAATATTGAGCTCTAAAAATTCATCTCCTCACTAGCATCAACAACACATCGTCCGTTCATTCTCGTAAAATCGAACGCATGCTCAATCGGAACCCGAACATTCCGACTCTATTTTCCTTTCTTCTACTTTTACAATCCACCCATCACATCCTTTCGTCCTCTCTTCTTCTTTTTTTCTCATTTCTCCTCTTCGCTTTTCATACACCTATACACCACCCTACACATCTACATACACTTCTACCATCCATCCCCAACATCCTATCCTCTTCTAATCCCTCTTCCTCCAATTAGAACTAACCAAAATCCTCTTCTAACCAATCACCATCCATTGATCTTCTTCCCATCTCCTTCTTATCCACCACCATGCATACATACACATACACATATATCTCACCAACTCCTTTTCTTCCATTCACTTCTCCCACATATCCATTTACATACATTCACAAACTACTCATCATCTCTTCTACTTCCTCTCTTCCACTTTCCAATCAACACACACTTTATACTATCAATTTCTCTCTCTAACATCGCCTTCCATTCAACTTTCTCTCTCTCTCTCTCACTCCCCCATCCTAAGACCACCCATTTTCACCGGAAAACCACCCTGGTTTTTTATTACCATGTCACCCGTCGACCGAACCCGAACTCCAAACAAATTACATACCCATCGTGTTTACAACCTCCGGAATCCAACCGTGTCTGTTTCGCACATTTGAAGCCTCAAACTACCCCAAACAGCAGTGGACAACAACAACCCCCTTGCTTTTCTTTCTTTTTCGGCGATTTTACTTCCTCTCGACTCTTAGTGAGTCATGCCTACACCCGTTGACGAACCACCCGTAATTCCCTTTCTTCCCTTGACTAGGAGAGTCCCAGACCAAGAGGCCGATCCTTCCCAACGGTACACCCACCCTCTTGGGTATCTTCTTTAGGTCCTTCGAACCACAGCTCCCACCTAGGCTCCTCCACCCGAGACTCCCTCTCGATGTCTTCCCCTTATTTCTCCCTTACTTTTTAGGTTCCCAAGTCCCAAGCATCTCCTCTTGGGCTTCCCTCCTTCGGGGTCTCCTCACCCAAGCCTTCCAACCCGTGCCCCTCATCACTGGTCTCCTCCACCCGAGGCTCCTTAAGACCACCGAGTCAACTTCTTCACTCTCGGGCGTAGGTATAATGTTCCCGACCCTTAAAGCGAGGCTCGAGGCTAAGAAGGCCGCTCAGACCCAAGTCGGGTTACAAGGGGTCTCAGCCCAACCTAAGAGGGTTCGGTCTAGCCCTCCCCTGACCCGATTCAAGTCCAAAACGAACTCCTCAGCCCTGATCCGACTTGATTTTGTGTTTATCGCGTTTTTGACTTACCTTGTTTTCCTTGCTAGTACCATGTTATCGGCTCCCGTTTAATATCGTGTTATATATGTATTTATTTGGGTATTGCATGTGAATTGGAGTCAAGAAGACCGCCTCGAACCATGATTGATAGGGTCTCGACCAACCCGTGAGGGTGTTTGACCGAGACCTCATCCACACGAATCGGGTCCGCGGTGCTTTCCTTGTCCCTGATTCGGCTTTATTTCATGGTTTTATAGGTTCTTCGTTTATCATGGCGGTACCGGCCTCGTATATATTTGTTTGTTATCGTACATTTCATGTATATAATTATTATGATTTCCGTAATTTTCGTGTTTAATCATCTAATATTTGTACGAATTTGCGTAACAAGTATCATCATGAGCCCACAAGGGTCTAAGGGACTTTCAACCATCATGGATCGAGCCTCCTTGGCCCTAGGAGACCTACCTCGGTCCTCTTGTCGCGAGTCGTTTTCAAAATGTAAAACGATCGGGGAGTAGAATTCTATTCAAATAGTCCATCAATGATCGATTCGACAATTCGAAACCCGTAAAACCCAAAGCATTTAGTAATCCATTCAAATTAATCAATCTCAGAAGCGTAGTAACTGGGACGATCCACTTAGCTAATTAATTCACAAGACATTTAAACAAATCGCATGAATCGGTTAATAATTTATAATCTAATAGATAAATCACGAACCGATAGTTGCGCTCTCTTCAAAACCAATAATTTTTTAATAAACCATTGAGACACGTGGTCCACGTACATTGGACATCTATGAAGGACTCGTGCGTCCTTACTTGAGTATGGGCCTAATTTGAGGCGGGTCGAGTTGGAACGCGATAGTTCTTCTTAGACCATTTGCGGGTGGATCCATCGTCTTTTGGATCCCTCAAGGACTATACGACCTTGGAGGATCCCAGGGATCAATTAACACTGACTACAGGCCAAGAATGGCCTACATCGTGCAATCTCGATTTCTTTTCATAAAACAACTTTACCGTCGCAAGGGCACGATGATTGTTCTTGTTTTACTAGTAACCTCAGGGTTTAGAGTGATCGAAACACTCCGAACTACGGGAAGAGATGGGCAGCCCGTGCGGACGCGATTTTCATCAGCACAGCCCTCTCTCTTAGACCAAAGTGTTTCGATCATTGTAGCTTAAATCCGGCGCTTAGGAGTATAAATTAGAGACACGAATGGGGAAACCCGTAAAATCTTGTTATGGGGATTGATGTGTGCCCTAGAGGCAATCTGTCATCAATTTTGTATTATGACATTTATATACCGTGAGGCATTTCTATTATCGTGTGGTTGCGCTTTCGTTTTACACGATAACGTCCTTGGATAATAGGTTCAATAGATATTAAGTATGACTTGATTGTGAGATCCTATCAATGATGAATACTATTCCTAAACGTCCCTAATCGAGGTATTATCGTTAACTAGGACGACGATAATGCAGTAAGGCTAGTGTGGTGGCGATTGATGACCAAGTCAAACGGGTCATGGATGTAGAGACATCAAGTCACACCACAGGTATGCATTAGGGGTAATTCGTACTGGACTGACTCGCTATGAGACTGTTACATGGGTCGTTACGAGATTGTCATTAGCAGTTCTCATAGTGACTATAGTGCATAGGTCCTTTGACTTGAGGTCACCATGGATTCCTACATATAATGCCGTATACTTTGATGTTGTCAAATGCCAGTGTAACAGGCTATTTATAAAGACAGTTATTAGGTATGTCACAGAACATGGAGATGCATGTGAGTGACCAAAATATGATTTGTCTCTCCTTCGTAACGAAGCGATATCTCACTGGGCCCCTTGGTGGGAGAAGCTTGGAAGTGTGTGCGCATACTCAAATGAATCGATATAGAGATATCGAGCTCATTTGCTCTAACAGACTTACTCAAAACTAAGAAAAGAGATTGAGCCACACAAAGGATGACATCGACCATACCTTGGGCTCGATCGAGATATAGAGGACAAATGGACATTGTTTCACTGTAACATAGTCCATAGGTTCGTCAAATAGTTGACCTTCCGATTCTTTGGATAACAGTGATGCATTGCTAAATGCCACTCACTGTTTGTAATGTCAAAGTGGAGATTTCGATATTACTGCAAATGCAATCGAGAACCTACAAGGTCACACACAACAATCGAATCGACGGATGATGAAGGCAACTGCATCTAATAGAGATTAGATGAGGTTAAGCACAAGACAGAATCGTCGGAAGTTTAATGAAATTAAACTTCCCGATTGATTGTATTACGATCATTAGATTTAATGGATCGACTAGGGGATCGAATTGGGCGATGACACTTGGTCCAATCATATGATGACACATGGAGCAATCATGTCTTGACAAGTGGTCCAATCATATGATGACAAGTGGACCAATAAAAAGTCGACACGTGGCGGACACGTGGCGTGAGTATAACTAACGTTAGCTATCCCACATTGATTCCACAGCCCTTCCATGGGGTCCCTCCAAACCTATAAATAGGGGTCAAGGGCCTTGGTTAAGGGCATCGATGTTCGGGTTCAGGAATTACCACGACAAGTTGTAATATGATTACAACTTGCTCAAGGGCCCTATTTGGATCCATTAGTCTAAATGTTTTATCTTGTGTGAGCACCTTCCTTTGGGTATAGGCCGTTAGCACCACTAGTCCTTGAGTTCCATCGATGTGGTTGACGTGGATACCGGTAGACATAGAGCGCTTGGTTTGGCGAACCGGCTTTAGTTCTGAGCGATAAGATCGCGCCCAGGTACGCTTTATCTGCCTCTATTCTTCTAGTATGATCCTGGTTTTAGGTTTCACACAATAGAAAATTTTGAATTCCTACAATTGTCCAATCGTTCATAGGAAATGAGTAGAGACCTTGGGCCCATGGTGTTTTCACTTTCCCCACCTCCTAAGTCAGTGTGTTAGAACGGGTTCATTTGTCATAAAACACAAAACTAGAGTAATCATACATCAGACATAATCAAATACACAGGAATAGGCGGGCCAAACCCTAGGCCTAAGCTTCAAGTAAAAATCAAACTCCGATCATAATTGATTAATCTTTTAGCGCCACATATCAAACAAATTTGAAACAAATTCACACGTCATCACACTCGAGGAAGAGACTCTATGTCCTTCGAGTTGTCACTAAATAGAGACCGGATGTTACATTCGCCCTACGATGGCCCACGACCTATCTTTAAATTGCATGCGCCCAAATGGGTTGTCCGATCTATTTTGTCTTATTCGGGTTAAGCCCGAACCATAGGACATGAACAACACGGGGTCTAACACCTCGACCATCGATCACGGGGTCTGACGACCCTACACACCGAGTGCGCATGACCCAAGGGTGGCATGGGCCATGGGGTGTAACCTCTAGTCACCCATCTCAATCCGAGTAGAATCCAAGCAGAGGATGACTCAAATCCAGATGTGTGAAATGGGGTTAGATAATCACCCGGAGCTTGACCGATCCCGCGGCTATCTCGAGAGCTATTCGATTTTCCCAAGGCCCACTGGTTTAATCAAACCTAACTCTTGACTCTCTGGAGCCCGTGTTGTACTAAGTTCAGTTTTGGTCGTCTAAACTCACGGTGAGCGAGAGAGGATTTGGCTGAACGCAAACCAACCGGGATCCGATTGATGTATTTGTATTATGTTGAGAGTATAATGTGAGGAATTTATTTGTATATTTATTCATGTAATAATCCCGTAAGCGAGCGAGAGGTTCGAGTGTCGAACCGATCGAGCAGGTCTACACCCCGAGGGATGAGTAAGCTTTATGTTTCGTGGTTCAGGCCAGCTCGGGGAACTAGCCATCATGGCCTAGCGAATCGAGATGCGAGGGTGGCTAGCCAAACCTTCGACGCAAGGGTCTGCCCCTCTCACAGGCTCTTAGTCCGAATCAATCGCCTCTCAACGAATTTACAACGTCAAACCGAGCAAGACGAGCGAAACCTAATCAACGCGGTAAACAAACTAAAAATGGCAAACCCTAGACAAACTAGAATATCGACAGAGTGCTAGATTTAAGTATGCACGTAATAGAGCCCCCGAACTCATAACCCCTGATTCCGCAAGACCATATGCCTTTGTAAATTAGGTGTATCCCTAACCCCCTAGATCCGAGCAACTCAATGACCCTCGATTATTCGGTCATAAACAGGTAGTAGTGACTCATTCTCGCCTGCGTCATTCACGTTCCCAGAGAGTGTGGATACTCCCAGGCCATGCAATCTTGCACACGCAGCAGGCCCCTGACGAAACAAAATTTTGGTTTGCACATATACCAACATGGGTTGGTTCAAGCAGTTCGGCACTTGTTTCGCTTAAGCAAGGTCTATGATTCGAGTTATTGTGAATGCAGGAAATCCATGATGAGAGAGCTTTACCCTTAGTGGGACGACCCAGTTAGACTAGACTAATCGGGACCCAATTGGGTTTGCGGATATTAGAATTCATATCGAAAAAATGAGTATGCAATTGAGTTTTGGCCCCTAATTCACAAAAAAAGGAGCAAAATATAGTTATCTATCAACAAGATGAAAACAAGAAAGGAGAAAAATCGTTTGAAGATTTGATCAACAATTTGAACTGTAGATCATGACATATCACACAAGATTGTGAATTAATATTCAACAAGAAATTCTTTTCAATTATCGAGAAAATGTTTTATTTTTAAAACTCTCCTTAGTCGTATATCACTTCATACAAATAGTATAGATAAATATCCACGATTCATTGAATATAATATGAATAAAATATAATAAAAGTTCATTTAACCAAAATTGAAAGGTTAATTCACAGAGTTATAGATAATACACGAATCTTCCATTCATGAATTAAATTATTCGAGTACATCAAAAGTCGATAAACCACAAGCTGAGAGCTTTAAATAAGTGGAGTCGTGGCGTTTCTTCATAAGCGCATCCCAGCTTATATATATACATATATTGATTGACTAAGTAAATCCCTACAACCTCAGATGGAGACAATATTTGGTATATTAAAAAGAGAAAACTAACAAAATGCTCATTGAAAGATTTTAAAACTAACAAATTACTACTCAAAAGATTTTTTGGAACAATTTAATCCTCCAAAGATCATTATCCGTAACATTTTGGCCTCACTGTCAATTTTCATAAGTGTCGTTACGAAAAATAATATGGATGCTTATGTGGCATCTAGTAGGCTAACATACCCCATTAACATTGAGCTTCTTCACGAACAACGTCGTTTTTGGCCTCCCGAAAACGAAGTCATAGATTTCAAAAAAAAAAACTTTTTATAGACAAAAACGACACCGTCATCGCTCCTCTCCCCTCCCCCAACCGAACGACGTCATTACTCCTCTCCCATTCCCTATCAAACAAGATCGTCACCATCATCTCCCCCCCCCCCCATCCTTTCGAAATGTTACTGCAATCCACCCGTCAAAATTAGGGCAAAGATTGAAAATGGTGAGGGAATGAGCAGATGAGTTGAGGGTGCAGAAGAAAGTCAAACAAGGCTCAAGATGAGTTTGCATTCCCATCGCTCACAGTCTCATTGCTGCAAATGCACAGCGAGTATGATAATTTCCCTATGAATCCTGATCAAGGCTCAACAAGCTTCAACTATAGTTGTTCGAGCATGGATAGTGGCGATTCGACCAAGGATAGATGTCGAATCACCCTATGTTATTGCAAAATGCGAGCATTGAGGATGATATCAAACACTACAGCAAATCCAGGGCGTTCATTTTATAGGTACCTGTGCGCACCCGAATTTCGTCTCGTCGGGGCATGCATGCGCGTGCCTAATGCAACGCGGCTTAGGAGTATCCACCTTCCCAGGGACGCGCAACGGACGCACGTGAGAAGGAGTCGCCACCACTTGTTACGACCCGAAGGTTGAGGGCCGGTGAGTTGCTCGGGTCTAGAGGTATGTGATACACCTAGTATGTTAAGGCAATGGTCTGTATGGAACCAGAAATTCCGAATTCGGGGGTTCTATTACGTGTGGGCCTATATCCCACACACCCTTTTGGTACTCTAACTTGCTAGGCTTGCCATTTTATTTATTTACCGCATGATTTAGGGTTGCACTTGACTCGCCCGTTTTGACACCGTAAATTCGAAGAAACTCTCCGACCGGGATTCTTACATGAATAAATGTACAACATAAACCCTCACAATATTCTCTCAAATAAATACAAATTACAATGACTAAATCTCGGTCGGTTCGCATTCAGTCATTATTCAACTCATGCTCACCGTGTGGTTTGAAAAGACTGAAATTGAAATTAATATGCGCGCTCAGTGATTGGGGGATTGGACCCCATGACCGACGGTTAGGGGTGTTGGACCCGTTAAATCGTATCCTAAGGATCGGGCTCGATACACATAACAAACAAGTGCAAGAATGTAGAAAGTAAGCATAAATAAACAAATAATGAGGTTTTGTTATTGCCAAATTTATGTGGACACAGCGGAGGGCGGGCGTGGACCATCATTCGGTAGGAGGTGCGTCCCTGCAAATGACTTTCATGGTGGGTAGGCTAGGCCATGCTTTGTTTGTTGGGGCAGTTAGTTGCGACCTTTGTGGAAGGAGGGTTAGGACTCGGTGTCAAAACTCTAAGGAGCTGGACGGGGAGTGTTCATTGTCCTGATTGTGGTCGTTCAAGGTTCAAATTGCTTTCTTGTCGGTTATTTCCTGCAATGGGAAGAGGAAAAGCAATGAAGAAACAAGAACTGTTCGTAATTTGACAGTAAGTGCATAGGGGAGCGAACTAGCCTGGCAGGCGTCGTGCAAGCACCCCGAGGGACATGCACAAGGTGCGTTGAGGGAGTCTGCATGGGTAATGTGGATGTATGCTTGCACGACGCAAAAGGGCGCGCTCAGTTAGACGTGTTTGGTTGCTCATAAAGGCGTGTGCTTAGTCAGGCGGTGACGCACTCGGTTGTGTCGGGTGAGTGGGGAGTTAGCTTCGCCTATGAAGGTGGGTCGACCCTCGGACCACGGCTTGCCTTACCATGGTGGAAGGGTGAAGACGCAAGTAGTCTATCTGCGAAAGTTGTCTCGACTCACCTGTTAACGTGGGGCGTTAGCCGTCGTGCGAAACAATAAATAGATAGGATGCATATGATGCGTGAATTCCCAAAAGGTAATGTTGTCATTCACATTAACCCGAGAAGTTCAAAGTACAATGCAAATTTTGCGAAATGAAGTCCTAAGTTGATCTTTCACTGTACACGGAGTTTGAGCGAGCGCGGCCTTGGAAAGCATCTGTTCTATGCGAGGGCCTTGCGGAGACATCTATCCTAGAGTGCATGTGTGGGCCTCCACGAGCCCTCTTCCTAGACCTCTCCAGGGCGGCGTTCGCTCAAGCGAGTTCCGGATCGCGTTTCTATAGTTTGGCTCGGGTCTGAGCGAGCTCCTTTTGAAGTTGTGGTTGGCCGACGAATTCCTCATCTCTCAGCAATCTCTCGGTGATCGATCATAGTGTTGGTGAGGTCAATCATGGTGACTGTGCTCGAAGGGAAGAATGTTCTGGAAGACGTACGGCCTGCATCTTGTGGCGAGTCGGTGAGGTTTTCGTGGATTGGCGGACTCTATCGAGGCGCAAGCAAGAGGCTGAGTGAGGCGTCTCTTACTAAGACGAAAGGAAGACCGACTTAAAGACTCTTCAATATGAATGACACCCTAATTTTGTAAAACATATGATGCATGTGTGCGATGAAAGTAAATGTCCACGGTTTAGTGCAAATTACAAGGTACATCGCTCTTGAAACAGAAAAGACTTAAGTGGCACGCAGGCCAACTCGATGGACTGTTGCTGAAGCCGGGTTGAAGGCGTGCATGGAGGCTTAGCATGATGCACGGTTTGGTACTAACGGGACCGTGCTATCTAAGGATGGGGGCCCCCGACTCAAGGGCGTAAACTCCTTGAAATCAGGCAAGGCTGTTTAGGGGCCTAATCGACGGTCCAACCATGCGACGTACCCTTACTCGAAACCCCTATCTAACCTGTGCTCCTATCATCGGTCGTGGGACACGACCCATAGGTTCTTAGAGCTAGAATGATATGCAATGCGAGTGCATAAATAGAAGTACGTGAAGTAGATAAGCAATAAATTGCAGAAAGCGGTAAATAGACAAGCAAGCAAAGCAAGCGGAAACGAGCCCGAACCCTCTAAGTATCTCCGATGGAGTCGCCAAGCAGTGCGCACCCGAATTTCGTCTCGTTGGGGCACGCATGTGCGCGCCTAATGCAACACGATTTGGGAGTGTCCACCTTCCCGGGAATGCACAACGGACGCACGTGAGAAGGAGTCGCCACTACCTATTTACGACCTGAAGGTCGAGGGCTGGTGAGTTGTCCGGATCTAGGGGTATGAGATACACCTAGTATGTTAAGGCAATGGTCTGTACGAAAACGGAAATTTCGAATTCAAGGGTTCTATTATGTGTGGGCCTATATCCCACATGCTCTTTTGGTACTTTAACTTACTAAGCTTTACATTTTATGTATTTACCGCATGATTTAGGGTTGCACTTGACTCGCCCGTTTTGACACCGTAAATTCGAAGAAACTCTCCGACCGGGATTCTTACATGAATAAATGTACAACATAAATCCTCACATTGTTTTCTCAAACAAATACAAATTACAATGACTAAATCTCGGTCGGTTTGCATTCGGTCATTATTCCACTCATACTCACCATGTGGTTTAAAAAGAATGAAATTGAAATTAATATGCGCGCTCAGTGATTGGGGGATTGGACCCCATGACCGACGGTTAGGGGCGTTGGACCAGTGTAAATCGTATCCTAAGGATCAGGCTCCATCTGCATAACAAACAAGTGCAAGAATGTAGCAAGTAAGCATAAATAAACAAACAATGGGGTTTTGTTATTGTTGAATTTATGTGAGTTAGCCGATTATTAACCGGGGTATCTTGGCATGCAAATCCTACCCTAAAATAAACAAACGGGGTGATGGAGAGAGCATATAGCATTCAGTGTTATTTTAGTGGACCTGACAAACATGAAGTCTGTAATCAAGTCTCAAATGCATGGGTTATTTTTAAATTGTTCTGTATCATGACAATGTGACTTTACAGATTATGACAAGAGTGTTTTTGCCTGAAACCCAAAACCTAACTCTTTGACTATTTGCCCATGTTTGATTAAGCTGAATTTGAGGTTAATATGTTTTTTCGTATTTTAATTCGTTCTAAATATAAACTTAGGGAAATGGTAGCACGGGACACCGCTAGGGTGTCGGCAGGTCAAGAACCGATAGTTACGCCCTTGAATCGGAAAATATGTGTGTGCATGGAAACTCAAGATCACGTGACACGTATCTCGGTGTTTTTGAAATTGTGAATTTTAAAAGGGCGTCGCTAATAGTTCTTGAACTGTCAACGCAATTACAAATTATTAATCGGTTCGTGCAATTCATTTAAAGGAGTCAAGTGATTTAATTTAGCCAAATTTAATGTCCCAATTACCCCGTGTGTGGAATTCTAGGTTAATTAGAAATTTGCCAAATGCTTTAGTTGACAGATTTCGAGCTGTTGTAATGGCCATTAGTGGGCCGCCCAATAAACTCTAATTTTCGATCGTCTTGAGGTTAAATCCAATTTTTAATCAAATTTACGTAATTAAACCAATTCATGTGAGGTTTTAATCAAAGACAAATTTAAACATTCCAAGCACATGAATATGGACAAAATGATCACAATAAAATAAAACACGGTTGCATACGATCATATTTCACCCACAATCATAACGCACATATCATAAATTGCTCAAGGATCGAATTAACAATAATTTTGAATAAACAGAAACTGATTTGGAAATTCGGCTAAAAATTTTGGGGAGTGATTTGAGAAAGTTTGAAAAGTTTCCTGGACTAATTTGGAACATCTGAAAAGTTCTGTGGTTGAATGGGAATTAAAAATACCTGGGACCTGATTGAAACAGATTTGAAAGTTTTGAACTGATCCGAAAAAATAAAAAAAAAAAAGAATCATAGGGACTTAACTGAAACAAATTTGAAAAGTTCCCTGGGCTGATTTGAATGACCTGAAAATTATGTGGCTGAACTGAAAGTGTTAAAAATGGTCCAGCACTTGATTGAAACGAATTTTTAAGTTCGGGACTGATCTGAAAAAGTGAAAAATGTCATAGGGACTGAACTGAAACAAATTTAAAAGTTTTCTAGACTGGTTTAAATCATCTAAAATTTCTGTGGATGAACCGAAAATGTTGAAAATGGCTCAGGGATTGATTGAAACAAATTTTAAAGTTCGGGACTGATCTGAAAAAGTGGAAAATGTCACAGGGACTGAACTGAAACAAATTTAAAAGTTTTCTGGCTGGTTTAAATCATCTGAAAATTCTGTGGTTGAACTGAAAAGTGTTACAAATGGCCCAGGACTTGATTGAAACAAATTCGAAAGTTTAGGGCTGACCGAAAAAAATGAAAAGACAACGGCAGGGATTGAACTGGAATAGTTGGAAAAGTTTATAAAACCGGGTTTAGAAATTATTCCACTCATCAACATGATCCACGAATGCTTATTTCATGTCATAACCATCCAAACAAATATTAATATAAGAAAAATAAGACCCTAATCATGCCACTAAGATCGAGTATCGTACCTCTATCGAGCTAATCAAGAGGAATCGCATCAACCTCGCAAACCCCTCAAAGCTTCGACGGATGGCACAGAAAACCTTATGATGTGATTTGAGGTCTCGGAGAAAGCCCAGGAAAGGGTTGCAATAACATGAACACCAGTAGCAGCGGTGACCAGTAATGGCGTAGCCGTGACCAGCATCGATGTGGCCATGACCTGCCAAGATGCGGCGGTGACCTACAAAAAGGGTGGCGGTGACCTGCAAAAATGTGACGATGACCAATATCGGCGTGGCTGCGACCGGCATCGGCATGGTTGCGACCTACAAAATGTGGCAGTGACCTACAAAAGTATGGCGGTGACCAACGTGGATGTGGTTGTAACCGGCGTCGGTGTGACTACGACATGCCGAAATGTGGCGATGACCAGCATCGACGTAAGCGCCAACAAAGATGACCTGCAGTAAACATGAGCACCTCTGGTAGCAGCGACCAGCGATCAGCATCAGTGACGAGCGTCCAGCAATGGCGACTAGGAGCTCAGCAGTGGTGAGAAGTGACCGTAAGCTTGGAAGAAAGAAAAGAATGTTGCGGCTGAAGGAGAGGTGAAGGAGTGAGGGGCGTGTCAGCTGAGGGAGAGTGAGCGGCTCCGGAAAGAAAAGGTCGAGCCGAGAGAGAGAGATGGGGTCTCCGAGCCGTGAGGGTTCATGGAATGAGAGGTCTCCGAGCTGTGGGGGTTCGTCCGTGAGCTCACGAGCTCAAGGGAACTCAGGCTAGCTGAGGTTTTTTTTCGTCGAGCTGCTGAGGGAGAGGAATGGGTGAATGAAGGAGATGAGGGGTGAAGAGAGGAGGCTGGAAGCAAGCTGAAGGATGGAGGAAGAGCTGGGGGTTTTTTTCGAGCCGTTGGCGGCGTCCTTAGGGTTTCGGATCCTCCTTTTTTCGTTCAGACCATTAGCGTTTCCTTCTTTTTTTTTTTGCTCCTTTTCGGGTCTGTTAGAAGAAGAAGAAAGGAAGGAGAAGGAGAGAGAAGAAGAAGAGGAGAAAGAATAGGGAGGAAAATGGCAAAAAAAAATGGGGGGAGGATGAAGGGAAACGGTCAGTTTGACCGTTGGCCCTTTTTTTTTTTTAATGGGTAAGGGTCGGCTCTGACCGACCCTGACCCCTTCGCCCTTTCTAAATGGGATAAAAAATTCAAATTTGACGCGCGTAGAGACTAAAATTCTCGTCTTTCCAATTGGATGTTGAAAAAATGATCCGATACCGACATTGTGTTCAGAAAAATTTATGGATTAATGTTATGCAATAAAATATTTTTTGGTCTTAATTTAGTTCCGGATTATGAAAATTGACGCTGATGTGCGCAAAATCTAAAGAAGCCCCAAATAGCATTATTTTCTTGAAAAATTATAAGATTGGTGTTAAATTATGAAAATTCCTTATTTTTAGGAGTCGTGCATATTTGAGCGATTAGCCGAAAATATTTCCCTCCGATGGATGACAAAAATGATGATTTTGCCCCTTCGGAACCGGTGGACCGAAATGGGGTGCTGACAGTACCCTTTTTGGAATGATGATGCAAGGAAGTGTAAGTATTTTCAGTGGGAGGATGAGTTGTATATCAGTAGAAACTTGTCCCAAGAACATAAGATAATTAGTAAGTTAAGTAAGAATTTAGAGAGAAGAGAGATGCAGCTAAAGAGATGTAGGCATTTGTCTTTGGTTTTAGCTATGACAGTGATTGTATTAGGGTGCTTGGTTATGATGAAATGAAGTGTGATTGTGGTTTGTGCTCCTTTATGATGTAATGGAGAGTAATTGTTGTTTGTGTTCGTTTAGATATGTTGATTGTATTAGCTTATCTGCTTATAATGAAAATGGTTTCGATGTTCTGGACAGTGGTTGTTGTTTGTTGCCCTTGTTCTATATTATGCTTTGGCTTTATGCTTTTTTAGTGCAATGGGAGATAATGTGACAAACTAGCTATTGTTGCTTGGGATGCAAGCTCAGCTGCAAAATGATGGATAAGAGGAACTGTGAGAGAGATAATGCAGAAGCAACAAATGGGTTCTAGATTTGACATCCAAAAACTCTTTCCTTAGCTAAAGATCAAAGATATCGGTGAACGACACCATGAGGGCACAACTGTGAAGTGAAAGTGGAAACTATGAGCAGAATTCTTTTCCAAGATTATGAACTCCCTGAGTGGGGTCCCAAGGTCTGGACAAAAGAATTTTTCCAAGTACTTAGAAATCCTTTCTTCTGCTATTGTAGATACTCCCATATCCATTAACATAGAACAGATTAGACCAGTGCTAATTTCAATCTGAACTCCAATTTTTCATGAAACTTCTCGTTGCTTTTATATTCATACATTTTATCTGCTAGAGAATTCTAATATGATTCAAGGGGAAGAAACTGGAACCAAGTAGGCTGATGAAGCCCTCCCTGTAAATGGATAAAGGAGTATTGACTAAAAGCTTAAGAACAGCAAATCGTAAGTAAAAGAACTAGGACATAAGCACTTCTTCCTACCTTTCTTCTGTGACAGAGGCAGACAGGTCTCAAAAAACAGGCAGCAAAAATTTAGAAAGATGAGGAAAAGAACTTGCGATCAACTGTCCAACAATCAAATGAACGAACATGAAAATCGATGAACCATCAAAGGGCCAAAATGACAAGATAGCTGTAACAAAATACCACAACCAAAATGATAGTTATAGCAAACCAAATGGCCAAAATAATAATTTCTCATAATCATTCACTGTCAAGCAGTTTTCATTATCAACAACCTAAAATTTTGATGTATTCTATACAAATCCCAATAGTAGCTCATATTTACAATTGCACTTAAACCATTATTGCATTCTCTATACAAAAACCATCATAACAAAGCGACAATATTTGCAGCCAACACAAAGCCTCATGTGCACTTCTTACTGCACTTCTCTTGTGACAAAGATGACTGAGGCCTAGATAGTTGAATTTCAGTGGCAATACTCTCATTAGTTGTCCTTACTCTCTTCCTCCTATGCATTTGAGCATTTGAACCTAAAAGAGCAGGAATTTCTGCAGTTTTTTGTTCTCCTTTTTTCCCTTGCATAAAGCATTAAATAGACACAATTCAGCTGAGGAACAGCTGCAAACAAGTTCAGAGTTTTAACTAAGTGCTACCTTTAGAACATTTGAGCCTAAGAGCCTAACTATATCAGCAGATTCCCTCGTTCTCTTTTTCATCTGAGTTAAAAAAAAAACATAGTTAGCATAGGACATAACCAAAAATATTGAAAAACTAAGTTGGCAGAGGACATAACTAAACATATTGAAATGGTACCACTGGGACATCTAATACTATGTTGGTTGCACTCTCAGCAACATTCCTTACTCTCTTCTTCTTCTTCTTCTGCACAAAAAGCAACATAAAATTCATTATCTTACAACAATTATATAAGGAAATAACTAGTACCATTGGATCATTTGCGGTTAAGCTAGTACTAGCCTCAGGAACTTTCTTGTTCCCCTTGTCCTTCACAGTTGTGCCCTTGCATATTCTCCTATTAT
Organism: Punica granatum; assembly: GCF_007655135.1. Classification (NCBI taxonomy): domain Eukaryota; kingdom Viridiplantae; phylum Streptophyta; class Magnoliopsida; order Myrtales; family Lythraceae; genus Punica; species Punica granatum. The sequence continues at coordinate 28,907,543 of NC_045129.1, forward strand.
GGCTTGGCTGACCATACTTTCCACATCTTATTTTCATGTACATCCTTTTTGCCATGTATGGATCTTGTGAAATATCATTGCCCTTACTCCTTTTCATCTTAGGACGACCACCGACCCTAGAGTAATTAGGACGTAGTACAGGGTCCAAACTTTGCTTCTCCCAATGATCTTCCCCTGTTATAGAATGAATATATGACTCATAAATCATTTCTCATGTTTCCCTTGAGTTGTAAAAATGCACAAACTTTTCAGGGTCAGAATCGTTCACCGTCATACATGCCACTGCATGCTTGCATGGGATTCCACTTATATCCAATTCCTTGCAAGAACAAGTGTAGTGCTTCAAATCATCCACATGTTTGTCACTGCTCATATGAATGTATTGCACCTAAAACAGTAGCTCCTGAGAATCTCATGCCCAAGTAGCATGCCAACTCTGGCCACCTATCTTAGCCTTTTCAAGCTTGCTCTGAGCTGTAGGTGTAAGTGGACCATTGTACTTTGTCATGTGAGTTCTAGCAGCATTCATCTTCCTCACTTCATGATCTCCTCTAACATGGTAATGATACGTTTCCCTCTCATTTTCACAATTGCCCTATTAAATTGTTCAGACATGTTGTTCGTCAAGCTTTTATTCCTACCAAAGGATCTAAATGCTGCCTTTGTCCATGATTTTGCAGGAAAATTTCCCAGATACTTCCATGCTTCCTCATTTATTGCCTTGAGCAATTCCATGTTCCTTTCAAAGTTGGGCATTGTCCTTGATCTAGCACAATCCCACATTTTCTCATTGAGTTGTTTGCTTTATCAATTCTTTCATAGATTTGTCTCCAAATGTCTCACATAATATCTATGAATGCATCATGGAGCTAACTCCTTAAGTGCAGGTAGAACCCCCTACAAGTAAAATACAAAGAACTTTTTAGCCATAAAATGTAAATTCAATTTAGACAAAATCCACAAAATCAAGAGTTTAGTACCTTTTGCATATCTAACATAAATTCCCAGCCATGGATAACAAGATCACCTATTTTTAGAAATAGCCTAGTTAAGAACCAACTCCAAGTCTCCTTTGTCTCTTTCTCCACGACGACGTAGGCTATAACATAGAATGAATGGTTTCCATATCGCGCGACTACTGTCAATAATTGACCTCCATAATAGCCCTTCAAGTGGTAACCATCCAAACCTATCAGAGGTCTGCAGCCAGTAAGAAACCCTTTCTTGGTTGCATCTAAGCAAATATATAGTTTTTCTAAGTGTGGAGGTTCTGACAAGTTCACTCTGAACCCCGAACCCACATGTAGAACCAAGATTGCTTTTTCTAAGCTTAGCACAATAATCATGAAGCTTGGCATATTGCTCCTTCTTTGACCCTTCCACAATTTCTCTGGCAATGTGTAAGGCTCTGTAGATCTTCATCTCACATACTTTAACCTTATACTTATGAGACATATAATCGAAGCCATCTTTAATAGTCATCTTAGGAAACATTCTCAGCCCTTCGACTAACTTTTGAGCAACTCACTCCCTATTTGTTAGTTTGTTCTTCAACTTTGTCGAACATGTGTGGGTGAGGTTAAATCCCTTTACTAGAAAACCTCTACAGCCTTCAAAACAACTACAATAAATAAACCAATGGCAACCCTTTGCACATACAAACTTGCACCTATTGCTATCATTTAGCTTCATTTTAACAGGCCTCCCAAGTGCAATATTATAATATCTCACAGCCATCTTGAAAAAATTCAAAGTTGGCAAAACCATATCCAATTCTAAATGTACCTAATCAAAAGTTACGTCTTTGTTGAATTGAATAAGCCTTTTAACATCTTCAGCATTCTCATCATCATTTTCATTAAGAATTCCTTCTTCCTCTGAATGGTATTCATCATGTTCAAAGAAATCTTCATCAGCTTCTTCCCTTGTAGTAACCTTATCCCTTTCAACATGATGTACCTGCTCATCCCTTAGTCTTTTTCTTACTCGAGAAGATCTAGCTTGATGATCTGTTCCAACTATTGCGTTGTCTTTTTCTATATCAATCGTATCATGTTCATCCTCAGCATCTTCTGGTCCTGGTTTTCAAGAACCATAAGAATAACTCTCATATGACCCTTCACTGTCATCATCATCACCCGGCTCATCATCATCACCATGCCCTTCACTGTCATCATCCTCTTCAGTAACATCCAATGTAAGGTCTTTAATTGCTTCTTCAACCTTAGTGATATCAATAGCAACATCAACAACTCCGTTATCATCTCTTGTACCATTCACCAGTCTAGCCTCACAATTCGTATCATCCAGTAAGTGATGATCAATGTAAAACTCAAGTTCATTCTTATTTGCCGCTTTCATGGAAGCATATAGCCTATGAATGTCTTCATTTGTTTCAAGAACTCTCAATCCATCTTCTAAATCAAACACAGACTGCAACCAATAAACTTTTTTATTGGACTCAATATTATGAACATGCTGCAGAAAGTAGTATTGAAGTTCTGTAATAGACAGTTTGTCAATGTCCACCATCTCCCATGCATCGATCTCTCCCCTAACGTACTCTAAGTGGGGTTCTGACACAAACTTGCCCCCATGGTGTAAGACTATGGTGTACAAACCATGAGCCCACAAGCTGAATAAAAACATAAAAAAGCAATTTCAATTGAAAATACATTAAAAAGCAATAGGGGATCACAACTTCGAATAGAACGACAGTAAAAGCAAGAGACAACAACGCAATAGGGGACCACAACTTCGAGCAGACCAATAATAAAAGCAAGACACAACAACGCAATATGGGACTACAACTTTGAGCAACACTTTTTGCCATTCCAATTGGTCAAACCTACCATTCATCACCAAATCAAGGGAATCTCAACTAACCTCAAAGCGGACAAATAAGACCGACAGTTCCTCTGGTCGATTTCAGTACACATGAGTAAATCTCTGTGCCTATCAGACCTTCTGCAACCTGCAATACTAAAGAACAAAGGGCGGGAAATCCCCTTCGGTGGGGGGAAAGATGATGGTGACAATGTTATTTGATAGTGGGGAAAAGATGATGGTGACGACGTTGTTCGGTTGGGGGAGGGGAGAGGAGCAATGACGTCGTTCGGTTGGGGGACGGGAGATGAGAAACGACGACGTCGTTTTAGTCCAGAAAATGTTTTTTTTAAGGCTATGACCTCGTTTTCGGGAGGCCAAAAACGACATTGTTCGTGAAGAAGCTCAACGTTAATGGGGGTTGTTAGCCTACTAGATGCCACATAAGCGTCCATGTCATTTTTTCGTCATGGCACTTAATGAAAATTTGACGGTGGGACCAAAATGTTATGGATAATGATCTTTGGAGGATTAAATTGTTCGAAAAAATCTTTCAAGTAGTAATTTGTTAGTTTTAAAATCTTTCAATGAGCATTTTGTTAGTTTTCTCTATTAAAAAAGAAAAGCGGCCCAAGTAATCTTGTGAATGCGGAAGATCCATAATTTAGAGAGTTTCAACTATTATTGGATAGATCTGATATGAACATGGATTCGTTGAAACTTGTTGGGCATTCAAATTTTAGGTTACACATCGAAAAAGAAAATAAAGAATTACAAAATATTACTCACATTTGATGGACAAGCAATCCAATAAGGGCCACCCTTATTTCTTTTTCCTTTTCTTTTTAGAATATTTTTTTAAATTTTTCCTCCCATCTTTAACCAGTTGGATTTGATCCTCTGGTACTGTCTAGTCTTTGTAATTGTTCGGACCCAATTAAGTATAGTATACCGATAAGACTATTTGTACCTTGACATTTCAGTTATGGATGTTGTGTGCTTTTCATTAATTGAGTAGATATACTAGATACTATTATGTGTGATATAAGGTCCATTGCATCAAGTAAGTGACTTATGCAGGTGGTGGATATACCTGGACGTGCAAAAAGTATAAGTCATGGATACTTGTCCCTAAGGTAAATGTTCATAATCAAGTCATAAAGCTAGACACTTCATCATGTAAAGGTTATAGCTTGAGGGTCTTCTACATATGTGAGGATGGTTTGCCTTGGTCATCGGACGAGGTTTGGACTCATAGAGCTAGTGTAGGTGGCTAGCATTGAACATGATCACATAGAAATGATTCCTAAACGCTATCACAAAAAGCCTGTGCTCTTAATCTTGAGCATATGTGAATGGACTTACGAAGTTAGGACCTTATGCTTTGACATACCGTGGGTGAGATCTTTTATAGATCAACAGCTCTGTATGTTGGGCATATAAGAATAGTTAGTTAGGACATGCGTATGCAATATGGAATTTAAACTGACGAATACTGGCTCAGAATAATCTCCCCCTTGGGTCGTGCTAGTTGATCATCCAAAAACTAAGGCCTTAGTGACGTGATTTCGGGTCATGTCGTTGGCCAGTGGGAGATGAGTAATACACTTAGGGATGTTCGCCCTTTGGATGAAATATTGCAATGACAAGATATAATTGAAGAGGTGATAGCCATATGGGACCTAACCTCGATTACGAGTGTTGCTTAGAGATGCAGCATGCAGAGACATTTACAGGTCAAGGACAAGGGTTGTGCTTGGCACGATAGGCCTCTGTAATTAACACAATGTTTAACGCCGAAGTGCAGCTCTATTTACATAGTGGTAATAACCAAAGTTAGGACAGCCTTAGTGTGCTATTTGTAGGTAGAGGCATTTTCGTCATTCGAGAAGATGGATTAAATATGTCCTAAGTCACTCCTCTAGCCTCATACTCAACTGGTACATTAGTACTTACTCTCTATGTGATTGGTTCAACCCAATGATAAGTTGAGACATGGGCTTAAGTAAGGCCTATTAGGGCTTGGCCTGCCCACCCTTATAATTAAGGATATTAGTGGAGACTTTGGGATGTGCCTAAGAACTAATCAGATATGGTGCGGACCTGAATTTTCTCTTGTCGAGGCCTGAATGGGTGCTCGCTAATCGCACAACTTGGGAGTATCTACCTTCCCGAGGGACACGTGATGGACACCCGTGAGAAGGAGTCACCACTACCTGCTTACCACCCAGAGATCGAGGGCTTGTGAGTTGCTCGGGTCTAGGGATAAGGGAAGGGATACACCTAGTTCTAAGGCATATGGTCTTCCGAAATCACGAGTTCCAAATTCAGGGGTTATGTTACGTGTGAGCTTACATCCCACATGCCTTGTCGATACTCGAGTTTGTTTAAGATTTGTTGTTTTAAATTTATTTACCGCATGATTAGATTTCGCTTGTTTTGTCCTGTTTGACACCATAAATTCGTGTAAGCAATCGATTCGGGTTAAGAAACCGAAAGAAGGGCGAATCCTCGTGTCAGGAGATCGATCCACCGTCCTCGCGTCTCAGCTAGCTGAACCATGATGGCCAGTTCACCGCGTGGACCGGGCCCGTGACTCATGTGGTCCCGCTCTTCTTGGGGACCCGTTAATCTTCTTGGTTGGATTCAACTCGTGGACTTCTCGCTTGTCGACTGGGATCACTAATAAATGTCTCACAATGTACTCTCAATAATAAATATAAATACAATAACCGAATCACAGTCAGTTTGTGTCCAGCTAATATTCTTCTTGCGCTCGCCATGAGGTTTGAATTACCAAAATTGAAATAAAAGCGACGCGAACTCATAAGAGTCGGAGGTCGGGTTCAACCCGACCAGCGGGTCCCATTAGGACTGAGTTGTCCTCGAGATGTTTGCGGGACCGGTCGAGCTCCCGGGTGAATGTTTAAACTCGTTTCGCGCGTCTCGACCCAAGTCCGCTTAGATACTACTCGGGTCGAAACGATGACTTGAGACTAGACCCCATACCGCGATCGGCAAGGTTGTTAGAATCGCGATCCTACCTAGAATCGATCGAGGGTTGTGGAATTGTGAATTGTAGAATCGAATCGTGAATCGTAATATTATACCTGTAATTAAAAAAACAACATATATAGATATATACCAAATCTCATGTTAGAAATAGTAGAAGTAAACATCAAATGATAAATCTTGCTGCTTCCTACTTCGTTCGTCAAAATCTGATGGTGTTTAGTCTTCACAAGAGAGCGCTCCCACTATAACAACCTCCAATGAAAATTAATATAGTACCGTGGTCACGGATCCTATAGGCGAAACTTTTTTTCCTCCCTAACTTCTTCTTGGTCTGTCCCTTCTTGGAATCATCTTCCTCTACACCGAAAAAGGTCTAAAAAAATTTCAGCCTAAATCATCTCAAACCAGACGGCAATCAGGAATCGGTCAGAACCCAATTTGAAGTAGTTCTAGAAACTTTCCAAATCCCTATCACTTATAGCCAGAAGACAAGTTTCAAACTTTTCATAAAATGAGAGAATCAATGAGCAATACTGTCGTACAATGAGAGAGATGAGGAGGGAGAGAGGGGAGGAATACAACTTTGGGTTGAAACCATAATCGTAGAATCGGTCTAATTTTACGATTCTGCGATTCGAATCGCGATTCAACCATGATTCTACCTTTTTGATTTATGCCATGGAATCGGAATTGCTAGTCACCCCTGGAATCGTAGAATCGTAAGATTCTACGATTCGAATCACGATTCTAACAACCATGGCGCTCGAGTCCTGCGCGCTTGGTATGTGGGGTCGTTGGACTCCATGTTAAGTGCGTCCTATGAGTTCGGGCTCGAGTCGTCATAAAACATACAAGAACAAATAAAAGCAAGTAAAACAAATAAGTAGTGAGAATTAATTTCCATATTTACGTGATTATCAGGTTATGAACCGGGGTTACTTAATAAACATGTCTTTATCCTAAATAGACAAAACAAAATGAGCATTCGGTGAAACCCAGCCATGGGCCTCCCTATAAGGGCATGTAGAATTCAGCTTTGCTTAGAAAGGACTCGACAGACAAGATATTTTGTAGTAAAGCCCTAAATGTGTGTTTGTTTTAAATTCTTTTATTTTGTGACACAGAGAAATTAATAGATTATGACAAAGTGTGTTTTGCTAAGATCCTATGACTTGAGGTTTTGCCTAATCGTTTCCCCGTGTTTGATTATGTCGGGTGTGGATTAGTCTGGCTTTGTGTTTTATGATGGATAAAATCGATCTAAACATGAACCTAGGAAAATGGGAACGTGAAACACCACGGAGATGCCAAGGTCTCTACTCATATTCTATAAAGGACCGGACAACCTTTCACGGGCCTGCCCTGCTCGTGTATCTAGTCCACGTTCCTAAGCGCCTCGATCTATGCTAGAATGATCGAAACACTTCAGTCTGAAAGAGAGGATTGTGCAGATGAAAGTTGCGCCCACATGGGATCCCATCTCTTTCTGTGGCTCGGAATGTAACCCTAGGATTGTCGGTAAGTCAGGAAACGATGGTCGTGCCCTTATGATGGAAAAAGTATTTCGTGAAAAGAAATTTAGACTGTGTGATGCGGACTGTCAAAGTCGGTAGCTGGTGTAGATCGATTCCTTATACCCATCTGGGTTGTGGGGACCCCAAGGGAGCAGTTGATCTGCTTGGAAGTAGTCTAAGAGAACTCCCGCATTCCGACTCGAGCCACCTCAAATCGGGCCTAGATTCGAGCCATGATGCCCGAGTTCTACCTAGATGTCCATGCTAAGCATGTCATGTGTCTCGATGTTTTGTAAAAATATGAGTTTTGAAAAGGGCAAGGCTATCGGTTTATGATTTATCGACTCCGTTACAAGTTAACCGGTTCATGCAATTCATTAGAAATGTCATGTGGATTAGTTAGCCGAGTGATACGTCCCGATTACTATGTAAGTGAAATTAATTAAATTGAGTGAATTTGCATAACGCTTTGAATTTGTGGGTTCCGAATCACCAAATCGATCATGGGTGGACTGCCCGAATGGAGTCCTAATCCTCGACCATTTTAATTATCGAAAGCGGCTCGTGATACAAGGACCGGGACCAGGCGGCCAATGATGACCGAGATTCTCTTGGACTATCATAGGCTCATGACCGTCTTCGATACACAAATCCATGCAAGTTACTTAACAGCGTGTTAACGGTGCGATTAATCATTAAGCTAACGTCGGCATGGGAAACAAGATTACATAAAAATTGAGAAAGGAAGTTAAATCAGGAGAAGGCCACCACATGACCCAAGATAGGTTAAGGGGTTCTTGGCCACTTCCCCTAGGGAATGGCTGAGAAACCCATGGACTCGCCTCAAGTCTCGTGTGGTCTCTTTGTCCCGATTTTAATCGTTTCTTGTATGATCCAATCATTAAACATGATAATGACAAATGTGCACAAGGCCGGTAACGCCATGATAGCGGGAAATATATGCAACAACATAAACATGTATAAAACACGATAAAACGAAATTGATAAAACGGCACCGGCACAGGAAACGAAGAAATGTAAAAATACGGAGAACAATAAAAATCGAAGAAGAAGAACCCGTCACAGGCTCAAGAGAGCCATGATGGCCTCATCGACCTTGATTTTGACCCTCTCCCGTCATGCTAGCACGTAACACATTATCATATGGTCATATAAACAAACTTACGACATTTTTAAACAAAGGATTGAGTCGATCGAGGACCACCTTATCACCCCACAAAACTCAGAAACTAAAAGTCATAACTCCTCTAAGTTGAGGGAATATTATACCTACACCTCAGGGCGTGAAGAAGAGCTTGATGGCTCGGTGGAGGACCAAAGGGGGTCCGGTGACTGGGTTGAGCTGAAAGAGAGCTCGGCTAGAAAAGGATGCTAGGCGAGGCCGTAGGGGGGCCGTGCACGGTGGCACGAGGTTGCTAAGGGACTCCTAAGCACGACTAGAGGAGGCATGTGCGCGGCTAGGCTGCGGGCTGACCCGATTGGGGGGGACCCGAGTGAGAGGTAAAGGGAGGCCCGAGAGAATATGAGGGTCTGAGAGATGGCTCGCACGGTGGGACGACTCTTGGATCGTGACGTCCTTGTCAAAAGGAAGAGAGAGAGCCGTGGGTGGCCCATCAAAGCTTGTGGGCACGACTCACCAAAGTCATGGAGGAATGAAGCTCACTGGGAAGTTGAGAAAACTCAAAGGAGGTGCGGCTACTCAGTGCTGATGCAGGCATGATCCACGAAAAAGAAAAAGGAAAAAGAATCTTTTGATCTTCAACTTTTGACGTTTTGCTATTTTGCTAATATTTTTTTTCATTATTGTCCTCTATGTTTCGTATTTTTGTTGTTTTGACCTTGCTATCCACTTTTCCATTAAAAATGTATTTTCCATCTAAAAGTTATTTTGTAATAATAACTACAAAATCTAAAAATATTTAAAATTTTCATAAAAAAGGGAATAGAAATGAGGGCCTTTACCGATAACTATCGCCTTCGAGTGGTGGTAGCTAACGAGGCTCCCCACCAGTTCCCCCTTCTACCTCTTCTCTATTTGTTTTCCATTTTTTTTTTAATTTGGGTGGCAGAGGACTCAATGGCAACATCCCATCGCCTCTTTGGGGTTACGAACGATAGGGGAAGTCACCGGCACCACACCCTCAATTAGGTTCGCCAGCAATCTCCTTGGTCGTCGCGACCCCCATTGGGGCAGTGGTTTGCCGCTTGTTAGGGCCCTCTTCACCCTCTTCCCTTGTTCCTTTATGTTCAATTTCCGTTTTCTTTTTTAATATTTTATAATTATAATTATTATAAAAATTGATTTTTGGGTGTATTTTTTTAACGAAAAAATGGATGGCCGAAACATGAAGTGCACATGACTTGATCAAGAAAGCAAAGATTCAGTGAAAGTCTTCATTGGCGAAGAGGTGTACGGAACTTTATTTATGAAGAATTAAAAAAATGAGTTTGCAAAGAGAAGAAGGCATTCAAGTGGCAAGCAAGAAAGCAGCGGAAGCGTGTTAATCTCTCTTTCGTGAAGATCAAGAAAGATCAAGGAAGCCTCGAGGTCGAGTCTTTTCCAACAAGGGGAGTATAGTGCGGGAGCATGTGCCATAATACGTAGGATCAGCCTAAGCCTAACGAAGATCTACAATATTTAGCGGAGATATCATTCTACAAAAAGAATATATTCATTACGGGAAAAAAATAGCAATGGTCCTAAAAGTTTGTTATTTTTTGAGTTTGAGTCCTATAAGTTTGACTATGTACAAAACAATCCTAAAACGTTTAGAAAAGTGATAGATTTGGTGAATTTACGTAACAGACCGTTAACAGTCGTTGACGTAGACATAACACCATTAAAAATAGTCCTAGCTAGTCGTCAATCGATATACGTAAGGATGGAGGCTCCCGACTCAAGGGTGTCAATTCCTTGAAACCGAGCGTGATTCTTTTCGAGGCCTAAGCAGCAGTCGAACTGCGCGCCGTACCCATACTTCGAACCCCTATCTAACCTATGCTCCTATTACTGGTCGTGGGACGCGACCCATAGGTACCTAGAAGCTAGTATGATATGCAATGCGTGTGCGGGTAATAAAAGTGCGTAAAGTAGATAAGAGAAAAATTGCGGAAAGCGATAAATAAACAAGCAAACAAAGCAAGCGGAAACGAGCCTGAACCCTCTAAGTATCCCTAGTGGAGTCGCCAAGCTGTGCGCACCCGAATTTCGTCTCATCGGGGCACGCATGCACCCGCCTAAATGTAACGCGGCTTGGGAGTGTCCACCTTCTCTGGGACGCGTGATGGACGCACGTGAGAAGGAGTCGCCACTACTTGTTTACGACCCGAAGGTCGAGGGCCGGTGAGTTGCCCGGGTCTAGGGGTATGGGATACACCTAGTATGTTAAGGCAATGGTCTGTACGGAACCGAAAATTCCGAATTCGGGGGTTCTATTACGTGTGAGCCTATATCCCACACGCCCTTTCGGTACTCTAGCTTGCTAGGCTTGCCATTTTATTTATTTACCATATGATTTAAGGTTGCACTCGACTCGCCCGTTTTGACACCGTAAATTCGAAGAGACACTTGAACCGTCCACTCTCCGACCGGGATTATTACATGAATAAATATACATCATAAACCCTTACATTGTTCTCTCAAATAAATAAAAGACAAGCTACAATAACTAAATCCCGGTCGGTTCGCATTCGGCCATTATTTCACTCATGCTCACCGTAGGGTTTTGGAAAAAACCGAAAATTAAATTAAATGCGCACTCGGTATATGGGGGCATTGGACCCCGTGATCGACGGTTATGGGCATTGGACCCAGTGTGAATCGAGTCCTAAAGGATCGGGCTCGATCCGCATAACAAACAAGTGCAAAAATGTAACAAGCAAGCTCAAATAAAAAAACAATGAGGTTTCTTGGCATACAAATCCTACCTTAAAACAAACAAAAGGGATGATGGATAGGGTATGTAGCATTCAGCATTATTTTAACGGACCCGACAGACATGATGTTTATAATCAAGTCCTGAATGTGTGGGTTATCTTTAAATTATTTTGTATCATGACAATATGACTTTTACAGATTAAGAGTATTTTCACCTAAAACCCGAAACATAACCCTCTACTTGACTATTTGCCCATGTTTGATTATGCCGAGTTTGTGATTAATTTGTTTTCCCATGTTTTGACCAATTCTACGCACAAACCTACGCTAGGGTTACGGCAGGACAAGAACCGGTAGTCATGCCCTTGAATCGGTAAATATGTGTGTGCATGAAAATCAAGATTACGTTGCAGTGATTTTGAAATTGTGAATTTGAAAAGGGCATAGCTAACAGTTCTTGAACTGTCGACGTGATTACAGATTGTTAATTAGTTCGTACAATTTATTTAAAGAAGTCAAGTGATTTAATTTAGCCAAATTTAACGTCTCGATTATCCCATATGTAGAATTTTAGGTTAATTAAAGAATTTGCCGAATGCTTTAATCTACGGATTTCGAGTCGTCGGAATAGCCATTAGTTGACCGCCCGGTAAACTCTAATTTCCGACCGTCTTAAAAATTAATTTTAGGCCGAGTTTGCATGATTAAACCGATTCATGTGAGGTTTCGATTAAAACGAGAAAATAAAGCGTTTAAAACACGGATCAAGAGCACATAATCACGTCAAGCACGATAAACATACATATTTTTACACAATCGGTGCCGCCATGATCATGATAAACATACAAACATACACAAACATAATATTGACGGAATCGATAAAACGACACCGACTCATGGAAGCAGAAAAACATAAAAGAACACACATTGTCATGTTATATACATATGATTATTGAAACAAAATTATTTGAGCGGGGCACACACGTCGGGAATCCAGGTAGGAAAGTATTGGGTGTCTTTAGAAAATGTCCAAGGACTTAATTAAATAATTTTAAAAGAACAAGGACTAATTTGAAAATTTGGATAAAGTTCGGGGCACTGATTTGAAAATTCTAGAAAAATTAAGGACTATGTAAAAATTACTGAAAATGTCCCATGATTTTTTTGAAATGAATTTGAAAGTTAGGGCTGATCTGAAAAGTGAAAAATGCCCCAGGGACTGAACTAAAACAACATGAAAATTCCCGGAATAGGTTTAGAAATTCTGAAAATTCAGGGATTGACTGAAAAATGGCAAAAATGGCTAGGACTTGACTGAAAAGAATTTTAAATTTCGGGGTAGATATGAAAAGGCAGAAAATAGCCCCGGGACTAAACTGAAACAACTCGAAAAGTTCCCTGGGATGATTGAAAAATTCTGAAAAATTTAAGGAGTGATTGGAAAATAATAAAAATGGCCGGGACTCGACTGAAGCGATTTTTTAAAATTCGGGGCAGATCTAAAAAAAATAAAATGCATCCTCAGGACTGAAATGAGACAAAATGGAAAGTTTGTAAAATCGAGTTCGGGACAAATCCGATCACCCACACAACCCAAGAATGCTCATTTCACGTGAGATACATCCAAGCAAACATTAATATTCAAAAATGGAGCCCTAAACATGCCACTAAGTCGGGAATTTACCTTGTTGGAGAAGAATAGGGGCAGATTTGTAAATAAAGAAAATTTCGCCAGACAAGTTGGGCTGCTGGGGAGTAGGCCGAACTGGGCTGCTGGGTCGTACTGGGCCGAACGGGCCTGCTGGGTCGAGTTGGGCCACTGTTGCTGCTGGGCACGGCTAGGCTGGGCCGAACGGGCCTGTTGGGTCGAATTAGGCCGCTGGGCCACTGTTGTTGTTGGGCCGGACCGCTACTGAGAGTTTCCAAAAATCGACTGAGGGAGACTCGGAGTCCCGGGAGAAAAATCGAGCTGTGGGCGTCGGGGACGAGTCGCAGGGTCGTGGCACGGGGAGCTGAGGATGAGGGCCGAAGGAATGTCCATCTGCGAGCTTGGGTGTTCGGAGGTCGAGCTGTGGGGGAATTATGGGTTCCGTTGGGATCTCACGAGCTCAGGTTTTTTCGGATTCGAGACCGCCCGAGAGAGAGAGAGAAAGAGAGAGAGCTAGCGTGTTTTTTTTCGGAGTGCGAGCTGAAGGAGAATCGAGCCCCGAGCTGTGGGAGTTCTCCCGGTTTTTAGAGGATCCTCATTCCGAGTTTTTCGGATCCTTGACCCCCCCGCGGCTAGGTCTTTTTTTTTTTTCGTCCCCCCGCCTCCTGCTAGGGTTTCGCGAAGAAGAAGAAGAAGAAGGAAAGGGAATCGAAATCGGCGAGATTTTTGCCAGAGATTGGCAGATTTGATCCTGAGAAGAAGGAAAGAAAAAAAAAAAGAAAAAAAAAAGAACAGGAAACGGAAGAAGCTAGGGGAAGGGGTGGTAGACTTTGACTTTCCCTTTTTTGTTTTGAAATTAGTCGGTCAGACAGGCTCTGACCGGTTCTGATCGACTCTGACTTTTCTGACTTCCTTTTTTTTTTTGAAATTAATGCGCGTAAAAATCAAAATTCTTGTCTTTGCAATTTGATGATCAAAATTTGATCCGGGACCGGCATTGTGTTCAGAAAAATTTACGGATCACTGTTATGCAATAAAATATTTTCCGGCCTTGAGTTTTCTTCCCGGATTTGAAAATTGACTTCGACGCGTGCGAAATTCAAAGACACCTCGTAAAAATATTTTTATAAAATTGATATAAAATTAGAAAAATGCCATTTTTCAAAGGCCATGAATGCTCGAGTAATTTACTAGAAATACTTCCCTCATACGGGGTGACAAAGTGACGATTTTGTCCCTTTGGAGCCGGTGGACCGAAATGGGGTGCTGACAGATAATATTTTTTTTCATTATTGTCCTCTATGTTTCGTATTTTTGTTGTTTTGACCTTGCTATCCACTTTTCCATTAAAAATGTATTTTCCATCTAAAAGTTATTTTCTAATAATAACTACAAAATCTAAAAATATTTAAAATTTTCATAAAAAAGGGAATAGAAATGAGGGCCTTTACCGACAACTATCGCCTTCGAGGGGTGGTAGCTAATGAGGCTCCCCACCAGTTCCCCTTTCTACCTCTTCTCTATTTGTTTTCCATTTTTTTTTTAATTTGGGTGGCAGAGGACTTAATGGCAACATCCCATCGCCTCTTTGGGGTTACGAACGATAGGGGAAGTCACCGGCACCACACCCTCAATTAGGGTTCGCCAGCAATCTCCTTGGTCGTCGCGACCCTCATTGGGGCAGTGGTTTGCCGCTTGTTAGGGCCCTCTTCACCCTCTTCCCTTGTTCCTTTATGTTCAATTTCCGTTTTCTTTTTTAATATTTTATAATTATAATTATTATAAAAATTGATTTTTGGGCGTATTTTTTTAACGAAAAAATGGATGGCCGAAACATGAAGTGCACATGACTTGATCAAGAAAGTAAAGATTCAGTGAAAGTCTTCATTGGCGAAGAGGTGTACAGAACTTTATTTATGAAGAAATAAAAAAATGAGTTTGCAAAGAGAAGAAGGCATTCAAGTGGCAAGCAAGAAAGCAGCGGAAGTGTGTTAATCTCTCTTTCGTGAAGATCAAGAAAGATCAAGGAAGCCTCGAGGTCGAGTCTTTTCCAACAAGGGGAGTATAGTGCGGGAGCATGTGCCATAATGCGCAGGATCATAAGCCTAATGAAGATCTACAATATTTAGCGGAGATATCATTCTACAAAGAGAATATATTCATTACGGGAAAAAGATAGCAATGATCCTAAAAGTTTGTTATTTTTTGAGTTTGAGTCCTATAAGTTTGACTATGTACAAAACAATCCTAAAACGTTTAGAAAAGTGATAGATTTGGTGAATTTACGTAACCGACCGTTAACGGTCGCTGACGTAAACATAACACCATTAAAAATAGTCCTAGCTAGTCGTCAATCGATATACGTGGATCAACCATCGCCATGTCAATAATTCTTAAAGATTTATAAAAAAAAACCATAATAAGTCAAATAAAAAATAGAAAAATGTAAAAATAAAAAAGTAAAAGGATTTCAAAATAAATAAATTTAAAATATATGTTGGCATTTTTTATATTATATGAAAAATATCAAAAAATAAGAAAAATGAAAATATAATTTGAATTATTTATAAAATAAGAAAAAATATTTTAAAAAAGAAAATTCAAAATATTTCATGAAATGAAAAAATAAATTTTGACATTTTTTATAAATTAAAAAAAATTTTAAAAAAGGACCTAGCCCTATCCTATCGGGGCTGGGATGTAGGAGGGAAGATCGGAAAGGGGGAGCCCTTCCGGCCTCCCCTCTCTCCCGGCGAGGTCAAAGGGGCTAGGTCATCCCTTTTTTATTTTATTTTTGTATTTTTTTACATTTTACTAATTCTTATTTGATTTTCTTATTTTATAAAATGTCAAATTAATGTTTCATTTTCTGAATTCTTTTGTATTTGCTTTTTTACATAGTTTTTTCTTATTTATAAAAATTTCAAATTATATTTCTATTTTTATGAATTTTTTCGATTTTTATAAAAAAATGCCAAAATGTTTTTTAATTTTATTTATTTTCAATTTATTTTTACTTTTTACTTTTTTTTTTATTTTTCTTACATTTTTATAATGTGTATTCAATTTTAGTTAATTTTATTCTAGTTTTCTAAATTTTTTTATTGTTTTTTATATATCTTTAAGAATAATTGACAATGCGTGCGATGGTTGATCCACATGTACCGATTACAGCCAATTGGGATTTTTTTTAACGGTGTTATGTCCACGTCAACGACCGTTAACGGTTGGTTACTGAATAAACCAAATCTATCACTTTTCTAAATGTTTTAGGACTGATTTTTGTAAAGTCATGCTTATAGGACTGAAACTCAAAAAGTAGCAAACTTTTAACCATTGCTATCTTTTTCCCTATTCATTACTATTGAGTTTAGGAAGAGAATTTCATAGTTTCATATTTTGCATTAGAAGAGAATATCTTAGATGTCAGTTTCCTTTTTATGATAGGACCTTTCTTACTTATTAGTTTCCTATCTAAGTGTTTAGATAGTTTGTCTTGATTCTATAAATAAGGGTTTATTCTTATTGTAAGAGAAGGAATGGTTGATTAATAATATTGGAGTTTGCTTTGTGCAATTTGTACGTTTTATATCTCTTGGGTTTCCCTTGAGTGGTAAATATCATTATTGTATCCATGGATTGACCTCCCAATGTGGTGATTCGGCTACACAATTCTTAAAGTGGTGATATGTGTATCTCTAAGGTAGTGTGTCTATTACGACTTTCTATCTCTAAGGTGGTTTTATCTGTATCCTTAGAGTTTGAAGTGTCTACCTTATTTCGACATAGAGCATCCTGTACCATCCCGGTATCAATTTGGTATTGGAACTATGGTTGCTAGGAATCCTATTTGTGGACGCTTGTGGAGAATCAACTGAAAGAAGATGCTCGTGATTTGGAGACGTCGTTGCCGCCTCTCAATCTAAAGACACAGCTCGGCCATCTACAAATCACAAGTATATTCTTCTGGTTGATTCTTCACATAGTGCCCATGAATAGGATTCCTAGTAGCCACAACTTTGATACCAAATTGAAACCGAAACGGTACGGGATGATCGATATAGAAATGGGTAGACACTTCAAACTCTAAGGATATAGATACCACCACCTTATAAAGAGAAAGTCGGAATAAAAACATTATCTTAGAGATACATATGTGACAACTCTAAGAATCGTGTAGCCGAATCACCACATTTGGGAGGTCAATTCAAGGATATAGTAACGATGTTCACTACCCAAGGAAAATCCAAGAGATGCAAAACGTAAATAATGCAAAAGGCAAACTTCAATATTATTAATCAACCATGTCTTCTCTTATAATAAGAGTAAACCCCTATTTGTAGACTAAAGACAAACTATCTAGACGCTTAGATATGAAATTAATAAGTAAGGGACTTCCTAATATAAAAAAGAAACTGATATCTAAGATACTTTCTTCTAACGCACAATAGGAAACTATAAAATTCTCTTCGTAAACTCAATAATAATGAATATATTCTCTTTTTAGAATGATATCTCCACTAGCTATTCTAGATCTTCGTCAGGCTTGGACTTATCCTACGCATTGAGGCACATGGTCTTGCATCAAAATGTGAAACGTTAGAAAAAAGAATGACAAAAAAAAAAGAAAAAAAATAGATTTAAGACCAAAAGGGCAAAAGCGTCAAAGAATGAGGATAAAATGTCTTTTTGTTATATATAAAAAAAAGGGTACATGTGATGCGAGCATAGGAAAATGAAAATGCAAATTGAATTGAATTGGAGGCAGCCGCAATCCAGCTAATTCCTTCCACCGTCCCGGTTGTCAAACAAGACAGGAGTCATACTCATAGTCAAGCCGGGTCGGGTGGTCCCACCTCCTGCTCCGAAGCACAAGATCCACTGCTCTCACGTCCACACATATTCCAGCGAGATCACGCACATCAAGTCGTCAATTACTGCAGTTCAAGATCATCCCGACAGTTCAACGGCCAACTCAACTAGTTTCCTGGGGTCATGCCGCACCGGAAAAATTACGCGTGCCTTTTGTTTTTTCACCGTCACCATCTATTTCGCAATGTGCCAAAAATTTACAATAAAAAATAAAACTTCTAAATTCAAATTAACACTAAATCGGGATTAAATTTAAATCCAAATGCTTTTTCTCAGTCTTTTTCGTTTTCCATAAAGACAAGCGCATTGAATTTGTTTTTCCGGTTCTATCAAATCAATTGTTGGTTTGGGCACATTTCCATACTTACCAAATCAATTGTTTCTCTTCCCAGGTTTTCTTTCTTTGCATGAAAGAATATTTTCTAAACTTCATATCTTATTAATTTTTTTTCCCATTTGGTCTTTCTCCTACTCTCTGTACATATATATACACCAAGGAATATTTTTAACTTGTTAATTTAAGATTAATCTTGTCCAAGTACGGACCTAATATTGACCGTGAGATTCCCCAGTTGACCCTTACTTATATAGAAAGCATAAAATGCTACCGGTAATTATGCTTTATTAATTAAAAATTTAGATAAAATTCGAAACTCTCAGATGAGTTGGCAAAAAGTAAAAAGATAATATGAACTAGATTGCCTTAGATTTTCATTTTCCTAAGAATTACACGATTTTCCTTTTTATAGTGTGTATCTTGATAATCGAAAGTCTATTTGACACTGACTAATCAAGTTAGAGTCGAATCGGCCTATTAAGGGATTAAAACTTTCCTAGTATGAATTTCCTCCATTAATATGATTTTCTTTTTGCTTGATAAGAATTAGAGTTACATGATTTTCTGGAGTTATTTTTAAGCAACACTTCAAAAGTAATAAGAGGTGAAGTCAAATGATATTTGTTTCTGCAAAAAATTGAAAAAGTAAAAACAAAAACAACAAAAAAAAAAAAGGAAAACGAAACGCTACCCCGTGGTGGAAGAATTATATTTAGTATTATATTATGTAAATAATAAAAAAATAAGACTAAAAAAATTAATTTAATAAAGAATTAAAAGATAATTTATTCGGTTATCTTATGAGTCTAATACATTAACATATAAATCCTAATAATTAACAAATGAGCACGGATAATTTCGCTACGAAAATTGAACTTGCAATCAAAAGAGAGACAAAGTGGCGCACATTCTTACTTGATAATTAAGAAGTTCCAAATTCAATATTCAATGGAGACCACCGGTACTCCTTTATTAAAAAATCGAACCTACAAAAGATTAAATGACTAATGCTGCGTTTGGTTTCAAAATAGGATTTTAAAATCATATTTTGAAAAAGAGTTGTATAAATAGTTATGTATGGGGTCCACCCTTTGAGTTTGTATGAGTTATTTTGTTTTGTTATGAAAAAAAGAGTTGTATAAATGGGGCTCACCCTTTGACTTTGTATGTTTTGTTGTTGGTAGAATTAAGTTAAAGTGTGATTTTAAAATTACACTTTGAAACCAAACAAGTCATAAGTTTCCGTTTGGTTTTCAAGTTGAATCATTTTCTAACTTAATTTGATTTTGTATAATGATTGCAAGTATTGACAAATATATAGATGGTGAAAAAATATATATGTATATATATAAATGTGAAAATATATCAAAAATTTATTATTAAAAATTGATTATAAAAATGGTTAGGAAAAAATCAATGAAAAATTATTATTAAATTGAGAAAAATATAAAATAATAATGAAACTTGCGTTAAATAAAGTAAAATTTTTTATCCGAAAGCCAAATAAAGCATAAAGCGTTTTCCGCTGCGTGACGGTCTCTTTCTCAAATTGAAAGATGTAATACCCCGTTTGGTTTGCAATCAAGTTTTTAAAATTTTAATTCTAATTTTAACTCTACTCATTACATAACAAAAATCAACAACACGATTATTACTTTTTTCTTTTTCTTCAATTTTTTTAACGATTCAATTCAATTTTTTATACTAAATTCTCTCAACTATCAATTACTTTTTTCATAATTCAACAACATAATCATTATTTTCTCTTAATTATTTATTAATTTTTCACACTTTTTCTCATAATTTAACAGCATAATCATTACAACTTAATTAAAATCAAAACTCAACTTTACTTAATTCTAAAACCAAACACATCTGTTTTATTTAGTTTTAAAGTTGAGTAGAATTAAATTTTGATTTTAATTGATTTATAATGATTGTGTTGTTGAATTGTGAAAAAAATAATAAATAATTTGAAGAATTTAATATTAAAAATTGAATTAAATGATTAATTTTTTTAAAAAAGTAATAATTATATTATTAAATTTAAAATAAAATAAATTAAATGGAATAGAGTTAAAAAAAATTTTGAAACCGGACGGGCTATTATATCCTCCATTAAAGCAATGCAGCCAACAGCTCAATAGAGGTTTGAGGCTATTCCCTAAAAGCATTTTCCCACTGACACTGCAAACTAATCATCACTCTGCTCTCTCCCTCCCTCCCTCCCTCCCTCTCTCTCTCTCTCTTACGCTCTCGCTGTCTGAGCCGAAACCCCCGATGGCGGTCTCCGTCGCCGTACTCTCCACCATCATTGGCCTCCACCTCATCGCCTTTGTCTTCGCTGTCGGCGCCGAACACCGCCGCAGCACGGTACGGTCTCCTCCTCCTCCTCCTCCTCGTCGCTCCCCTCTCCTCCCTCCCTGACATTCTCGACTGTTCTCGCTGTTTTTGCAGGCCACGGTGAAGCCGGACGAGTACGACGAGTACACCTACTGCGTCTACACCACAGACGCGTCGACGGTGTACGGGCTCTCGGCGTTCGGACTCTTGCTCCTTAGCCAGACGGTGCTCAACGGAGTCACTAAGTGCCTCTGCTTCGGCAGGGGCCTAGTGACGGGGTCCTCCGTCACGGCTTGGGCTGTCTTCTTCTTCATATTCTCCTGGTAAGCTTGATTTAGCATGGCTTTGCGAGATGGACGCCGCTGTTTATCTCACTCGATACGGGAGCTTGTATTGTGCAATTTTATGCCATGAGCGGCTTAATTGTTACCATCACACTGTGCAATGAACTCTGACCAAGTTGAATCTACGGAATCCGAGCCCGTAGCCCAAGCACTGTTTGTGTTAATCATCCACTTAACTTGTAACGTTGTGTGTTGCGGGATTGAACTCTATCGCAGTATTGCCAGCCTAATTTAGATGTGATTTGAAATTGGCCTTGCTATGTAATGCATCAATTGAGCATATAAAAGCTCTGTCGTCATCAAAGGTTGTAGTCTCAAAGTTTCTGAACGGGAGGAACCCGATGGTGCTTAACAATAGGATTTCACTCTTCAATTACTAGTTCATCTCTCTGTCTGGCTCTATGTACCACCTCACTTATCGTCTTAGGTCATATCTGTCCTCCTTTCTTTGTCGATCATCGCCTTATGTCCGAAAACTCAGAAAAGTAATGTCTAGAGGGAAGGAGATACAGAGGGTCTAGAATTGCTTAGCATTGATACATTAATAGGTGCTGGCTAAATTCAGCTGAAGATTGTCATCTGTTCCTCGTTCTATTTTTTAAGATGAAACACTCCATTTACTCATAAAGCAACATGTTGATCAGCCTTTTCATCCTCTGTTGGCACCGTTGTCTCAAAATTTAACCGATTTGATATCGCTTTACTGGTATAACTCGTGATAGTTAATGATTTCCATCAAGTATAACTTGTGAACGGAGAGTAGCCTCCCTATATTTCCCTCCCTATCACTGTGATGGATATCTGCAAAATGAGGAACTGCCCTTCCACTCCGACTACTCTCCGAATTTAATTCCATCCCCACGTTTACAATTGTTGGTAAATGTTTAACATCCAAATTTAGCTGTTAGTCACTTGAGCTTCAGAGCGTCCCATGTGAAAGGAGCTTTAATTGCTTATGTGGTTTTTGAAATAAAAACCACCAACCTCCCTGACCTTTGGAGGAGTATCGAAGTGTACCTCCAGATAGTGAGTGAAATCTTCCCAGAAATGCTGTGGCAATTCCTCTTTCGTGGCTATTCTGGGTGTCATCTGTTTCTAAAGATTGTCAAGCTAATTTCGTCTGTGTGGGGAAGAAGTGCGTAAATTCATTGTTCGAGATTTGCTTTTTTTGCACAATTAATCTGATTTTTTACATGGCAGTAAAACATGCTGGTTTTCTTCTGTTTTGCTAACTGAACATGTTATTGAAAATCTATCAGGGTAAGCTTCTTGGGAGCAGAGGCTTGCTTACTGGCCGGGTCAGCAAGAAATGCCTACCACACCAAGTACCGAGGCTTCTTTGGAGGAGACCATCTGTCTTGTGCCACTCTCCGCAAAGGTGTGTTTGCTGCAGCAGCTGCTATGACTTTACTGTCTCTTGTGGGTTCAGTGTTCTTCTACTGGTTGCACTCCAAGGCAGATACTGGTGGGTGGCAGAAGCACCGTGAAGAAGGTGTCGGGATGGCAGCTTCTGATTTTGCTTCTCAACAGCATCAGCAGACTGAATCCGGGAAAGCCTGATTGAGGTTAAGTGTTACTACATGTTTGAGGACTTTTTATGTAGGTCATGTCGAGGAAGAAATATGAGTGGGTGGTTGTTTTGTTAGAGTGTATATATGTTGGAATGGTATCTTAAGTATATCTAGACATATATGCATACATAATTGGATTAGGCTTCTGCTTTTGCAGTAATATGGGGGATATGTTGATCTCTAATATTCCACTCTGGACACATAATCTGTGTCAAGGTTGACTTTTCCGGTTTGTGGTTCTCTAGCTTGAATTCTACTATATTACCCTCTATAGTTAGTACAATGGGGACACTTGCAAGGTTGAATATCCTTGCATTCGTCGGATCTTGCCTGGAGACCTGCTCTATCTATGTATCTGCATGTGTTTTTTCGATGCACTGGCCCTGTAAGTTGGAATCCTTGGCAATCCTTCATCACGGATGCGGTCGTGCCCCTGAAACTAGAAGCATAGTTTTTTCAACTGACTTTCCTAGAACATGAATATTTCCCAACACATTAAAGAAATAATCGGAAAAGAAAAAAGAAAAAAAAAAAGGAAAAGGTTGAAAAGGTATCTTATTTTCTGCAGTGTGTTTGCAGTTTATTTTCTTATATTTTTTCTCAGTGAAATTATGATGTATTTTTAGTCTCTTAGTTAAGACGAATTTTGGCAAAGATGTTGGCTTGCCATCTGTTCCATTGGGTGTTCTAATTTTCCAACATGTATGCATATATACGCACACTCTATATAAAGATAGAGGCTGTCTATATAAATACCAACATGTGAAGTGACAATTGCATGTATCTCATGATTTTAATATTTCGATGTGGAATCAACATGCATACATATATATATATATATACATACATATATACATGTACATAGACACTACAGAAAAGAATGAGGGCGCCCCTTGCCATGTTGGCGCGGTAAAGGTTTATGGATTTAGTGCAAATTTTTATATTCTAGAGCAACTAATCTTAACTTTATAAAAAAAAAATCTCAACTTTTGTTTTTTTTTTGTTTTGGATCGATTAAAGAAAATCTCAAGTTACCACCTACAAGTTGTTGTTTACTAACGTTATCTAATTATCTGTCAAGTTATCCCAAGATAATTCTTCACATCTTGTCTCCTTATTATCTAATTTCTAGACGAAGTATTTGATTATTAGTTTTCTTGTTAGCATATATATATATATATATATATAAATTTATCTACTTTCACGAAATTCTTTCGATCGTGCCCCTCAGCTCATCAGTCATCTCTTCGAGTCTCTCCATTAATATAAACTTAAATTTTTTTTCAAATTTTCATGATATGTTTACAATTTTATTATATATTCCTAAAGAGACTTATAAATTTTTTAGAGATACTAATTAATGTAATTACTCCCAATATTTTTTATTTATTTCTAATATTTTGTTTTATAATATTATAATATTTACAATATCAACAAATTTCCATGCAATGCGCGGGTTATATGATTAATCAATCAATTATAATATATAAAATCCGACTAGCGAAGATATGGTTGCGCCATGTAAGCTAAATCACATACCTTTAGCTCCAAATTGATTACCTTTTCATTTCCGATGTTAGTATATTTCATTTGTGTTATATTCAACGTATTTCATATATTTGTTTATATTCTCTGTGTGTAATAATATATAGTAAAAAATATTTAGAAGAGTTAAAATTTTCCTTTATAATCGAAAAGATTCCTCGAGATTTGTGATATGTCTAAATTGAATGTGTTAAATATCCTATAACTAGGAGACATGAAGATTCATTTTATACATCATCTTTCTATTAATCATTATAGTTTTCCCCAATCTCTACGTGATATCACCCGCTCTTTATATGTACAAATTTATTATATGTTATTTCATTTTCATATAATATTATATGTATTTATTTACTATCGTCATGATTTCATGT
The DNA here is from genome assembly GCF_007655135.1 of Punica granatum. Classification (NCBI taxonomy): domain Eukaryota; kingdom Viridiplantae; phylum Streptophyta; class Magnoliopsida; order Myrtales; family Lythraceae; genus Punica; species Punica granatum. Next base: position 28,931,830 of record NC_045129.1, read on the forward strand.
CCTTTGACTCTCATGCACTATATGTTTATTATGTCCCTTTGATATAATATATAGTTTCACTGTCACTGTGGTATCAATATTCAATCGTATATTGCCATATGCGATTAATTATCTATTTTTTGTGACACAAAAATTGACAGAGAATTATCGCGCAATCCGCGAATATTAACTAGTTATACTATAATTTCAATATCGTCCATCTCTTTATTAGGGAGAGTAGGGTGGTTTTCCCCACTCGCAAAACTACCTTTCTCTTCCTTTTTTTCTCTTTTTTTTTACAATTTTTAAATTAAATTTTATTTAATTTGAATATACCACTTGACATTCGGAAATCTAATGAGTCTAACTCTATGTTTGAGCAATGTCAAATCACTCAAGGGTAAAACTCTTCAAATCGTAATTTTTTCCAATCATAAGATTCACATTTATGAACTTACTAAATCAAAACGGGCACCAAATTATCTAAGATAAACCATATTGAAGTTTTATTTCAATTTATCACCAGTCAAGTTATTTCTTCTTATTTTGAAGCTTCAAATGTTCTTATTTTTCGGTAAAATACAAGATTACACCAACTTATTGACTGAGACTAACTTTTATTTGGGTGTAAAATTAGCTGGCCAATTATTGACTAAGACTAATTCATATTTGGATGTAAAATTTGTCTGTATAAAATTAGCGGGCCACTTAAGATCTATTATATTGTGATTATGATTTTCTATTTTGAAATATTAAAAAATCAAATTAAGATTAGCTTGGAGAAATATTGACTTTTATATCATATGAAAATTAATTAATACAAGATTTGAATAATTTATTATTAATAGTTGGTTCATAATTTTTACACATAATCAATTTTATCATTAATTTCATTTATATTATATATTGATTATTAGGGGTGTGTACGGATACCGGGTATATCCGAAACCAGTCGGAATCTACCCGTTAGAGTAGGATCCGAGTAACTCGTATTGAAAATATAGTAGGGTTCGGGTATTAAAATAAGGAACTGGTGAAAACCGATTCCAGTTTCGGTTCCGGTACCCAAATCTGGATCCGGTACCCAAAAATCGATAATAATTTCCCCTAGTTATATTGAGATATATTTCTTCCTTTTACTTAACCCTCTTATCCTCTCCGTCTCTCTCTCTCTCTCTGGAAGCCTCGGATTCCTTATCATCGATAGCTTTGGTTCGACGACCTCGGTGTATCATCACTGAGGTCTGATCGTATTACGAATGTTTAGTTTTGTGGATGGATTGATAATATATATTGTTCTTTGTTGTAAATATATTGAGAATCAATCTAAATCTATATTGACATTATGTTTTGTGTTATTACTGATTACGAATGAGATATTTTCGATTTTATTTAACAAGACAAAAAAATTTATAGGTTCCAACAGGGTACCCAGAACTTGTGATACAATACAGGTTCTAGGTGGATTCTGGTTTCAAGACTCAACCGGGTAGAGTATGTTTCCAAAATCTTGAAACTTATTCCTTACAGGGTAGGGTCCGGGTATCATGAAAAAATAGGATACCTGAATCCGAACACCCCTATTGATTATTATACAAACTACTATGATAAACTAAAAAAAATTGAAGGAAAATTATTCTGACCCCTGCATCGTGTGGGTGCCCGCCCTAGTAATATTAAACATGCTTGTGTGGCTTTTACTAGGCAGATGACTCGCTAAGCTATTGCTATTTTTTTTTTAACTTTTCGGGGTTGAGCAAGTTTATTTTCATTATCATTATCCAACTTCATTTTTCCCCAAGAAAAAAAGGCGCATTTATCACCACGGAAAAGAACATCTGCAGCCTATTAAAACAATGCATTTTAATTTTTTTTGCATTTTAAAACAATGCAATATTTCAATATTCTTCATAACAATAAATAAAAACAGCACAAATATTGCACTGATATCGAGACTCAAAGCTTCGATTAGAGAAGCAACATTTATCACTATGGAAAATTAGCATTTCTTTGCAATTTTAAAACTAGGGCTGTTATTAGTTGGACTAAATAGAAATTCCATTATGGATCAATTACATAGGTAATGCATATTATGTTTGTTTTCAGCTATAATCAAAATCCTAGAGGCTGGTTTAGGATATGTAATAGATTATGAATGGGCATGCTCCATTATGTAATGGGAATAACCATGTGCGAAATAGTACTGGAATTACTTATCTACCTTTATTTATTAAATTCTCAAATTGTGCCCTCCCTCATCCCATCCTCGCCCTCCACTGTCGTCGCCTGCCAAATTCTACCTCTAACTATGTAGAATGTCATTTCTGGCCTAATCGAGGCCGTGAAGCTAGATCCAGATTAGATTTGACCCAATTTTGCCTCGATGATCGAGATCTCGGCCTAAATTTCTCGGAGATCCACAACCTATGAATACAAAACACGTTACTTACATGACTAGTTTAAAAATTAAAGCACAAATATAAGTACACAGTACACACATCTTCCGCTTCTATTTTCTCTCATTTATCTCTATTCCTATCTCCCTTAACATCACTTTTTTTTTTCTTTTTCAACACTATATAACTCATGAAAAAGGTAGAAATTTTAGCTATACGATTACTAACTGTTATATTGGTAATTAATTATTTTATAAATATATGCATTTTTTTTGTGTTAATAGTTCATCTGTGTGCATATCTTGTTAAAAATTCTCGGAGTGCGTGCTATACCTCGCTTAGCGCGACATGACCTCTATTTATTATAAAGAGAAAAGGAAGAATTTGGTCTACCTTTTCCTTTTCGAAATTGCCCATTATTCTATATTATTAAAGAAATAATGAAAAACATTAAAATAAAAATTCAATATAAATTAGTAAAAATGTGTACATATCTAGCTACTTCTATCGCATTTCCTTTTTTCGTTTTTCCCTTTCACATCTCTCTTCATTCTTTCTAACTCTTCTTTTCAATTATAAGGAAAAATCCATTAGCCTAAAAATCTAATAGAATTTGTAATAGATAATAAAAGAGTATAAGTAGTCATAAAACGATAATCGAATTTGAAATTTCTTGATTATTAAGGAATGGTGTGTGCCATTATACTACATTATATTTCTCTTTTTCCTAGCTCCTTGATGTTACTTTTTCTTTTTTTAATTTTATAATAATTACATTATAAAAGCTTTTATGATTTTCTGGTTTTGATTTCCATCAGGGCATATTTATCTTAACTAAAACTTTTAAGTGTAAAATCGCACTAGCAATACCCTTGCCTTTTATTTTGAGAATGAGATGTAGTTTAAGGATACGAATAACGACAATTTTTATGTTTGCTAAAACGCAATATAGGACAATAGTCGCTGATGTTCTTAAAATTACTGTAAGTTTTACTTATTTTGAAATATAATGCGTAAAACTCGCTCTAATATGAAATCAAGAAGTTCTGGATTTGGTTTTTTGCCAATGTTCATATACAGACTTTTGGTGCTCCTTCACTTATGCATGTTTCTTTGGGAAAAAAACATTTTTTGTCCTATAAATTTAGCATTCGGTCAATTTTGATCCTCTAAGTTTTAAAAATATCAAATTAGTCCTATACATTTGTTTCGTAAGGCAATTTTGGTCCATTTTGTGACTTATAGGATGAAAAATGTCTTTCTTTTTCAAAATTTATAGGACCACAATTTAATTGAAAGTCAACTTATAGGACCAAAAATATATTTTTCAAAACTTATTGGATAAATTATCTTATAGAATAAATATATAGGACTGATTCGGTAGTTCTAAATTTTATAGGATCAAAATTGACTGGATGTCAACCTTATATGACAAAAACTATCTTTTTTCTCCTTTTTTCTTTTTCCCTTCTTTTAGTTATAAGAAAAAGCTCGTACATTTAGTATCAGAAAAAGAAATATAAATTAAGGGTACATGCAGTCTCACCGACAATACTCGAATTTAAAACCTCTTATTCGCAAGCAAGAGCATGTGACATTACACTATACCCTCTTGCTCTCTCTCTCTCTTCCCTTCCTTTATCAAGCTCATGGATTTCAGTCATACTCAAGAAAACCAAAAATAAATAAATAAATAAATAAAAGAAAAAATCCACCAAAAAAAGAAAAAAAGGAAAAAAAAAAAAGAACTGCGCCACTTATGAAGCACAACATACGACACACATGTAGTAGTACTGAACATTGATCCCAACACTTGGACCAAATAAACAAATTCCAGTACCATGCAGCTACTACATACTACGAAACCGATCAGGAGATCAGGTCCACAAATTTAGTCGGCTAGCACCATAGAAGATTTCGTCCTGGGTCTAATTAAGTTTGAGTAGAACGGCTTAAATTAAGGATACACTCGTGTAGCTAATGGATAAAACGAACATAAAAAGTCTCGATTAGGCTGATACGGATTCGGGACCCCAAAAGAATCCCACTTTTGGACCCGGTCTAAAGTACTATGAGCAATTGAGTATCAACTGAGGGATGAAACCGTACGTAGAATAAAATGTAGCAGACAGGGTTCGTGCCGTAGGAGAGGACTAGCAAGTGGGGAAAGGAGAGCCACAGATGGTGGCCACCTTCTTGGCATTGGGGGAGTTGATAAGCCTCTGCAAGTTGGGGTCCTTGAGGTACTGGCAGAGGCAGGGCCTCTGCTCCTTAAGCTTGGAGCAACATGTGGGTGAGGGAGGGACGCCCGACGAGGTTATGGCGGTTGCACATGAGCTCAGCTCTAGGGCATTGCAGGTGGTCATGGCTGCTGCCACTGACGTTATCTCCCCTTTGCCTAAGAGCAGAATCAGCAAAACCCACAATATGAACTTCGACATTTTCCCTTCTTAAATTGTCTGGCTTAAGGTTAACTTGAGTGAGGGAACTTGAGTGAGTGTGAGAAAGGGAGATTTGATGGGCATTTTGGTGGGTGCAGCTCTTCCCTTATTTATATGGAATTATTTCCTAGAAGAGGAGAAAGTCTTATATGTTTCGGGTATACCATATGATAGTGTCACAAGCCAATAGGGTTCTCCAATTCCTCTTTATATTTAGTAATATCACAAAAAAAGAAAATTACTATTGCCATTTTTTTTGTCTGGTGATATAGTGTCATGTGACGTAATACCATGTCAATTAGGAGGTACAAGTCGTGGAAATGTTAATTAAGGTCATAAGAGATCCATTCATGGCACCCAATAAAACTGGTTTCCTTAATTATTTTCCTTTTTTCAAAGATATCAGGAATGTCCTTAACCTAATCGATGATACTAATCTCATTTGGGTATCAACGTGACTGTGACAACAAGATATTTTTAATGAGTTTCAAATCCCTAAAATATCATAACTAGGTGAAGTCCGTAAACTGACAGTTTATTTAATTTTTTTAGTGTGTATTCATGGTATTTGGAAACCCAACAATTCCGACCAACTTAGTTCGAGTCGACTCGGTCCACGAAGGGGTAAAACTCTTACAATAAAAGAGTTTTTTTATTGACAATACTTGAACCCAATATTCCTACTTAAGAAGAACAACTGCCGAATCACTTCAACCAACTTTTGTTTGGTAAAAGCTTATTTATTTTCGTGCGACATTATGATGTTCTTTTATTGTATTGCAGCGGGACATCAAACGTCCGCAGACGCAGCTATTCATTCTTTAAACGTGGATGGTTTCCTAGACAACATGACTGACAATTTACTCGTTCTAAAATCAATGGAAGTTTGAAAAGTATATTATGGTGTTGAAGACTGTTAGGTTCAACTGGAGTCTTTCATATGATAGGTTTGGTTTCACCTGTTGCAAAAGTCCATCCTGTAATCCTGAACGAAAGAATATCTCTCATCAATCACAACTTCCTACTTGTGTTGGATGAACGACATTCACATTAAGCTTAGTCAACTCACTCCTAAATGATCGGATCAGATTCTTTTTTCTTTTCTTTTTTTGCAATGTAAGAGAGGTCTGTGAGGCTAATAAAGGCAAAAGGAAAATTAAATAAAGGGATACGAAATGTCTTATTGGTAATGTCACAAGAAAAATCATGCTGATAAGATCAAATCCTAAAATCTTTCGGTTTCAGATAAGGATCGCACCCTCTTTTTCTAATTGGGTTTTTCTAATTGTGTTGAATTTGGCTAACTACTATCCTTTAATAGCATTGGCATATTCTATGATACAATTAACAAAAGGCTGGGGCCAAAGACACATCCCATATGGGGTAAGTGGACAAAATTACTCTTGAAAAGTGGATGATACTTTATAGAGAAATAAATGGTAACTTTGTCCATTTACCATCAAAGGGTGACCCTAGTCATATGTGGTGTGTATTTAGCCCTACCCTTAACAAAAATGACTGTATATACAATCAAGTAATAAATTATGGAGTCTAATCTACTTTTTTTTTTCTTTTTCCATTTGTATAATTTAATTTAAAATTGGTGTCATTTATTTTTTTATCAGTAATTTAATAGAAACTCAAGTATTTACTTAGAGTGTATATAATTTATGCAAAATATACATAATTTACTTGCTATTGAAATATTTTAAAACAATATAGAATAATTTATTTTAATTTAGGGTAAATTACAAAAAAAATCCAAGTTTTGTAAAATATCTCAATTTTGTCCTAAATTTTGTTTTGTAACAAAAAAAACCATAAGTTTTCTAAAATGTCTCAAAAATGACCTCCGTTATAACTTCCGTCAATTTTTGCTGCTGATGGTGGGTCCCTTTAACAGTTCACGTAGGTCACACGTAGGCTAGTGGGTCCCTTTAACAGTCCACGTAGGTCACACGTAGGCAAAAATTGACGGAAGTTATAACGGAGGTCATTTTTGAGACATTTTAGAAAACTTATGATTTTTTTTGTTACAAAACAAAATTTAGGACAAAACTGAGACATTTTACAAAATTTGGGTTTTTTTTTGTAATTTGCCCTTTAATTTATGATAAGGTGATTGTATGTATAAGAGGTTCTTGATATATAGCATCCAATTTTTCATACTTGAATCATATTATATTTCCAAGATAAAGAGAGGGCACATTAGGTTGAGATCTCATTCAAATGTTTACTTTACTTCCACTTTTATATTTAACTAGCAAGTAACCAAATCTATTGAAGTTAAAGTGCAAGGAAATTGGGATTGCCCCTTTGAATGTATAGTTAAAGTGCATGGTGCGGTTTATCATGAGAAAGTTTAGGATGCTTGTGGGGCTCAAAGTACTATCATTGTCCCACTTCCTTGTATCATTCTTTCCCTAATTTTCAAATTCTAATTAGTGGCAAGTCATATGTGGCTATTATTACGAAGTAGCTGCAGGTTAATCATTTCTTCAAAACAATGTGTCCCACGTATAAATAACTCGATGATCTGATTGATTGAAAAGCCATGTGTTCATATACGTGGAGGGAAGATCCTGTCATGATTCCATAAAAAAAAATAAAAAGATTCTATTATGATTGTACCATGAATTTTAATTATTTTTGACATCTAAAATGACTCTTTTTATACCACAAAGATATTTTCAACTTATTAATGTTAGTCCGCGCTTGGAGGATCCTCAAAGAATTAAATTGGGTTTTTATGTTGTTTAGATTTGCAGATTTTTAACCGAATGCCCAAATTGATTTGAAATCGAACAAATTCGAATATACCCCTAATTAATGGGAAATTTGGATGGTGGGAGCTAAACCTAGTAATTTTCAAATGAACCTTTTGCGGCTATGCCCCTCTAAAAATACTAGGATGGAATGCCCTGCCGTGCAAAGTCTAATCGTTTAAATTTGTTTCTTATTTAATCAGTATAATCATTATATGCATTGGTTTATATTATGTATAACTGCAAGAACAGTTTAAACTAACTGTTCATTGGAATCATGAACTGTATACGACCACTTTAGTGATAAAAGTAATCGTTTAAAACGATCATTCTTAATTTATTGATGCAGAATATTTTTTATTAACTTCTTAAAAAGTATATTAATCAATATATGTTATATATGAAAAATAACTAATATTTTTTATGCTTATCCCAATAAGTTTACTTTTAATAGCTTTTACCAGAAAGTTATTTCTCAATTACATCAAAAGTATGGTCATTCTCCATTTTATCTTTGACAGTCTTCACTTAATCTTATTTTGTTGATACACGTGCGGAAGATTTTAAAAATTCTCATAAGCTCAAAAATAATTAAGTATGTAGTGTTATCATTTTATTTACCAGGCGAAGGCTTGGTAAATAGTTATTTTATGTTAAATACAAGTAATAATTACTTAACATATTGTTGTTTTACCAATTAGTATTGGTACATTATGAATATTGATTGGTCACCAATTCGATTGATCATGAAATATATATGAGCTTGGGAGAGGATTCTAGGTTAAGTTTTGGATAGGATAGCCTAAGTTAAGTTTAGTTTGAGTTGGAAAACCGACTAATTCCTGTGAGTGATAGGAATATACCCGAATGTTTTAGGTAGCCAATTAGGGTTGATAATTAATCGGTTTTTTCTTATTAATTGCCTAGGAATAGAGTAGTTAATTTGATACGGGGAATAAATTTCTACAGCGCTCGGAAAAGGGGTAGAAAGATAGTAGAATCCCAGGTTAGTAATTCATGAATTTGATAGAATAGAGAGAGAATGATCGATTTTATATAAGGTATTAGGGGAAATTGAAAGTCCTATGTTCATCACCATTGACTTTAGTTGTATTTACTTTATCGCTCTAATTTAGTTTTTAAATTTAGTTTAATCCTCTCTTTCGAAACCTGATCGTCTAGATAAAAAGCTAGTTGTGATAGTTTTGGTACTTAGCGAGGTCTAGATAAGTCTATGTGGAACGATACTTGTACTTTCATATATTACTTGACGCGATATATGCAATTGCGTGAATTGATGATTTTTATCGCAACACTAGGGAAGGCACCTGCAACAAGTCATAGTGCATGCTAGTTGTGAGTAACGAAACAAATGTCCCCTTAGTGAAAGTATAGAAAGTCTCAGTCATTTTAACATCCAAAGAAAAATATGCATAATAAATATATTTGCAGAAACCACGGTATCATTATGCATGCTAGTTGTGGGTAACGAAAGACTGTCAAAGAAATTACTCACCAGGAAAAAAAAAAAAGAGAGAGAGAGAGAAACTGTCAGAGAATTTACCGTTTGAAATGTACCAGCACCGGAAAGTGAGAACAGAGTCCACAGAGGTTATCTTCAGAGAGAGAGAAAGAAAGAACGCAGCAAATAGAAGAAGAATTGGAGAGAAGGAAGCTGATATTCTCATTAAACGAAGAACAGATACAAGATGATCATACCTACTGATGGTTTGATGATCGACAGCATGATCCCATCTGTTATCAATACCCCCCTTATCCCTCACTATTTCATCGTAACCAGAAGGGCTCTAGGCCCCATGTAATAACTGGAAAATAATAAAAGGAGGACAATATTTTGGTGTATGCTAAATGTTCCCAGCAACTACCTGTTTATTACAGCTGAGGCCCTGTTTCTTTTGTTCTATAAAACCTTCTCAACTTAAAATGATAACAAACTGAAGCATACAACATGATAACATCTCTTATAGCACCCTTGATAGTAAGGAACGTATTTGATGGTGAATAGAATATATATGAAAAATTAAAGTGGTGAAGAATACACGGGACTTAGTGAACGGATAAAGGTCACTCTATCGAATCCAACGGGATGACCAATATTTCTTGTTATTATTATATATTTGTTTATCTATTTATTGTGCCAAGAATTGTAGCCTCAGGAATACTAGAAACTGTCGGTCGATAGGGCTTCGGCCCCCAATTTCACCCAAAAAAAAAAACTGCCAGCCAAACTTCATCTGATGTTCAACTCAGAAATAAAAAGTCCTCCTAGAAGTATATCTTTCGATATTTGGAGTAAATAACTAATACAGTCCTCAAGAGATAGATACGCGGTACATCAATTAGATTCTCAGTTATTTTTATATTAACATCGCCCCCTTTAAGTCCTTTTGTCAGACTCCCATTAAAAAAATGGACAAAAACGATAAAAATCACTTTCAAATATTTCTTCTTTCAGTTTTTTTATTATTTAAGGATATGTTTAAAGAAAAAAAAATTATAACAAAAGAGAGAAAAACAAAAAAACTTTTGCGATTCTTGGAATGAGAAGTGGGTCGTAGGGGGAGGATCCACGGTGGAGCAACCCCATCGGCCACCGCACCCACAAGCTACCTCGCAAGGAGCTTCTGGTGGCTGGTGGGGGTGCCTACATCGCCGATATGTTCATTTTTGTATGGGCATTTAGTTTAATTATTCTATTCAGCTGGCGTGGTTATTGGCAAGAACTATTTGAATCCATCATATAGGCGCATAATAAATTAAAAGTTGCTACTGCTGCTCCTAGAGCCTTGAACATCTAATTCTAATGAATATATTACGTAAATTCTGAAAACATTTTGCCCTTAATTTTTTTTGCCCCAGAAGCCAAATTCCTTGAAGAGTCATCCTTCAATCTTTTCTTCCCCTAGACAATAGGACAATAATATCCTGGACGTAATTGCCACTAGCAAAAGGTTTCTCTGCACCAACAGTATCCTACGTGAGTAAATTCATAAGCATATGAACACATACTCGATCGCTTCTACTTTAAATAATAAACTATTTGGATGATGGAAAATCATAAATTCAGCTATTATATGGCTATTCTAAATGTTATAAATTGATAAAAATAAATAATTACCTATTAATTAAAAAGTATAAGAAAATACAAAATACTTTTATATTTTGGTAAACACGGGCCTTTCCTTTCATTGTACCCATGGACTCTTTTGTAATAATAATAATTAAAAAAAAACACGGGGCCGAGGCCCCAATACAAGATACTATTTTCTATTAAAAATGAAATTCATCACCTGATACAATCAAATAGAAATCCTAATCTTTTATAAAGGGCACTAATAATAAATGTGTCATGAAATAAGAGCTGAAACAGTCCTCAATATTCACACCTATATAGATTTTCATATTCAATCTTTTCTTTTTTAAATGTTGGCAATTCATTATGTTACTCAAAATTTCAGAATCGGCCTGGCCTCTCCATCTACATGTCCAATATTTTAAGCTATAATCTTTGTCATTGTAATCTATAATTAATTATAATATAAAAAAAAACTGAGGAGTACGTGTGAGAATGCGCCATGACACTTTTCTGAAATCCTTAACTCGTCATTCATCATCTTTTTGATTGCTCGGAGAATTAATTCTTAATGTAGTTTTGTGTTTGTCAATATTTCTGTCATTGATAGTACACTGTCTATTTACATTTTTCTAAATTCTATATATGTAAGAGATCAAGAAAACTCAATATAATCCTTGAGAGCAAGCATGCAGTGAAATAGCCTTCATAATCTATTGCTAATCCACGTTCACTCAATCTGTCGTTATAAGTTTTCTCCTTATTAATACATGCATCACGTTTACCATGGCTCCCTCCCTCTAGAAAACTATATCTGATTTTTCAAATAGTGATTAAATAATTACTAAAATTTAAAAGGCAAAACCAAATTATTACTAGAGTATATCATTAATCTTTGTCGAATAAAGTATGTTTCTTTAATTTCTTTACACGTCCCCGCAATGGGCGAATCTTTACTTAATTTATCTAGATCGATTTTCATATATATATATATATATATATATATATATCTCGTGATAAAGCGAGTAGTCACATTTAATATATTTCACATTCTATAATTAATTTCACCTCTTCTCGCTATCCCCACTCATTTTCATTTTTTTTTTTAACTACGCGCATGTATAGCGAATTAGGATCATCTGAAAGTATTCTGACCATCAAATAAATTGTCACATTGATAAAGCAGGCAAAAGTGAGGAAAGGCACAAAGGCAGCTCTCGAACAGTTCTTCCCGCTCTCCCTCTCTCAATGATGATTGCTTGCATACTGGGCATGGGTGAACGCAAAAGCGTGCTTGCAGCTTATTATGTGGGGTGTGCCTATACAGCACCCTTTTAAGAGTGTATATATTATAATCTAGCATTTCTATAATCAATTGAATATCGTACATGGGGTTGAAGATACATGTGGCACTTGCAAGTAAATTACTTATATTTTTTCAAGTACTAGTAGTATGGCATGCTGTGCAACGCACGAGAATCGTGTAATTGCAAGCTATGTAATTTAATCTCTTGGTTTTTACACTCAAAAGGACATCTATTGTAATCAAAGTAAACACACTGGCTTGAGTTTCCTGAACATTCGAATCAATAAAGGAGGCAAGTGAAATTTCAGTTTTGGCAATATGATGATATCTGAATTCTTATTGAAAAATTTCACGCAATTGAGTATATAAATGCTAACGTTTGTAATGCATTCCAACATAGTTTGAAGAGAACCAAACCAAATGGTAAGAGTGAGAATGCTTATGCCTCAGTTCTATCACTTTGTTGTACTAATAAAACCACACGTCATTTCCACATCAAAACACTATGTTCTTTTGGAACTGCTCTTAGACCATTATGCTCACTAACAAACTCTTGGCAAACTTTCCATCTTGATTTGCTTTGAGAAGCCTGCTTGGGGGGGGGGGGTGTTGGAAGAAAACATGGTTGTGGGACTACCCGTGTTTGCTTCATTAATTATTAGGATTTTTATTTTATTGATTAATCCAAAAAAAGTAAAAACAATGATTAAAAGACGAACTTATTCGAAATGGAAAATATAACTCTTCTATAATGAGATTTTCATTAGGCTATCTACCGTGAACTGGACTAAGTTTCCTGTACTATTGCTCAAAAGGAAGGATGCATCTCGTATACTGAACAACACTACGCATCGCCTGTAATGCCATCTACGGGGGGGCCTTCGATATGTAATAAATGAGTTGCATGTTAATATCTCAAGTCTCATCTTGGTGGCAGAAATTTGTGAAATATGAACTAATTTATTAACTTGATTATCCGAGTAAATTTTAGTATATTAGTGTGGATAACTCTGAACGATGACAGTGGTTTGAGACACATATTTAATATCAGTTATATATGAGAATTATTATCAGCGCAAGCTCCGGTATTCCAGTTGCTATAACCCCTATCCATGATAGTAGTTCGAGATAAATGTTTAGCATCAAAATCAGTTTATTAAGAATAATGAAAAGCATAAAACTGAAATGAGGAAAAGCTAAGAAACAATAAATTATTAATCAATTATTAATTATAACATACAAAAAGGTGGCAACAGCAAGCGCAAGGAGGAATCGCCAGCGCCGACCATTTTCTAATATCTTTAGGCCGTGGTCACGTAAAATATTTGATTGCGTAATGAGTATTTGATTGGTTCAAGTAATGATACTTATAGTAAAATATTTATAGAAAATGCCAACATTTTCAGCTTACAAATGACAACAATTGACCTGAATTTTTAATTTTATTATAAAAAAAATGATATAGTTACTTGAGAATTTATATTAGCATACTACTTTGATATGGAATATGAAATATGCATCTAGAAATTCATTTCCAAATATATGTAAGCTATTTTTTGTATTAGGATTTGTTGCATTTACCTATTAAAAATTTACGTGTATAAATTTATATTTTACAAGAGGTTTATATCATTTCAATCTTTAACTCTCTGCAAAATTCATAAAAAAATATATATAACATTAACATCCTCAAATTTATAATATATACATGTTTAAATATTTTTGGAGATTGTATAATGGACTTGATCTCGATATATTCCGTTATCCCCCTTTTTTTTTTATAAGCATATATATGTGATTGTTCATTTACTCAATCAAATGTCTCTGCGTTAATTCTTTTTTCATTCATCATAAAAATGTTGGTCCTTCATGTCCAATGCAGGTGATCAGTAAATCATTAAAGTGTACTACCATAGGCTTTCAACCCAAAAAAAAGGGATGCTTGACCAAAAACAAAAAACCAGAAAAAGGGTGCACTATTTTGGTCTGCTCTGCTCTTTAAATCATGACAAGGTAGTAAAAAGAATAATGAAGAAAGGAAGCTCCCTCTCTCTCTCTTCATAGTGATGATGAGAAGAAGAATAAGAAGAAAAGAGGGCCGGCCGGGAACCCAATGATAAAGAACGGAAAGTTTGTCAACAAGAACAATAATAAAGGGAAAGCTGGGTTTTTGAATGACGCTCTAATAAAATTGCGATGTAGAAATAAATGAATTTATGAACATATGAATAATAAGTAATAACATTATATAATAAAATAATTATATATATAAAATAATAAGTAATAACATTATATAATAAAATTATTTTATTTTATTTTATTTTTTCTCATCATATCAATTGTGAAGGAAAATTTAAAATATTGTCGTGAAATCTCGACCTTTGATGGTGCTCTGCGGAGGGCAATCCCCACCTCGCCACCCCTCTCTTTGAAAAACCCATTTTCTCCTTTTCATGCTTTTCCTCCCATTCCCTTTCTTTTTCGTACTAATCTTTTCCAATCTCTTAACGGTTAAGAATTAGTTTGCGGGATAAGCCTCAAAATAGTCTCTAACATTTTTGGGTTCATTATATTTTTTAGACTTAGTCCTTTTCTTTTTAGTGGGTATGTTGGTACGGTATTCAAAAGTTCAAAAAGCCTAAACTATTCTAGTTCGAGCTCGATCGATCCATTAAGAGTTAAAATTCTCCTAGACTCTCAGCGTAGATTGAAATCTATGACTTTACTTAAAGGGAACAAATAACAAACCACTCAAATCTAGCATGACATGAAGTCATGATAACACATATTAAAGTGTAAGTGTTTAGTACTTCGACTCAAATACTCATTACATATTTAATACAAGTGTTTATTACTTTCGCTTTCAGTTCAAACGATTAGTATCTTGCTTCAAGTGTCTAGTGTTTAATATAATTCATCATAAGGTGTGTATGAGAGTTGAATTTGGAGGGAGAGGGAAGGAAAGTGGGGGAGAGTGTTTCTCTTATTTGAGAAATTTATTTGAGGGAGAGGGAATGGGAAAGGAGGGACTTGGAGGGAAACACTCTCTCTCTATTTCCTCCTTTGTTAAGGGTGTGTTTGGGAGTTGGAGAGGGAGGGAGAGGGAGGGAGAGTATTTATCTTGTTTTGGAGATTTATTTGAGGGGGAGGGAAAGGAGAATGAGGGATTTAGATTGGAACATTCTCCCTTCATTTCCCTCCATTGTTAAGAAATTCTTAACCCTTTAAATTAGAGAAATTCGAAAGAACTCGTATATTTTCTACTCCCTCTTTTACACAACTCTCTTTACAATAATTATTTTTAACTTGTGTAATTTTTTTTTCTCTGTACCCCTCACTTCTCATGTCCCTTATTAATTACTCTCAAATAAGGAAGTTCATTTTCCTTAATTTCCTTTTCTCTCCCCTCCTCTCATCTCCCCTCCCTCCCTAAAAAATCACAAACATAGTGTTAAAAATCTCTTAACCCTCCAAATTGGAGGAATTTGGAGGAACTCATGTATTTTATATCCCTTCCTCTACACAACCTTCTTTATAATAATTTTTCTAAATTTTTTATAATAATTTTTTAAAACATTTATTTTTTTTCTCTTTTCACTTCCCTCATCTCACCTTCGTTGCTAATTACTCTCAAACAAGGGAGTTCACTCCCCTCCATCTCCTCACCTCCCCTCTCCTTCCCTCTCCACTACTCCCCTCTCCTCTCATCTCCTCTCTCTCCATAAAAAACTCCCAAGGTAAAAATACTAAACACTTGAACTAATATACCCAACGTGTCACCATAATTTGATGTCATCTTAGAATTTTTCGTTCTAGTTTTAACTTCCTATATTCCCTCTTTTTCCTTCGGTCAGCTCGATATTAGCCATCTCAACCCGTTCACAACCTCGTCGAAGGTCAATCAGGGGCCTCTACAGTATTCACCCCAACCCCAAATAGGTCTCCAGGATGGTCTGATCGTTTCAACAACCTTACTCAAGATGGGCGTTTATCCCCTAATTCATATAGCCTGCAGAGGAGAAGGAGTTACGCAACTTCGTGCCAAACACTTCGGCCCTCTATGAGGTCGCTGAAAAGGTCAAATTGACCGGTTGTCAATCCAACTAGACTAGCTAATACTTTTTTCGTAAAATTAGATAAAATACGCTTGCACGTTTTTTTGAGAGAGGACTAGTTCTCACTTTGTAGAATTAAAGAGAATAAATTTCCCGAGATGATAAACCCTAGTAAGGAGGAAAATCCAAGATGTTGCACACACTGAGGACTGCTTTGGCACTTAAACCCTATTTTTATACATTTTAAAAGAGACTAATAGTATATGACTTTAGTCTAAATCCATCTCTATTTCCCATGTCCATGTCCTTCCTCTTTAATTCTCTTCCTTTGATTTATCCCTTCTTTTCTTCTTTTCCGTACTCTCTCTCTATAGCTCATACCCTTAAATATGGTTCCTGCTGTAACTTTTATCAGTGTCTCCCTCTCCCTACTCCCATGGGATCATCATGCGAAGATGCCTCTGTAAGTAGCTTCCTCGTCCTTTTCTCACGAATTTCGGCTTACCGAACCCCAAACCTCCGTCTCAGTGACAGCTTTGTTTTTATGCTTTGACATCAGAGTGAAAGAGTGCGTCAAGTTCCATCATGAATGGAAATAAGGGAGATACCACCATGGACGTGGAGAGTACTGCCGGGAATGAGACAGAATTCCGACCGCTTGAACACCCAAGGGAGCCGCCGTTTGATGAAGATCAGCCGATTGAATGTCCCATGCGTGTGTCCTCTGCTGTCAATGTAAGTAAGAATCCTCCCTCATGATATACTTGGAGTCCAATAATGATGACCACAAGTCACATGAAACTAAAATGGTTTAGGCAAAATTACATTACGAATGGCTCACGATGTTCCCATGGCCATCGGATTAATGCCTGGGACTGGGAGTAGACCCCATGTTGATCCAACGGCCATTGATTAGCGAATAAAGCAACCCCAGTCCTTTATATCAGAACTACGTTTTCGCATGAATACTGTAAATAGTTTGGAATGTAAACGCAGAGGTATCTAATGAAAAAGTTATTAATCAAACAACACTACAAAGATCGTGTCATTATTTGCACATTATAACAAAGGAAGCTATATTCTTCAGCTGAAACTATAGTAAGAATTGAACCGGCTTATGACAAAGTGCCCTACAATCCAATCCCCCTCGAACAAGGACTCATATGGATCTTGTAATGAGAAGTTAATGTTCAGTCTTCAGCTGAAACTTAAGCAAAGCATGGCAAAAATGGTTGCGCACTTGAAAAATGGTCATGTACAATCATTCCACAAGAGAAATACAAAGGGCAACAGCCATACCGAGTATAAGCGAAGTCAACTGAGCCAAACTGCTCTTTATCGATGAGCTTCCATTATTATTCATTTCTGCAAGCACACCTGCAACTGCTATGTATATAAATCCCCCAGCGGTAAATCCCTAGAAGAGAGTGAGAAATATGTTAACTTCATGAGAGAGCAACTGATGAAACCTCCTGAACCCAAAAAAAAAAAAAAATCAGTTAGTCATGCTTTACCTCGATCAGGGAAGACTGTCCTGGATCTTGACCCCAAAGCAGTGACTGAATAAGCAAAGCACCAACAAGTACAATCAGAAAATTATAGAGCGGGCCGTAATCCTTTTCTTCTAATTTGGTTCAGTAGGCTACACAGGGAGATAGTTAATAGTACTTACAAGAGCAGTCCCTCCTAATGCAACAAGTGCAGAGAGAAAATTGAAGAAGAGGGCCTTGGATACGCTAAACCCCGATCGTACTAAGATACCAAAATCACCAACCTGCGCAGAATCCAATCAAGCTCTGTCATGGTTCTTGCACTATCTTTGAGTAAGGTCTGAAATCTCGGTACTTCTTTCGTAAGTAATATAGCCAAAGCAAGCAAAACGGTTAGGCATGTATTTAAGTTGGTCCCAGATCTTACCTATAAACTACAGTTAAATTTCCCATATTCCAGGCGAGCAGTCATTTCTATAACAAACATTATTACATCACAGCAGCACATAGAACTAATTTGTACACGTCATTGTATACAAGTACTATGAAATTATCTCATGTTTATTATGTAATCATAATATTAATTTTGTAAAACCAGTAAACTATTCAGTAGTAAACAAAAAATTAAACAAGTACCGCTGTTAGATAAAGAAACAGCACATTTAGGATTGCATAAAATTTGAATAACATGTTCTCAGAAAAGACCAACATATGGTGTAAAAAGTATGATTCTATGGAACCATTTGTCATATTCATTCAATTGTTTCCATAAAATTGTGTTTCTTTGATGAAATGCCAGATCTTTCAGCTACATGACAGACAAATATCGCAGCTGCTAGCATTATAGATCATAAGTGAATATTCTCGTATTGACATTCACTCAATAATCTAGCAATGCGAATCCAAATCCAAAATTTAACACGTACAGCGCACTCAATTTTTGAAGTAATTATATTTCGAATATTCACCAAGTTATACATAGAGTATTGTTATTGTAATTTAACATTTTTATTTAAGGTCGGAGAGATGCCCAAGGAAAACTCAATGGAGAGCCCAAGGAAGAGAATGGAATCAACAAATATGATGAGTAATGAAGGGACGATTCTCAAGGCGGATGCTGAACCCCCCAGTGCACGAAAGAGGCATCATAATCAGACCCATGGGGACATTGTCATAACTCCAATCCTGAGGAACATACCACCACCACCGCAATCAAACTTAACCCATGAACTCACCACACTTCACCAGATGGACAGTTTCAAGCCTAATTTAAATTGAATGAGGTATATAATTAGTGAATGTTGATCTCCCTCCCTCCCTCTTTCTCTATAGTGCTGATAAGGAAGGTGAGGGTGCAGAGGGAGCTGTCTATTCAACTTCAGTGTACTCTGTTCTCTGGAAGATATGGTGATCGGCTATTGTAGGAAGATGCAGAAAAAGGAAAAAAGAAGGACCAGTTCGTCAAACTAAAAATACAGACTGACTTGTTTAGACTGTTTAAGTTAACAGAACATACTCTTGCTTCTTTTAGTGAAGATTAAGAAAATGAACTCACAGCATGTTCCTCTTATGGGTAGTATTACATTCGTTAAATCATCATGGAAGAATTTTTTGTGTTTGAAATATATAACTCGTTTTAATTGTTAATGCATGTCCGAGAGATGGAGATCAGAGAGTCGGAGGAGATCCATGTAGAGAGTATAATACGAGGAAAACTGCACACATGAGAGGACAAAGAGCAAAGGAAAATATGCTACGACGAAGTGGTTCTGTCCTTGTACTAGAGATTGTTAAATCGCCTTATGCCTACCCGAAGATCCTAATGATCCCAAAAATATTTGAAAAGTTTAACTTTCATACAGTAATGTACTGATAAGGAGGGAGGCAAAGAGATGTATGAAAAAATAAAAGAACTGCTAAAAACCTCCTCAGCTTGTACAAGGATGCAATTTAATTATAGATAGTGATGCTTCCTTCTATTTTTTGCGATAAAGAGAACAGTGTATGAACTCCTTTAGATTCTCAGAGAAAGAAAGTCGTGAAAAAGCTAACATGATACATGGCCCGCAGCATCATTGGGTTTGTCTTACCGTAGTATAACACCAAGAAGGCAGAATATATATATTTTACAGACCACAACTTCTAGCCCAGAGCTATTAAACAAAGAGTAAAGCTGGTAGAAGAAGAACAAAAGAATCACACACATCATCATATCTATCCCTAGCTCAATTCTTGTTCAAGTTCCTTTCTCACAAGTTTAGAGTTCCCCACTTTAACAGGTCAGCATGAAACAGGACAAATTCTTTCCAACTAGTAATGACAGTACATTCATAGATAAGCCCGAAAGCAAAGATGCACTTGAGGACACCTACACTAAAGATGACATCACAAACCACCTCAAATGCAGACATTAAATTCAGCAAAATAGTATAATGATATGATAGCGAAACATCAAACTGAGTGATGATCCCCACGGAAGTCAT
Source organism: Punica granatum (assembly GCF_007655135.1). Taxonomy (NCBI): domain Eukaryota; kingdom Viridiplantae; phylum Streptophyta; class Magnoliopsida; order Myrtales; family Lythraceae; genus Punica; species Punica granatum. Next base: position 28,951,839 of record NC_045129.1, read on the forward strand.
CTCATAGTTGACAGACTAACGGCAAGGGTCATAATGTATCATAAAGGGAAGCAACCGAAAATGCATAGAAAGAAATTTCCACTCACAATTCTTGGAGAATATCAAGGTGGCAAACATATCACTATCCAAAACTAATAATGAAGATGCGTACCTCTTGAGGAAGCTCATGGGCGAGCAAAAATAGGGTCCTAGACCATCCACCAACAGATCCATACAGAAGAAATGCGCTTCCTAGAGCCATTCCATCAGTGAAATTGTGCTGCAAATATATGGCAATTGAAGCTCAGACAAATACATTCCAGCAAAAACATTGGTGGCAAAGTGCATAAGGCTGCTAGGGGACAAGCAATTCTATGGAGGCACTTACTACACCGTCAGAGAAAAGATTGAGATAACCAAACACAAGATTTGATGATGATTGCGATGGCTCCTCTTCTTTGGAAGATATCATATTTTTGGAGGATCCACTATTAGCAACTTCACCAGTGGCTGTGTCTGTAGCGCCTGTAGCTCCATCAGTAACCTTTCTCTGCAGGAAGCGTGTCAAAGAAGGCTCAATAATTATTTTACTCAATAATTCCGTACACCATCCCACCATTCTCAACTACTATATTCCACAAGAATTTCAAAACTAGCGCTACAGATTTCCTTGTCTGGGTATCATACGTCTAATAAAAATTTGTTATGTTTGCATAACTAGATTAAATTACATCATTTCTCTCCCTATACCTCCAGGCTGGAGGAGGACTGGAAAGCATACTTTGTAATACGAGTGATGAAAACAAAATATGGGACCATCCTAGAATGCAAAGCCAGCCAAATTTATATATATGGTACTAGGACTATTGGCGTTTAAGGATTAATCAAAATTTGCTACTAGATGAGTTTACCTTTCGAAGAGAACTAGGTTCAGTTGAATTCCTTCCGTCTGAAGAGTCATGAGATCGCATCTCTGACGACATTCCATTTCCATCAGATGATTTTGACTGAACATTGTCCCCAACATTTTTCACATCATCCAGCTTCTTATTACTATTCTTGCTATGATGATGATGATGGTGATGATGACCATGATTCCATTCACCAGCCCCTTGAGAATGATTGTCAACATACCTCACCAGCTTCTCTACAAGAAGAAATAGCACAATTCCAGCTGCAAGACCCAAATAAAAATTGGGTTACTATCTACTGCTTTCACTCTTAAGATGAGTACACATCTCTACATGTACAGCAAATATAATTATGCTAATAAAGATCGGAGCAAATGCCAAACAGGATTTTGCCTACTAACACAAAACTGAGATTCCAACAGAAAGATCTTTCAAAGTGTGAACATGTCCATGTCTGGAAGTTGACTCATGCAAATGATCAACATGATGATCATGTGAGTGAGAATGCTCTCCGCCTGAAAAGAGAATATGATACTGATTACATTCAAAACTTGCTGAAGCAGTAACAATTGAAAAGGAGCTTTAAAAATGACTAAAGAATGCTCAGTAACATATGAAGTTGGTACTTACATATATATATATATATATAGTAGGCAACTCTAAATCTTTTATACAAATAATTTGAAGAATATTTTATTAGCATTCACCAGAGCTGTTGCCTTTTTGACCAACAGTACTCAGGTACCTCTTCCCAGATTGCTATACTCAAAATTTTTGGAATTTAAATAAGAGTTATTTCCAGGGTTTCACTAAGCTGTAGGTCTGTCAAGCACCTTTGGCATAAAAAATTGTCCTCGGAACCACTGAATTCATATATTTCACTTTTCAAGCTAATATCATTTGGCTGTATGATAACTTTATTCTACTCTCTCTGGCCAGACAGTGAAAAGTACTAATTTCTTTGCAACGACTGTTCCAACTTTATCTTTGTTATAATTGTAATTGAGGGACAATCTAGACAAAGATTCTTCCTATCATTCATGAGAATGATATCAGATATAAATGATGCATGAAACCATGAAGTTAGAAAAAAAAGAGGAAAAAGATCAAAGAAATTTGAAGGGACTAGTAAAGAAAAGAGGACATTTGAAGAGACAATCTAGTGATGACAAAGAAAACAGAGAAATTTAATGTGACAACAAAGTGAAGCTCTAGGTTTCTTTTTCATTTTCTAAAATTTGAAATTCTAATAATCTTTAGTTACTGGTCACTAAAACGTATTTCCATTAAGTTTCTCAACTTTCATGCTACACATTGCGTCTTTAGCCAAACAAGAATAATCTTTATTGCCCCCCAGAAACCAGGATCAAAAGGGAACAAAAGAAAGAACAATCTTTATCTCCATCAAAACCAGATGAAAACAAAATTATCAAAACTTGGCAAGCCTGGAAGCCTCAGAAATTAATGGAACACTTCCTTTTCGTTTTCTCCAGCACAAAACACCTACTTTCTCAGTCACATCTTAGGTGAAATTTTGTGAAGATTCTCTGACATCTAAAATATGGATAACCATTATATAAAACAGAAAATTAGCAAGACAACATTTTCCACCATAAGCAACCACATTAAACCAACTAGAAAGATCAAGCTTCTTCACATGCCAAAAGTAGTTGGTACCTGTTAATATCGAAAAATACCAGAACTAGCTATAAGCATACCATGATATCTCATCAAGGAATTATTTTAGTTGCTCAAAGTATCGATTGCCATCCAAAATGTCCAGAACATCTTATGAGTACAAAAGCAACAGTAAGTCAATTATCCAAATTCAGTTGCATGCAGAAGTTTTCTCTAATCAATTATCAACATTTAGTTTCAAACCGAAGTTGTCTCTAATAAATATAGAACAAACTCTTGAGCTTATCAAGTAGTTTGTTACCTTTTTTTTTCCCTCCTTTGGGACAATAAGATAGATTGCTATCCAGATCATATGCAAAACATGGACAATGCCAAAAGAAGAGTATCATACCAAAAGCATGTGGTAGTTGGTGAAGAAATGCATCCCCTAACATCGCTCCGGCCTGAAAATGGCATATTCAGTTCAAATACATAACGATAATAGCAAACTAATTGTTTCCGTGTGCTATGTTCAACTTTCTTAAATTGCAATAAGAATGTCATGAATAGTCAAAAATTATTTTACACCCGCCAAAATTACAACTCATTTATATTAAAGCTTAAAGTGATAAAAGCATTGCAAACTTCCAAAGACTACAACAAAGGTCAGATCTCGAAAAATCCCGACATTAAATACAAAGAAAGTCCAAGTCCAGAAAAATAAATAGCGATACAATCCGCTTCAATTTTCCCTACACTAGAGCTCTTAGTGCATTAGTTATCGCAAGCACCGCCTCACACTAGAACAAACACAAACAAAATTAACTAATCGGTTCAGACTTGAATTTGTTTAATCTAGTACTCTTTTTCAACCAAAGATTACTTCTTTGCAACGATGGTTGAAAACATAAATAAAATGTCTGCATAACTAGGAGCTTAAAACCTAAAAGAGAGTGGAAACAAGAACACATCAATATGTCCTATCAAAGGTAGCAATGGTTCAAATCTGTAACAGGTGGAAGATATTCACTCTGGAGTTTACAGAAACAAATCATCACGAATAGAAATGGTTAATAAATCTAACCCCAAATAAAGCCAATGAATCGACAATCGCCTTGGATGGTTTCCCTTGTACTGCAATAAGAAAAAGTTCGTCATTTATTTCTCTAAAAAATAGAATTACAGATATTTTCACAAAAGAATTGGCCCCTCCAAGATGGAGGAAAGAAGCAAATAAGCATATAGTAAGCTAGAGTAACTTACCAAAAATTAGTGGCAGAATAATGAGACAAATAAGAGACGCCATGCTAACCAGAAAGGAGCAGCCCAAAGCATGCACCCAAAGAGCTACCAAAAGAACATATTCAAATGAGGAGACTGACGTCATAAATCACCCAGCAAAAGAAAAAGGCTACGGGAATTTAAGCTTGTCTTTCAACATGATAACTTCAAAGACCATCTCACATATATTAACCAAGCTAAACCAGGCAGCAGCGTCTTAAGAATAATTTGCCCCCGTTGGTTCGGTCACTATATTCCTGTTTTTAGATTTTAAGAAATATTGAAACATATCACTAACCAAAGGAAAGTAGGGCCTAGCTTTTATTCCTCCAACATGTCCATCCGCAACTACAATACTGTTACCAAGTTCTTACTTCAATAACAGAAACTATTGACGTCACTTTGCAAAATTCAATTGAACTAAGCAAATGCAACATCAACCTAATTCAAAGGCATGTAAACTCAGTTTAATTGAAATTAGATGTGTGAGATAGATTTGACCATTTTCAAGCAAATATTGAAAGAAACACACATAGAAAGTTGAGTGGTAGTTAAATGACAATCACCAACTTGATGTTCTTGTTAAATCATTCTCAAAGATGTACTAGATAGCGGTCCAATTTCAATAAGTAATAACAATGGGAAAATCTATAATACCCACTGAGATAAAATCATTTGATTTAACTATAATCCTACAAGGTCTAGCGCTATCATCATATGGAAAGTGCATTATGTATTTCATATCAGATAACCTCCAAATTTATCCTCAAGAAACAATTTATCTGAAATGAACATCATGCACAATGTACCTCCAAATTCGAGACTCATTTGTACACTAGCACATAAAAAAAAGGACCATAAGAATCATATGTGACAAGAATATCATGCTGATGCTCAATTTGACCAATCAATTACCTAACTTGGGGAGATCAGAATCACCAGAATGATGCAGCCGACCGACATGCTCGTGGTCATGGCCCCCATCATGGCTATGGTGGTGCCCATGATGAGAGTCGAATCCATACAGCTTCAGATCCTCCTCCTCAGCCAATTCT